>NC_067459.1:7113750-7747500 GCF_025434085.1 Hippocampus zosterae | reverse complement strand
TCCATCTGGAAAGGAAAGACTGACAAGCAGTGACGCGAACAGCGCGCCAGTCTTACTGCTGTTCTTTCTTTTCTTCTTTTTTGCTCCTGAAAGCCTGAATCAGCATATTTTGGGAGGAAAAAAAATCGGGAACATTCCAGAGAATGTAGCGGAGGGAAACCAATCTCGTCTGGATTGGTCATTTTGTGGCTAGGAGCGGTTACAAGTCATAATTTGTGAACGCTCCAGGACATGCACGGCCTTGCAGCCAGTGGATTCATCTCAACATAAAAATTTTGGCAGAAAGAAGCAATTAAATGCCGCCAAGGCTCATAGCTTCGTTTGCACGGGGGTTTCAGGGGAGGGGTGGTGGTGAAAAGGCATTTTCATCAAGAGAACTCTGAGCCGAGTTTGGCGCACACTTAATGTGGGCCTATTTTGAACAAGCCTACCATTTGGACAATCGCGCACTGTTATAATAAGAGCAACTAAGATTAATACTCCTAAAACACAGCGGGAGATCCTCCCCCAACCCAAACAGCCTGAACGAGGGGATTAAAGTGGTTTCACATGAGTGCCCTTGGGTCACTAGAACTGGAGTGTGACACACTGTGAGTTTGTGTGCGTGTGTACGCATGCAAGCATGTGCATGTAACCCCTAACGCTTATCACAGTAGCCCACACAATTGTAACCTCATAGCCAGTTATTTCCACTTTTCCATTTTTTTAGTGTACTTTTATGTTGAACATCAATTGGAGGGTCGGGCACAGCGAAAGTAGTCAAAAACAAAGACAACAGTGTTTCCGAACACTCCCCTGCATCGCCTGAGCGAATTATCTGGGAAAAGCTCATGGGCTTGAGGAGATATAAACCTGTGCCACGCATTTCATCCACACAAACGACAGTGGACGAGACACTCTTTTACAACTATTGCGGTTTAATGTCGACCTAAACCAGGGGTGCCCAAACAGTCGCTCATTATCAACCTGCAGCCCAGGGAATGGTCCCAAGATTATCGCAAGGGGTATCGAAGGAAATTGGGGAAGAAAAAAAACCAACCCAAAATTGTGTCTGTGTGCGTGTTATTATCCCTTTCGTACACTCTGATGACATGATAAACTGTCCACTGTGGAAAACGTTGTCTCCGAAAGGGTTATATTATATATTTTTGTGTTAGTGCACACTGCAGCCGCTTAGCATTCCTGTCAGTTTCATGTTCACAAAAAAGTATTTAACAAATACAATAAAATAAAATAAAAAAGAAGATCATCTATAACCTATGGTGGCGCATGACCTGCATCACCGGAAGTTGTTAGTTGCAGCTTGCATCAAAGCAGTTGCAATATATAATTTTTAAATTATTATTATTATTATTCTCATTGAAAGTTTGTTTCATCTGCAATTCACCGATGGCACTGGCAAAGAATGCATCCCGTGCCTTCGAGCAGGTCTCTACTAAGTTAGACAGTGATTTCTATTCCACAAACTCACAAAATCTTGAATGTACTTTATTTTTCTGTTCCGTTCATGTTAGGGGCCGTTATGGCTCTTACTCATCATGGCATGCGTGTGCGCATGCATGTTCAAAGTCACACACACAAACAAACAAAATGCAAACGACAATGAAAAAGTACTTGATCCCTTACAGTTTGGCACGAAGCTTTGCAACCTCAACCAATTACCAATATTCCTGATCTTAACTGCACATGTGTTTTCAGCACACCTGTCCGATGAATCAATCCTACCATCCAATCTGTCTTCCGCCATATGAAAATCTAAAGCACTGACAAATAATGTAATCAACAAAAACTGCACAAGCTTGGAATGAGTAACAAAACCAACAGAAAAAAACACTTACTGAAAAGGTGACAGCTACTGGTGGCATTATTTCAGAGTGGAAGAAACAATCAACATCAGGAGCTCTCATTCTGGAGCTCCACGCAAGATCTAGACATGATCATGGGAAAGGTTAAGGGAGCAGCCTCAAAGTACACGACAAGAACTTGCTAATGATTTGAAGGCAGGGACCCCAGCCACCAAGTAAACAGTTGGTAACACACTGCGGAAGGGATTCCAGTGTTCCCAAGGTCCCCCCTGCTTGGGAAGGCTCATGAGGCCCACCTCAAGTTGCCCAGTGAACATAAATGACCCGAAGGAGGCTTGGGAGAAAGGCAGTGGCCAGATTAGCCCAAAATTGAATTATGTGGCATCAACTCAACCTGTTGTGTTGGGCGAATAAAAAAAAACATAAGTATGACACAAAGAAGCATTTCATAAAGACATCAGTTAGCCTTATCAATTTGACCTAGCACTGCCGTAAAATTCATTCATTTAAAAAAAAAAGCAACATACCCTCACCAATTGCAGTTCCCAAATTTTTGTTGAAAATCATTTTGATTTGGAGGGCAAAGACCTGGTGAGCAGGTATTTCCTTTACCTACTAACCAGTAATGCAATAACTTAAAAGTACTGTAATCAAGAATTCCAAATAAATGTTGCATTTCATTTCATCTATTTGAAGGCTATACATAACCACACTGTGGTAACCAATTGTCATGGATAAAAAATCTGGAACATTTAGGATGAAATCAATTTACAATTCTATTATTGCTTATTCATAGTCAGATTTCCAGTAGTCCCCTTGCATCATGTTTGTACAAAATTGGCTTAAATAACTGTAAAGGATTGTTGCATTGCACTCCATTTTATCCACATGGGTTTATTTTAAAGACTATTTTGGAGGCTGTCGTGTCCTTGACGTTACAGAAGCCACAGAACAATTGTATTATAAAACATTAGCTTCATCGACCAGATACTTTCAGGAGGTTTTTGCCAATTGAGCACGCAACATTAAGGGCCAGCATGTGTAGCACAATCTGGCCTTTCGGCAGTGTGTCCATCAAACTGCATATTGTGCCGCGTAATTGTCAGATTAATGTCCTTGTGCTGAGAGCCTTGCGCTTCACTGTGAGGCCCGTTGTGTGCTCATCGCACACATACACATTCACAAGTGGTATTTGTTCCAGGCTGGCTCGACAGAAGGGCAAGTGTCCACCATTTGGGCTGTGCGACCACTTCTGGGACTGTTGCGAAAAAGGAAAAAGCAAGCTGCGCACAAATGGGGGTCCAGGGCTCATTAAACCCTTCTTCTTCAGATTTTAACACAAATGGGTGAAGTCGCCGCTACCAAACGGTCGACGGCCCAGTGTCCAAAATAAACAAAAGGATGCACTCCAGGCTCCTCCATGAAATCGAAATGAGATGCTTTTTCTTTATTTGTGGTGCTATTCAAGAAAAAAAAATGTGATCTCTGCGCAGCTGATAAACATCCTGAAGCAACACAGCTGGGTATGGTAAGGAAGGGTGTGGAGGGTGAGTGGGGGTTAGGGGGCAAAGAAAAAAAAATAAGGCAAACACACACTTTGAGGAGACAACAACTACCTAATCTAATTGACCTCAATAACATGGGCTGAGTTGAAAAACCTTGCCTTCGCACAAGCTAAATCCGCAGTGATTGAGAAACACGTGGAGGCCGCAACCATTCACACTGCTTAAAAACAATGGAGAAAATCTGTCAGAGCAGCAAAATGCGTAATCCCTTCCAGATTTTCTCTCCCCAACAGCATCTAATATAAAGCATCTTCTTGGCGTGTCACGTTTTACCCGGACAACAATGTTTGGCTCGGCTTGTTTGCATTTAAGAACATCACTTCCACATGTCCACAGTCGCCTATCAGGATGGCTCAAACGGCAGCTTGTCACCAAGCAGTTCCCACACAAACAAGTTCTCATTTTAAGCATCTGAACCTATTTTAGAAAACATGAGAGACACCAAATTATGACAAATAAATTCTTCTTTTGTGAGTTGTACTCAAGAGCACCAATATAGCCTACGACCCGCATAGCGATTAAGGGGGCCCAACCAATCCGGATTTCTAAGGGCAATGTCGTTTCCAATATTTTCCAGAATAAAATTCAGATAATTGATTAATCAGCCAATCAATTACAAAAATATATGATGAACAAATAACTTCGAGAGGCTTGGTGGACAAATGATTAGTGCGTCTGACTTATAATGCAGAGATGCAGGGTTCAATTCCAGCTCTGGCCTTCCTGTGTGAAATTTGCATGGTCTCCGTGTCTGTGTGGGTTTTTTCCGGGCACTCAGGTTCTCCTCACATTCCAAAAACATGCCTCGCAGGCTAATAGAAAACTCTAAATCAGGGGTGCCCAACCTTTTCTGACCTTTGATCGACCCGATCTCAAGTGTACAAGCATACACATATGCACGCATGCACGTGGGTGCGCAACCATGCACACGTGTGCATCCGCACGCAAACATGCTACGATGAGCAAAAGCCATAACGCCCACGAAAATGAACGAAACCGAAACCTACAGACACACAAATCTTTTTCCGCCCCATTTCCTCCTCTGACCCCTCGCGATCACCTTGAAGCCGCGGCTACCGGTCGATCTCGATGGGCACCCCTTCTCTAAATTGTCACTAGGTGTAAGTGTTCGTCTATGTGACTGCGATTAGCTGGCAACCAGTTCAGGCTGTACCCTGCCTCCTTCGGGCTGGAATAGGCTCCAGCACGTCCCACCACACTTGTGAGGATAAGCGGATCAGAAAATAGATGGATGGATGGATGGAACAGATAACTTCTTGTTGGTCCCTAAATACAACTATTTAGATAGGAATTACTGGCAGAACGTTTGACTCTTTTACAATACACTATGCTGCAGTATTTGTTTAACTTTACAACTGAGAAAGAAAATGTTTTTTTTTAGGGCGGAGTGGGGGTGAAATCCTTGAATGTAATTATATTCATCTTGTTTTGTAATGTGTTAATGTGTTTTTAAAAAAATCTGAGAAGTCACTTCTTTTTTTTTGCCAACTTTGAAGGCGATAACATCGGCCAGTTTAATTGCTCAGCGGATTAGTCATGTTGTCCTGAAAACAATATTTCACTGGTGAAGCTCCTCTCCCGAACTACAATTCTGGCATGGTTCCAAATTTGACCTGTGAGAGGCAGTACGGTGCAACGGGGCATCTTGTCTTCCAGAAAATACACATAAGAATAAGAAAGAGTAGCAGTTGAAGAAGAAAAAGAAGTTGACTGTGCGCTTTCCTGGTAACTACAGTATGTTGTCATTACTTGACACTGCAAAAAGTGGTCTTGACCAGTTCTCATTTTTGAACAATATTTGATTCAAATGAAACACATTTTTGTCACATTTACAAGACATAATGGCATTCACAAGTATTAATACTTGGAATTGGCAAGTACTCATATGTAGCAATTGTACAAAGAAAAAAGGCGGCATCAGTGCATCCCTCGTTTTGATGTGCACAAAGGTAGACTTTAATTGTTTTGTTGTGATGATGCATGGATTAGATACTGAAGAAATTATGTTGAATGTAAAAAAAATAAAGTGAGAGAGCAGAAGAAAATGTCTGTTAAATGGCTGCAGTATTGATTTTAACAGTCCCAGAAACTAAAAATGACAAAGTGACAACATAATTAGTTTGTAACGATGAGGCACCCAAAGCGAAACATTAACAGGTTCTTCGGCTCAGCTGCTGCTAACTTGACAGACTACATTCTACCGTTTGTGTCAAACCTGTGATTTTACCTGCAAACGATTTAAAAAAAAAAAAAAAACATCCGGGCTAAACGTTTGGCTCGTGTCAAAGAGGAGTGAACAACAACAAAAAAAGCAAGAAGCCGCTATAGGGTGAGGTGACACTCCTTGTTGATATATAATTGGCCTAAGAACCCGCTACTATGCCTTGTCATTGGGTGGTATACTCGAACGTGTGTGCTTTTGTACATGTGACCCTTATATTTTGACACTTTTAAAAATTGCGAACACACAAGTGCCAGTTTTGCCATGGGAAAAAAAGTACAAACTGGAGCACAATAATTAGCACTCCTGGGTAACGTAGCTATGGACCCAAGTAGGAACCTAGCTTCTTAGACAGACAGACAGACAGACAGACAGACAGACAGACAGACAGACAGACAGACAGACAGACAGACAGACAGACAGACAGACAGACAGACAGACAGACAGACAGACAGACAGACAGACAGACAGACAGACAGACAGACAGACAGACAGACAGACAGACAGACAGACAGACAGACAGACAGACAGACAGACAGACAGACAGACAGACAGACAGACAGACAGACAGACAGACAGACAGACAGACAGACAGACAGACAGACAGACAGACAGACAGACAGACAGACAGACAGACAGACAGACAGACAGACAGACAGATAGATAGACAGATAGATAGATAGATAGATAGATAGATAGATAGATAGATAGATAGATAGATAGATAGATCTGATTCGGTTTAAACCTAACATTGATCATCCCATTTAACATGAAGAAGCCCTAACACCTGTTAAATTATTGCATTTGGACTAAGTTTGCTATGCAGCAGCACATGCTGTAACACAAAACCAAATTCACAGGTCTGATTCAATTTTACTTTGAACACTAACAATCCCATTTCTCTCTCTACCCAGCGTTTTTCCTTTCTGAATTCTGATTGTAATTTCCCCATTGTGGGACAAATAAAGGATATCTTAATGATCGGGCACTTAAAGGTCTCTTCAATATGACTGTGTCTGTTTTGGACTGAATCAGAGTTTCACAAAGTGTAACATGAAACCAAATTGACAACAAGATGTGTTCCAATTTGAATTCAGTTTTAATGCAATGCAAACGATCTGAATTTAAAACTGACTTTCTCATACAGATTCAGATGGACATAATTAGACAGCTGTACGCAGGTCAGACACAGATCCACTTTGAATTGGAGACAGACAATCGAATTCACTACCAACAGCCATGAGTTAAATTGCATCGGATTCAGACAAAATGTGCGGGTCTGAAGCCATATCATGCATCAAACAAATGCTAACCAGATCTTATCCACTTTGGATTATACACAAACTATCCTATTATGTGCTGAGTTTTTTTCTTTGGCTCAAACCATCCTCCCATTGAAGGTTTTTTTCCCCTCCTCTGCCCGACTGTTTTCTTTCCACAGCTAAGATATTGGGGCGCTTAACATCGACCCGATAGACGTATCGTTTTGTTTTCCCCATGTTGGTTTTTGCTGTCTTGTCTATGTTCCTCCAAACAGGGTTGTAACTGGGAAGTAAATTCCTTATGTATTTTTTGCATACATGGCCAATAAATCTGATTCTGATTAACAGGCACTAAAGATCTGTTGAATAATATCTGATTTGGACAAAATATGAATTTCATACATTGTAATATGAAACCAAATTCACTCCAGATCCAATCCAAATTGAACTTAATTTGGAGTCTGTGATTTGAATTTAACACTGTTGTCCCCATATCGATGAAACAGATTGGCAGCTTGATGGCTTGACAGTTTGGCAAAAGCTGTATGCTGAGACCAAATTTAGTGTGGATCTGATTCAATTTGAATTTAATGCTCCTTTTAACAGGCACTTAAATTTCTGATGAATTTGATTTCGACAACTCATTACTTTCAGATTTCACATGAACTAAATACACTCCAGATTTGATCCAATTGGAATTTAATTTTGAAGTAATGAAAACAATTATTTTAATTTAACACTGGCATTGCCGTATACTGTAGACAGATACTGTATATTGATAGATAATTAAGTATATGCAGGCTCATACACTGATCCCATTTGAAGTTAACATCAATAATTCCATTTGGAAGACCAGGTCGTAAAACCATTATTAAATCAAATCCAATTTGGTCTGTCCTGAAAGCACATAAAATCCAAAACTAATTCAACTTCAATGTTACACCACCAATCCAATAAAAGATGACGAAGCACTTAAAAATCTGTTAAATACGATCAGACTTGGTAAATTTCTTTCACAGGCTGTAACATGAAACCAAAGTCACTGCAGATCTGATCCACTAATACAGACATTCCCGTATAGATAGAGAGACATCTATATGGATAATTAGAGTGACATGTAAATTTGACACCGGAAATCCCATTTAGCAAAAGGCCCTTAAATCAGCATTAAATCATGTCTGATATTGGCAAAATATGCATGTTCATGAGGTCTATCAAGGAATCAAATTTGATTTGGATGGCTAGATTGCGTAATTTGAATTTGACACCGACAATCTCATTGAGCATAACCAGGCATTTAAACCAGTATTAAATCGTATCGGATATGGACAAAATGCGCACGGTCCCGAGCTGTACCAAGAAATCAATTTTAATTTGGACGGACGGATATACAGATAGATAGATAGATAGATAGATAGATAGATAGATAGATAGATAGATAGATAGATAGATAGATAGATAGATAGATAGATAGATAGATAGATAGATAGATAGATAGATAGATAGATAGATAGATAGATAGATAGATAGATAGATAGATAGATAGATAGATACACTTTATTTTGAGTATCTTTTAAAATATTTAACAATGTGCGCGTTGTTCTATACCCACATGATAAGTTTCGGACAAACATAGTAAAAAAAAAGTTATAGATAGATACACTTTATTTTGAGTGTCTTTTAAAATATTTAACAATGTGCGCGTTGTTCTATACCCACATGATAAGTTTCGGACAAACATAGTAAAAAAAAAAAGTTTCTCTTACCTCAGCAAAAGCAGAGTTCCGACCCAGACTCAACCGGTCGACTTTAAAGTCGCTCCACAACGGTTCTGCTGTGCTTGTTTGGTGGAACCGCTGCGTGGAACGACACACGCACAAAGCACACATGTTGGTGCGATTGTTCGCTGTCAAAACACCATCACGGAGCTCTTTTTTGTCGCTTTTCGTCCCCCCTGCTTGTTGGCGGTTCTTCCCCGCAGCAGACATCCCACTCTCCGGTAAAAGGAATCCAACAGAACAGCCTAAGCAACACCGGCGCGTTTCCTTCCTTCCCTTCCCTCACGCTCCGCGGAAAAATGTCAAAAATGACAATGATCCGAAAACTTCACGGAGGGAGAGCAGCGAGCGAGAGAGCGTTGAGGGAGGAAAAAAAAACCTCGGTGGTATGAAGAAGCATTTTGCGTGGAACTTACCTTGTTACAATTTGCTCTTCCCGCCACACAAACTTGCTCAATATGCCAACTTTTTGGGCCAATTCCGGCGCCCTTGTTTTGCTCCAATATTTTCTCCGGAGGTTTGACAGTATAAGTGGAATGTTAAGTATGACTTTGGTATGAAATCAACGCACTACACTGGAAGGCGAAGGGAGGAGGGAGGAGAGGGAGAGGGAGAGGGAGAGAGAGAGAGAGAGAGAGAGAGAGAGAGACAGAGAGAGAGAGAGAGAGAGAGAGAGAGAGAGAGAGAGAGAGAGAGAGAGAGAGAGAGAGAGACCGAAGAAAAAAGCCGTCCGCTGAGGAGCCATTGGTGTGCGTCAATCAACAAACTTCGGGGCGGGACTTTGACAAACTACTCATTTCTCTGCCGTGGAGGGGATACTGTACTTCGTTACTGACCTTAAGTAGAACGTAACTGAGCTTTAATCAACTACAGTGGTCTAATTGTTAAACAGGTCTGAAATTCATGAAAATGCCATAAATGCATTATAGCCCCTCACTAATAAATGAGATGAATACACAATAGCGTAGTGTTTTTCAATTAGACATTAATATTTAAATAATCAAGCATCATAATTATAGAAATAGAAAGCAAGATATTAATCATTTTGTGTGTAATGATTAATTCATTGCAACTTGGCCACCAGGGGCCCATGCAGTCATTGACAAAGACTTTGACAACTGTTGTGACTGAGTAAACTGCAATATTTATCATTTGAATATTATTATGTCTGTCTTCATGTGTTGCTGCATCATTTGTGTTCAAAACATCAGTTGCCTAAAGGGTTCTATCGCCTTGACGACCAATGCTATCCTTTTCCTGTCAATCACATTTTGCATTGTCTGATAGCATTAAGCCAGCAGAAGGTAAAATTCAGTTTGTTTTAAATGAAGAAAACATGTATTTATGTTTTTGAGTTGTTTACATTGACAGTAAATTGGCAATAAACAGTTTGAAGCTTCTTTTCTTTGAGAAATTGGTCATTTTCTACCAATTTGCTCCTTTTTGTGTCGTGCAGCACTTACCTCTCAAATTTTGCTCTCAAGTCAAAGTCGAAAAATTGTAGGAGGTCACTTATATCGCAAGTCATAACTGTATTTATTTTTTCACCTTTGGGACATTCAAGAATTTGAAGAACATTTTAGAAGTAAGTAGTTGTAGCAATAGTAGCCGCATTTTTTGTTCCCCTCCCCACTCGTATAATGTCAAATAATCCCGACTCAACTCAACTATGTTTCAAGAGCTCGTTTTTTATTATTGCTGACCAAACATTTGCACAGATATCAGTACACAGTTTGAGCTCTTAAAGTATGTTTCCTTCATTTTTTAATAACCATGTTTAAAATGGAATGTATGTGATTTTGACTTGTCCCATACATTGTTCTGCAAACTACAGTGTGTGTAATAATTGGGTGGATACCAAATCAATTAGACATACATTCATCAATAAGTTATTTGGGTTAAAGAAAGACAACATTTTGATCATGTAAAGTACATTCAATTTCAAATATCATATTGAACAATTTACATGTTTTTTGAAGATGCTGTCCGCAGCGTCATAATGAAATAACCACTGCTTTAAGAAAATGTCTGATTTTTTCACATTTATTTTGCCTGTCTTCAGTGGTGTTTGCAAAATAAGTGTCATAATTTTCATGAAATGTGTGTCGATGGATGTTATCCGCTAAATGTGTCCACTCTGTCGTAGTGGAATATTAAATTGCTTTAAAGCCCTTTGAGAAATTCTGCATATATTTGTGAAACAGTTAGCTTGCTATCCAAGTCACGCTGTTAAGTGAAGGTCCACAATGTGCTCATTAAATCCTAACATTAGCTAAAAATGTCCTCGCTTCCAGCAAGAACTACTACCGCTCCGTATCTACTCCAATATCCATTCCGCAAGAGGAGATATGGGCTGGCCTCGGGTACTTGTCTTGAAACAAAATGTAGCTGGCTCTAAAATTACCTTGAAATCAGTGGGGCCCCGACTTGTGAGTGACCAAACTTACGAGTATGTCGAGATATAATCCATCACTACGCTGATTATTTGTCTTGGATTGCGAGTAAAAATGACAAGATCTCTATGGGTGCTTCAAAACAAGCAGCATCTTGGCAAATAGTAAATGATTCTTCAACAATAGGCCAAGTGCATGTTCCAAAGACGGTGTTTACACATTGCATTTAATCAAATGCTACGAAACTTCCCAATGCAAAACAGTATAGATGGGATAACGAAACTACCAGTACTGTTGGAGCATTATAACCCCTTAAGAATTGAATTTTGAAAACAAATGATGCAGGAGCTAATGTAGACAGACAATATAACAATACTCATATTGGCATTATTCTTTATCCTCTGTGAAAAACAAGAGTCCCCCTGCTATTCAAAGGAGATAGGCTAACCAGCAAATAGTGAAAATGCACATAATGAACTGCCATTATGTATGCATTGAAAAAGAAAAAGTATAGTTTTAACCCAAAGATGTGTGTGTATCTGTGTCTATATATATATATATATATATATATATATATATATATATATATATATATATATATATATATATATATATATATATATGTATATATAGTGTCACCTGTTGGCCAAAGTTTGCATACCACAAGGAGATGTAAAATTAATGCAATGCAAACAATCATGCTTTACAAACACTTTGAATCTTTCCAATCGATTAAATTATGTTATTATGATGAACAGTACTATAGAGTGTCATTTTTCTTCAGAAAATTAATGTTGCAACATTTTATGTTCAGGGTTTTATGGGGCCTTGAATAGCTTAATGGCATTTCCACTCATTTTAATGGGGAAATATGTTATGGGATGGAAGTGTTTGAAGACGCTATTTGTTAAAATGGAAAAAAAAGAAAAGAAAAAAAAGGGCATCAGAGCATTTATTGTGTTTTTTGAGCGGAATAATTCAAAAATTCTATGTGTGTTTTGTTTTGGGGAAAAAACAACAGCAGCCCATCAATGAATTCTCCTTCTGCAACAGCTCCTTCTTTTGGTTAACAACATGGTTGCAAGCATTTCTGAAGGAATAATTCCTCCACAACCTGGACAAATAAGATGAACAGATGCCCTGATGAACATCTAAAAAGGAAAACAGCAATTTTTGTTGCAGCCGGTCACAGTGAGGAAGAACTCTCCTTTTAACAGCGTCCATCCTGTAAAGGCACCAGCTTTTAGGCTTCATTCAACCTGCGAGTTTGGACAACTGCCTGAGCAGGTTGAGGCAGAATACACACCTTTCTCTCACTTTGCCTCCAAGCTGTCACCTCAAACAGGTTTTTCATTTGGAGCGCAGCTTCAGGGCGACTCAAACCTGTCAGATGATCTGCAAGCCGCCGGCTAAACGCAGAACGTATCTGTAAAACTTTTATAATATAAATCTAAAACGTCAACAAAGCCTGCAGGGCATGGCCCCAGTTAAGGAGGGCAACCTGCTTGGTTGTTTTTGTCCCCAGTTAAAGTCACTGTAGTCATGGTAAGATTGTTTAAAAAATGTATTCTTGATACATACATACTCATGACACAATCAAAGCTGAAGTGGAGGACATTGATTTGACATACTCTACTTTATTAAATCATGTTTTCATGGAACAGTGATCCCCAAGCACTGTGCTGTGGCCCATTTTGCTTACATGGAAAAAAAAGGTTATTTACGACTAAATAATTATCTTTGATCATCTATTCATTAGGGATGTAATGATATGGGTGATATTGCGATATTAAAATTGTCATAATATGATCATCATCATCATGTACTGATATTAAAAGTAGAACATCTCCATCCGTACTCTTCGCCTGCTTCAGCCGAACAAAGCATTGTGAACAACAGAGATCATGATACTTTGCTTCGCTGAGCCAATAGGAATCCATAACATTGAAATACGATTTGGCCAAGCCTATTTCTTGGTCACAACAGTTTTAATGTACAAAAATATAACATTGAGATTTTTTTTTATACAATATCGTGAGTTCATATATACTCGTGTGATTTTCAAAAGGAAATTGCCACCATCGCCACAATATTGTGATAAGTATCATATTGAGAAGTTAATATCAGGAGATTGTGTCGTGACAATTAGATATTGTTATATCCCTATTTTTTATGCTAGTGATGAAAAGTGAGCGGCAGAACAATTCAATGCTCTTCCACTACGTGGCAGAAGGTACAACTAAAGACGTGTACCCATCTGTTGTCAAACATAGAACTAATTAATAGCTTTGTGTACATCGAAACAGGACCACATTTCACACTTAGTCTAGTTGTGAATAGTTGAGACAGACCATTTTTAGTTCATGTAAAGTAAAACCATGTCTCAGTATCAGTTGGGAAACACTGTCATAGAAGACTGAGAAATTCAACAAAATTCTGAAAAATGTTCAGTCAGATACCTTACAGAAGGTAAAAGAAACACGATACATTGAAAAATAAACACATTTTAGATACAGTTTGTATGTATGAGATATTTGCTTGTACTGATTAAAAGAGGGAAAAAATGTCAACTAATAAAACCAGAAATCTGTTCAGAATTTGACAAATCGATTGGAAAATTGACCTTTGATATTTAAATAAAAATTTAAAAAAACGTTCTCCACACCCTGGTTCAAATTCCTGGTTTTTGTTAAACCATTTCAAATCTTTTTTCCACCATATTGTGGCTGATAACCTGGAGAGCTCAACCGAAAATAAATCTATGTTTTCGGATCACGTGGTCGCGAAAGTGTGCACACCCGCTGATTACCGGGATGTCGCCATGTTCATAATTAGCCAATCACATTCAAACTGATGTTAAATGGGTAGGAGCATGTACCGGCCTCGAGTTGAAGTGCTTCCACTTAACCCTTTATAAAGTTCAGATGTTCTACTAGGATTCTCCTGTCATTTGGTTGTACGGCCTTTTTGGAGCAACTGTATCTCCAAATTTTAAATTTGGGGGTGTTTTATTCTCATATTTTGACATATTTCACGCATTAAAAAAATGAGATACATGTTTTTTTATAGGGCAGTAATGATCTGCACATTTGTTCAAATTATCGTCAAAATAGTTGTGATTTTGTTTTAAATACATCAGCACTAGCCTCCTACAAATGTCCATGTCAGAAATCACCAAATACTGTAGGTTGCAACAGTGAACAAAAAAAAATGATGATGATGATGGCAATGAATTTTCCAGTGACCCATGAGATAACATACCGAATGACACAAAATGTTTCCACTGATTAAAATTAGAATTAAAACAGGACTCTCCTTGTGCCAATGCAGACCAAATGACAGCGTGTATCTTTTTCTTGCTTTGAACTCCTCTGGGGCGGAAACAACAGCAGCTATTGTCACGTTCACACATCTGTCATTTGTGATCAGGGCACATCACGAAGAAATGTCCGACGGCATATCGAAAGGCCTGGGTTGTTCTGACAGGTGTGTGTGTGTGTGTGTATATGTGTAATGAATCCGATCCTCATAGGCAACAATCGGGACTCATTCGCAGGCGATTTTCCCATCGAAGCTAGAAAGCGCAATGGCGAAGGCCTGCACTGCACACATGGGGTACTTGTAGTCCAGGGTGAAAATATCGTCAGCAATTCGGCCAAACTGCATCACAATGTAGTCCACTGAAAGACGAGATGAATGAAAGATTAGGTAGAGACAGTAGGGAGGTACAGTTGATGGTTGATGTTTTGATATACAGTAAATATTTCCATCCCCGGAATTCTATGGAAAGACTACGACATTACGTGTTACCGGAAATTGCGGAAGCGGAAATTCCACTACCCGTAACCCGGATGGAGGTACTGTATAGTGCCGAGGGAGCATAAATACACGCAACGCCCACCCGATGCGACGGAAAAGACAACGCTAAAACACGTTTTCACTTCACGTTTTTCGATCATCAGATTCTAAATGACGACGTGCGTTTTACTGTAATTGTGAATGATTTTAACTTTATTCACTTACGTCCTGGAGAACGCGGCATGACCTTAAAAGCAGCACCCACTCGACATGACCAAAGAAACGTGTTCGCTTCGCCGTTTTCATTCATCAGATTCAAAACGAAGACGTGTAAGTGACTTTTTATTGGCGTGCGTTTTACTGTAATTGCAGAAGATTTTAACTTTATTCAATTACGTCATGTAGATCATCGCATCGAAACGTAGAACTGTAGCGACTGGAGCGGAGCGAGTGAAATGCATCCGTTTGAGCGAGGCTGGACACAAAGTTAAAAAGATCCAGCAGACACTTGGAGTCGGAAAGACGCATATCTTCGAAACTTTAAACAACAAGGCATCGATTCACCTCCTGATGACAAGCCACCATCCAGCAAGGAAGCAATGCAAATGGCAACAAAAATCCTTCAGTATGCACAAGAATTACCAGACATCGGTGATCAACGGGACAGTTACTTGCAACTAGCAAGAAAACTGTATGACACGCAGGCAAACATTGTCATAAACCAAAGAATGCATCCAACAAAACAATCCAAAATACAATTTTTTTTCCCCAAGACAGAAAAAAATAAAGGTTAAAATACTGTACGTATTTTACTGTTGTGATTTTTTTGGGGATACACCTGTATTGCAGTTTTTGTTATATAAACAGTTTTTGGACAGTATATTTTTGTATTTTATTGATTGTGTTGTTAAATGTGCATTTTGTCAACATACTTGCAGGTTCATGAAGGTCATGTACCATGCTCATTTCCCAAACCCTGTCCATTTTGGAGAAAATTTAATACTTTTAATGGCGCCTTATAGTCGTGAAAATACGGTATATATATCCAGCACCCTGAGACTGTACGCAAGCCGAAAGGAAGGAGGCCGGGGACTAGTGAGTGTGAGAGCCACTGTCCAGGATGAAACATCCAATCTCCATGAATACATTAAGGAGAAGGCTCCAACGGATGACGTACTCAGACAATGGGGAATAGAAGATGAGGCGCTGGAAGAGGGACCATCATGGGAGGACAAGCCCCTACACTGGAAGTACCACCGGACCATAACTGTAGTGGCCGATCTCAAGAAGTCCTATCAGTGGCTAGAGAGGGCTGGCCTGAAGGACAGCACAGAGGCACTCATCCTGGCTGCTCAGGAGCAGGCCCTGAGCACCAGAGCCATTGAGGCCCAGATATACCACACCAGACAAGACCCAAGGTGTAGGTTGTGCAAAGAGGCACCTGAGACGATCCAACACATAACAATAATAATAATACATCACATTTGTAAGCGCCTTTCACAACACTCAATGACACTTTACAGCCAAGACCAATAGTAAAACACCGATAAAATAATAAATAAAGAAAGAAAGATTTAAGGCGGGTAGGCAAGTCTGAATAGGTGGGTTTTGAGCTGGGTTTTGAATAAGGAAAGAGAGTCAATATTACGAATGTTGGGAGGAAGTGAGTTCCAGAGTTTGGGGGCAGAGCGACTGAAGGCTCTGCACCCCATTGTACTGAGACGGGCAGAGGGTAGAAAAAGGTGGAGGGAGGATGAGGACCTGAGTGAGCGAGAGGGAATGGAGATTTGAAGAAGATCTGACAGATAGGGGGGCGCAAGGTTATGGATGGCTTTGAATGTATAGAGAAGTATTTTGAAGTTGATTCTAAGTTTGACAGGAAGCCAGTGGAGCTGTCGGAGGATGGGGGTGATATGATGGAAGGAGGGGTTCTTGTGATGATCCGGGCTGCTGAATTCTGAACAAGTTGAAGTTTATGGAGGAATTTTTGATGGACACCGAAGAGGAGTGAGTTGCAGTAGTCAATACGGGAAGTGACGAGACTGTGAACAAGGATAGCGGTGGTGTGCGGAGTGAGTGAGGGACGGAGGCGGTTTATATTGCGAAGGTGGAAATGAGCGGACCGGGGTAATGTTATTGATGTGGGAGTGAAAGGATAGTGAACTGTCAAGGATGACACCCAGACTCTTCACCTGGGGGGAAGGAGATATAGTGGCATTATCAATTGTGAGGGAGAAACTGTCGGCTTTGTTTAGAGTGGATTTGGTACAGACGAGTAGGAGTTCAGTTTTATTGCTGTTTAGCTTGAGGAAATTGTGGGTGAACCAAGATTTGATTTCTATGAGACAGTGAGAGAGGGACGAGGGTGGGAGAGAAGCGTCGGGTTTGCTGGAGAGATAGAGCTGGGTGTCATCCGCAAAGCTGTGAAAGTGTAAGCCAAATTTGCGGAAAATGTTTCCGAGTGGAAGGAGGTAGACAATGAAGAGGAGCGGACCGAGGACAGAACCCTGGGGAACACCAGAAGAAACGGGGAGGGATTGTGAAGTAAAAGAATCAAGTTGAATGAACTGAGAGCGGCCAGTGAGATCTGAGTGGAACCAATGTAGAGGGGTGTTGGTGATGCCTATGGTAGAGAGTCTATTGAGGAGGATGGGGTGAGAGATTGTATAACAGCAGGGTGTAAGATGCTGGCAGGGAAAGCCTACATGGAACGCCATAACCAGGTGGCTGGCATAGTCTACCGAAACATCTGGGCGGAGTATGGACTGGAAACCACAAGGTCAAAATGGGAAACACTTCCGAAGGTGGTGGAGAATGACAGAGCTTCCGGGTAGAGTGAACGCTGGCGCGTTTTTGGCTGCCGCTGCTCTCCCACAAACTTTTGTGTTTTACGGTGTTTTTACGCTCGATTGTTTTACTGTTTCGCATGGAATCACGATCATCATCTCACAGTCATTCCACCCAGCCCCCATTCAGGCCTGTCTCGCACTCTCAACTATCTTCGACTGTTTCGTCCCGGCGTCTCAGCGTCCTACCTGTCAACCTGTCGCTCCTCCATCGACCTGTCAAGGGTCTGCTCCAGTACTCGTTGGCCGAGCTCCTTCGGCTCCGCTTCCAATGGCTGGGCCCTCCTCCTGCTCTACACCGGCTCCCGGACATCGTTCGCTTTCCTTCCCGGAAATATATTCATCGTGGGTCTCGTCGGGGCTTCTGCCTCAACCGATCCAACACCATCGTCTCCTTCTGGTCTTCCTCCCGTCGGCCATCCAGAAACGCCGGCCGATCCATCGACCATCGTGCGTTAGCCGGCTTGGCTAGGTCGGCTAACGGCCCCCGCAGCAGCGAGACTGCCGCCGTCAACTTCGGGCTACTTAACATCCGTTCGCTTACTGGGAAGGGTAATCTCATTCAAGATATCCTCACGGACCGTAAGCTTGACATTCTCTGCTTGAATGAAACCTGGCAAACTCCCGGGGACTTCTCACAGTTGAACGATTCCACTCCCCCGGGATTTGTTTACATTTCCAAGCCCCGCGATTCTGGTCGCGGAGGAGGTCTCGCGATAGTATACCGCGAGAAGTGGAAAGTACTTTCGGTTTCTCTCCCGCCACTTTCCTCCTTTGAATGCCTTGCCTGTCAAATATCCGGACCTATCCCCACGATTATTGCCACAGTGTACCGCTCCCCCAAACCCCACCGCGACTTTTTAAATGAAGTGTCTACTGTCCTCACCCATCTCTCCTCTCTGTCACCAAATGTAATAATCCTGGGAGATTTTAATATACATATGGACAACACTGCTCTTCCTCTCACCATTGACTTCACTTCTTCAATTAACAGTCTTGGTTTTGATCAATTTGTAGATTTTCCCACACACATCAAAGGTCACACCCTGGATCTGATCTGCTGCTCTGGTATTTCCCCCTCCAACTGTACTGCTGACGAACTTCCAATAACGGACCACTTCCTTATCTCATTCAACATTACACTCCAGCTCTCAACTGCCAAATCACCCCGGACCATTGTTTACCGTAATATTAAAGACATTAACATTGACTCTCTCACTGCATGGCTGACCACCCTGACTCCGGACATTGACTCCACTCCTGATGATTTGGTTTTCCAATACAACTCTGGTCTCACCAGCATCCTCAATACTCTCGCCCCTGTCAAGTCCCGCTCTGTCCTTTTTACTCGGTCTGCCCCTTGGTTCACCCCTCATCTACGTTCCTTGAAATCCCAAACCCGGCAGCTTGAGAGACTTTATAGGAAAACCGGCCTCACTGCTCACAAGGACATCTATGCAGCTCAGCTATCCCTCTACAAGGACTCCATCTCTCAAGCAAAATCACATTACTACTCCGGACTCATCTGCTCCAATGCTGGAAATACTAAGACTCTCTTTTCCCTTTGGAACAGAATCACTCAACCTCCTGACTCCCTACCACCTCACTTTTATTCTCGTGACACCTGCAATGCACTTCTCCTCTTTTTCAATGAAAAAATCAACAGAATCCACCAGCATCTGGGCTCCTCTGTACCTTTCCCCTCATCTGAACCTCTCACCCCTTGCAAACTGTTCTCTTCTTTTGAACTCCCCCATCTCTCATTAATTTCAGACCTCATCATTAAATCCAAGACTTCCTCCTGTCAGCTCGATCCCCTCCCTACAGTTCTGGTCAAATCCTGCCTACCCTCTCTGCTTCCCTTCATCTCAGCCATTATCCATTCCTCTCTGTCGACTGGAATTGTTCCTGTGCTCTTCAAAACTGCAGCTGTCACACCAATCCTGAAAAAAACTGGTTCAGATCCCAATGACTTCAATAACCTACGCCCCATTTCCCATCTTCCCTTCATCTCGAAAATTCTGGAGAAAACTGTCGCCTCTCAGATCCACTCCCACCTTACCGACAATAGTCTTTATGAACAATTCCAGTCCGGCTTCCGTCCCCGTCACAGTACTGAAACAGCCCTCATAAAAATCACAAACGATCTTCTCATGGCAGCAGACTCTGGCCTTATCTCCATCCTCATCCTCCTTGACCTGAGTGCAGCCTTCGACACAATCTCTCACCCCATCCTCCTCAATCGACTCTCTACCATAGGCATCACCAACACCCCTCTACATTGGTTCCACTCATATCTCACTGGCCGCTCTCAGTTCATTCAAGTTGATTCTTTTACTTCACAATCCCTCCCCGTTTCTTCTGGTGTTCCCCAGGGTTCTGTCCTCGGTCCGCTCCTCTTCATTGTCTACCTCCTTCCACTCGGAAACATTTTCCGCAAATTTGGCTTACACTTTCACTGCTTTGCGGATGACACCCAGCTCTATCTCTCCAGCAAACCCGACGCTTCTCTCCCACCCTCGTCCCTCTCTCACTGTCTCTCAGAAATCAAATCTTGGTTCACCCACAATTTCCTCAAGCTAAACAGCAATAAAACTGAACTCCTACTCGTCGGTACCAAATCCACTCTAAACAAAGCCGACAGTTTCTCCCTCACAATTGATAATGCCACTATATCTCCTTCCCCCCAGGTGAAGAGTTTGGGTGTCATCCTTGACAGTTCACTATCCTTTCACTCCCACATCAATAACATTACCCGGTCCGCTCATTTCCACCTTCGCAATATAAACCGCCTCCGTCCCTCACTCACTCCGCACACCACCGCTATCCTTGTTCACAGTCTCGTCACTTCCCGTATTGACTACTGCAACTCACTCCTCTTCGGTGTCCATCAAAAATTCCTCCATAAACTTCAACTTGTTCAGAATTCAGCAGCCCGGATCATCACGAGAACCCCCTCCTTCCATCATATCACCCCCATCCTCCGACAGCTCCACTGGCTTCCTGTCAAACTTAGAATCAACTTCAAAATACTTCTCTATACATTCAAAGCCATCCATAACCTTGCGCCCCCCTATCTGTCAGATCTTCTTCAAATCTCCATTCCCTCTCGCTCACTCAGGTCCTCATCCTCCCTCCACCTTTTTCTACCCTCTGCCCGTCTCAGTACAATGGGGTGCAGAGCCTTCAGTCGCTCTGCCCCCAAACTCTGGAACTCACTTCCTCCCAACATTCGTAATATTGACTCTCTTTCCTTATTCAAAACCCAGCTCAAAACCCACCTATTCAGACTTGCCTACCCGCCTTAAATCTTTCTTTCTTTATTTATTATTTTATCTGTGTTTTACTATTGGTCTTGGCTGTACAGTGTCCTTGAGTGTTGTGAAAGGCGCTTACAAATGTGATGTATTATTATTATTATTATAGAGCGAAGATCCTGTGGGACTTCTAGATCCAGACTGACAAGATGGTAATAGCGAACCAACCAGATATCGTGATCATAGATAAAGGGCAGAGGAAAGCCGTTGTAGTGGATGTAGCGGTCCCATGTGATGGAAACATCAGAAAGAAGGAACACGAGAAACTCGAGAAATACCTAGGGCTCGGAGAGGAGCTGGAGAGAGCCTGGAAGGTAAAGGTGACAGTCGTGCCTGTGGTGGTCGGAGCACTCGGGGCAGTGACGCCCAAACCAATGAGTGGTTGCAACAGATCCAGGGAACAACATCGGACGTCTCAGTCCAGAAATGTGCAGTGCTGAGAACAGCAAGGATACTGCGCAGAACACTCAAGCTTCCTGGCCTCTGGTAGAGGAACCGAGCTGAATGAGGGACGGACACCACCCGAGGGGGGGTGAGACGAGTAATTTTTTTTTTAATATATATATATACTAGCTGGTTCGCCGCCCTCCGGGCGGCTCATCAGCTAGTTCCTGCGGAAGGCTGGTACCTGGTACAGACCAAGGCTGGTACAGACCGCGTGCGGGACGACGCGCAATATTTATAATTAGATAGATGTGTGTGTGTGTGTGTATGTACTGTATGTGTGTGTGTGTGTGTGTGTGTGTGTGTATGTGTGTGTGTGTGTGTGTGTGCATGTGTGTGTGTGTGTGTGTGTGTAAATGGGGCGTCCCAAATGCCTCAAGGCCAATCGTTGAGTATGTCACACTAAACGGGCTATGATGAGTCTAGACAACTCAAAATTGTCTACAACAGCGGTCCCCAACCTTTTTTGCCCGACGGACTGGTTTAATGTGCACTAAATCTCAACTGCTAATAATCGGTCCGAGGTCTCTTACCCAAACAGCCTCCAAATTTAACTCCACGCTGTTCCCCTCCTCGGAAGCTTGCTGTCCTTTTTTTAAGAATCTCTCTTTCGACCAACACCCAAATCACCAAAACTGCTTTCTTCCACCTCAAAAACATTTCTCGCCTCTGCCTCTCACTTTCTTTCAATGCCGCTCAAACACTCATGCACGGCTTTATCACCTCTCGCCTTGACTACTGCAATAGCATCCTCTACGGTACAACCTCCAAACTCCTCAATAAACTACAGTACATTCCGAATGCCGCCGCCCGCCTTCCCACCCACACCCGCACTCGTGATCACATCACCCCCGTCCTTAAAAATCTCCACTGTTTCGCCGTTACAGAGAATCTGGTAATTTTTCAAAATAAAACATCATTCAGATTTCTGTTAAGTTATTTATTCTTTTTGTGTGGCCCGGTACTAAATGATCCACGGACCCATACCGGTCTGCAGCCCCGGCGTTGGGGATCGCTGGTCTAAGAGACACGCAGTTTGTCTACGACACGTCTGTTGGCTCAAAGTTGGTCTACATTTGTTGTAATCTGACTTCAGCATAAAAGTGCACAAGCCAGGTGCATAAAAAATGACTAAGCGTGAATGGGAGAATATGTAAGTGTTTACAGCAAGGTAGCCCGACTGGAACTCACAATCTTTGCTGTGGACGATCTGAAAGTTCTTGATGGAGGCCTGGGTGACCCTGCCATTGAAATTGAGCACATGCGATGCCGTTTCCTCGTTCCACACAGGTGTCTTGTTGTGTAGCTCAATCAGATTCTCCATCCTTCTATTTTGGTGTCGTATCAACAGGCCATCATAGTCCTGGGAAGATTCATAAAATCATACAACAACACACTTCCCATGGTTTGATGTTATGTATACATTGATACCTTGACGTACAAGTGTTTCAACTTACTGACCGAGAAAAAATGTCCACACAAATTCCAAACGAAAGTACTCATACCACAACTCATACCGAGATGCTCATACACAGACTAATCACCCAATTAATTTTAAGAAAGGAAAACAGTGTGAACACCTACAGGAGTATTTGCAGTATTTGCTTAGTCACTGAAACTGTACACAGCTTTGCTTTGGTGCTATCTGATGGCATCTTGTGGGCCATTACAGTCCAGCCAACTTTAAATCATCTGCCCGTGGAGTTCTGCTAAATGTCTTTTGTGTCACCTCCTGTGATTCCAGCAAATCAGTTTCTCCTTCTGTCTTGTCCAAAACGGTGCACCACTCACGCGCCGAATGAGAGGAGCTGCCTCAACCGCCAGCAAATCAAGTCAGCTTTTTTCACATGACGCAAATAAATCCTTATAAACTGCAGCAAAATCTTTGAAAATCAGTTCAGCCCGCCCCTTCAGAGATTTACGCCGTGCTTTGTGCCAGACTGGCACAAAAAGAGAGCCCAATGTCTGTTGTTAGTCAATCTGCAGCTCTGAGCTCATCTCACTCACATTTCTGGGTCGGAGTGGTACTCGCTCGTTGTCTCTGTCCATGCCAGGAATGATGACCGACATCCTTCTGGGCCCCTTCATCCCTAAAACATTTGTTTCCTGATGCGTGGAAGTAGACATTTCAATTTCAGTGTGACATGTGGAGCTTTTTGAAGATTTTCAATAACTTACGTAAATGATTGCTGCCAACTCCTGCCGTGCATTGGACATGTCTGGAAGGGCCTTTTCTGGATTTAGAGCATTGTCAAAGACAGTGAACTTGGTGCCCATTAAATTAGACCTGGAAAATACATGAAAAAGCAGATGTTGAATCAGTATTTATTTTGGGTCTGCATTTTTGACTGGATTTGAACCGCATGATTCAAGTTACACAGGGAAGAGGATTCCAGTAGCAACCTGTGAAGCTCTGCTAAACTCACTGCCGAACAACAGCTAATGGTGGCCATGCTTGACACTTTGCGCACAAGTGGGACATTTTCACTTAACTCATTCAGTACCAGCCAATTCCGGAACACGCCTGAAAAGACGTTTAAAAACGTCTTTGGGAGTGAATGAGTTAAGGGTGTTCTCACTTTTGTTCTCAGCAGACATCAACGGCTGTGCGATAACATTTTAGGTGTTATACAAGCTCTTTACATTGTCGCAAAGTGTCTTTGTTTTTTAGTGTTACAGTTTGTAACATATGATAAATATGTCACGGGTTTATTCACTTTTGTGAGATACGGTACATGGGAATAGATTTTGGTGCTTGGACCTGCAGTGTAAATGCATCATTGAAAAAATGGCCGAGGTACCTCAGTTTTCCTACGAAGTTATCGCCACCTCTTGACAAATCCGTGGCATCAATGGAAATGAGGTAATTGGAGGTGGCACTTTTCTTCCTCTTCCTGCCAGCCAACAGAAATGTCTGCAAAGAAATGTAAACTATAAATTGTCATCATCAAAACATTCATGCGTTTACCATTTCAAAAACATCCATACCATTTTCAAACGTTTTAGGTCCAGAGACCCCTTACAGAAGAGACATTCTTTCAATGACCCCCCTCATAATTCACACATTTCAACAATGTGTAGTGCAAAAGGCATAAAAATAAATTATTTATGAGAAAAAAGGCTTAATGTTACAAATTCTAATCATCAATTCTTTTTTTTTTCTTCAAAAAAATAGTCATACTAAGAAACGTGTATGTTGAAGTGAGTTGAAGAACTTCGTTTTGACAAAATCAGTGATTTGTCGTCATCTTGTGGCATCTATTTTTAGAGCATGGCTTAGGGGTGTTAAGAGCCGTGGATACCATTCAGGTGGACGCCCAGGGCAGTGTTGACCCCGAGACTTTGTACGCCACTGGAGGTGGTAGACATGTTCTCTAATATCGTTTTAAGAAAGGAATCAAAACTTCAACAGACCTTCTTCTCGTTGTCAAGATGAAGGAAGTAAAGAGGATACATGCTCTTATCCATCCCTCTCTGGTCTCGAGTCACTCTGCATTTGACGGTCGCGCCTTGAGGCGCAGGCTCCATCACAAACTTTTCCAAGTTGTCAAATTCGATCTCAGGTGATGGTGCTCTCTCCTGCCCACAAAGGATTCATTATTATGGGCTATAGGCCAAAGAAAAAAAAACATTCAAGGCTCCGTGAGGATGTGTTCACACTTGTCACAGTGCTTCCACGGCACGAAATTTGGAGGGCATGTCTATCATCACAAGACGAGTGAAAAAGTGTCAAATATCCATGCCAAAAATTAACCAGACAGTCATTCATTTGGGTTTCAGGTGGTTATTTGGGGTAAATCCTCTCAGCTGTGCCCCACAGAAAGTTCGACTCGTTTTTTCCACTAATCTACTCATATTGGGTAGACGTGTCTATTATAGCATGGAGGCTTGACAAATTCTTGAGGACCCATGCCCGCAATTGAATTGAAGGATTGGAGGTCAGGCATTTTGGTTGGAAGCAGCGAATAGGATGAATTTCCTGGTTAGCACTTTGACGGCCAAACGACCACCGGTTGGAAGCGGGTCTCGTGGTCAAGAATTTGTCAAGCCTCCATGTTATAATAGACATGTATACCCAATATGAGCAAAAGGCAGAGCTTTTTTGCTAAGCGTGATGTCAAAGAATGCTGATAATTTGGATGGTTCACTATTCAAAAGGAGATCTGTCCATCCCCGCTAACTGCTTTATATTTGATGATATTGAACTCTTTTGAAAATCTTGGTATTTGAGTGCAGACCTCAGATTTATACAATACAATACATGCTGATTTATATAGCGCTTTCACAACAGCGGCAGCTGTAACAAAGCGCTTTACAAAACAGTTAACATAAGGTAAAATAATAAACACAACACATAACATAAAACACAGACAGTCGTGCAGTCCTAACCACTTTTCCGTCACACGCTTTGTTGTTTGAAGCGGTTTGAGATGAAAGAGGAGAGAATCAAAGTGTCCTTTAACCAGTGGATCAGAGACGTCATGCTCAAAATGTGCACACGTCGGCTACAAGCTAAGTTTCAAAGTCAACAAGAAGCTGTAGCATCCATTGCCGAAAAAAGAGATTGGTTCACTTCTCCTGTCCCATTTATGGAAATGTTTTCTTTATAACGCAGCCTTAGGCTCAATAACCAAAATGATAAAGCCGGACCTAGCAGTGCAAACTGGCGGAGTCATTTTTCTTTCAGTCTCAACGACTGTTAGCTCCTGGCTGATTGAAAGACAGTCAGATGAATTTCCGGCTTGTCAGAAATGTGATCCCATTCAGTTCAAGCTGAGTTTCAGCAAGGACATTTTCTATCTCGCGACAGTGGGGCGAAAACCTTGCAATGAGGGGAGTTTCTGTTGAGTTTTTGGGGCAGAGAAAAACATTGTTTTAATATTGGCATCCTGCGCCAACAGAAGGCAGAAAGATTTTCTTTTGCTCGGTTTGTTTTGACAGTTGGAAACAGTTTGACAACACAAGTGACATGCCACTCTCATGCAAAGACAACAATAGAGTATCACTTCATAATTGGGTCCCAACCAGAATATCAAACCCCAAGTCTGAACACAACCTTAAGTGGAAAACACTCAGACAAAATGTGATTTTTTTTCCCCCTCCTTCCCTTCGACTGTCACACGCCTTGAAAAGATTATCCTGTGCAGTGTGGTGTCTTAAGTATCTTTCCTCTCGAATCTCCTCCGCACATGTTAACACAGTGGTTCTTAACCTTGTTGGAGGTAGCGAACCCAACTAGTTCATATGCACATTCACCAAACCCTTCATTAGTGAAACATAAAAATCAGATTCAAGAAGTGTTTCTTCAGTTTTGCCGGTGCGGGACTAGAGTTGCTAAACTCGGCAAAACAAATCATGCAGATATGACGCTGAGTCCCATCACGTTCCGTGATGCATGTGAATCCATGTTGTACATATTCGTCTGAAAACTTTCTTTTTTCTTTTTCTTTTTTTTTGCTGGACATAGTTAGCATGTATTAAAAAAAATACACCGACGTACTATCACGACAGTCACACGGGGACGACTGAGCGAAGTAAATTTCCCGCAGCACTGACTGGACAAGTGATGTAATGTGATCATCTGCAGCGGGCGGCTCACAACTAATTGACATGTTGAGTCGGGTGTGTCTTAACCTCCAAGGCAGAGGCTCCGTCGAACACCTTAGACCGATTCACCGAACCCCTGGCGTTTGATTGAACCCAGGTTAAGAACCACTGGGTTAAAACAATTCCATAATTGTGACACTTAAAAAAAAAATCAATAAACAGCAGAAAATCTGCATGCTTGGACCCCACTTTAGCATCTTGTTGATACCTTCTTCTTTTTTCCTTTGCCCTTCTTCTTTTTGGATTTTTCTTCTTTTTCTGACTCTGAATCATCGCTCCCTTCTGCCTTTGCTGAAATAAAAAACACATTTTTGAATTAGTGCTGGTATTTAAAAAGGTGGAGCACGCAAGAGGTAACCTTGCCTTTCTTCTTTGTCTTCTTTTCTTTGTCTTTGTCTCCTGACGTTTGGAACAAAGACGACGTTGAGCTTGCGGCAGACTTCTTTTTGGTCTTTGTCGACTTGGCCTCCTCCTCGCTGTCGTCACTTTCCGATTTGGCGGCTGCTTTGGTGGGGTGTAATTAAGAACACAAAATAGGGTAATTGACTCCTTAATGCGTGTTGACTTCACCTCTATTCCAGCAAACTGAATAGCTGTGATGATGAAAGTTGAGCTGTCAGTCGCAGGAAAACACCGGGCGTGTTTTTGAAATCGCTCTTTTGATCACCTTTCTTCTTGCTCTTAGAATCTTTGTCGTTTATCTGGAACAGGGACGCTGCTTCCTTCTTTTTGTCTTTCTCTTTAGACTTTGACTTCTTCTCCTTTCCATCGGAATCCTTGTCCTCTGAGGAAACAAAGAAAAAGAATGATCAGGAGATGTTTTCATTAACCAGTGTGACCAAATTGCTCATGTACTTTTTTTTCTTCAAGCTTTTATTTTGACTTGACATGAATGGAAAAAAACCCAATAGACAAATAATTCCTTCTCTCATGACAATTATTTCTCTTCAAGTCACACTGGGCTCTAAATCACATTGTGACACAATACAAGAATTTTTATTCTAAAAGCACGCTTGCTGATTTACTTTTAAATTCCTTATTTCACAAAATGTAGAAAATGGTAAGAATAGATGTAGTTGGTTGTTAAAAGGCAGTGTTGATATCAATGTACTGTTTCAACCGATTTATGCTTTACTCTGATGTCTGTTTTTTTTTAGGGACGTTCTAAATGCTGACATAGGGTTTTCAAATCCTGTATCATTCTTAACAGTATCGGTTAAAAAAGATGAGGACAAATTTGGAGCACAAATAACAGTCGAGCATGTGATCCTGCTTTCTTTCCAGGTGGTTTTCTTCTTTTTTTTTTGTAAGAGCGTTTCAGCAGTCATCAAAAACATCTGTCAAACGAGTTAACGTTCTTCCCATCTCCAGCTAAAACGTTTTAGTTTAAGAGGCCAAGGGAGAAGAAAAAAAAAGCCGACGAAGTGCTTTGTCAACATCTGAGATGACTTGCAGATATTCGCTGGCGGCGAACAGATGTTCACAGAGTAAAGCAGCATGACACGTTTCACTTTTTGGACTCGTGAATGAACGCCACCGTGAGGTATGAGCACAAGATGGAGGGAAAAGTGTTGACAGAGGAATGCAGCAAGATGTAATTACAGTGATGGTCTACAGACAAAAAAGTATTCTAACTTGCTTGCTATTCTGTTTTCAAAGGCAAGGCTACACCTTTGTACTACACAAATGAAAGATGCGATGTAAAAACATATCTTAGTAGTAAACCTGTATTGCAGTGAACATGCCCAACAAATCCAATTACAAACTGTTACTTGGTCAATTGTCAAAATGTTGGGTGCAAGATTAAGAAATGACATTGCACAAGTGTAGAGGAAAAACTGGAGAAACTAAAGAAAGTAGTGCAATGCCCTTGCTTGTGGACAAGGAAACCACAGTCACGATGCACTTTCCAGCCATTTATTGAATGCTGGGGGAACAGCAAACACACAAACATATTAAACACGCACCTAGAAGCTGCTGTCAGCCACTGCTGACGCCCAGGCACTCACACAGTTTTTGTGTGCAAATATGTTTTAACTATGTGCTTTAAAAAGTTTCGATATGTTTCAAGCTGGTTGCCAAATTCTAATGTGTGCAGATTTTGTTTTTAATTGGACTATAATATTGCATAGTCCCTATGGTGATTTTCAGCTCTAGATTTTCTACAGAATTACGCAGATTCTATCGTGACTTGTCTGTAAAAATATTTTCAAAACATTCTCCACAGCCGGGCCATGTCAGCGTGGGATTCGTGTTTCCTCGTCAGTGACTTCCCATATTATACACGCCGTTACACAATCAAATCGTGCATGGCAATCCTCTCAACAACATGTTAGCTGTGAAATCACGTGAAAAAGTCTTTCCATGGGTACCTTTTGATTTGCATTTCTTTTCTTTGGTGGCACTGGGGGATGATGAGCTGTCTTTGGTTGTCTTCTTCTTGGTTTTCTTTTTAGCAGTGTCTTCCTCTTCTTCGTCGTCGTCTGTAACTGACTCTGCTGATTTTGATCAGAGAAATAATCAGTTTGTTGAGCTGCAAAGCACATTAAAAGCTACGACAGCCTCACCTTTCTTCTTTTTGGGGGCACTTTTCGTTTTCTTTTTTGTCTCTTTGTCTTTTTCCTTTTCTTTGCCCAGTTCCTTTGTCTTGTCCAGTTTCTTTTTCTTCACCTTTTTGTCATCTGCAATGATATCAGAAATGACAAGATTCAGACTAATTAAAAAGTGTCACCATTGCACCCACCACGCCCGCCACACCAAAAAAGATGTTTCCTTTACTTTGCAAGACAGGACTCTCCTCAGAAGCTTCCTCATTCTTTTTGATCTTGATTTTTTTTATCTTGGTCTCGCTGCCATTCAGCTTGGACTCGCTTGTGCTTTTAGCCTCCTCCTTCTTCTTCTTGGGCTTCTTTTATTTGGATTTGTCTGTCATACATTTACAAAACAATACAGTCAAACAAAAGAGATCCTAGATAATAAGGCCACTCCGAAAAAAAATCTCCCCATACAAAACAATTAGTAAAAATAGGAACTTGGAAATAGTAATAATGAAAAACTGTAAAAATTTGAACCAAACAAAAAAATAAATCTAAAAAATCCACACATATTGTAAATGCTACAGTATCGCAACTAATGACAGTGTTATTTGTATTTCCCTTCTAGGATTAAAATGCGTATAGTAAAATAAATAAATAAATACAACTAAAATTATAAATAATTGCACAAAAAAACAAGCATAAACGAACATTCATTTCTGAGCAAAATAATGTGACTGATATGAGCAAATAGTACTACTACTATGACAATGATTACTACCACTACTACAACAACAACTAAAAATAATAATAATAATAATAAAAATAATGCATAAAGTTAAATGCTTCTTCTGGGATTAAAATGTCCATAACATTTATTTAAAGGGAAGTACACTTTCTTTACAACAGTGTTTTCTATGAGCCCCCACTAACCACGGTATTCCGATTAATTTTGGAGTTGTCAAACATATAATATTATATTATTATATATTTACAATATTATATAGTATAAAATATTATAAACATATAATAACATAACATATACCTATTATATAACTATAATATTATTAGTAATAATATTAGCAATTCATTATATTTAATTGAATTGACAATGTGCATAGTAAATTATTTTTTAAATGCATACACAAAATAATAACCATTCTAATCATGAAAAATAAAGAAAAGTAGCACATATCCATCTGTCTGTGTAACATTAACTCACCAATAAAACCAGATGGTGAATGCAAGAGGAAAAAAAACAAAGTTACATTATTATTATTATATATTAGAGTCAAACACCAAATATCTATCTATCTATCCTTGCGCTGTTCTAAAAAATAACCGTGGAAAGGGAATCATGAAGTCATGATTTAAATTTGTTTTATGCTCAATCACAATGCCAGGAAATCATTGGCCGCTTCACCTGGTACACACGGCACTACATTGTGTGAGTTTGCCCCAAATGTGAAGGAATGAAAACAATGAGACGCAGATCTTCACAGTGAAAAACGACGTGTCGCGAGAAAGGAGGTCAGTGGAGACAGAGGACGTAATCCTGTTAGATTATCAGACATCCTGCATAGACATGCCAGATTTATGCAAGGCCTCGCGCGTTCCGACACTATTATGACAGAGGACCTGACCAGCTGTAATGATGTGGTTTTTTTTCTTGATGTAACAACACTGAAAGGTAAAAACGCCAGTTCCTTCATCACTACATGAAAACATCATGGAAAACTGACTGTATTTTCATTAGGGTGATTCAAAGCATATAAAAAGGGTTCAAATACCAGGCTTTTATGTGGGCAGTAAGTAAAAATAAACAAATGAGATTGTGGTTGCACAAGTATGCACACCCTCTTGTGACTGGGGATGTGGCTATGTTCAGAATAATTAGTCACATTCAAATTCAAGTTAAATAGGAGGTAGTACACCTGCCACACATTGGAGTGCCTCTGATTAACCTTAAATAAAGTTATGCTGTACATGTTACTTGTCATGACATTTTCTTTTTTGTTTTACTTCTTGCCAGACGCCTGAATGTTTTGTGCCGACACTGACTGCCACTTGTAACTCCAGTATTCCGAATTCCCTACCACTTTGACAACGTTGTTTATTTTCCTTCCTTTCTCGAGAAGTTTTCATTTTTTTCCAATTGGTTTATACAGGTCAGTCACATTAATGCTGGAAAGTTTTAAAATGATTTATTTTGGTCTCATTTCTCAAAAACCTGGCCTTTGACCGGCAGTCATTCATCCATCCATCCATCCCCCATCCCAGCCGTCTTCGGGCAGTAGGCGGGGGACACCCTGAACTGGTTGCCAGCCAATCGCAGGGTACACAGAGACAAACAACCATCCACGCTCACAGTCACACCTGGGAACAATTTTGAGTTCCATTAGAACGTGCTAACCAGTCGACAAGCGTGCCGCCGCCAGCGGGGTTTTGACTTTTTATTCAATTTACTAGGTGCCCATAAAGTCACCGGACTACATCAAAACAAGTATTACAAAAGCAAATAATATATGTTAATCAGATTTGTTCTATGTACTCAGTGGTTACTGATGTTTTTAATCACGTTGCATAAGTGAATATTTCAGTTAGCCTGTTTACGAAATTGATTCTGCTTATGTTAGATTGCAGTCAGTGTGTCAACTTACAGTACACGAAAGCCAATGAAAACTCTCACATCACAGCCAATTACAATAATACACGAGAAGTTGTATTCTCATTTTTAAATTAGGCAGCAATTGGCCTAGAAGTATTTTCCTTCGTTTAATGAATCTGTATCACATGACCATAACTTTCTGAATTTAACTAATAATAAACTACCATATCTTAATTTACTGAAGTCAAAGCACTTTTAATAGTTGCCACTTTTGAAATACATATTTAAATCACATCAAGTGGTGAAGTCACAATGTGCTCCACAGCCGTATTCAGCCTTATTTTTTGAAAAGTTCTAATCTCCTGAATAGAAGGTTGTCAAGGCTTGGAAATGAATTATTCAGGAATTATTCTGTTTTTGAACAATTTCTGATTAAAAAGCACTCCAAATCCATGAAAAGGGAAACATAAAAATACACACAAATATGATCTTAGCTATACTGTAGTCGGACACCAAATCCAGTCCAATGGAGTACTTCCCATCCAGGTACCTCACATGCATGTAGGGAGGTTAGCGTTGTTAATCATAATCTCAATTTTCTATGGATGGACACAGAAACTGTTGATTTGCAGTCTTAAACATGCATTTACCTTTTCTGCAGACATGTTGTGATGATGTCTTGGTAGATGTTAGAAAATAATGCAAAACAGGCTCCTCAGACGAGACAATGAAAGAGCGAGAACGCGCTCCGTGTTCAGCGCGTCTCCATGGGCAGAAAGTTGTTAATAGGATTTATGTGTAAAGCCATCTGCTGTGTAGAAACACGTCAACGGGTAAGACCAAGCAGTGGGGAGGATGGTGAGAGGCAGGGGACCGATTTGTTTATCACTTGGAGAATGGTGACCTCGAGGTTGGTGTACACACCAACACCACCGTTCTCCGTGAATTCTCTGTGAATACACAGTTCAGAGATTTTGCCTTCCATCTGAGTTCTCCGGCTTCCACCCACACTCCAAAAAACACGCATGACGACTCAGAATCGTCCATATGTTTAAATGTGACAGTTTGAATTAATCACTACGGTGGCCAACATGTCATTGAAGGGGGTGGCTGTAAATGCATGCACGCACACATACATTCGCTTGGTAGTAACCTCCTCTGTAACTGAGAAGCCGCTGTTTGTCATAACGTCCACAGTTGTGGTTTCATGAAATAAAATGCACACATATCCAGAATCCTGCTCAACACGCTCATAACACAAGCAGTATCAGGACAAATTAAAAAAAGCAACATTTTGCTGATCCTAATCTACTCGACAATGCCATTTTTATTTAACATCTCATAGACTACTTCAAATTCATGTACTGATTTGCTAGCTAACAGGTTACAGCCAATTAGTCACCAACGTCCTATTGCATTTTATAATCTGCGATCTATTACTTTTATTCAAATCCTCTCTGAAAAGCATGAAAAACAACTAATATTGATCATAATTGGCAACATTTCTTTTTTTTTTAAACGGATGGACGTGTCTATACATGTGCAATGATTGGCTGGTGAACGACTCAGTAATGCACAGTGAAAATTTTGCGAAAATTGATGTTTACCTTCGTAGACACTTGTGGGGATGACACACAATTTTCCTCCTCCGGATCGCTGTTGTGTGGATGGATTACAAAAGGGTTAGTGAAAAAAACAAGGGGTCTGTCTTCTTTTTATCAATTAAAACCCTGGAGAACCCACAGGGACAAATTTGACCCCTATAAATTCTGCTACTCAAATGCTAGCCTTGAATCCCAAAGGGTCAAATTTGGCCCCAATCCTAAATTAGGATTAAAGCATTAGATATTTGAAAAAACATATATTTTGGTGTTCAGTGAACATATAGCAGGAATTTCATGTAAAATTCATCATTTTCCAAAGAAGAAAACGGTTCTTGGGTTCTCCAGGGTTAATCCAACTGAAAAAGAATCCATCCATCCATCCATCATCTACCGCTTATCCGGGGCCGGGTCGCGGGGGCAACAGCTTTATCAGGGCAGTCCAGACTTCCCTCTCCCTAGCTACTTCTTCCAGCTATCCCCGGGGGATCCCGAGGCGTTCCCAGGCCAGCTGGGTGACGTAGTCTCTCCAGCGTGTCCTGGGTCTTCCTCGGGGTCTCCTCCCGGTGGGACATGCCCGGAACACCTCACCAGGGAGGCGCTCAGGAGGCATCCGAATCAGATGCCCAAGCCACCTCATCTGGCTCCTCTCGATGTGGAGGAGAAGCGGCTCGACTCTGAGCCCCTCCCGGATGACTGAGCTTCTCACCTTATCTCTAAGGGAGAGCCCGGACACCCTGCGGAGAAAACTCATTTCAGCCGCTTGTATCTGGGATCTCGTTCTTTCGGTCACGACCCATAGCTCGTGACCATAGGTGAGGGTTGGGACGTCGATCGACCGGTAAATTGAGAGCTTCGCCCTTTGGCTCAGCTCCTTCTTCACCACGACAGACCGATACAACGTCCGCATCACAGCAGACGCTGCACCGATCCGCCTGTCGATCTCCCGCTCCCTCCTACCCCCACTCGTGAACAAGACCCCAAGATACTTGAACTCCTCCACTTGGGGTAAGATCTCCTCCCCGACCCGGAGGGGGCACTCCACCCTTTTCCGACTGAGGACCACGGTTTCAGATTTGGAGGTGCTGATTTTCATCCCAACCGCTTCACACTCGGCTGCGAAACGCTCCAGTGAGAGTTGGAGAGCCCCGTTTGAAGGAGCCAACAGCACCACATCATCTGCAAAAAGCAGGGATGTAATACTGAGGCCCCCAAAACGGACTCCCTCAACGCTTCGGCTGCGCCTAGAAATTCTGTCCATAAAGGTTATGAACAGAATCGGCGACAAAGGGCAGCCTTGGCGGAGTCCTACCCCCACTGGAAACGATTCCGACTTACTGCCGGCAATGCGAACCAAACTCTGACATCGGTGGTATAGTGACCGAACAGCCCGTATCAGGGGGTTCGGTACCCCATACCCACGAAGCACCCCCCACAGAACTCCCCGAGGGACACGGTCAAACGCCTTCTCCAAGTCCACAAAACACATGTAGACTGGTTGGGCGAATTCCCACATACCCTCAAGGACCCTGCTAAGGGTGTAGAGCTGGTCCACTGTTCCACGGCCGGGACGAAAACCACACTGCTCCTCCTCAATCTGACGCTCGACTTCCTGACGGACCCTCCTCTCCAGCACCCCTGAATAGACCTTACCAGGGAGGCTGAGGAGTGTGATCCCTCTGTAGTTGGAACACACCCTCCGGTCCCCCTTTTTAAAAGAATGTTGCATAAATCATTTATTACATTTCCCATTACTATAGTTAAATTGTGAAATACAGTCTTGCACAATTATATTGGGACTTTATATATAATTTTTTTTTTCAGCTGAGTTTATGTATTTATTTTTTTGACATCTGTCTATTTAATAGCCATCAATTATTATAGAAATTGTGAAACATAACCTTAAATAATGAGTTATTTATTTATTTATTCAGTATGTAGATTCTTACTATGACCGCTTGACATGCATATTTCATGTAATTTTTAATTGTCTTGTTTGATTTTTAGTTGTCTAATGACATGATTTCCAATGAAATTGCATTTTTAACTATGACTATGACTACTAGTGACAGAGTTATTTATCAAATTACAGTGGACCCAAGCATACTCACGGTTTGGCTCCACAGATTTGCTTATTTGGATTTATTAATATTTTTAAATGATTTGTTTTCTTCGGTTCATTTCCCCCATTTTTTATGGAAAACACACATTGAATATTTGAATAATTTATTTGCATTTTGTCAAAATTTTGGGCCACTTTATCCTCACGACGGTCCATCAACCTGCCATGCATCTTTTTGGATAGATGGAGAGATGAGATTTTTTTAGATCATTTTCGACACAAAAGTGTCTTGTGGTCTGTGGCCTCCCAATGACCAGGTCAGCGTGTGAAACTGGAGCAGGTTCTGTAAATCGGTTTGCGTGGCAACGACAGGAAGAGATTTGCCTCTGGTGTTTATTGGTTTAACACCACATGGCGAGTTATTTTGGAAAGTGGTATGGTATCGTTAACATTGAGTGGGAATTTTCCAAAAAGCAGCATGCTTGAGTTTGGCTGTACTGTAAATAAATGTACAATGTGGGAAATAATTATTTGATCCCATGCTGAAAATGCAACTTGGCAGTTCTTCTCTTCAGCCTGCTCCGGCAGGAGACCAACTGATGGTCGTTTTGTGCGGCTTCCACTTTGGAATACTGCCGCTCATAGTTTCAATTTCTCTCAAATTGTGTAGAGCACAGGTGTCCAAATTCAGTCCTCGGGGCCCGCTGTCCTGACAGTTTTTCATCTCTTCTGGCTGCAACACACCTCGTGCTGCTTCAGAGTTGGCTGTGAGCTGATGATTTGAATCAGGTGTTGCAGCAAGAAGAAATGGAAAACAGGCAGGACAGCAGCTGCGATGGACCGGCGACCAGTTTGTAGTGTAGTCTGCCTACAGCTCGAAGTCAGATGTGATAGGCCACAGCGATTCCCTGTTACCCTGTTCAGGAAAACCGATCTTGAAAATGAATGGATGGATGTGCAGAGGTTGCAGAGTAGAAATTGATCCCGAAAAGAGCTGGGCTTTAAATGTGAATTGAGATCAAAACTATTGGTGATTGATTGTTGTGCATCATTGTGTGACACATGGGCACCAGCCAATCTGTGGGAGTCGAGGTGTAAGATACCAATGATTTCACTCAGTAAAATGCAGGAAATTAAGTACCCGTAATTGTGTTTTTTCTGTTTACATTCAATAAAATAAAATTGAAGACTTTTTATTTCTTTGAGAGTGAAGAAACTTATAATTGTCAATTACCACAAATCATCATCGGATCGAAAAACATTTCACCAACTGTCTACAGAGATATAGGAGTACAGCTGTTATTTCGTGTGAACATACCTGTCATGGGTCCAGGCCTCTCTCACAGTGTGACACTGGACCGACATGGCCGATGTGCAAGGAGCCAAAATAGGTGCCACCGTAAACATTCACAGAGGGAGTCACATGACCTGGCCTTTAAGAGCATCATCTTCTGCCCTGCCTCCCACCCGCCATTTGATCCCCCCAGCTCTTCAGTCTGGATTACGTTAATCAGCCACTCGCCATTTGAGAGCATTAGTAGTGTTTGCTAAATGGGAGGAGAACAAAATAAAATTGTCCTTCTTGAGAAGAGTTTGAGAGGCATGTAGTGGAGAGCAGTGGAGACAACAGGGAGCACTGTTGACACACTTAAGCTTGGCACTGCCGCCCAATTATGAAAGAACGCGAGTAATTGATACCACAAATTATGATGCAAAAACAGTGTAATTATCTAATTAAACTTGCTTTACAAGAATACGTTTGCATATGGCTAAGGTGATTTGAGTTAGAAAAATTGCACCAGTAGAGCTCACGTGTACATGTACATATGGCGTAACATCTCTGGAACAACCCAGGCTAAATTTGACCCTCCACCACAAAGTTTGTCTCTCATTAAATTTCAGTCACTGCAAGATACCAGCAAGACTTATTGTAATACTTTCCTATTTAGACAAGGCTTCACCAGTTGGCATTTTGGTAGGTTTTGAACAATATACAATTTCATCTCTAATTTATTTAGAGGAGTCTTTATGTACTGCATATGGAAATCATATATATATATATATAGACAAGATCCAGACTGACAAGATGGTAATGGCGGTAATGGCCAGATATCGTGATCATAGATAAAGGGCAGAGGAAAGCCGTTGTAGTGGATGTAGCGGTCCCAAGTGATGGAAACATCAGGAAGAAGGAACATGAGAAACTCGAGAAATACCAAGGGCTCAGAGAGGAGCTGGAGAGAGCCTGGAAGGTAAAGGTGACAGTCGTGCCTGTGGTGGTCGGAGCACTCGGGGCAGTGACCCCCAAACTAGATGAGTGGTTGCAACAGATCCCTGGAACAACATCGGACATCTCAGTCCAGAAATGTGCAGTGCTGGGAACAGCAAGGATACTGCGCAGAACCCTCAAGCTTCCTGGCCTCTGGTAGAGGACCCGAGCTGAATGAGGGACGGACATCACCCGAGGGGTGAGATGAGGATGTTTTAATATATATATATATATATATATATATATATATATATATATATATATTAGAGCTGTCAGTTTCACGCGTTATTATCGGCATTAATTTAAATTAATTTGAAATGGGATTAATTTTTTCTCTCGCGAAATTAACGCAGCACATGCCACAGCGGACGTTAAGTTGTTCTACAAGTAAACCAGAAACAAAAACAACGAGCGAGCTGCACAGGTCCACGCACATGTTTGTTTTGCCAGCCAGGCAGTTCCATTGACAAGACCAAAGTTACCTGGATGTTTTGCAGTTGTAAACTGAGCACGTCGAGTCTGAAATATCACTTAATGGCCAAGCACACAGCTGATGTGAGTACTCTGCCCCCTCGTCTAAAACAGACAGCTATAGATCATTTCAAATGCGAAGAAAATAGATAACACGACGAAGAACAAATTTGCTGAAGCCATAGCCAAATGTATGGCTACTGCACGCAAGCCTGTCAACATTGTCCACAGCTCAACTCAAGCTGAAATCATTCACATTGCATCTAACGACGCCAATACTACGGAGCCCCTAAAGGGACATGGAAGGACAAAAAAAAAATTTGCGAGATCTCGCGTTTTTTTTCCTTCCATGTCCCCTTAGGGGCTCCGTACAATACGGAGTGCCGGCGAGAGCCTCCATTACAAGCTGTGTACAGAGATTGTACGTAGCGGAGAAGACACTGTTTAGGGAGAGAAATAAGAGACTAGGTTGATGAGCCTCTGGTGAATAAAGAGCAGGTAGCCTGTCGAATACGATGTATCCCACTGTATACCACACGATTGTTACTTGTTTGGAACTATTTTGTGTGGAAGGTTACAGTGTTCCGTAGTCAAATAAATAAAGCGGGTGGAGCTTCGCTGTGTTCGTCTGACAGCGACGGTGCGCCGCAGAGGCACGTCAAGAGTTCAGCAGTGCAGTGTTAGCGATCTAGCTGAAAATAAAACGTCTCCAGTGTTGTCATCTAACGAAGTGTAGTCATCCGAAATGATGTCTACGCAAAACCGTAGAGAGACTTCCGCACAAGAACAACACAATCAACATAGCCTGACTGCTTGTGGTCAAAGCAAACTTGAGCAAAACGAAATATGCAACTATGGCTTAAATCCACTATAAACTGAGTACTTGTATACCTTAGATGTGCACTTTATAATGTTATATTGCTCTGTTTTGATTCCATAAAAAAGAGCTGTTAAAGCAGCTGTTGTGTGACAAAATATTTCAATGTTGTTGATGGACAGTAATATTGTGTGAGAGATCATGTGTGAATAACTGCTCCAAGTGAAAAATGTTCATGTAAAATTGAAAATAGAAATTATTATTTCAGAAAATATTTGCATTTTGCACATAGAAAACGGATTCATGATTCCATGTTGTAGAGAGCATTAAAATGGGGGAAAATAGGACAAACAAATATAAAAGGAAATTCAGAAACGATAAATTTTTTTTGTTCATTTGAGTTAATTATGACAGTTGCGTTTTTAATTAGATTAAATGTTTTAATCATTTGACAGCTCTAATGCACACACACACACACACACACACACACACACACACATATTTGTGGAAGCATGTATGCTCTGAATAAGCGGCAAGCGAGTTGGAAATAAAATAAACCTGAAAATATACTGCATCAACTGCAGCAAACATGCCACTACTCTGATTTAGAGGGGGGGAAAGTGTAATTGACGGCTTTGTCCCCTAGATGTTGCTCTAGCCCGTGAGCCAAGATTTTGAAACAAGAAGAAAATCAAGACAAAACGTAGCGAAGACAAAATGAGGGTTTCATACAGGTACAGTGCTGCTATTTCATGTTCTTACAGATTCAGTATTTTTTTGGTGTAGAAATGGCTAGTTATCTGATGTGAACATATGTTACACATACCGTTTGTCACTATTTTATATATATATCCACCCATCCATTTTCTGATCCACTTTATCCTCACAAGGGACGCGGGGCATGCTGGTGACTGAGCGCAGATGGTTGTTTGCCGGTTCATGGTGTCCCTCGCCTATTGCCTGAAGACGGCTGGGATAGGCTCCAGTACCCCCGCGACCTTAGTGAGGATGAAGCCTTTCAAAAAATGGATTTATATATATATATATATATATATATATATATATATATATATATATATATATATATATATATATATATATATATATATATATATATATATATATATATATATATATATATATATATATATATATATATATATATATATATATTGTGCTGGAGCCCATCCCAGCCGTCTCCGGGCAGTAGGCGGGGGACACCCTGAATCGGTTGCCAGCCAATCGCAGGGCATATATATATATATATATACACACACACACACACACACACACACACACACACACACACACACACACACACACACACACACACACACACACACACACCTCGGGTGGTGTCCGTCCCCCTTTCAGCTTGGGTCCTCTACCAGAGGCCAGGAAGCTTGAGGGTTCTGCGCAGTATCCTTGCTGTTCCCAGCACTGCACATTTCTGGACTGAGATGTCCGATGTTGTTCCCGGGATCTGTTGCAACCATTTATCCAGTTTGTGGGTCACTCCCCCGAGTGCTCCGACCACCACAGGCACGACTGTAGGGATCGCCCGCACTGCTGCATTCACAATTTCCATGAGACTTTCAGGTGGTACTTCACATAACCGTTGTCATCGGTTTTGAGGTTGCCTCGTCAGCATTCATGCCAGGATCTTAGCTTTCAGGTCAGTTACCGCCTCGCTCAGCATTTCATTCATTGGGGCTAGCCTCCCAATCTCTGGTATGACCTCCTCCTCTGATCTGGCAGCTTGAGTTGTACCTCATCAATCTCAAGTTGTGACAGCAGTTGCCATTTGTGGATGTTGGAACACTGACCTGACACAGACCTTGTTTTGGCTGTGTGACGCCTGAGCATGTCATTCATTTTATTGTCTCTCCTATATATAACATGATTTTATATATATATATATATATATATATATATATATATATATATATATATATAGAAATACCAAGGGCTCAGAGAGAAGCTGGAGAGAGCCTGGAAGGTAAAGGTGACAGTCGTGCTTATGGTGGTCAGAGCACTTGGGGCAGTGACCCCCAAACTAGACGAGTGGTTGCAACAGATCCCGGGAACAACATCGGACATCTCAGTCCAGAAATGTGCAGTGCTGGGAACAGCAAGGATACTGCGCAGAACCCTCAAGCTTCCTGGCCTCTGGTAGAGGACCCGAGCTGAATGAGGGACAGACACCAACCAAGGGGTGAGACGAGGATTTTTTTTATACACATTATATATACAGTATATATATATGTGTGGGGTCTTTGGTTTTGGGTTTGTGTTGAAACAAATCCAATATGGTTTGTCTGGCAATTGTACAAAAAAACTAAACAAAAAACAAAATATACTTGACGGCAACCAAGAAGGCGAGGCCAGGCCCCCTAGATATAAGGGTCTGGAACCACACATCATCTGTGTTTTAGTCAGAAATTAGGCCAGACGGCAGCGAAAAGGACTTAATTAGGTCACATAGTCAATCCTGTTGTGATATGAAGAGCGGCACACTGATACAAAGAATCACATTGGTGAGCGCACTTCCTGGCAAGCACTCTACTTTTGCAGTGAAACATCAACCCGCAGACAGTGAATATAAACAATAAACATGCAAAAGGAAGTATCCAAGTTTGACGAACCTACAGTGTAGCCAAAGAAGAGGCTTGTTTGAATAGGAAACGTGCCCGGGCAGCAGGGAGGTGCGAGACATGACTCGACAAGAAAATGCAACAAAGTCTCCTGGCTGTGAAATGCCAGATAATATACTATAATATACTGTACAATATATTAGAAACTTGCACGGCCCTAAAAAAAGAATGTCGGTATGATAAATATTGTATTGTAGCATCTTTTCAATGAAGACAACAAACAATTAGTGTTGGCGGGACAAAACTAATTCCACTCAAACAAACTTCTGATGAAAAGCAGTAGGTTGTTTTGTGCCTTGGTAGAAGTTCTGTCGCTCACTTGCTCCCCTCCCTACCCTCAACCAACACGCCCATCCAATCACAAATGTAACAGTCGTGTTGGATTTATGCTGCTGTGGCTCCTTTGGCTCACAATAGTTTTGCCAAATTAGGGCTAAACATGGCATCAAAGCCAGAGGAATCCAGATCAACAGCTCAGTGGAACAACTGGTTTACGAGTGCCAGTTTGTGTTGGAACTGCATCAATCCAGCAGTTTAGAATGACAAAAAGGCCTAGAACAATGAAAAGAGACAGCAGAGTGCACATTGAATTGCCCATTGATGGATTATAATCAGAATACATTCTTCCTTTTTCCTCATTAGGGTGGCAGCTGGCTTTTGACAAGAGGAGGTCAGGTCACCAACCAATCATAGGGCACATATAGATAAGAAAGAAATCATTCACATTTAAAAATACAATACAATACATCCATTTTCTGATTCGATTATCTTCACAAGTCTTCTTCGGGCAGTAGGTGGAGAACACCCTGAACTGTTTGCCAACCAATCGTAGGGCACGCATAGACGAACAATCATTCATATTCACAATCACACCTAGGGACAATTCAAAGTAATCCATTAACCTGCCATGCATGTTTTTGGAATGTGGGAGTGGGAGAGAACAGGTATGGAGAGAACATGCAAACTCCACACAAGAAGGCCGGAGCCGAAATCGAACCCTGCACCTCTGCACTGTGAGGTGGACGCACTAACCAGTCAACCACAGAGCCACCAAAATAATGTCTTTATTTATGTAGCGCTTTTACACCAGCTGCAGCTGTAACAGCAATATGGACAATTTAGTCTTCAATCAAGCCAACATATGCATGTATTTGCAATGTAGAAAGAAGCCGGAGTACCACAAATCCAGCAACCTCTGTGACGCCGACGGGTTAATCAGCAAGCTCACAGTATTACATGTACGGTATTTACTGGATGTATATTTATGTAAATTAACACTTGGGGGCAGGAGTGGAGATTTCTTTGTGAGATATTTTTGTAGATGCATGCAGTTAGCCATTGTGGACACGAAGACAGCCACCTTTTTTTCCTGGCCAATGGAAGTGGCTCCTCTCATTCCCTTTAAATTCAATGCAGGAGAGGTACAGGGTCTACATAGCGGAAGCAGAAGACTACTGTAGCTGGATTATATGCAAGAGAGACCTGCACAAAATACATTATTAACAAAGAACTGCAAGATCTCCACTTGCGAAAGTTGGCCATTGTGACGTGGACGCTTGGAAATTGTCAAGGACTGAGAATTATCCCTGAAGGAATATGCGTGTCATGGATGGTTGCTTACCTACTGTATATTTGTCCAGCGATTGGCTGGCGACGACTCCAGAGTGAAAATTGCTTCTCGGGCCCAAAATCAAATGGGATAGGCTCCAGCTAATCATCCATCCATCCATTTTCCGAACCGCTTGATCCTCACTAGGGTCACGGGGGGTGCTGGAGCCTATCCCAGCCGTCTTCGGGCAGTAGGCGGGGGACACCCTAAATCAGTTGCCAGCCAATCGCAGGGCACACAGAGACGAACAACCATCCACACCCTCACTCACACCTAGGGACAATTTAGAGCATCCAATCAGCCTGCCATGCATGTTTTTGGAATGTGGGAGGAAACCGGAGCACCCGGAGAAAACCCACGCAGGCCCAGGGAGAACATGCAAACTCCACACAGGGAGGCCGGAGCTGGAATCGAACCCGGTACCTCTGCACTGTGAAGCCGACGTGCTAACCACTGGACTACCGGGCAGCCCCCGGTTTGATTAGCTGGATTAGCCTCCAGCTAATCAAATATATTAAAAGAAACACAGAACGCATCAAATTTTCTCTGTCCTATACATACATCCTATTGACTCTCTGATAAAACCAAACCTCAACTACACCCTCATACAGTATGTTGTCATTCAGCGAATTCCTGCTTCTGCACATACAAGATTGTGTTTGTGCGGCAATGACAGACGTGCGCTCATGTTTCTGTTCGTCTCATCTGGTCTTCAGTGGACCATCAGTGTTGGCTTTGCAAACCAAAAAGTTCCCCTTTGAGGCTCCAGCGAAAACTGTGCTGAATGGAGAGAATAAGTTTCTGCCTGTTCGCGGCGGCTGTTTCTAGTTTTTGAAACAATGGCCATAGCGTTCCGTTCTGCAATCATAAAACTAATTACATGCTTCACTTGCCTTTATTGACATGTTTTTTGCGAAGAACAAAAGATTTGGAACTCCTGTGACTGTGGCAGGGTTAGATTCTAAACAGACTCCAGCGGCATCCGAATAGTTTTGTCCAGTGACTTAGTTTGTAAGAGATGCTTAAGGAGGCATGTAACACTGTTGCCTTTATTGACATGTTTTTTGCGAAGAACAAAAGATTTGGAACTCCTGTGACTGTGGCAGGGTTAGATTCTAAACAGACTCCAGCGGCATCCGAATAGTTTTGTCCAGTGACTTAGTTTGTAAGAGATGCTTAAGGAGGCATGTAGCACTGTTGCTGGTTTTGTTTGGTCAGGTTGCTACATCATGCTTTATTTTATGTATTCCTTTATTGTTGGGGGCCGAGCGCAGAGGTTTTAGTGTCTGCTTCACTAACTGACAAGACTGCTGATACAGCTTTGTGGGAATCGACATCCAAAATCTCAAACACATTTGCAATGTTGTTCTGTTGAAAAAACCTTTGTTGTGCTAATTTGTTCAACAATTCCATCCATCCTGTTCAGGGTGGCGGCGAGCTGGAGCGTCAGGCAGGCAGGTGCATCTGGATTGGTCACCAGTCAATCATAAGGTACAATGAGACAGACAACAATTCACAATCGCATTCGAACTGTCATTGAATAGGAACTGAACCCACGTGGCCTAAAAATTCTCATGTGGTGGTGACTGACACAAAATTGTGTTTGCCGATGCATTACATGCACGTGTCTGCTTTACCACTTGACAAATGGCTTGGTGATGAAGTGGTGCCTACATCAATGAAATACAGTCGATGCGTTTACTGTCATGGGGGCTCTCACACACTTGGCCAGTTCACACTCACTTTTCTTCGACTCAACAAGGAGCTGCCCCGACTAGCGCCAACCATAGTTGTCACGGTGACGGACAGCTGTATTCTGCAGCGAACCCGAAACACATGGAAAACAACAAATCTGCTTTAAATCCTGCTTTACGGCTGTTCACAGGACCCACTGTGCAACACCGTTCAACCTCCCAAACAACGATATTTTACTCTTAATATCAGCCGGGTTACAATGCCGATTGCAGATACATCAGGTCTGAATAAGCACATCTCAGCGGTCGTCTCACTTCACTTCGTGGTCCAAGTCTCACGAGATTTTAAAGTGACAGTGCTGCATTTATTAAATGAGGCAGCATTCACTACAACAGTCATCGTATTGTTCCCCTGGTTACATATGCCAACAGAAAAAATCCAGAAAGACATTGTTTTGAAAGTTGACACAAAAGCGTGGATGATAGAAAGTCTAATGAAGGAATGATTGACTGAGTGTTTCATTTTAAAACAAAGCTTTACTGGACTGGGAACATTTTATTTTATTTTTTTAAACCAGAGATGTGAGTGCTGGTTTACTGCCGTCGTGCTGCCGCGTTACAGGCACAAAAAAGTTCATGACACGTTGAAACCTTTCTGTGTACGGTCTTTCTTTCCAAATATCTCATGTCAAAATATGGGCACCTGCGGCTTATAGACAGGTGCGGCTTGTGTGTGTACAAAATAGGTTTTCATTTAAAAATGTAGTGGATGCGATTTATAATCAGGTGCGCTCTATAATCCGGAAATTACGGTCAGTGGGGGGTGGGGGTGGGGGGGGGGTGGTTGTGATGTAAATTAGTGAAATCAATGTCAAATGTGTGGGGTGAAGCAGGTGGAGTTCAGTTGTGCAGGCTAAGGGAACTTTAATTAGATTAGTATTGGGACTGTTTGTTGAACCAATGAAACATTTTGGAGTTTCACAGGGTCAGCTCGCTGGTTGACGTCAGCATTTTTCTGCCCTTTAGTTGGTTAGAGGAAGCAATGGTTACCTGGCAAAACTCATCTGAAGCAATCTGCACATATAAAAATATTTAACAATCTGAGTCCTGGGTATGTATGAGTATGTATTTTATTCATGTTGTTGTTGGTTGTTTGTTTTGTTATGTTTTCATCACATTATTAAAACAAAACTGAACTGCCCCAACTGATATACTGTACATGGCAGAGTTTGATGCTGTTGTATCGTGTTTTTGTACACTATTGATGGCTTTTTGATTGTGACTTGACAGTGGTGGTATGTAGGGGTCGATCAGGTTGGCTGTGTCCCCAGGTACCACCTGCATGGCCCACGACTGCCGAATACCCTGAAGCTGTGGCGCAGTTGCAAAACGAAGGTCGGGCAGCCGGGAAACAAAGTCTGAGACGAGACGCAAAGCTGACGCCCGCCAGGAAACTGAGCTCCTAGTGCCCACTTCCTTTTATAGCCGACACTCCGTCACAAAGTCCCAGAGAGTGAATAGTCACTTCCTGGCGTCCCCAAGAGAGAAAAAAAGGAGGCCTGCAGCGCAAGCGAGAGAGCGGGCTGCCCCATCACCCCTGTTTTTCCTAAATAAGCAGTGATCTGTTGAACCGCTGCCAACGGAGGCTGGCCCAAACCCTTGCAGCTCAACTTTTACAAGCCGAGCATTCGCCAGCAGGAAGGCAAAAAGACACAGAGCCTAGACTTGTGAGAGTAGGGATTCTGCTCCTCTACTTTCTTTCTTTTTTTTTGTAAAAAAAAAAAAAAAAGCAAATTGTTTGATGACGAAGGGAGGATTTTTCTATGCTGACGTCACAGAGGCAAAGCTGTCTTGGATATCGCCTGAGGAAAGACGAGTGACACATGGTGGACACACTTTGAATACAAAGAGTCCTTAAAGGTTTGTATTTTTTTATGCTCCTGTTTGCATTGCTCTTATTTCTTCGCTGTACAATCTTGGACACATTGTTGACTGTAAATGGGGGATTAAAATCTTCACCATTGTCCTCGACTGACTCTACTTGCAGGAAATCTCAGACAAAAAAAGCACCCAGGCAGGTGCAGGACGACTAAAAAGACGCAGAGCCAAGAATGGGTTCCACCAGGCATGGACTACCTGGGAAGGATGCCAAGTGCTGACAAAAGGCTTAGCAAGGAACAAGTCGTTTGCAGCGAAACACGTCGGGAAGCCATTTGGATTGCTTCATCCGGAACAGCGTCAAACCCCGCTGGCGTTGTTTCAAGCCTGCCTGTAAGTACTCACTTTGGATTCTTTTAAGATGTCTTTCCCCGTCTTGCTCTACCCTGTAATCCCGCAAACAAATGAGATGACTTTGTGAGGACACCGCGGCTCTAAGCCGAGACCCCTTTTGAAGTCGCTCAGTCGCTCGTGGATAGCATCCGCTATGAGGGTACAATGCGAGCCGTTTTGTGATACTTTGTAACTTCTTCCCTCCTAGCAGAAGCAGACAGGAAGAAAAAAAAAAGAATTGCACGGCTTCCACCACTCATCCTTTTTCAACATCTGAATAGACGAAAAGCATAAAAGCATTCCATCTCGCCTGTTCTAAATTCTGCGACATTGTTGAAAAATTTTCCACCACGCTCACCTGCAAGTATTTCATATTTATGCTTTAATTTACATTTTGACATTTCTGTTTCCGCATTTTTTTAAATCGCCATGCTCGCCCTCTCCATGGTAATGGCTACCCTCTCGTTTCCGACAAGCTGGGACTTTGTCCTGTGTGATGTTTTGAGAGGGGTGGGGGTGGGGGAGTTTAATTATTTGTAGATGGCCTACTCAGCTTTGGGAAACACACTAAGGCATGTGATCAGAAATGAAACAGTGTCTTAAATCGCATTACTTACATGAAAAATTGCCATTAATTTTTTTTTTAGTTCCAAATAAGCCCATTTACCAGGTCTGTTGGCTTATGATGTTTTAAGCTGCATTTACCCAATTCATATTTCTTTTCTAAGATAAGATAAGATACGATAAGATAAGATAAGATTTATTTGTCCCACACTGGGGAAATTTGCAGTCCACAGCAGCAAAATTGGGGGCGGGGGGAATAAAGTGTTTCATTGCACAAAATACCGTATTGGCCTGAATATAAGATGGTGGGTTTTTTTTTGCATTTAAATAAGACTGAAAAAGTGGGAGTCGCCTAGAGGTAAGATGGGGCCGCCGATCTTACAGAATTTCGGGTCGGGCCTTAAAATGTCAATCATTACTTCGGGTTCGGGTCGGGTCAGGCTTCTCTCTCACTGACTTTTTCTTTTTTCGAGGCCGTCAATAGTTTTGGCCACGAGGGACCGTGGTTCGCAAAAAAAAAAAAACTGAAGTCGCCTCATCACAACACGTACTGTACTAAACTCTTGCAATGACAATTCAAAGAACTCCTTCCTGTCTCTGTCCCATCATTATTCTTTTTTGTCTCTCTGCTTCTCTCTCTTAAAGTGCCGCGCTACATTCTTAAGGACGTACTTCTGCGGTAGTTTACGGCCCAATTTTCAACCCGTCAAAATGACGGACGGCCTTAAATTTTCCCCGTCCACTCTTAAAAAATGTCCGTCAATGATGGAAAATTATCGGTTAATGTAACCTCTTCAGAAACAGAAATATCAGAGATGTAAATGTTTATACAGTCTTGTTTAACTTAGATTTCGTTACAAAAAACAGGCTTTGTTGTCAGAAATCACCCCTCCTCCTCCCGAGTCCTCACAAATAAAATATGAAATGTCGGGTTTGCTTCGGGCTCGGGCCAGTAAATAAAGCTAAGTGATCGGGCTCAGGCCGGGTCGGGCTTAAATACCCTCGGGCCGGTTCGGGTCGGGCTCAATTTTTTAGGACCGATCTTAGCTCTAGGGTCGTCTTATATTCGGGGTATAGACATTATACCCCTTCACGACGCTAGATGGCGCCAGATATCATTGAAGCGAATGCTGAACTTGACTCCCCAGGCCAGAGCAAACCCCTGTCACGAAGAATAAAAATAAAAATAGCGGTAGCACGAAGAAGAAAAATTAAAAAAAAATAGCAGTAAGAAAGAAAAGAGAAGAAAATAATAGAAGAGACAACAGAAAATGGAGAAACATAGCAACAATCTGGAGAAAAGTGGGTCGAAGATTGGCCAGCTTAACTGTCAGCTGAGGAGAAGTTATGATGTAATTTACATTTCAAAAACCAGAAGCCATTCAATAATGAATGTCATTGCACTTTACGTTTACATATTTAAATCTTCAGATTTTAAGATTTGAATGAGGCAAAATAACATGCTTTCTCTCTCAAATATATTGTTATAATCATTTGTTTCAGATGTACTGTAATTATTTTCTGTATAAAAAAATAATTTGGTGTTTAAAAAGTCTTTTTTCAAACTTGAGTCTTGAAAAAGAGGGGGTCGTCTTATAATCAGGGCCGTCTTTTATTCGGGCCAATACGGTAAATATCTTCCATCTCTATCATATTAACAAAATCTATAACATATTATATAACTATATATTATAGATAACATTTCAAGTGAAGCATGACTGTGTTCACATTTACGTAATGCATGAAACAACTCAGATGAGCATAAGTGCAGCTGCATGTAATACGTCCATTGATTTAAATGAGATTAACTTCATTCTAAGTCCACTGGCCACCCTCAATAACATTTACTTTATTTAATAATGGACACACCTCTAATGTTGCATATGTAGACCATATCTAATTGTTTGTGCTTTTGCTGCAGTTTAGATATACTGCAGGTGGGGTTTTTTTAACATGTTTGTGTTGTTTGGGCAGAGGAGATGAATATTTTGTCAAGCCATCAGATGGTATATTCCACCTGCCTATTTATGCAATACCCACATTGGCAAATATATGAGACATATCACACATGTATCCACATTTGGAAGGGCACTGATTTCAACATACAACATACAGTATATATATTTTCTAGTTACACTGCTATGACATGTATCCCAAACTTTATTTTGTTGGAGTTGTGTCACTTCAACCATGCAGTGTAAATAAACACTTAGTAAGGAACATTAAAGGGTGTACTGCCATGTTTTTCATGTCAATACACCCTTTAAATACTTAGCTTCATGGCGTTCTGTTTTTTATAAGACAAGTGCACATTAAAGTTCCGCGATATGAAATACATTAAAGTACACAGAGCTAGCCGAATGATGTACTTTAGCTCCATAGTACCTTAATTAGTAACGTATTGACATTAAGTAGTCCAACATAAATGCATCCAAAATGAGTCCAACTATTATCTTTATAGCAGCTGAGATTACAGTGCCAATTAAAAAGGGACAGTGCATAAAATACTCTAATCTAAAAAAATGTATCGGCAAAATGTGTTACATAGAGCTATTTAAATGGTTATTTTCTTGTTATTTCATAACAACTGTAGGTTCGTAATCTCTCGGTGGCACAAATGATACCATTCCATCCATCCATCCATCAGGCCATCTATTTTCCGATCCACTTATCCTCACAAGGGTCGCGGGGGTTCTTCGGGCAGTAGGCAAGGGACACCCTGAACCGGTTGCCAACTAATCGCAGGGCACACAGAGACGAACAACCATCTACACTCACACTGACACCTAAGGACAATTTATTTTAGAGTGTTCAATCAGCCTAATACCATTAAATATCAGAAAAAAAAAATTATAGGTGACATTAAAGGACATCAGAATCAGAATTAGAATCATCTTTATTGGCCAAGTATGTAGAACACACAAGGAATTTGTCTCCGGTATAACACGCTGCACTAGTATCATCGTAAACAACAAAATCATTGAACCATTTTAGAGTAACCAGTAGTTTTGTAGTACCATTTTGTGGTGCAAGAAGAGTGACTACATCAGTGACTGTTTAAGGAGTTAATGGCTAGAGGGAAGAAGCTGTTTAAGTGTCTACTGGATTTGGTGCGCATGGATCTGTAGCGTCTGCCTGAGGGGAGTGGCTGAAAAAGGTGGTGGGCAGGGTGCGGGGGATCCAGGAGGATTTTCCGTGCCCTTGTCTAGATTCTTGCAGTGTGCAAGTCCTCAAGAGTGGGTAGGGCGGTGCCAACTATTTTTTCTGCCGTCCTAACTGTCCGTTGAAGTCGGATTTTGTCCTTTTTTGTGGCGGCCCCAATCCTGTGATGGAAGAACACAGGATTGATTCGATGACTGCCGTGTAGAACTGTCGTAGCACCTCCTGTGGCAGGCCATGCTTCCTCAGCAGCCTCAGGAAGTACATCCGCTGCCGGGCCCTTTTCAGGATGGAGATGGTGTTGACTTCCCACTTCATGTCCTGGGAGACTGTGATTCCCAGAAACTTGAAGGTCTCGACGGTTGACACAGGGCAATTGGATAGTGTGAGGGGCAACTGAGGAGAAGAATGTTTCCTGAAGTCCACGATCATCTCTACAGTCTTGAGCGTGTTCAGCCCGAGGTTGTGTCGGCCGCACCAGAGCTCCAGCTGCTCCACTTGTTGGCGGTACGCAGACTCGTCGCCGTCTTTGATGAGACCGATGACCGTGGTGTCGTCTGCGAACTTTATGAGTTTGACAGCTGGATCGGTTGAGGTGCAATCGTTTGTGTAGAGAGAGAAGAGCAGTGGCGAGAGGACACATCCCTGTGGGGCTCCAGTGCTGGTGGTGCGTATTGATGATGTTGTTGCTCCCAGTCTCACCTGTTGTGTCCGTCCCATCAGGAAGCTGATGATCCACTGGCAGATCGCAGGGGACACACCGAGGTGGAGTAGTTTGGGGGTGAGGAGTTCCGGGATGATGGTGTTGAACGCAGAGCTGAAATCCACAAACAGTATCCTTGCGTAGGTCCCTGTGCTGTCGAGGTGCTTGAGGATGGAGTGCAGACCTATGTTGACTGCGTCTTCCACAGACCTGTTTGCCCGGTAGGCAAACTGGAGAGGGTCCAGCAGGGGTCCAGTGACGTTCTTTAGGTGGTTCAGCACAAGGCGTTCAAAGGACTTCATGACCACAGACGTCAGTGCGACAGGCCTATAGTCGTTCAGTTCCGATGTTGCCGATTTCTTGGGAACTGGGATGATGGTAGACTGTTTGAAGCAGGATGGGACCTCACACAGCTCCAGGGATCTGTTGAAGATTTGTGTGAAGACCGGAGCCAGCTGGTCAGCGCAGACTTTCAGGCAGGAGGGGGACACTTTGTCGGGCCACGGAGCTTTCTTGATCTTTTGCTGCTTGAAGAGCCGTCTCACGTCCTGTTCGTGGATCTGTAGTGGAGAAAAAGAGGGTGGGGGGGTAGGTAGAGTAGTTTCTGGTAGAGGTGGGTGTGTGTGGGAAATGGGGGTGTCCTTTTCAAATCGGCAGAAAAAGATGTTTAGTTCATTAGCAAGACCCTTATTGTTCACTGTTTGGGGGGATGGCATTCTATAGTTAGTGATTGCTTTCACGCCATTCCATACAGATGCAGAGTCGTTAGCAGAGAACTGTTTTTTGAGCCTCTCTGCATAGCTTCTCTTTGCGATGTTAATTTCCTTTGTCAATTGGTTTCGGGCATGTTTGTACAGTGCCCGATCTCCACTTCTAAATGCGGCCTCTTTCTCTTTCCTGAGTTGCCTGAGTTTGGGAGTAAACCATGGCTTGTTATTGTTGAAGGAGCGGAAGGACTTCGTTGGTACACACATGTCCTCACAGAAACTGATGTATGATGTTACAGTGTCTGTGTATTCATCCAGTGTGCCCGTTGAAGTTTCAAAGACGCCCCAATCAGTGCAGTCTAAGCATTCTTGTAGAGCTAGCTTTGCTTCATCTGTCCATTTTTTCACAGACTTAACAACACATTTGAGTTTCTGTCTGTATGTAGGTATTAAGTGGATTAAATTGTGGTCAGAAAGACCCAATGCTGCACGGGCGACCGATCGGTATGCATTTTTGATTGTTGTATAGCAGTGGTCTGGAATGTTGCCTTCTCTGGTGAAACAGTCGATGTGCTGCTTATATCTGGGAAGTTCACGGTTAAGATGTGCTCTATTAAAATCGCCCAAAATGATCAGGGGTGACTCTGGGTATTTTAGTTCGAGTTTACTTGTTCGGCTAGCGTTTGTATCGCCGTGTTAGCGTTAGCTTGTGGCGCAATGTAAACACCGACTAGTAAAAAGGAGGTGAACTCACGTGGCGAGTAGAATGGCTTGCAGTTTAAAGACAGCGACTCCAGGTCCGGGCTGCAGTGTGCGTCGAGCTTCGTGACATCAGTGCACCATTCTTCGTTGATATAGAAGCAAATCCCACCACCTTTCGATTTCCCTGATAGCTCTGTATCGCGGTCGGCTCGGAGAAGGCGGAAGCCGGGTAGCTGTAGCACGGGATCTGGATGGCGGTCACTGAGCCAGGTTTCAGTGAAGCAGAGCGCAGCAGAACGTGCAAATGTTTTGTTGGTCTTTGTGAGGAGAAGAAGTTCATCCATCTTGTTTGGCAGAGATCGTAGATTAGCAAGATGGATCGATGGGAGCGGGGTTCGAAATCCGCGCTGCCGGAGCTTGACGAGCACGCCGGCTCGCTTCCCCCTCCTCCGGCGGCGTTTCCATGCTCCGCACAGCGCAGCCGCTCCGCTCGAGATTAGCTCCGAAAAACCTTGTGAATTTTCGTGTGCTGGTGAAAAAAGACCGAGCGTAGACTCCCCAATGCGCAGCAACTTTTCCCTCGTGTAAGTAAGCCGCTCAGGGTCGCCAAAAACAAACGAAAATGACAAAAACGGGGATAATACTAGGGAGCGTGTGACCGAAGGCTGCCATACCTGTCGGCGCCTGATGACGCTAATATTGGCATTTGTAAGTAATAATACAACGCTGAGCGTTGTATATTTTGTTATTAAAATCTTAATTAATTTCATGGTAACTGATTATAGCAGTGAAGAATCATACACTGGTTGTACTGCCAAACCTACATGACCCCGATGCAGATCGAGGCAAAAATCCTTGTTTGCTGCATGAAGGGGCTTGCAATGCAATGTAAGATTGTAGCAGCATGTGTGTGTCCAACCCCCCCGCCCACACACACACACACACAAAAACACAAAAAACAAGTGCATATGTGTGTGCGTTATTGGTTTTTGTTGTCAATGTGACGTGTCGGTATATTAAGAGTGGTCAATCTGGTTCTCTTGTCCTGCTGTGATCCCACCGCTTTGCACATGACTATAGTTGAGGTCATTTGGATCAAAGTCCCCTTTTTTTCTTTTTTTTCTTTTTTTTTCAGAAGATACTCACAATGCTATTCCGGTTTGTTAGCGCCACTGTGTTATGGCCTGTAAGCAGCATTTGATCAGCCTTCTCAGAGATGAGCCACATCCACTTTTAAACGTTGCAGCAATGAGCAACCAAATCATCAAACGTAGAAAAAAAAGGGGGGGGGGTGATGACATGAGATGACATTCTCACAGTGTGTGTGCGTGCGTGTGTGTGTGCGTGTTTGTGTGCACGTGTGTGTGTGCTAGGCATGTAAAATCAATCATGAGATTAAGATCTGGATGGTCCAGATGTGCCGTTAATGTCTGCACATTTGTTTTAACCTCAGCAGGTTTCCTGTGAGTCTAACCTCACAAGATCGTTGACTAAATTAAATACTAAAAACACACACTTTTTGTTCAATTTTTCTGTGTGTTCTGATTGTTTTGTGAAATATTTTCCCCTCCTTGTAGCAAGTTCTGTGGTTGGACAAGAATGAGGCAAGAGAAGGCAAGGAACGGCTTGTCGACGAAAAATAGAAAGGTCTCTCCATAAATATAAGGAGCAAGGGTCACTCAGTAACACAACTCATAACGTTCATGGAAGACTGTAAGATGAAAGTGGCCGTACCATTGAGAATTCTGGAATGGCAGGAACACAATATAAATGACTTGGATAAAAGCGTGAACAATTGTTGAGCACTGTATTTTTGCATGTTTGTACGTCTGCAGAGTAAACTGCAAATACTGTAGGACCAGCATTAATACTTTTTTAAATTGAGGTGTCATCTGGATCGACCCTTATTGGTGTCTATGTGAACTTGAATCCATGACCTTATGTAATGAATGTAATTGACTGGTTAGAGTCGAAACACTTTCTTCAGCATCATTTTCCTCCTTGCTCGCAAGATGGACTCAAAGGTCCCTAAGGTCGGCAAAACGTTCACGATGGCATTTGATGAAATAAAAATTGCCTCATACCTCGGTTTCCATTTGAATTTTCTATTTTATATTGTTAAAGACAGACACGCCAGTAGTTGTATTTCGGTGGAACGTCATGTCACATGGGCGACACAGCCAATCATTCATGGTATTTAACATGTGGTTGAAGTAGGTGTAGGCAGCTCAAGTGACACACTCCACGTGACTTTTTATAGACGAGAAAGTAGTCAGTCTAATGAGTGTCATTTGTCGGTTGACAAACTAATGTGCCTATTCAATAAATTGTAACATGTAAATTAGATGATATGAAAAAACAAGTGTCCTAGAAACAATTTGATTGGATTTAAGTGCGCATTTGAAAACGTCAATTTCCGCAATATCTAGGTACATGGAATTGTCACACTCTTTCCCAATCTGTAAGACAAGGCCTCACCAAATTAATGTGAGCACTGAGTTGCGAAAAAAGGGGTTTTCTCATTTGGCTCTGTAGGCCGACAGAAAATGGACTTCAGTGTGTCATGTTAATTGTTTTGTGTCCATATTCTTCTGTCTGTTTTATTGCAATGTCATTTTGAAAGTGGCCCTCGGACTTTGCAAAGACTACTCAACATCTGAACAGCCATCAGGTGATGAATGCATGTCCATGATGAAACATTTGGTGAACCAGACAGTTGTCAAAGTGCCAGAATGAAGGCAACATTCATGCACAGAGAGATGCGACACTGCCCAGACCAATTATAAGGTTCTTGTCAAATATGTAATATTTTGTGTTGCTACCTCCTGACTGAAAAACTAAGGAACTGAATGGCAGACTGAAATGCTTGTTTGGAGGGCTCCTGAAAATCACCTATTTTCCAGAAAATCTAAATCCTAATCACAATGAGATAGACCACAAATGTTATTACTCTGGGTTTTGATGGTTACCTGAATGATTGCCATTTAGAATTGAGGAGGATTTGTTCACTGGTCATAGTGTGTCTGACCTGATGTTATTTGTGTGATAAATTGGAATTGTGTAGTGTTTTATTTAAGATAATGCGGCATGGAGTATTTTTCACCACACTGTATAGTGTTGGCATGAACAATCGTTAGTGTTCTAAACACTCAATAGTGTCATCGTTGTTTCAATGTCAACACTACATTTTGTTGCTTTAACACACTACTGGGTGTGGATCAGTTCACGTTTAACTAAATGTTACTTTTACATCAGCTAGTGTGGATGCATTTAGACACCTTGCTGGTGTTAAAATTAACACGCTCTCTGTTGAATTAACACCAGGAAATTTTCAGTGTAGTTTCTGTTTTTCAGTGGACTATACAAGACCATTCCGCATTATTGTAAGGCAAATTCATCTCATTGAAGTAATGAAAGTTGTTGGGTATTTTTTTTAGTGTGCAATCAGGCTAATTTCTACTTCATGGAAAATGACTTCCTACATTTGGAAGGACAGTCACTACACGCCAACATTTACATTCTGGGATGGGAGGAACTGTTCCATCATAAAGTACATTTCTCTCTCAACAGGCTACTTCCTGGTTCATGGATAATGTCATGAAAACATAAGTGATTAATTAAATGGACTGGAAAGTACTACCATTTGCATTCTGGGGTCGAGCCTGGAGGAAAGGGGGAAGCAGTGTTTTTTTTGGTTCTCTTGAGGTCTTTTGGTTCCAAGAAACCAGGACATTGTCACCATGCCAAGCTGCATGTCAATGAGGCAAAATAAAGGCCTGGAAAAAAAAGGATACAAGGGAAATGGGAGCGCACAATAAGGCTGCCAGATGCTCGCTCATGTCTGAAGCTTGTTGGAAAGTCCATACAATGGACAGTCGTCATCTGGTCGGCAGGAGTTTATGTCCATCCAAGAAAAAGAAAACTAGACTTTTTCAAAGTGATGGGAGTGCACACAGGAGCAACTGATGCCTTGCTCAAAACTACTGCAGTAGTCCTTTGCAAGCCATCCAACATTTTCTCAGCAACCAGTCCAGCCTCGCACACCTTAGTCCGTTTAACACATTATTGTGTTCAAAGACAATAAGAGCACCGAACCAAACCAAAGAGAAGGCTTTCTTCTTTGTCTCGAAATAAAGGTGGTTTCCAGTGTTTCTATTTCTTTTGTAATAATTGTCTCTCATTCGCTCTAATGAGGACAAGTGCAAAAGGAAACAGATTAACAGATGAATATTTTTCGAAATGTGCCCTGCAATTGACTGCAGACCAGTCCAGAGTGTTTAGCCCAAAGTCAGCTGTGAGACGCTCCAGCCACTGCTGAGCACATGGTAATTTATGCAAAGCCCAAAGCCCTTTGCGCTGGGACCTCACAGTCCAACTATATCCACATCTAGACAGTCAACAACAACAAAGTTAGAGCCAAAATATAGAAAAACAAACTCCACTGTAAATGTACATTACTAGTATCATTCTGTATTTGTCTTCAATTGCACTCATCAATTTTTATAGTTAGTTTTTATATAAGTTCCAGAGGTGCTGCTATCAATGGAAGCTACCACTTGCATCTTGTGTCATCTTGCCGCTAAGGCATTTTGTTGAAGTGAGTTGAGGAGCTTTGTTTTAACAAAAGTATTGTTTTGTCCCCTTCTTGTTGCCAAGAAACTGTGTTGAAATGACGAGATTTATTTTGGCAAAATGATTGCTTTTCTACCATCTTGCTTCAAGAAACTATGTTGAAGTGACTTGAAGAACACCATTTATTCAAAGGTAGTGCTTTCCCACCATCTTTTGGCATCTACTGGTGATTATAAACAAAGCGTTTAGTACCACCTGGGGCACATTTCTAAGAGTCTACTACTTACAGATTTTTGCTATTCGTGCAGGGCCTCAGTTCTTGTCCTTTCATCTCAAACCGCTTCAAACAACAAAGCGTGTGACGGAAAAGTGGTTAGGACTGCACGACTGTCCGTGTTTTATGTTATGTGTTGTGTTTGTTTATTTTACTTTATGTTAACTGTTTTGTTAAGCGCTTTGTTACAGCTGCCACTGTTGTGAAAGCACTATATAAATCAGCATGTATTGTATTATATTGCATATATTTTTATATATGTCCTTTTAATTCAATTTTCAATACAGTTATTTGCTTTAGTTAAAATGCACAATTTGCAGGAAATTGTGCATTTATTATTGACATTTAATCTCCTGCAATCCCAGCAGGGTGCAACCTGGTTAACGGATATACTGTGTTTGTTCGCATTATTTCACTGCCACACACCATCAAACTAATTAACTCTACTATTTTCTTGTGCCATAGATGAACAGATGACATGTGATCTTCTGCCTTCCCTTTCTTCTGTCATTTCGGCTGAGGTAGTAGATTGAATAGTTGTGGGGTTTGTGCGCCCTCTGAGATAACTATACAATCTACTGTCTTTGCCCGTGAGACAGCTCGCTCACTGACAAGGTGGACAAAAATACCGCAAACTCAGCCCATTCTCTCTTCGCGCTAATGAATGGTGAGTCACTCCATGGTGAGTGGAGCCTAGTGAGGTGAAGTTGTCGGTTGTATAGTTTGTGGAATGCCTCCAGTCCCCCCCAAGAAGTGCTAACTATACAGTCTATAGTGTATTACATTCCTTGAGGGGCACAAAGTGAAGCTCGTTGCACGCTACCATCATTGGGAACACAAAGTTTTTTACCTTGGGTTTTCATGATCATCATCTGCCTAAATTTGATGCTCAACCTTGTGAGGCTGGCATTTTTAATAGAGACAAAGAACAGTTGGCTATCAGGTTTCAATAGGGCATTTTACTTTAAAAACATGGTTTTTAATTGTTTTATCAGTATGTGTGTCTGAAAAATTTGAGAGACATCTTGCCAGCAAAAATGCTGACACTCAATGAAGACAGTTCAAAAAACATGAGGAAGTTACATGACAAAATCAACTTTACTTCTTCCCCTTTGCGCATTGCATTGTGACTGTTACGAACAAAACAACATCACTTAACCAAAATCGTTTTTTCGTTTGTTTCCGTAATGATTAACGTCTGCGCTATTGAACCAAAATGCTATTTTCAAATCGAAGATAGCCTTTTGAATTTTCGAATGTACATTAAAAAAAGAAAAAGGAAAAAAATAGTTCTGAACATAGTTTATGGATTAATATCAAAAAATTGCTTTTGTGATCAAATTTGAATGAAGAAAAATCAGTCTACAATTTCTTCCCCTTGTTTAAATGGTCAAACGGCACTGAAATTGAACAAATCCAATATAAAGCACCTGACAGTGCGGTACTATTTGTTGTTGTTGTTGTTGTTGTTGTTATTTTTAACAGTAGTCTAAACAATTTGTGAAACACATGGCAAAATAAATTTTCTTAAACTAGGCAACACCATACACGTGAACTCACAGGTTTCTGATTCGAATCCATGCTCTAACCAGCTACCGCTACTTTTGTGGAATTTGAAAGTTTCTCCTCCATTCCAAAGGTCTGTAATGTTCTCTGTAGCATTGCCATAGATATGAATGTGAATGGTTGTTCCTCTATATGTGCTCTCCAATTGGCTGGCGACCAGTCCTGTAACCGCTATCTTTAAAAGCCAAAGACCAAGTCCAAAACCTCGCTGATAAATTTGGATCTGACTGTCAGTAGTCATAGCAAGGTAATCACTGAAAGAGCCTCTGCCAACTAAAAAAAATGCAGAGTGAAGGGCAGCATGCTCCATGCAGGGAGTAGCGTATCCATGCTTTTATCACCTGTAGACTTGATTAGTACAACGGTCTTCTGACTTGACTCACTCAAAAGAGCATCAAATAGCTGCAGGACGCTGCAGGTTGGGTTCTGAAAAGACAACACAGAGATCAGAACATATTACTCCTCTCCTAAATGCTTCACACTGGCTCCCAGTGAGCTACAGTGTCGACTGAAAAGCAACAAACGATTCAAAATGAATTTCCTTCATTCCATTAGGCAGTGTGTATGAGCCTCCATCCATCCATTCATCCAATATTGTTTATCCCGAACAGGGTCACGGTGAGTTGCTGGAGCCTATCCCAGCTGACTTCGGACAGAAGGCGGACTACACCCTGAAGTGGTCGTCAGTCAGTCACGGGGCACATATATAGAGACAAACAATCAAGCACACACACGTGCACACCATCACTGAGTGGGAACGGAACCCACGCTGCCTGCACACAAGTCAGGCAAGTGTGCCACTACACTATCACCGACTTATAGGAACGTTATATGCAAATATCAATAGTAGCTGAGTCCCTGAAAAAAGGATAAGTATTGAAATAATGACATCTTTTGTACGCTGCCATACTGGACATTTTTGACTGGTTTACATAATCACTGTGGCACGTTCTATGCTTTAACACACTACTGTTCATTATTGTACTTGTTTTCTAGTCTGTTGCGCTCTAAAAATGGCATATGGTGTCGTCAAGTATTGCCATAATTTAGATGGCACACCTCACCTCAGGTTTCACATTCTTCCATCGAGAGTTATGGGCTAGCCGCTAACCATTGTACTGTGCTGCTGTCACGTTGTGCCCGAGGCGATGAAAGATCGCCTCGTGCACAACAAAATAACGAGGTGGATCCCAGGTAAAGCAGACACGAAAAGATCTTGTATGAACACAAAAAGTTTTTAATAATGAACAGAAAGAGCCGACAGGGAAACAGTAACAAAAAACGCTGGTCAAATAAGGACCAGGGAAGAAATAAGGAAACAACCGAAAACGCTCGCTGAAAAAACAAAGTGCGAGGGAGAACTGATTAGGCAATATAGATTTATACAATTTAGAGGCAACGCGAATAACAAGAGTGATGGCCGTAAGCAAAAAGGCAACGAGCCAACGAGTAATCATCAATAGAGGAATTAGCACGAGAGAACAATGGCACAGCGTGGAATTCTCCGGCAGTGAGTGGACTGCTGGAGCCTCTTAATAAAGGAGGATAATCAGCCCGAAATTATGGACAGGTGTGCAGTTGGCGGAGGGAAAAGCCCGCCACCTGCTGGCGGGCACGTGACGTGACAGCTGCAGTGTGCAACCAGTCCATTGGCATAAGTTAAAAATGAACAGGAGCGTGTTACAGCACAGAGGACTTTACAATGATTATGTAACCCGTTCAAATAAGATGGAAGCAGACATACATAGGATTAAGGTCTTTTAAAGTAGTTTTAAAATGTTTTTTTCAAAAATCTTCATTGTCCCCCTGAATGTTCTTTTAGCCATTTTAGTCCTGGACTCACCCTCACTTACCCATTTTTAAAATGCGTATATTTATATACTTTTGTCTTTTACTTTCTCCCTTTCATAATGTTTCTGCTGTAATTTCTCCATTGTGATACAAATAAAGGTTTTCTCATCTTAGTAACTTACTTGTTTCTTTTAAATGTCTAACTCTTTCTTTGTTAATGCTTTTAAACGTTGTACCCTTAAGAATGTGAAGTTACCTTGTGGATGAAATCCACAATATACAGTTAATAAAGCTGCCTTGCCTTTTCTGTCTTAAACTGCAAGCTCCATTTTGTCCTCCTCAATATTACCCTTTAAAAAAGGCAAACATTCCAAGTTTTTACAGGCTCCACATTACATACGAACTTTTGATGTCACATTCTTTTGTTTGCAGTGAGCGATACATTTCAGGCAAAAAAGACTGTGTAAGTAAAAGTGACAGTAATTCCAGAGGTGTTCAATGCGCGCTGTTGAGAAGTGTAACCGAAAGATAAACCATCATGAGATGTGAAAGTTGGCACTTGAAAACATAGAAGTTGAGGTCTTCATTTTTGCGTGTGTTTGCAAAATGGTCCCAGACACACGAGTTATACATATGTGGGTTTTCTTCAAATTAGATCACATGAGACAATCACCACTGGTACTTTATACCTTGTGTGGACAAAAGTGTCTAGACACACCAACAGTCCATCTAGAGACGTGGAAAACTTAATCTCTTGTGTAAGGACTTCATGCAATGTCCTTTAGTCATGCGAAAGAAAAAGTGGCTTCCTACCAAGTTGGAAGCATACACTTGGCCAAAATGCCAGGAAATGTGTGTTCAATATTGAGTTCAGCCTTCCACGGACACCACAATAAAAATTGTCACCCATGTAAAAATTATTTCATATGAAATTGCTGTGGGAATAATTGTCTGCTAAATTTCATACACCACAGAGAAAAATTTTAACAATCTTGCTGAATGTGCGAGATTAAAATGAAAAAAAACCAATAATCTAGCCCTTTTCACTGCTCTAACGCCATGGGCGTGTCCGAATGGATGCTAACTCGTGTAGCATCTTATGCCTACACATCCCGACATCCCACATTTCAGATGCAAAAACACATCCAATTAAAGCCTCCAGCTGCTGGAATAGATCCCACAAGGTCGTCGAGGTGCTTTACACGGCACGAGGAAAGGTGGCTAACCGCCAGCGAGCTTGCAAGTTGACAGGCTTGTGCTTGGTAATAATAACTCAGGAACATAACTGCGCTGGATGATGACGGGTGCAAAGGAAAGTGTTCCAGTTCTCATAGGGTAGGGTAACTCAAGCCCAATGCTGAAGTGCGTCACCGGGCAACATACAGTGAGACTCCTCTACAACGAAACCAAAATGGGCGGAAATACCCCCTAGTGTGAAACAATCTTCATGCATTAACACCATTCCCACGTTCCTTCACCCCATACAACGAAAAAAAACACCGTTGGCGGTATACGAAATCTTTTTCTCTTATCTTGCCTCGCGACGAGATTCACTACAACGAAGTCTAATCCAACAGCGACCTCTACTGCTTCGTTCGGAAACGGCAACAGAAACCACCACACTGGTTCACACATGTGCAGTAGTCCAGGAAGTATTTGATATTGTTTGTTTCAGACACAACAAAAACGCTGCATTGCTAAAATGGCTACAAAACAGACCTTTGGATGTCAAGTAGCTAAGACAGGAAGAGCTCTAACGCTGGAAGAAAGGGTAAAAATGATCAAAATGAAAAACGGAGGAAGCAAAATAAAAGACATTATCCAAGAAATTGATGTAAGTGAAAGTGAATGTTGATCGCAAATTTTGCAATTTCTTTCCCTTTTTTTCTATCTACACTGACAATATGAAGTGTCAAATAGGTGTATGCTCATACTTATGCACTATTGCAATATAAATTAAGAGTACACATACGTTTGTTTGTGTGTGTGTGTGTGTGTGTGTGTGTTTACATCTGTGATCAAATTTGCTACAGTGCAAAACCCCTTTTGTGAAAAAGTTCTTGCTGCAAACATGATTTCGTTGTAGAGGAGTTTCACTGTATTAGCAATTTAAACGCTTTGGGGGGGAGCAAATGGGGGGGCGGGGCAAAACCTCTCAGTCTTTGCAAGTATCTTCAAACAGAAGGGACAACGCAACAAATGTCTGAAACTGATCTTACGGTGTGGTTAACTGTATTAATGATTATTTATGGTGTGATTTGTCTCCATTTCCCTTGGTTATGGCTTGAATTTACCTTAGTGCTGATTCATTTGCTCATACACTGTACTTAAAGCAAAGAAACCAACAAAAGTAGGGGCCTCTTCCTGACACAGCACAATCACATTCATCAGGGTTAAAGTGTGTCAGCCTTAACAGAAATAGGAAGAAGCACATTTGACTTCCTCAAACCATTCAAGCCTGAGATGAAAATCGAAGTGTCACCATACCGCATGGTGAACCACAGAGGAGACGTGATGCATGCGGGCGAGATGGTCTATGCCTCGTTGGAGGTACTCATCGCCGTCTGCTGCGTCCTCGGAAACACTCTGGTCATCGCTGCCGTACAGATGACCAAAAGCATCGGGCAGCCCACCTTCTGTTTAATCGTGTCGCTGGCGGTGGCTGACTGCGCGGTGGGCTTGGTAGCCGTCCCGCTGGCCGTGCTGGTGGACGGCAGGGTGAGCACATCCTTTCGCACCTGCCTCTTCATCAGCTGCGTGGTCATCTTGTTGACCCTGGTTTCTATTCTATCACTCATGGCCATCTCGCTGGACCGCTTTCTACGTGTGTACGTCCCACTCAGGTAAAGTAATTATTTAATGTGTTTTCGCAGGACTTCGGAACAATTGTTGAATGTCAGTAAAGTTCAAAGACCGATAACTCAGAAGCTACAAGTACAAATCCAAATTACTACCTCGATCTTATTGAGGAGATATTATTTTAACAATAGTGAGTGTTTAGTATTCTGCTAGTTCTTTGCCTTGGTGAACAATCGTACTGTATCATACAAACAGCTGTATATAATACTTTGGTGACTTAATTTAGCCAAATTACATGGAAACAATAAACACATCAAAAATAAAGCCAAAAAAAAAAACGGTAGCCCTTGAGGAACCGTAATTCTTTAGGAACCATTTTTATAATTTAAAGAGGGTGGTCAAGATGAATCTTGCTGAGGCAGATTTGTTGTTGTTATTGGCATTAAAACAAAACATAATTCAAACTTACAAAATAATAATCATCATCGTCATCATCAAAAAAAATGCCTGACAACCAGGGTCTACACCGCTTATGGCCCAAAGACAGCTGAGATGGGTTCCAGTACGCCAGTGAGGCTCGTGAGGATAAATGGATTGGAAAATGGATGGACGGATGATATGAAGATGAAAAATATTGGGGGGGAAAAAAAGCATGTTAATGTACCACAATGTCTTGAATTTTAATATGCTACTCATCCAGGACAATGATGTATATCGAGAAAATTGTCTTTTTTTGTTTTAGGCATTACAATCCACTTGCATTGGGGCTAAGTGGACACACTAGAACCAGCGAAATTCACAAGCACACTAAATTACAGTAACTGTTTTTGATGATTTATGGTGAATACGTGTCCCTAATCCCATGGTTATAGTTTTTGCTACATCATAACATTCATTTTCTCATTCAAAATTCCAGTTCTGACACTACATGTTCACTAGGGTAGAAGGAGACAGACACATCAATCGTAGGTGGTTTTGCCCTCCCATTTTAGGTAGCAATTTCTAAAGATAAATATTTAAATTATTTTAGTTTATCAAAGGGGCGGCCCGGTAGTCCAGTGGTTAGCACGTCGGCTTCACAGTGCAGAGGTACCGGGTTCGATTCCAGCTCCGGCCTCCCTGTGTGGAGTTTGCATGTTCTCCCCGGGCCTGCGTGGGTTTTCTCCGGGTGCTCCGGTTTCCTCCCACATTCCAAAAATATGCATGGCAGGCTGATTGAACACTCTAAATTGTCCCTAGGTGTGAGTGTGAGTGTGGTTGGTTGTTCGTCTCTGTGTGCCCTGCGATTGGCTGGCAACCGATTCAGGGTGTCCCCCGCCTACTGCCCGAAGACAGCTGGGATAGGCTCCAGCACCCCCCGCGACCCTAGTGAGGATCAAGCGGTACGGAAGATGAATGAATGAATGAATGAATGAGTTTATCAAAGTAGCTATTTTTGACTTGCGAAATACTAATGTTGAATTGTTTATCGCTAAGTCAATAAAAACAAAGAAACGGCGATGTGATTTTGTTTGATTAAGGATAAACTGTTCATAAAATGGACGGATGGATGATGGCCAGGGTGGCCCAGTGGGCAGTGGTTAGCATGTCGACCTCACAGTACAGAGGTACCATGTTTGATTCCAGCTCTGGCCTTCCTGTGTGGTGTTTGCATGTTCTCCCCGGGCCTGCGTGGGTTTTCTCTGGGTACTCCGGTTTCCTCCCACATTCCAAAAACATGCATGACAGGTGACTGGAACACTCTAAATTGTCCCTAAGTGTGAATGTGAGTGCAGATGGTTGTTCGTCTCTGTGTGCCCTGCGATTGGCTGGCAACCGGCTCAGGGTGTCCCCCATCTACTGCCCAAAGACGGCTGTGATAGGCTTGAGCACATGTGTGAGTATAAAGCAGTTCAGAAAATGAATGGATGGATGGATGATGGCCAGTCCTAGCGGCAAACAGCCATTTACGGCCTTACTGAAAATACTTACCATTAGGTCCACAAGCTTATATGCAACAAATACGTTTTTAAGTGCCAAGGACAGTGCAGAATCACCTTTCAAATAACTGTAGCTACAATTGAAACTCAACATAAGTGTAAAACAAAAGCTATGTCGTTTAATCTGTCAAATTGCAATCATTTCTCACTAAAATGTATGTCCGACAACAACCGCTACAAACATCATTTCACATCAATTGGGTTGATCCATATTCCATTTTTTCTTTCTGCGATATATCAGCACATCCACCATATTGGATTTGACCATTGTATCAGCCATTAAATGGGAAAAAAACATTTGTAAAATTGAGTTAGAATGAAATAATACGTTGTTCAATCAAAAGTAATGGTTTGGTATCCATCCAGTGAGTTCGAGCTTGATAATGCGTCTCAAAGGAGCAAGTGAACGCGATATACCGGTACTCATAATAGCTTGACTTTGCCTTATTCACTACAGCTGTAGTGTCTATCTAAATGTACTGTAAATATTGTCTAATATTTGCTAGTGGTTGTCGCAAAAGTCGCCATTCGAGACGAGACTGGAAACAGCAGCGCTATACAAATAAATCCAAATATATTGATCAGTGGAAGGGAACTCCGATTCCTCGAGAGCCATATCTTGCCTGTTTTGGATCTCTCCCTACTCCCACACATCTGATTCAATTGGTAATGATCATTTCAGACTTCGACAGAGCTCTAAAACAGGCAGCACATGACTCTTGAGGAACCGGAGTTCCCTACCCCTGATATAGAGCAAAGTAAGTGCTGTCTATAAGGTGTGAATAATATTTGGGCTCCCACATGCACTTCATGTTTCATGCATTGGATGGAGAAAACTTTTTTTAACCGCACAGTTTACTGTGCCAAGTGGGAGCGCTGGCAAGATGACGAACCTATTTGTCGACTAGTCCAAGATTTGATTTTACTATTCTGCGTAAACATCTAACACTTCAAGGTGACTGATCACTAATATAACTTGTTTTTGGAATCAGTTTTTTTCAATTGGCCAATGTACGAAGGATATCTGACTTGCCTGTCTGCTGCCCACACCATGCAATAACACAATGTGTAACAGTGAAATGTCAGGCCACTGACACAGTCTTCATACATCTGCGTGGGTCTTAGAAAATAAAATTAAGATGATGGTGATGGAAATTGCTCTTAGTCTCGCGAGCTTTGACTATTGCAATTGCCACTACCACTAACTAATTTGCGACAACACACAACATTAAATATTGCTTTACGATACTGAAAACGGACAAGTGAAACATCCATACTGTCTTGTTTGCAGGTACAAACGGACGGTAACACAAAGACATTCATGGTCTGTGGTTGCTGCATGTTGGCTTGTCGCTCTGCCTCTGAGTTTCGCGCCCATGCTGGGCTGGCACAACGAAGACACCACCTCCCCAGAGTCTCGCAACTCCTTGTTCATTTGCCAGTTCATCGCCGTGATCCCGATGTCCTATCTGGTCTACTTCAACTTCTTCCTCTGCAGCCTGACACCGCTAGTAGTCATGTCGGCACTGTATGGCTACATTTTCTGCATCATTCGTGGCAACCTCAAAGAAAAGCCAGGCAACGGGGCCCAGGCGAGATCTCACATCTACCTGAAGAAAGAGAGGCAGCTAGCAGGCTCTCTTGCCCTGGTCTTGATCCTTTTCGCCCTCTCCTGGATCCCGCTGCACGTGCTGAACTGCATTGCCTACTTTGAATTGGCCGCAGTGCCGGCGAGCGCTTTTCATGTGGGCATTCTGTTGTCTCATGCCAACTCTGCTGTGAATCCAGTGGTGTATGCCTTTAAGATACACAAGATCAGGACGGCATACCTGAAGATCTGGCGGAGGTGCCTCACATGCGGGGATGAGCTCCAAGGCTCTCAGTCCAGCCAGACTATGGACAACAACCAAAGTAGCAACAGTATGAACAACAATGTGCCGTTACGTGCTTAACGTGGTCATTTAATGGAAAATGTACTCCTTAAATGCATGTACCGGTACGTATACAGTCGGTGATTTCCTAGAGTGACTGTATACCCATCAAGTGTAAATTAAATAAAATCTTTTGTTGTCTCCCTTTTTCTGAAAATTTGTCTGAGCATGCCAGGGGAGGCGGGGGACATTGAGTCTGAGTGGACCATGTTCCGTGCCTCTGTTGTTGAGGCGACCAATCGGAATTGTGGCCAAAAAGTGGTTTGTGCCTGTCGTGGTAGCAACTCCTCCACATTGAGACAAGCCAGATAAGGCGGCTCGGGCATCTGATTTGGATCCTGGACATCTCTATGGAGATGTGTGCCAGGCATGTCACACTGGCAGGAGGCCACGAGGATGACCCAGGACACACTGGATAGGCTATGTCTCCCACCTGGCCTGGAAACGCCTTTGGATGAGTTGGAAGACACGGCTGGTGAGAAGGAAGTCTGGGCTTCGCCGCAGAAGTTATTGTCTATGCGACCCGACCCCAGGCTATAGAAAATGGATAGATGGATGTCTAGGCGGGTTGATCTACATTTTGTCCCCATTGATCGGTCACAGTGTGGTGAATTTACTCTGTGCTCTGTGTTGTATTTTTATTTGTGGAAAACACTTTGTTTCAGCTGCAGTTTTGTTTAAGTGCTCTATAAATAAAACTGACTTGCACTGAAAGGTGGCCCGATGGTCCAGTGTTGACCTCACAGTGTAGAGGTCCTGGGTCCTATTCCAGCTTCGGCCTCTCTGTGTGGAGTTTGCATGTTCTCCCCTTGCCTGCGTGGGTTTTCTCCGGGTACTCCGGTTTCCTCCCACATTCCAAAAACATGCATGATAGGCAGTTTGAACACTTTAAATTGTCCCTAGGTGTGCGTGTGATCACGGATGGTTGTTCATCTCTGTGTGCCATTAGATTGGCTGCCAACCAGATCATGGTGCCCGCCGTCTACTGCCCAAAGACAGCTGGGATAGGCTTTGGCACGCCCCACGACCTTTGTGATGATAAAGTGAATCAAAAAATGGATGGATGGTTGGGTGGATGGAGTTGCACTGAAACGGCATGGCTCAATGGTCGAGAGAGGTATCACAACCCAGAGATTGGGGATTTGGGGGCTGGTCAAATATGACCAAGCCAGAGTGTTCTTGAGCAAGGAACTGGACCCCGAATTTCTCCTGATGCTGCTCCATCAGTAGATAAATTAGTTAACAGTGTTAAGCGCTTTGAGTTTGTAAGGTAGAAAAGCGCTGAACAAGAATAGTCAAGGCATCAAGAATGCTATGTTCATTGGGGATGTTGTAACGTAAATCAACAGCTATACTACCACCTGGTGGTTGTTTTCGGAATGGCAAAATAAAATATGTTAGAAGACATTTTTGTTGATATGAGCTTATAAAGCAGGAATGGACTATACTCTCTGTTCTGTAAATTGACTTACCCAACATTTGGTTTATCAAGAGTCCTGTAAGATTAGCTGCTTTTGCTGGGGTTTTTTTTGGTCCCAAAATGGGTTAATTGAATGTGTTTCTTCATTTTTGTATTGAAATATGTTTTTGTCAGTGAATAAGGTAATAAAATACATGAACTATACATACAGTATCTATCTATCTATCTATCTATCTATCTATCTATCTATCTATCTATCTATCTATCTATCTATCTATCTATCTATCTATCTATCTATCTATCTATCTATACAGTATATACTTTGTCGACGTAGCCTCACTTGCTTATCGTTATGTGTCTGCGCGTAGCAATCAACGCTAATGCATCCATCACCAATTATAAGTTATATTCAAAAAGCCTTGCCAAAAAGCATCCTTCCTGTAATTACCCTGAGACCACATCCTCTGAGAACACACCCACCCACACACACACACACACACACACACACACACACACACACACACACAAACAATTCTAACTACTACTGCAGAAAATAGCGTTCCTCCCCTCAGTTACTGGCATGCATTAACAGTATTGAGAGAGCGACAGAGATATCGCTGCAGAATCTGTGCAGCCTGCTTTCGGCATCTCCAACATGAGAACATGATGGACACGAGAAAAGTGGAAACCAGAAGTTTAGCCCATTCGCATCCATAGGGGTGAATCATGGCCTCCTTTCCTGGGGTGAAGGTCCGGGAGCATGCGGACACAGTGTACGTCTCGGTGGAGGTGGCCATCGCCCTGGCTTCGGTGGTGGGCAACGTGCTGGTGGTGCTAGTGGTCTGCATGAACCGGGACCTGCGGAACACCACCTTCTGTTTTATCGTATCCCTGGCGGCGGCCGATATCGCGGTGGGCATCCTGGTCATCCCGCTGGCCGTCACCATCAGCCTGGGTATCAGTACGCGGTTCTACACTTGCCTGTTCCTGTCCTGCCTGCTGGTGATCATCACTCAGATTTCCATCTTGTCGCTGCTGGCCATCGCCATCGACCGCTACTTGAGAGTCAAGATACCCATCAGGTGAAGGGAAAAAAAAAGAAGAAAAATAAGATTCCCGCATGTTTGCTCCTCTCACCATGATTTGAGTTTTCTATTAAGTTTCCTGGCATTCTGCAAGTTTTCCAATTACTTGTGAAACGTTGTTGTACTAATTGGAATGTTTTGAACTTAATATTATAATTTGGAACCCTAATCCTGTCTTGAAACCATAACATTAAATCCTAATACTAATTTGAAAATCATACCCTAATTTGGCATCAATACCCTCGCAGGCTTAAAAACTGTCTTGACACCATAATTTAAAACCCCATTTCCAGTTTAAAATTCCAATTTGATCCGGGATCCTCGGTTTGAAATCGCAATTAAAATCCTAGCCATGGATTCAAACACTAATTTCAAACCCAAATCTTGACTCGAAACTCTTTATTGAAACTTCAATGATGGCTTTAAAAATAAATTTCAAACGCTAATCTTTGTTTTAAACACTAATTCCATTTTGAAAACATACTTTTAAACTCTGACCCAGTCTTGAAAGTCTCATTTGAAACCTTAATCCTATTTTAAGACTCTAACATTGATCTCTGATTCTAATTTGAAAACCTAACCCTTGTAGGAAACCCTAAAACAAGGTTGAAGTCCTAAATTGAAAACAGAACCTCAGCTTCCAAACTTCCAAACAAATTTTGAAGCTGTAATTGTTACTGTATGTCCTAATTTCAAAATCCTGTCTTGAAACCCTAGCCCTGAAACTCTGGAGAAAAAAAAAAACTTTGAAAAGCCTAATTTGAAACTTCAACTTGAAACCCTTGCTCATTCTTGAAACCCTATTTTGCAACCTTATCCTTATTTAATACAGCAACACTCACGCAGGTTGGAAACCCCAACTCAAAACCCCAACCATGGCTTGGAGTGCTTGCTGTTTCATTCTCATCAGTGGTTATCCAGTTGCTCATTTTCATTCACAATTATTTCATTTGCTTTGGCTGATCATTTGATCATTTATTTCGAAGGTCCCAGAAAGATTCGTCACCATTTGTTCGGATAGTTTGATTTGAGCCCTCCCAAAAGGCTCACCAGAAAGCACACACTGTTACAATTCGTGTTTGTCTTTGCTTTTGTTTATTAAAAAAATGACCACACGTCATAAACCAATGGGCTGTGTAGTCCTGTTTGATGGATCAGGTGAAATGACAGATGACAAATGGCAGTGAGCTGTGATATGTAACCTTACACAAATGACAGTCAAATGTGATATGGAACCTAACACCATATATTATGTACACATCACCACGAGCTTTCACAGAGCCATAAAATATGTCTGAAAAAAAACCAAATAATATAATGTGTAAATGTATTGAATCTTAAAGAAACCATTGCTCCATGTTATACAATACAATACATGCTGATTTATATAGCGCTTTCACAACAGCGGCAGCTGTAACACAGCGCTTTACAAAACAGTTAACATAAGGTAAAATAATAAACACAACACATAACATAAAACACGGACAGTCGTGCAGTCCTAACCACTTTTCCATCACACGCTTTGTTGTTTGAAGCGGTTTGAGATGAAAGAGGAGAGAATCAAAGTGTCCTTTAACCAGTGGATCAGAGACGTCATGCTCATGTTGTAACTCAATATGATAAAACAAAATATTGACCAACAGCTACATCAATATGTCCATGAATACAAAATGTCTTAACACCATTCAACTCCACTGTCATTACGCACAGCAGCCTTTAAAAGCCGTTTCAGTCTTGGGTTTTTTTTTTGTTTACAGCACTTAAACAGCCCTATTAAAAATATTTCTGAACTCTTCATTACAGATCAATTTAATTTTCCATCCTCCTTGATCTGAGTGTGGTCTTTACTACCGTCTCACACACCATCCTCTTCAATAGACTCTCTTCCATCGTCATTGTCCACGTCCACCCCGCTCTCAACTGGTTCTATTTATACCCCCAAGACCGCATTCAGTTCCAGCTAAAGCTCTTTTCATATGACTCCCATCCAGTTACTTCAGTGTGCCCTTGGGCTCTGTCCTGGGCTCCCTCATGTTCATAATCTATTTCATCCTTCGTGGCATCATTTTCCATAAATTTAATATGCTTTTACGCCCAGGACACACTGGTTGTTCGTCTCTGTGTGCCCTGCGATTGGCTGGCAACCGATTCAGGGTATCCCCCGCCTACTGCCCAAAGACAGCTGGGATAGGGTCCAGCACCCCCCCCCCGCGACCCTAGTGAGGATAAAGCGGTTCGGAAAAAGACTGATGACCCAGCTTTACCTCTCCTTGAATATTACTTCCTTCCTCCTCCATGACCTACTGTTTATTAGAAATCAACAAATGGTTCACCACTTACTTTAAGAAGCTTAACAGTGACAAAACAGATTTTTTTCTGTTTGATAAAACATGTATACAACATTTTCCTAAGTTGGCAGTTTCCCCATTTCAGTTGTCAATCTACCTAGTTTCCCCTTTCCGCGAGGTTAAAAATCTGGGTGCCACCCCTGATAGCATGATATAATTCTACAACCATACCAATAACATGACCCGGTCACTCGACTTCCACCTACTAACCGACCCAATAACCCCAACTGCGTCAATCCTTGTCCACAGCCTTTTCACCTCACTGGCTCCTGGACAATTGAGAATTGAATTTTAACTGCACCTTCATACCTTCAAGGCCATTCACAATTTGTCCCTTCTCCTCCATTTATGCACTTGACCGCTCCATCTGCCAGACTCAATGCCATGGGGAGCAGGGCCTTCAGCTGCTCTGCTCCTCTGCTCGGGAATTCTTTGCCACCTGACCACTAAATTCAGTCTCTTACCACTTTCAAATTCAAACACAAAACACATTTTTAAGATCACTTCCTCACGGTAACTGCACTGCGCTTTGTTTTTTCTGCATAATTCTGCTTTTAACTGTTGTTGAATTCATGTACGGTGTCCTTGAGAGTCTCAATAGGCGTGTCAAGATCTTTTTTTTTCATTGTTATTATTATCAACATCATCAGAAAAGCAAACACCAGCTCATTCTACTCATATGATCAATCGAGAGGCAGTCAACTCCTCTTGTTTACAGCTTCCAGAGCACCATATATCCTTTGGACGATCAATGCACTGTGCATCGTAGGCTTTCAGCAAAATTAAAATGGCTTCCCAAATAACTGACATTGGCGGGAGTCTGTTAAATGGCAGCAGCTGTCTTTTTACATTCGCCCATATCTCACTTGATGGTTTTATTGGTCCCGGACTGTGATTTCAAAAGGTACAGCACCATAGTGACGCAGAGGCGCGCATCCATGGCCGTGTGCCTTTGCTGGCTGGTCTCCTTACTCGCAGGCCTGGTGCCCATGGTGGGCTGGAACAACCGGCACGCCCTTGGTAACCTGAGTGGCTCGGACTACATGGTGTGCGAGTTCACCGCTGTCATGCGGATGGACTACATGGTCTACTTCAACTTCTTCGGCTGGGTGGTGGTGCCACTGGCCGTCATGATGGTACTGTATGCCGAGATATTCCGCGTCATCCGCCAGCGGCTCAACCGGCGGGCCGAAGCTACATCGGACGGTGAGCGCTACTACCGGAAGGAGCTGAAGCTAGCCAAGTCACTGGCGTTGGTGGTGTTGCTCTTTGCCGCGTGCTGGCTGCCACTTCACATCGTCAACTGCCTCGACTTCTTCCACCCGGGCCTTGCCACGCCCAAGATGGCCGTGTACACGGGCATCTTTATGTCACACATCAACTCAGCACTCAACCCTCTGGTGTATGCCTTCCGGATCAAACGCTTCAGGGACACACTGTTTGAAGTGGTGCGGGTCTGCATGGTGTGCCGTGGTGGCGCAAGGGCAAGCCCATATCCAGGCAGCACACCGGCACTCACTGAGAAAGTGGATGCAGGCTTGCCGCAAGGTCTGCAGTGTGAAGCGGATGCTCAATGAGGCGCTCTTAGCTTTGAACGCGGGCCCATTCAGTGATACATTAAAGCAGTGGTTCTCAAATTGTGGTCCTTGGACTTCCGTCATCGTTATTTGATAGTATTGAGAAATAATTAATTCAATGCAAATCAACATTACTATGTAGCTGAATCCAGTTTTAAATTGCAAAGGCTGCAATTTGGAAATACATTTAAAAAAATAATAAAACACCTCTTTGTTTTGGTCAGACAGCAGGCTGTATTTCTTATATATTTCTGTGATGTATGTATTTGTATGGTGTCTTGATAAATTCAGTGCTGAAGAAGTGCAGTAACATGTTTACATATCACAGATTCATGGCACATGAAATGTTGAAGTGATAAGATTTGTTTTGCATTATTAATGTAATCTGATTTACTGACTAAGAATGCCACAACTTGTTTTGATAGAGGGTTGTGAAGCTGTCATAAGACTCCGAGTCCAAAAGTTAACTAATTGAAGTAGATAAACAGTTTTTCATAACAATTCATAGCTCCTTTACTTTTGTTTTAGTGAAAGACTAACCTGTAAGACCAGAACATTTGTGTGTAATAAATTTGACACTGTTCATTTCAATACAGATTCATTGATTGTTTGTTTTATTGAAATACACACACAATAAATCCCAGTCAGAATGTTGAAAGAAAAAAAAATCATAAAGCGTGTTCACCTGCTGTCCACTGTTTCCATCATCTGTCTGGTAATTATTTTGAAATGATTGAATGACGATTCATATTGAATTATAATATAGAACCAAACCAAAATACAGCTCAGATGCAGGTGTAGCGAATGAAGTGTCCAGTAAATGTACAAGGCTGACAAAAGTTTACCAGAATAAAGAAAACATTGCTATTTACCCTTGTCTAAACACAAACATTAAATGTCAATTCCTTCGTTACAAACATCGGTTTGAACCCGAATTTCAAAGCCCAGTGCTTATTTGAAGAACAAATGTTATCTTGAAATCCTGTTTTGAAATTGCAAGAGTGTCATTGATGACATCATTTTGGCACGAAGTCTATTAGCAGCAATTCAGTTGATTACAGGATGCAGCAACTGGATCACGTCCTTCGACTGCGGTCGGCGACTGAAAAGGCTCGGACGCATTTGAATGAAGCCAGAGCAGCGTCACATTGTGGTGATTCATACTCTTCTGCGCTGTGGAGCTGCGTCAGCTCAGCTTGGCTTGGCTTTGACGTGGGCTCTGGGTTCAGCAGCACAACATTTGTTTGATGAGCTGACACACTAACCGCAACATTTGGTACACCCCTGATGGAAGCCATCCAGGAACTAACACCGATGCTGGCTTGGAACGCTATTTTAAAAGCCAAATCTGAAGACCTAATTTTTGCTTAACACTCTCTTTTGAATCCTTAATCCCTTGTTTGAAGTTCCAACCCTGGCTCAGAAACCTATTTTAAAACCATAGCCCTGGCCAAAAGCCCAATTCTTTTAGCCCTAATCCCAGGTAGAAATCATCCATCCATCCATTTTCCGATCCACTTATCCTCACAAGGGTCGCGGGCGGTGCTGGAGCCTATCCCAGCTGTCTTTGGGCAGTAGGAGGGGGACACCCTGGATCGCAGGGCACACACAGATGAACAACCATCCACGTTCGCACTCACACTTAGGGATAATTTCGAGTGCTCAATCAGCACGCCATGCATGATTTTGGAATGTGAGAGGAAACAGGAATACCCAGAGAAAACCCACACAGACTTTGGAAACTCTGACCCCTGTCTGAATCCCAAATCCTACTTTCAAACCCTAATATTTGCTTCAAACTCAAATTTTAAAGCATAACCCTAGTTTGAAACCCTAACACTGGACAGAAACACGAACCTGTTTGAAACCCAATCCTAATTCAAACCTGAGTTTGAAACCCCAACTCTCGTTTGAAATCTTGACCATGTCTAAACCATCAGAAACCCTAACCCAGGCTTCAAACTGCAATTTGAATTCAAACTCCGATTAGGCTCAAAAATGTCATTTAAAACGCTTGTATTTACCACAAACCATAATTTAAAACCCTCACCCAGACTTAAAATCCAGAGACTTCGAACCAGAGTTTGAAACCCCAAATTAAACCCTGATCCAAACTTCAACTCAAATGTAGGTTTGTAAACAGTTTGAAACCTCAACCTTTATTTCAAAACCCTACTCCTTGTTTGAAGCCCAACCTTGATTCACGAGCAGTTCTAATTTGAAACCATAACCCAAATGTTTTGGACAAAGATCTTGCCAATCCTTTTCATACGACTGAACATTACCCTCACAATGACACGACTCTCTTTTACAGTATCACCATCTGCCAGCTTCATCCTCGATGAGGGATTTCAAAAGTGCTGAGTGTGTTCTAATCCTCAGCCTTCATCTTAGAGCGGCCAGGAGCCTTACATTTAGCACTTCTTCAACGCGCTTCTCACACCACTCAATACAAAAGTGGCCTCAACTCAGATTCGTCTTCTTTTCCTTACTTCTTCCGGAATAATCTAATTAGGTAGGATCATCTTGAGTATGAAAGAGACTTTTAAAAAAAATCTAACAAGCTTTCATTGTGGTGAACAGACAAGAAGGTTCATCATTCAAAGTCTGCGCAATGGCGGACACGCACAGAGCCGAGGGAGGCCAGGAGGTGGAGGCTTTTGAAACGACCGTGGACGAAGCTGAGGCGGCCTTGTTGCACTTCAGCAAATACCACGAAGTCCGGCGGGCGCGTCCGTGGGAGCAGTGGAGCTCCAGAGAGAGGGCCAACTATTACATCGACCGTTTCTTCTTCGGATTCCTGGTCCTCTTCCTGCTCGTGCTATTGGTCGAGTGCGCGTACAAAATTTGGTATGTGACCAATGTGAGGATGATTGTGAAGTTTGTGTCCGACGCCGTGGTCTTCCTGTTTGACCGGCTCCTCGCTGAGGAGGGAGGCGAGGAGCTGGCTGAACTTTGAATTACTTCTCGGTTATTTTGCAAGAGTGTTTTAGGTGTATCCAAAATCAAGTAAACTGCTGAATAATTTTCTCCCACAAAAATGTGATATAAATATAACTTTTATGTCTGCTTGTTATTACAGGGAAATAAATGTGTCCTCCACACTGGGTCAATTTGTACTTTCATAACTTTGTCGCAAACTTTTACGGTTAGGCCTATCAGTTTTTTACTTAAGCACTTTTTTTTCTGACGACTATTTAATTTTACTCCCTACATTTGAATACATTTCGATTTTCTCCTCCTTTGGAAAAAATAGACTGGTTTTATTTATCTGTTGGTTTAAAACAGGGATGTCAAACTCATATTTGTCACAGGCCACATCATAGTTATGGTTTCCTACGGAGGGCCGTTAGAACTATGAACCCACATTCATGTAGAACTGTCTCATATTACGTATTGGCTGCGTGACAAATTGGTTTTTAAAATCAGAGGCCAATAAAAACAGTTTTTTTTTTCTCAAATCTTATTACGTTTATTTTAAAACAGGGGGTGGGAACAAAAAATGCTTGCAACATCTCAACATTTTGAGAAGTGACGACAGTTTGCAATTTTGGTATTTCAGCAAGAAACATGAAGTGGATGCACATAATTGGTTTGGCGGGCCACATAAAAGGATGTGGTGGGCCAGATCTGGTCGTCTGGCCCTGAGTTTGACACCTGTGGTTTAAAACAACAAAGTCAACGTGATTTTTTTCCCTTCCTCTCAGTGCGAGCTCGATTTAAAAGGAGGAAACTATGTTTGTGTGAAGATGTTTTTGTCTTGTTGTGTCAAATGCCAAATTATTAAAATGGGTAGTTGACAGTTAAAAAAAATCCCACGTTCTTTTTTTCAATATTTGTACTTTTGTTCTTTTGGAGGTGAATCAGTAGCCAACAACATCAACTTTCATCGTCAAATGTAAACTTCTACACACAATGAAAAATGGCACTGAGTCGTGATTTTAGGAGACCTAAAGAACAAGAAAATATGAAACGTCAAAAACTTTAGTACATTACAATCATTACAAATTACAACTGGAGGAAGCGCTGCCAGAGTGTCAAGCTCCTAACTTGTCTTCACCGGTGCTTTAACAAGAGGTCCATTCTCGTAATTTGTCAGCAGACATGCCACAGTGTATATTTGATTCATGCTGACATCAAGCCATCCCGGAATCTGAGATTCAAATGATGTGTGCTCCTTTACCCGTCGAATGCAACGGTCCACAGGGACCCTGAGATGCGCTGTTGCCGAGGGCTCTTCAACATCACCTGCTGGCATTTGAGAGTTCCCAAATAGAAAGGCCGGTCTATAAATCTCACAAGCTACAATGTCATAGATGGGAACAGCTTTCTTAACCATGACAGCCATCTCAGGTTGTAACAGGGATATGAGACCAGACTGACGCACTATTTCTTTGTTACTTATGGATTCCCTGAACAGTCCAGATACAAATGTGACTGCCTCATGTGGAGCTACTCCAATGAGCCCTTTCAGACCGTCGTGTGACTCGCGGGGTGACAAAAACGCCACTCTGAAGAAGAGGGGAAGAAGGGCTTTGACACCTCAACTCAATGCAGTCAAGGATGACGGCATTTTCAGCGTAATCCTCAAAAACAGCTGGCACATGTTTGCGAATCTGCTTCTGGGGTATCCAAATCCTCACTGAACATAGTACTGCATACAAAAAGTTGCTCCATGAAATAATGACCCGGCTGACGGCTGCCTGATGGACTCCGTAACGGTCAGTCAGGTCTCACCGCTTTGCTCCCATTACCAGGTAGTTCAGGAACAAAAATCACTCGTCAATGAGCTGCAGGGCACGGCCAGAATATTCCTCAGGCAAGGGGCCTCTTGGAGCGAGCCTAAAATTTGGCATAGATGATAGATCAACGCCCAGAAGCGCGTCAGAAGATCACATGAGGCGACCTAAGCAAAGAAAGGAGATATTAAATACCTTGATAAAAAAAAAATCATATGTCAATTTTAGACTCAGCAGGTGTGCCACAAAATTGAAAAGTTTGTCTTCAATGTGGAATTATATTCTCATACAGGGGTTACCAACCTTCTAGACACTAAGTGCTAATTCAAAACTACTGATGAATGCAAAAGGATAAGAGTTTGACAAGTGCTTGGGAAATACATTTCCACAAGGGAAATAAATTTCAACAAGTTACATTTAATTGTCAATGATCCATGATATTTATATTTGAGTATTTTAAGACACCGATCATGTTCATTTTGCACGATGACACTGAAAACTTTTTAAGTTAACATGGCTTACCTGGTGAAGAAATCTCATGTCTTTATCTGAATGCCGAACCTTGGATTTAAAGTCAGATTCTCCACCTGTTGTCTCCTAAAATGACCAATTTCCTCTCGCTGAGTTATGTTTTGCTCGAGTGCTGTGTGATGAGGATGCATGTAGTAGTCATGGGTCGGTCAGGACGTTGTTTTGGTCAGCTGTGGCAACGCCACTGACTGTCTCTTCCTCGCGTGGTCTTGGTTTTCTCTCTCAAACACTTGGTCTTGATGGGACGAGAGAGTAATTGTTCCATTCAAGCAAAATAGAGAAAGGTTCTCTCTTTAACAAATGCCGTCTTGTCTTTGATGCTGGCTCCCGTACGTCCTCTTTAAAAAAAACCTGGCTACACACATACACCAGTGTTATGTGCAATTTCATCCTCGTCCCTGCAGATGGCGACCTATCAACGACGTTGAATCTCCTCATTTGAAGGAAATCCGGAAAACGGAATGCTGTATAGGATTGTACTCAGGGTGGAATGGATCACCAAATCCGCAGTTTGGCTCTCGGTTTTGTGATCACAGTTTTCGATTCAGTTACATCATGCGTTGACTCTGAAAAACCAATCACCGCACGTCTTGTAGTTCAAAGTGAAAGTCTATATTCACAGGATTATTTTTAATTACTACTACTATTATTGCAGGGGCGGCCCGGTAGTCCAGTGGTTAGCACGTCGGCTTCACAGTGCAGAGGTACCGGGTTCGATTCCAGCTCCGGCCTCCCTGTGTGGAGTTTGCATGTTCTCCCCGGGCCTGCGTGGGTTTTCTCCGGGTGCTCCGGTTTCCTCCCACATTCCAAAAATATGCATGGCAGGCTGATTGAACACTCTAAATTGTCCCTGGGTGTGAGTGTGGTGCGAATGGTTGTTCGTCTCTGTGTGCCCTGCGATTGGCTGGCAACCGATTCAGGGTGTCCCCCGCCTACTGCCCGGAGACAGCTGGGATAGGCTCCAGCACCCCCCCGCGACCCTAGTGAGGATCAAGCGGTTAGGAAGATGAATGAATGAATGAATGAATACTATTATTGCATTTTTAAAGACTCTTATTGTTGTTTTTCTTTCTATGCCAGTGTCATAAAGAGGCAGGCATAAGAACTCCTCTTCCTTTGTTGCCACTCATACAGCAGACTAAATCATGGTTCCCTGCAAATACTGTATATCAGCTTTAAAACTATTTTATAAAGCTATAATACTTATGAAAATATACTCACCCGGGGTTTCCTCAGTTGTATTGTAAATTGAGCTCAGTGTTACAATATACACTTCCTTCACTCGACAACTTCAAATGTGATACATTAGATTAAACATTTCTCTTCTTCTCCTGTCCTTGTTTCGTTCTTTTGCATCTTGCTGCTGTCGTGTCCTGCCTCTTCTTTCCCCATGTTAACTGTTGCCACCCAATAAAGTCGGGATTTTTTGCGACTTCACAATTCGGATCTCCCATTTCTAAGTTTTCCCGGTCTGAAGTCGGGAAACATCCGTTTTCCTATGTTCAGCGAATGCAGCAGAACACAGAAATCATGACGCATTTACTGACGTCTAAAAGGACCAATTGGATTGCAGATTCTCAATCTTACATTTTGAGGAACACCCTCTCCTTCCCCCTCTCTTTCGGATTTCCGAGCGTGACCGACGTTTCGTGTCTGTTCAGACTTAAAGTAAGTGACAACCACTATTATTTGTTGTGTACGCAGCTGTAGGCAAACGTTAAAATTATTAGGGAAACATATAATCCATACCTCCTTATCGTGATCGATAAACAAGGTTTTAGCTGGGGCGTAATGCCGACTTGTTTTGTGTCAGCAATGGAGGACGCGGAAGACAGTCCACCGCCATGCTGCCATTCTTATCGCTTGATTATTCTTCTATGGCGCTCGTTTCTACAAAGATGTTGATGATGTATACTCCATACACTCAACAAGGTCTACTCACATTGTCTTCCTTTTAATGATGCTTACAAATGTTAGTTGGCGGTGACACCTAGTATTAATCAGGCCAGGCTAGTATGGAAGGTCCATGGGCGTGCATACTTCGAACAAGTGCTCCTCACACGATGACCGAGGGGTGGGGGTTCAGACAAAAGTTTTTCATTACATTTCCTTCAATTTTCACATTTATTTAAGTTCATACAAAAAAATCTACACCTTTGGGAAGTGTCTATACAAAGATGGGGCATGTCAGTTTGCCCGAGTTGTCTGTGTACATTCTCAGTTACCAAGATCATGGTTATTTCCCTACAATGCCCCAAATTCTGTAGAGGCAAGATGCCTGGTTTGAAAGATGTAAAAGAGGCCATCTATGTTTAAAAGTCCTCATCATCTGCTTCATTCAACAAGAAGAGTGAGTGGCCACATGGCCGCTTCACCAAACCACGCTGGGCAAAAACGCCTTATTTTTGACAACCACTCAGCAAGCATACCTACCGGGGCATAAATCGAGTGACTGGTTGTACACCAGAAATTTAGAACTGAAGAAGCCTTTTGGATTAAAGGTGAAATGTCTTAAACAAGATGAGTCTAGTTTGCAGTTCCCTGGGTCCTGAGTTATTCAACCATGTCATCTTAGCTTGAGGTCATCAGGTCGCGGAAAGGAGGAGGTCAGAAGACACTCATTAAAGGCTTTATGGACACGCAGTAGTTTGTGTAGCACTGTAGTGCCAAGCATTATGCTCCTCTGAAGACAACCAAGGACCTCAGTGACCAGAGGCTTGTTGATGATCACTGCCACTTACAGACAGTGTGGGATGTGAAGTAGAGATGGTTCAACAATCTACAAAGAGGAAAGCCTCAACCACCAATGTCTTCATTGTAAGAATTTGACAGATGTGCAGTAATTACCAAACCTCACCTTGTTGGCCACAAAAAGCATTTCATATCTCAATGCAAAGAGGCCAAAACAAATGTAGATGTTCATCCATTTGTCACATTGATTCATGATGTTGATATTAAAAATACACTGGAATAAGATGTGGAATTACGACAAGATGTTTATACTGAGAAAATAGCAAGAAGGCAATTTAGCGAATTGGTGAGGGTTTACTCTTTCTGAAAATTGGTCAAAATAAGTAACTGATTCTCTGATTTCTGATTGATATACAAACTATTGTGTTGAATATTTATCGGTGGGAGGAAGATGTCAGCTAAACTGGATCATGTGTTGTTATTGACAGAATGCGTTACGTGGCCGCTTACCTATTGGCTGTGCTCGGTGGGAACACCAGCCCCTCGGCCAAGGACATCAAGGCCATTTTGGGCAGTGTAGGGATCGAGGCTGATGATGAACGCTTAAACAAGGTATGCAGTTAATTTTGCACTATTCACAACCACTACAAACTTTAGGATATGCAAAGTTATCCTCTTCCACCATCGGGGGAGGGGGGGTTATCTTCCAGACTCCACAGTGAAAATCTGTAAATAAAGTGTAAATACCCTCTTCAAGTATTCCCCAAGGCAAGTTTTTAAAGCATTTATGGCACTTGGATTTTTTTCAGGTACCGTATTTTCACGACTATTCGACGCACCGTACTAATGGCCGCAGTCTCATTAATGGGTGACATTTCTGTATTTTACACATACACAGGACGCACCGTACTAATGGCCGCAGTTTTACAGTGGTAAAACATACGCTTAAACATACGGCATGCATGCATGCTAACACGTTCGCTAACACGTTAGCTTGAAGCACACACTGAAGCTCGAAGCTAAAACACGTTTTTAAAAAGGCAACGAAAGCAGAACTGAGTTCGGGTGTATTTTATTTACAAGGTACTCGCGGTTTTTGCTCAATCATCACTCAGAAAGCCATCAAAGTCGTCATCTTCTGTGTCGAATTAAACAATTGTGCAAGTATCGGTAATCCATCCAAACCGCCAGGTTCCCTCTCGTTGTCAGAGTCACTCTCGTCGTCATATGGCTCCACAGAAATGATGCCGGCTTTACCAAAAGCTCGAACAACTGTACTAGCAGATATGTTCGTCCAAGCAGCTACAATCCATTCACAGATTGTGGCGTAACTAGCCCGGCGCTGCCTCCCACTCTTCGTGAAGCTGTGTTCGCCATCGATCATCCATTTTTCCCATGCCGCTCGCAACTTCACTTTGAACGCCCGGTTGATGCCGATGTCCAGCGGTTGGAGTTCTTTAGTCAAGCCTCCGGGAATGACGGCAAACTCGGAGTTCATTTGCTTGACTTTGTTTTTCACCGCTGGTGTGCGATGGGCACGCATGGAGTCGCAAATCAAGAGTGACGGCGAGGCATGGAAAAAGCCATCCGGTCTCTTAACATACACCTCACTTAGCCACTCTCTCATCATCTCCTCGTCCATCCAGCCCTTTTGGTTTGCTTTCACGATGACGCCGGCTGGAAACTTTTCTTTCGGCAGCGTCTTTCGCTTGAAAATCACCATAGGTGGCAGTTTCTGTCCGTTGGCATGACAACCAAGAACGACAGTAAAAGCTGACTTCTCGTGCCCCGTTGTGCGTATCGCAACCGTGCTGGTCCCCTTCTTCTCCACAGTATGGTTCACCGGGATGTCGAAAGTCAGCGGGACCTCGTCCATGTTGGTAATGTGGTTAGGCTGGATGCGTTTGTCGACAATCTTTTTACTGCAGTAGGTGCGGAAAACGGCCAGCTTTTCTTTGTAGTCCGCTGGAAGTTGCTGAGCAACGGTCGTCTTCACTCTCACAGATAGATGGCGCCGTTTCATAAAGCGAAAGCACCAAGACGTTTCACTGCATAACCGATGGCTTGGAGTTTGAATTGCGCTTCGTAGGCGTGTCTCTTTGTGGAATTCATTTTCGGGGGTTCTTGGAAACCAAAACCGAAGTTGTTTTGCAATAATGCACATACTCACATTTTATACAGGTGCTGGTACCTGCTAGAGGCGTGCCTTTAGCGTCCACTTACACGCCCACCCTTCACTCATTGCCGGACCCACCCCCTGCGTGCCTGTCCTCACTCACGTCCACCTCTCTTCATATATTTACATATATGTGCACGGACGCGCTTCACTGATTGGCCGACCTCTTCTCCGCATGCGTGCGTGTCGTCACTCACGTACACATTTTCTCTCTCTCCATAATTTACATAGAAGTGCGCGGACGCGCTTCACTGATTGGCCGACCTCTTCCCCGCACTTCACTGATTGGCCGACCTCACTTCCGCCTTTTCTCTATATAAACAGCGTGTCGGGTCTCAGCCAGATTTTGGAACTCGGCTCATATAAAAGACGCATCGCATTATAAGGCGTCCTGTCCATTTTGGAGAAAATTTTAGACTTTTAATGGCGCCTTATAGTCGTGAAAATACGGTATATAAACAGACTCTGAAAAACAAAATCAAATCGGGGTGTTCCGAAGTTGTAGTACATTTTAGATTTATTCCTGAATAGCCCAAGTTAACATTTTTACCGGTAGGTAGTAATGACCGTAAACATCTTATTTAAGGAACGTTGTTTTTTTTAATCTCAGGTGTATTTCTGTGCAGGTCATTGGTGAGCTGCAAGGGAAAAACATAAATGAAGTTATGAATTCAGGTGAATGTCTCATATATACTGTGTGTGTGTGTGTGTGTATATATATATATATATATAATATATATTAATTTGAAGATGCTGTATTAGGAAATGCAAAAAAAAACAACCTTTCCCTTGCAGGCCTCTCTAAATTAGCCTCCGTACCAGCGGGTGGCGCTGTGGCTGCTCCTGCTGCTGCAGCTGGGGCCGCTAGCGCTGGGGCTGCACCTGCTGCTGGTATGTATATATAACTGGTTATCTTGTGTATGTATTATTCTGGGGAACACACAGATATAAACAATCTTCATTGTAACAATTTTTTCTCAGTGGAAGAGAAAAAGGAAGAGAAGAAGGAAGAATCGGAAGAGTCGGATGAAGACATGGGCTTTGGACTTTTTGATTAATCTGCCTTTATTTCAAAAAAGCAATAAAGTAAAAGGTTTACACAGAGTGAAGTGTTTTAGCCCCCCTTTTTTACATGCATTTTATTTAATTTTTTTACTCACTCCTCCCATATAATTTTAAGACTTTTCCAGAGGCTCTCTATTAGTCCTGATACATGAACATGACAAACTCCTTTTATACCCTAAAACGTAACTTGAGACTAAAGTGGGGAATACACATCCTGCTTTTTATCATAATGGACGTGTGTGTGTGTGTGTGTTAGAGACCCCACACATGACAGGGAAATAAAATCACGCAGTCCATTGGTTGGCTGAACTTTTGATGGCACATAAGAATATGCCATTATAAATACTGAACTGGTTTAACATTCATGAGTGGCCCCATCTGTTTTCTGCGGATATACTGTATGCGGAACTACGAATGTGGAGTAAACCTTTTTAACTGGGCCACGTTCTTCGAACTATAAAGTCGCTGGAAGGACAACCCACTCTAAAATGTTTTTTTTTTTTTTTCAGGTATGGAGTTTGCACACTTTCGTAGTTCTCTGAGCAAGTCGGTGAGGGAAAAACAAATGTTAAAGCTGCCTACTGCCCAAAGACCGATGGGATAGGCGCCAATACGCTCGTGACCCTCGTCTGGATAAGCGGTTTGGATGATGGATGGTTATACAGTAAATAAAACGGATAATGCTGGTTATACAGAGGATGATGACCCAGCAGCGCACCCCACCAAAAGATGTCTGCTGTAGTACCGATACTGGCCTGGTGGATGCAGTAAAGGGCCACTTGCGATACAGAGAAAGTTTGACATTTGTTCAGAACGCAGATCAGTTTTTTTTTTTTTCTTAGTCATTTTCATGTCTGGACCCAAATTTGGTTCAGGACCCGATCACGCAAGTATACATCAAGTATTGCCATAACATCGACCTGTGTTTTACTCCAACTAATGAGAAAGAACATATCAGATGATAAAAGACTAAAAACTTTGGGAGAAGATTTAATTCTGAGTATTTCAAAGATCGAGAAATCTGTGTGTCATGGTTGACAACAGAAAATCAAGTGCTTTAGATAATAGAAAATAATGTTTCACTAGCTGTCAAATGTCAAATCAAAATGTCTTCCATGCAGTTAACAATTAATATAATTAACGATAATATACCATTTGGTTGGTAAGCCTTTTTTCCCCTCAGGAAGTTATGTCATGATATATATCACCAACCACACACTGTGATGTAACAGCGGTGTCAGAGCTGTTATTTTTCCCCTTCATTGTTCCTTCAAGCTGTCACAAGAAACTGATTGCTGGAATCGTAACAGTGTAGAATACATATTTCCATTTAAGACGTCACTGTCAACCTGAGACTGCGTGAGCACACTTTGTAGTTTGTTTGCTTGTGCGGTGTGGTGGTGGCTGCTCAGAACTTCACGGATTATAATGCACGCATACACATGACCAAGCAACAACAAGAAAACATGTTTGTATTTTCCCTACGTTTTGTCACTGCCCCACCCCCCAAAAGCACGTATTGCAAAATTTGGCCAGGAATAAATCACACATACACACACATAAGGGTTTTCTTATGTCGGATTAACCCAGCTCACTTGTTCACAAATCAATCACGTAAATATCTCTTAACATTGGTACTTAATAGAGTCAGGTAACAAATACAAAGATCGTTTACTGATGATGAACAACGACAAATATCAATCATGCCCCCAACCCCCACCCAACGCATGCACACTAGTAAAAGTTTGAGGAAATAGTTGCAGCCATGGTCATTGAGTTTGGATCTAGGCCTTCAGTGGATACTTAATAAGTGACCTAATCCACTTCTTAATAAGACCATCACTTCCACAGAATTAGGTACAAAAATTGGAGCTGCCGAGCGACGGCAAGTCGGCGGGGGATAGCACCAGCTAACGAGCTGCCGAGCGACGGCGAACGGCGAGAGAGAGCACGAACCAACTCGCTCAGCGGTGGAAGCCAAACGACCTGCTGCTCGCCAAACAATCTGCTGCAGGCTAAACCTGCTGCTGGCCAGGCCGCCCGCTGCTGGCCGGGCACCCGCTCCTAGCCAAACCAACCGCTGCTAACCAGACCCCCCACTGCTAGCTAAACCACCTGCTGCTAGCCAAAACACCAGTCGACCTACACCATACTCTACACATGCCCCCTGTATCTACCCCGGTCAAGGATGACGCCTCGTACTGATGTCCAAAACGTTTATTCATGGAACACCGTGAAAACTAAAACACATTTCGAACAACAATCAAATTATAATATCTTGAACAGGACATTAAATAAATAACACAAATGACATACCGTGTGCACCTTGGTAAACCGAAAGTAGATCAAATAATAAATCACGTAGATCACACGGTATCGTAGTTCTCTGACTCTCTCTCTCCCCGTCTCCCGTTGTCTTCTCGATCTTTCTCTCATTCCTCGCTATACATGGCACTTGACCCGGAAGTGATTATTAACAAACATTCCGAATAACATATTCAGAGGATTTAAGGAAAAACAAATATGAAAGTTCACATAGAAATATGAAATACTTTAGCTAAACAACAAGCCTAAAATAAATTATTTTTTTTTTGTTGTCATGGCAACCAACAACTCGGTCTTGGCGCCAGTTACACTCCCACCAAATTACTGTTGGAGTAACATTTGTAAATGAAAAAATACTTTACACCCTTGAAAATAATCAACAGTAATTTCACCCTTGTTCTGATGTGTCCTTAAACGAGACAAATTTAATGTCATTCAAACAAACAATGGAATTTACATATTCCAAAAAATTGACCTATTCTAGATTGAATATTTGACACCTTAACTTACAGCATCTGATGCTTTCTCCCTAGTTGCCTTCAACTAGAACCACTAACTTCTGTACGTCTCTTTGAACGACGGAAGGCTTATTGAGGCGCTCTCCCTTTCTCCCTAACTTTCGTTCTCCTATCTGTACGGTTACTTTTCGCACCAGTCCGTCATCATCTTGATTTGCTTCAATAACCTTAGCAAGTTTCCATTCGTTGCGAGGGACATCATCCTCTTTGATGATCACAACATCACCAACTACCATGTTGCGCCTTGGTGTAAGCCATCGTTGCCTCAGGGTAAGGTTTGCAAGGTATTCCTTCCTCCACCTGTGCCAGAATTGTTCGGAAAGATATTGAATCCTTCTCCACCGTTTTTTGGCGTAGAGATCTTCCTGGATGAACTTGCCAGGTGGGGGTAGTGGTAAAGATGACTTCATTGTAATCAAATGATTTGGCGTGAGAGGTTCCAAACTTGTGGGATCACTGATGTTGTCAACAGTTAAGGGCCGGTTGTTTACAATAGACATAGCTTCATAAAAGAAAGTCCTTAGGGAAGAGTCATTTAACCTTCCAGCGCTTTGGGCCAAGACAGTGCTCAGTACACTTCTCACTGTCCTGATTTGACGTTCCCATACCCCGCCAGTGTGACTAGAGTGTGGCGTGTTCATCTGAAAATCACATTGTTTGTCGGCAAGGTAGGAGGCTAATCTTTCTTGATCTAATTCTTTTAGCGCCTTTGCCATCTCATTTCTTGCTCCCACAAAATTAGTGCCTTGATCAGATCTTATATGTCTAACGGCTCCACGGATAGCTACAAAGCCTCTCAAGGCATTGATGAAGGCATCGGTTGTCATATCTTCAAGCATTTCAATATGCACTGCCCTGGAGCACAGACACGTGAAGAGCAGGCCATACCGTTTTTGCTCCTTCCTTCCCCGTTTGGTGTGGAAGGGGCCGAAGCAGTCCATACCACAGTAAGCGAATGGTTGTGTTGCATCAACCCGGTCAATGGGTAAGTCTGCCATCCGCTGTTCCTCTGGTGGTGCGCGAATTCTACATTGTACACACCGTCTGATGTGTTGAGCTACAGCTTTACTCCCACCAACAATCCAAAATCCATTACTCCGTAACTCATTAAGAGTTTGTCCTCTGCCTTGATGTTGTATTTTGTTGCGATGTTGACTAATAATGAGGTTTGTGAGAGCACCGTCTTTAGGGAGTATTACTGTGTGTTTTAATTCAAGCGACACAGCTGCTTTTCTTAGTCTTCCTCCTACTCTCAATATGCCGTCTTGAAGGCACGGGTCAAGCTGATAAAGTTGATGGTTACAAGGCAGTTTTCCTGATTTCTCGCTAAGCATGCTCATCTCCTTTTGGAAGACATCCTTTTGTGTCAGTTTAACAAGGGTCAGTGTAGCTTGCCTTTTTTCTTCTACGTTTACAGGTTTTGTGGTTTTGATTCTCTTGGCTAGCCGTTGGATGCGAGCAATGACGTTAAATGCTGTTGCCCATTTTGAAATCCGTGACAGAAGCTCTTGAATGTCAAATTGCCTTACAGCTTCTGTCTTTAACACTTGTACAATCCTCACCTCCGGATCTCCCACCAGTAGCTCAGGTGTCACCTCGTTTATGGCTATATCCCTCTCCCATAAAAACCTTGGACCGGTGAGCCAATTTGAGTTGATGAGACCTGTCACGTTCAGGCCTCTGGAGGCATGGTCTGCAGGGTTGTGTACTTTCTCTGCATCACCATCTTTAATGATGCCCTCCATAAACTTCAGATAGTCACCTTTGAACTTGTGATCTCTGTCCAACTTCCTTTTCAGTTGTTTCAGTCGTGCCAAAGCCAGGACCTTATTGTTTGGGAGGTGAGGTCGTGCTTTGAAAGGAAGTGGCATTTCGAGGTGACCGTGTTCATTTAGTTGGAAGCCTCCTTTTAATATTTGCAGAAAGAGAATGTCATCTTGAGATATGCTTTTTTCACCTGCTTTTGTGTCTGCAAAATCAGACTCAAGGGCTTTAATGATGGCTGATGGTGTTACAGGTGGTAACTCTTTGACAGATACTCGAAGACAAAGTCCAGTCACATCGCCTGCATTTACGCATTGTGCTACTCCTCCCACAATACTCCAGCCAAGATCGGTTTTGACAGCGTAAGGCTCGTAGTCACCTCCAGTAATGACCTCTCTTGGAATCAAGGCTCGGGAGCAGTCATAGCCAATCAATAATCCAACGCCACAATCCATTGGTGGGGGTATCTCTTGAGTTATGTTAACAAGATGTTTCCATGAAGTGGCTGTTTTGCGGGTAGGAATATGTGTCCGGTCAAGAGGAATGAAGTCTCTTGTGTAGGCCGGAGGTAGGTCAATTGAAATATTTGAGGAAAATCCTCTTACTTTAAGTCCACAAACTCTTTCGCTTTTTATCACTGAGTCCTTTCCCATCATCGTGGAGAGTTTCAGTTTAACTGGGTCCATGTCTACCTTAAGCTTTGCGCACAACTCTTGATCAACAAACGTGTGGCTACTTTGTGTGTCCAACAGCGCATAAGCTAGGGTCTCTGTCTCAGGTGCGTTAGGTGCTGAGATCCAGACGGGCACAATCATTGATGTACTCACAACATCACTTCCCTTGACACAACAAGATAGTGAGGATGTGATTTCTTCAGTGGTGTTCTGTGCTGAGGCTGTCTCCGTTGGAGAACGATCTTCATGTAATGCGGTTGGATGACTCTTTAGGCATACTCCACACATGGCTCTATTTCTACATGCCTTAGAATTGTGACCCTTTCTCAGGCATGCAAAACATAGCTTATTTTCATAGATGTATTTTCTCTTTTCCTCTGAAGACATCTTCATAAGCTTCTTACATTTATGTATAGAGTGTTCTTCTCCACAGCATAAACATATGCCTGGATTTTCGGCATCTCGTAAATCGTTTTCATTGGGGTCTTGATCGGCTGTAGAGGTTTGGGGATCTTGGATCCTCACCTTTGTAGCAAATGTGTTTGCTTTTGATTGCCTACCTCCCTTTACTGTCATCTCAGTAGATTGTCTTAATGCGTATAGAGACGACACCGGATTACAAGCGATGCGTGCCTCTTTAGATATAAATGTTGCAAAGTTATGGAAACTTGGATAGTCTTTACCTTCATCTAGCTGCTCTGTGACATGACGGTTCCACCTGGATGTCACCCAATCTGGTAGTTTCACCAGCATTTTCTGGTTCTCCTCACAGTCGTTCAAAACTTGCAGACCCTTTATGTAAGGCATAGCGTTGCTACAAGTTTGTAGGAAATCGCTGAATTCTCTCAATTTGAAATATTCCCTCCCACCAATCTTTGGCCATCCGTTGAGTTTTTCTCTGAAAGCCCTCTGCACAATGAAGGAATTACCATATCTGGTGTTGAGTCGATCCCATGCTTGCTGATAGGCTTCTTCATCTCTTCTATAAAAACTGCCTTCAAGAGAAGATTTTGCCTCCCCTGCTATGTACTTTTGTAAATAAAACAACCTATCTGCAGGGTTTGAGCATCGCCTCTCTATCAGCGCTTTGAAGCTTGTACTCCACTCTATAAAGTTCAGAGGATCACCTGAGAATACTGTAGGCTCTGGGTTTGGAAGGCGACTGAGTGCTAATGATTCCTGTAATATCTGAACCAAGGTTGTCTCATTTTGTACAGTTTGCTGTTCGTGACGTGGGGCATGGTGAGAAGAAGGAAATGCAACATTCTCTTTGGTGTGTACGGGGCTGCTCGTACCATTCCTTTCCTTAATTTCCTCTTCTTCATATACACTTAACTGTGCCTTAATTACTTCCATGTCTCTCTGATTTTCAAGTTTTTTCAACTGCTGACGTTGAGCTTCAATAGCCTCTTCCATGTTAATCTCAGCTTCTTTCGCAGCCAGAAGAGCAGCCATTTCGGCCCGCTTAACTGAAATGCTTGGTGATTCGGACGGGTGCCCGGAAGGCTTGGCACTGGGTGCTGTAACTATGGAGGCGGTGGAACCATATATGGACCTGGCATATTCGTTATCTAGCAGCATGTGTAATTTTGCGTTTTCTGCCACAGCATCAAAATCTTCTTCATATTCTGTTAGACGGATTCTCATTACTTGCAGTAAGTCTGCTGTTGCCGCTGCACATGAATCAACTTTTCGCCGTAATTCTTGACTTGGTGTTGTCCGGCTTCGGACACTGTCGTATATTTCTTTTATCTCACCCTCTAGCTTCTCAACTTCATCCATCATGTCGTACATGTCTTGCTCAGGGCACCATTGTTTTAACTTTCTTCGGGTTTCTCTAACATGACTTTTCCATTTCTCATAAGTTACATTCAACTTGCCTTCCTTTTGAATGAACTCTTTCTCCTTTAGTTCCTGCATTTTAGGTGTCAAATGTCTTAAACGAGAGGATTTTCTTATTTTTGCCTCAGCCTCCCTTTCCACATTTTCATGCTCTTGCATCTCATCACTGTCACTATATTGAGACATTTTTGGAGCTTTCAAACTTCAGAACCTGAGTTTTACAGAGCAATAATAACAATGATGCGCTTGTCAAACATTCAACAGATATTTTCACACATTCAAGAACTCGCATTCATTAGTTCTCATTTATGATAATCTTCGCCTATGTTCTATCCATCTACTTTGTGAGCTACTGGAAGCTGTATAGGCCTTTGCCAACTCTGGTTAATGTCCACCGAAACCATTAGCTGCTACAGGATGAGAAGCACCGTCGCGCGTTGAAATCTTGCCTTACTGCCGGTTGAGGAGCGACGATGCATGCTGAGGCCTGTAGCTTGCTGCGGGTTGAGTGCGACGACGTTCGAAGTAGCTCGTGGATAGCTGCGTGGCACGCGGGTCGAGTGCGACGACGCTCGATGTAGCTCGTAGCTTGCTACGTGATGTGCGCCGAAGCCGATAGCTTAGCTTGCCGTGGGGGAAGCACCTGCGCGCCGAAGCCTCCAGAAGGATGGATGAGGACACGTTTTCACTGTATCTACCCCGGTCAAGGATGACGCCTCGTACTGATGTCCAAAACGTTTATTCATGGAACACCGTGAAAACTAAAACACATTTCGAACAACAATCAAATTATAATATCTTGAACAGGACATTAAATAAATAACACAAATGACATACCGTGTGCACCTTGGTAAACCGAAAGTAGATCAAATAATAAATCACGTAGATCACACGGTATCGTAGTTCTCTGACTCTCTCTCTCCCCGTCTCCCGTTGTCTTCTCGATCTTTCTCTCATTCCTCGCTATACATGGCACTTGACCCGGAAGTGATTATTAACAAACATTCCGAATAACATATTCAGAGGATTTAAGGAAAAACAAATATGAAAGTTCACATAGAAATATGAAATACTTTAGCTAAACAACAAGCCTAAAATAAATTATTTTTTTTTGTTGTCATGGCAACCAACAACTCGGTCTTGGCGCCAGTTACACCCCCTCTTGCCTCTCCGCCCGGCTGCAGCAGCTGCATCCGCCTTGCTGAGAAGATTGCTGAGCTGGAGCAGAGAATCTTCACACTTTACCATATCCCAGATGCTGAGCTGCAGATGGACACAATCATCTTCGGTCCTGGACAACCAGAGTCTCCATCTTTCACCGACACAGCTGCTGCCGCCAAACCTGCTTCTCCCGCAGTTGACAAGGCCACCACTCCCAATCCCGCATCTGAAGACTCCCTGCTACTCGCCGATCCAGATGACACCTGGGCATGACTGGGTGCCAAGCCCAGGTCCATGTCCAGCGCCACCCCCCACGAACCTGTGTTAGAGAATCCTTTCCACCCCTTCTCCTCCATTGCTCACCGCCGTTCTATCCCTCAGTTCACTCCGTCCCCGCAGCGCACTGTCTCTGGTCTCCAGCGCACTTCCCCCTCCACTTCACCACCACTGACTGAACCTGCGCCAGGATCCACTCTCGCTTCACCCACCCCTGCCTGTCCACTCGCCCCTTTTTACCTCCGACCACCCTGATTGTTGGTGACTCCATAACCCGAAACCTCTGATTCTTCAACGCAACAACACACTGCTTCCCCGGAGCCACTGTCCCCATCATCCTCACAAAACTCCCCAGCCTGCTTCATCCACTCCCACCATCTGTCCATAGAATTATTGTACATGTTGGCTGCGTTGATGCATCCCACCGGCAGTCAGAAATCACCAAAGGTCACTTCAACAAACTTCTTCAGTTCCTTAACTCGACCGGGAAATCAATTTTCATTAGCGGCCCACTCTCTTCGCGCCGTGGCATGGGCATTTTCAGCCACATTCTTAGCCTCCACACCTGGCTGAAAACTGCCTGCAGGACACACAATGTGGGCTTCATTTACAATTTTAATATGTTTTGGCGCTGTCCATCCCTTTTAAAGGCGGACGGTTTTCACCCCAACAAACGAGGCAGCAGAATACTGGCAGCAAATGTCCAGCATGCTGTCCACCACTCCACAAGCTGACTAGTCACAAATCACACACCTGCACCTTCCCCTTCCTCCACTTTACCAACACACGGCACTTCAGCTTGCCATAGTCCCCCCTACAGGCCCCAGTTGTCACTATCTCATCCTGCTGCCATCTACCCCATTCAATCCATCATCACAGCCAGATACCCTCATTAGTATAATAACAAGAGAAAATATTTTACGATGTCAAATACCAATCTCCGCCCACTCCCCCAATCCTCACTGTCACCCACACACCACAAAATCCTCAAACTGGCTCTATTTAACACCCGCTCACTCAACAACAAAGCACTCGTCTTACACTAATTCATAACTGACAATAACCTGGACTTCCTCTTTATCACCAAAACCTGGCTCAAACACCTGGACTACTTCTCACTCAACCAAGCCACCCCACCTGGTTACACCTACATCGACGAGCCCCACCCCACCAGCCGACGTGGTGGGGTGGCATCAGTCCATAAAATGGAGTTTAAAATGAGCACTATATCCACCTCACCCACTGAGTCCTTTGAACACATCACCTTCAAATTCCCTGGTCCCTCCCCCGTGGTCATTGCTGTCATTTACCGTCCCCTGAAATTCAACCCATCATTTTTATCAGACTTCTCCGATTTTGTCACACAGCTCTCGCCTATCTCACCTTTCACTCTGCTCCTTGGCGACTTTAACTTCCACATCGACAACACCAACTGCAAACATGTCTACGAATTTCTTGACCTTTTGGACTGCCTTAACTTCACTCAACATGTCAACTTCCCCACCCACACCCACGGTCACACTCTGGACTTGGTCTATTCCACCGGTCTCACCATTGAAAAACTCTCTAGCACCAACCTCAAGATTTCCGATCACCTGGCTATCACTCTGGACCTCCACCTCCCTACCCCCATTCCCAAGGAAAAGCGCACCATATCATTCAGAAACCTCAAATCTGTTTCCCCAACTGACTTTTCTACCTCCATCCTCAACCACCTGTCCATACTACCTCCTCCACTGTCCCATGACCCCACTGTTCTCAGCAACTACTACAACAGTACTACTCTCTCATTGGGTCTCAATCAACTCGCCCCCATCAAAACCAAATCTGTCTCCTTCACTCGCTCAGCCCCCTGGTACACCCCAGAACTCCGCAAACTTAAAACCTGAAAACGCCAGCTAGAAAGACTCTATAAAAAATCCGGTTCAACTGTTCATCTTCTCGCCTACACCGATCACCTTCAGTTATACAAGACCGCACTCAACTCCAGCCGTTCCACCTACTACTCCAACCTTAACCACACTGACTCCAACAACCAAAAGGCTCTCTTCTCCACGTCAACAAACTCCTCAAACCCAGCGACAATATTTCAACCTCTTTCACCGTTGACAAATGAAATTCATTCCTATCCTACTTTCAATCCAAAATCAACATCCTCTACAGTTCACTCACCACCTCACCCATCCCCCCAACTACTTCACCTCTCTCTGAATTCACACCTGTCTCCATAGCTGAACTCACCAATATCATCTCAGCAATGAATTCCTCCACCTGCACATGGATCCCATCCCATCTTCCTTCGTCAAGCACTGCTTTCCCACCATCTCCCACCTCGTCATGAACATTGTCAACTCCTTCATTAACTTTGCCTATGTCCCCTCCTAGCTCAAACTGGCTGCTGTAACCCCCATCATCAAAAAACCCGGACTCAACCCTGGCATCATGAGCGACTTTCGGCCCATCTCCAACCTCCCCTTTCTGTCCAAAGTCATAGAACGTGCCGTCGCATCTCAAATTAAAACCTACCTAGGCAACAACCAACTTTTTGAACAATTTCCATCTGTATTCCGCACACAACACAGCACTGAAACAGCCCTTCTTAAAATCAACAATGACCTCCTCCTAGCCTCTGACTCTGGCCTACTCTCCATCCTCATCCTTCTTGACCTTAGAGCTGCCTTCGACACCATCAACCATTCCATCCTACTCTCTCGCCTACATTCCCTAAACATCACCGACAAAGTCCTCACCTGGCTTCACTCATATCTCACAGACGGGAAACAATTCATACACATCAACAACTGCTCTTCCTACACTGCTCCACTGTCCCAAGGTGTGCCCCAGGGTACTGTGCTTGGTCCTCTTCTCTTCATTCTCTACCTTCTAGCCCTCGGCCAAGTCATTCGTCATCATGGTCTTGAGTTCCACTGCTACGCTGATGACGTCCAATTGTACATATCCGCCAAATCATTTACCCCAACAACCCACTCCACCCTGTCTAACTGTCTTTCAGATATCAAATCCTGGATGCAAACAAACTTTCTCACTCTTAACTGCACTAAATCTCAACTGCTTATAATTGGTCCTCGGTCCCTCACCCAAACAACCTCCAACATAACCTCACTATTGACAACTTCACCCTGACCCCCTCCTCTCACTGTCGCAACCACGGTGTCCTTTTTGATAATAACCTCTCTTTCGACCAACACATAACCCAAATCACCAAAACTGCTTTCTTCCACCTCAAAAACCTTTCTCATCTCCGCCCTTCACTTTCTTTCAACGCTGCTCAAACCCTCATCCACGCCATCATCACCTCCCGCCTTGACTACTGCAATAACATTCTCTACGGTACAACCTCCAAACTCCTCAATAAACTACAGTACATCCAGAATGCCACTGCCCGCCTACTCACCCACACCCGCACTCGTGATCACATCACCCCCGTCCTTAAAAACCTACACTGGCTCCCCGTTCCCCAACATATTCAATTTAAACTGCTCCTACTCACTTATAAAGCCCTTCACAATCAGGCCCCCTCCTATCTTTCCGAACTTCTTTACCAATACACTCCTTCCCACAATCTCCGTTCCTCAAACATAAACCTCCTCGCCATCCCCATGACCAAGCTCAAAACCTGGGGGGACCGAGCCTTCTCTGTCGCCGCCCCCACCCTCTGGAACGCTCTACCACAACACCTCTGTAACTGTACTGACCTCCAATCCTTCAAATCATCTCTTAAAACTCATCTGTTCCGCAATGCTTTTAATACCTTTTAATCTCTTCATCTTCATCTTCATCTTCCGAGCCGCTTGATCCTCACTAGGGTCGCGGGGGGTGCTGGAGCCTATCCCAGCGGTCTCCGGGCAGTAGGCGGGGGACACCCTGAATCGGTTGCCAGCCAATCGCAGGGCACACAGAAACGAACAACCATTCGCACTCACACCTAGGGACAATTTAGAGTGTTCAATCAGCCTGCCACGCATGTTTTTGGAATGTGGGAGGAAACCGGAGCACCCGGAGAAAACCCACGCAGGCCCGGGGAGAACATGCAAACTCCACACACGGAGGCCGGAGCTGGAATCGAACCCGGTACCTCTGCACTGTGAAGCTGACGTGCTAACCACTGGACTACCAGGCCGCCCCCTTTTAATCTCTTTTACCCATTTTGGTTTTTGTTCATCTGAATGTGCTTTTGTAAATTATGTATGCTTGTTTTAAGTGCACATTTGCACAATCAATCAAAACAATGCAACACAATCCTGTGTTTTAAGCTCTTGTGTTTTAAGTGTCTTTGAGTGTGATGAAAAGCGCTTTCAAATAAAATGTATTATTATTATTATTAAAAATGATCTATTCCTCAGTGTGGCATATAAGAAGTGACAGAAACATTTTGCATTTTTGAGGATGAACGTCATTTGTATTAAAGCAAGAAATGCAGTTACCTTTATATTCTAATTAGAGCTGTCAAACGATTAAAATATTTAATCTAATTAAAAATGCAACTGTCATAATTAACTAAAATGAACAAAAAAATTACTCGTGATTACTCACACGTTTTTTATCGTTTCTGAATTTCCTTTTACATTTTCTGTCCTATTTTTTCCCCATTTTAATGCTCTCATCAACATGGAATTATGAATCCGTTTTCTATGTGCCAAATGCAAATATTTACTGAAATAACAATTTCGATTTTCAATTTTACATGAACATTTTTCACTTGGTGCAGTTATTCACAATCTCTCACACAATATTACTGTCCATCAATAACGGTGAAAAAATATTTTGTCACACAACAGCTGCTTTAACAGCCTTTTTTATTAAATCAAAACAGAGCAATATAACATTATAAAGTGGTACACTAGTACCGGTACTCAGCCTATAGTGGATTTAAACCATGGTTGCATACTTCATTTTTCTCAAGTTTGCTTTCAACACAGCAGTCTGTTTCTGTATGTTTGTTGAAGAATAACGAGACACCGGACACCAGTGTTCATTATGTGCCGCTGTATTCGAAACTGCCGGCCGTACAAACAAGCAGACGCACTTCCCCCGTGCTGTAAGGGCAAACCATTCTGAAAGGGGGGGGGGGGGGGGGTCACTCCCCCTAACACAGTCAGGCTATGTTGATTGTGTTGATCCTTCTTGCGCGGAAGTCTCTCTACGGTTTTGTGTAGACCTCATTTCGAATGACTACACTTGGTTCGATGACAACACTGGAGACATTTTACTTTCGCTAGGTCGCTACCACTGTAGCACACTGTCACTGTCAGACGAACACAGAGAAGCTCCATCCGCTCTATTTATATGGACACGGAACACTGTAACCTTCCACACAAAATAGTTCCAAACAAGTAACAATCGCGTCAGTGGCATACATCGTATACCTGTATGATACAGAGAGAGAGAGAGAAGAACAGATAACTTTGGTCTTGTCAGTGGAGCAATATGGCAACTTTTTAAAAGCAAACTTTCCATTCATAAACTCTTTAAGTATCCGTTTTCAGTGTCTCGCACTGCCGTGGCTGGCAAAACAGACATGGGCGTAGACTTCTGCAGCGTGCTTGTTGTTTTGTTTCTGGTGTATTTAGAGAGTAACGTAACATCCGCTTGTGACGTGTGCCGCGTTAATCTCGCGAGAAAATATTTAATCCCGTTAAAATTCATTTAAATTAATGCCAATAAAAACTTGCTAAACTGACAGCTCTAATTCTACTACATCACAACGCTAAACCTCTGTACTAAATATAGCTCACAATCAATATTTAGCGAAATAAAAGTTTTTGTACACTAATTACGTTGTACTCATCAAAGATGTTGATGCAGACGCAGCAGACCTTTATATTCTCCTGCCTATAGGATGGCTGTAGCATACATGCTGCTCAGAAAGTGCTCCTAAAATTTGATTTCCAAGTTGAAACAAACTGTCCAGCAATGGTATTGGTTGACAAACCCTCATAAAGTCCAGTTTTGCTTGAAAAGTGCGCTTTAAAAAATAATTTCGAATGATGTCAAATATTGTCCTTTGGAGCCCATATTGGTTCAACTCATCAGAGGTGTAAACATATCTTATTCATAAACCAATCGCAGGATGGAAAAATATATCACCAAGCCTTTGCAAAGACGCAGAAGCGTAAATCTAAAATCTAACACAGTCATTTCAGTGATCTGTGTGTGTGCGTGTGCGTGTGCGTGTGCGTTTGCGTTTGCGTTTTCAAAGCCGGCACTTGGGATTCTGAAATCTTTGAGCAGATTACATGTACATGGCAACAGGTGTGCACAAAATATTTAATATTATCACAAGTAACTGTGCCATTATGCACAGTTTGAAATTAACACCGCACAACGTAAATATAGATAAACATATTCCTGTGCTTTACACTGTACAGTAGTGGATAACATAACATCACATTTGTGTCACAAGAGCCCTGCAGCGCCACTCCACTCCAATATTAGACCTTTGTCCAACATGCTAAAATGACAACACAGCTTTTAAAAAAATATATTTGCAATTATATAGATATAGAAAGTAATTCTCAACACCTCTCTAGATTTCTATGCAGTATTTCATTGGGCTCTGTCAGTCAGTTTCGACACCATTGTGATGAAAGGTGTGTTTCCGTGCAGGAACTTGCATGTTCAGGTGTTCCTTGTCCTGGCCTGTCTGTGAGGTGAACCAGTTCCTCAGGTGGGATCCATCACAAAACGCTTCCGCCTTGATGCTGACAGACTGCCACATTCCATCTCTTAATTACACGCTAGCGTTTGCGACATGGGGTGCGGCAAGCCTCTGCGTTACATCATTCAACACCAAATGTTGCTAAAGTTCTTTTCACAATGGAATTTCCGCACTGCATTTTGCATGCTTCCACGCCGCACAATGTTGTTTTTACAAGTCGGGAGGTATGAATTAGGTCGACCAAAGGTGTGGCACTTGTTTGACTTTCTCTCATTGCTTTTTAGCATCGGCTAAAACAACACAGGCTAATCCCCTCCACCTTTGTCCAACATGCTAAAATGACAACACAGCTTTAAAAATATATATATATATTTGCAAAATGAATGCCAGCATTCACATTAAAAACAAACTATCTCTCATTTGATTCCAGCTTCTGATAAATAAGACTAACACAAACATATAACACTTTCTTAGTTGTGAAATTGTGGAATTGTAAACAATATTGCACAGGGTTGTTTCTCAACAAAATCAATAAAGCATCACATTTCTAACACATAGACTGCGTATATATTGTTTTAACTGTAGCTCAGGTTGCAATCTCGAACTCGAGGCCCACGGGCTAGTTACGTTCCCCTGCATCATTCTTTTCTGGCCCACGAAAGCAAATTTAGTGTGTGTACCACTTCTTATGTCAGTTGCAAAATTTAAACAATAACACATAAACACTACAAGTATTTAATAATTGCATAGCATTTAGTTGTCTTAGACTGAAATGAGGGTCTATAGATTCTGTACTCCAATGGCCAATGGCCACAAATATTTAGCTTATCTCACGATTTAAAGACCTCTGATGCAGCATTTTTCGACCAGACTTAATTGTCTGTGATTTTGCTTTTTTCTTTTCCATTTATACCTTCCCATTCCAATTGTGGCACAAAAAATAAAATAACATCACGTTTGTGTCACAAGAGCCCTGCAGCACCACTCCACTCCAATATTAGAGCCAACCAATAGGGTGAAGTTCACTTTGGAATGTCCTCAAAGCTTCCGTGTCAGCAAATTATGCTCTTCCGGCATAATTAAACACAAATGAAAAAAACAAAAACAAAAATCATGTTGGAAACTTGCACCACATCCTCAGCTTAATTGAACTGCTGGAAATGTTTCCACCATCTGCATAGTCACCACCTCTGTCATCAGTGCTGGTCCAAACATGCCTAGAAGAGACCACAAATAAATAAATAAAAAAAATAGATGATCACACGTGATACACGAAATTACCCAATTTTACATAATTAGTATAAAACATTCTTTATATACTAAAAATAATTGTGGACATACATTCTTGCTTTATTCATCTACAATAGCTATGACATGTAATAACAAGTAAAATAAAATAAATGCTCTTCCACAGAAAATAACATGTAAAGCCACCTGTTGCCATTTATACAGAAAAATAAGAGCTTTGAGTTCATTTAAACTGGACCAGATCTCACACTAAGTAAGTAAATTTGTGAATACACTGAGACGTCTTTTTTTTTCAATAAATAGTGATCCTCATGTTTCCTTGGATAAATATGACATTTTAGAGTCAGCCAAATATCCGATTGACTATAAAATGTTTAGAATTTCCCCTGGATGCCACAAAATGGCAATGAATTACTATTTTTTTTCCTTAGACAGGAGTTTGGCCAGTTAACAATGGAGGGCAGGTTTTTATCTCTAGGTAAATCTGCAAATATATGGAGTACCGCTGTCTTTTCTTTTCATGATATTTTTGTTGAATGCTGCGCTGTGAGATTTTTTTTTCTCATGTAAAACACATACAGTATCTTGGCTCAGTAAAAGTTTGGAAACGGATCCAGAACAGGTTTATAATGTCTTACTTGTTTATATTCAAATCGGTCTTGCAGGTAGCGGTTGCCCAAGCCAGTGATGTGCCCAACGTTTTGGCGGGAGAGGCCGGCGATACGAGCCGTGAAGTCCAACATAAAGGCCAGCTTGACCAGCTCCGGTGCCGTGGGTAGGACAGTGGGCTGTGTGCGCGTGGGTGAGGCCTCCTTCTCCAAATATGCATCGGCCAGCCTCTGGAAGGACGAATATGACATCCTCTTGAAGAAGTTACTCAGGGTGGAGTTGTCTTTAATCTGCATAGAAAACCACAAAGGCAGAAAGGTTAAAGGTCAGTCAAGAAAATCCTTCCAATGGTGAGTTCTCATAAAAGTGCTGCGACATGAGCATTCATGCAAATCTCCTCAAGGGTGGCCATTGTTTACAAGCTGGAAAGTCAACAGCGGGCAATGATGCATGACGTAGGACTAAAAAATATCACACGCATGCATGCTGAAGTTTGAACTTTGACTACCATGACTACTTATCACCTCCTGTGGTCCAGCTGCCTTATCACAATAACGCTTGACCCATTTAACAACCGTTCTGCCGAACCTACCTATGTAACTTGCTTCAGAACTTAACTCCCGATGTAACTTCAAACTTGCTTTTCTGCCCAGGTAATCGACTTACCAAACATTCTAATTACCCATATGACCCACATATCTATCCAACCTACCTAACTAACCTCCTTCTTTAACCACTAATTACCACTAATTTAATCTAATATATCTATTCATTTAACATACCTTCCTACCTACCCATTAAACCTGCCTACCTACTGTACCCATCGAACCAACCCATGCAACCGGCCTGCCGGCCGACCTACCTACCTGTCTACCTACCAATTTACCGATTTAACTCCCCTTTCAACCTACCTCTGTTCTTTATCTACTCATGTAATCTGCCCTTTAAACCTACCTACCCATTGAATATATCTTCCCACTTCAAGTATGCTTAACTATGTTACCTGCCCTGCGATTGGCTGGCAACCAGTTCAGGGTGTACCCCGCCTGCTGCCTTAAGACAGCTAGGATAGGCTCCTGTATGCCCGCGACCCTTGCGAGGATAAACAGATTAGAAAATGGATGGATGAACTATGTTACCCATCTAACCCACCTAATACCTTCTTTGCTAGCTACCTGTAGCTAGTATACCTACCTAACCTACCTATCACCGGCGTTGAGCCCTTGTCACAATTGGGTATTCATTCATTCATTCATCTTCCTAATTGGGTAAATTTAATATTTTTTCCACTGATCTATAATGTTAGTCATCAACATGTGGGCGTGTTATTTTTATCGCAGCAGTATGTAGCCTACCCACCTGCTTAATATTGACGATGAATCATGTGTCAGTGAGTAAAATGTGAAATGAAGAGTAAATTTCTTAGCATCTGGGTGATGGCCACTGACTGACCTTGCCGTCGATAGCGTCTCCCTGCTCCTTTGTCAAAGCAATGATCCGGTTGATGACTTCCTCTGCGGAGATTGGGGGGGAAGAAAAATGAACAAGAAGTTGAGTTAATCTGCCTGACAGCAGCCTATACCATCCATCCATTTACTGAGCTACCTACCTACATGCCTAACTACCGACCTATTGATCTTTTTAATCTGCCCATCTAACATACCTTTATTATTATTTATATTAATTTGAAAGCCCCACTGCCCATCTCGTGCATGGGCGCAACCGGTCGGACCATTGAGAAGACCATTAGTCGACTCATTGCAACAGAACACATCATTAAGATTTTGATCAATATCAGCAGGCCTTCCAGCTTCGTCAGGTACATGGACAGAGTTTTAATATTCATTTTCTCAACAACCGACTTGATTGTGAGAAATTACTTCCCCAGGTAACGTTAACGAATATCCCGGTAGGTATGCACTTTATGGCTTACGGTGTTTTTCCGTTTCTGGAGATTGCAATGTCCTGAATGGACATGTACTACCAGCTTCAGTTAATTTCTACTCAAGTTCATGATGCAGTTGCACAGCCAAAATGAAGGCCATCCAACGTTTTCGCAATCAGTACATATTTCCCACGCTGACTGTCAGCCTTTTATGCTCCAGTCCTGCAAAGCATATACCCAGCTAGCATACGGGACTGCAACTTTAAGCTTTGTGAGCCCAGGATGAGTTGGGTTGTCAAGTATGTGAACCACTCTATTTTACTGCCAAGGGCCCCCAAACTGCAAGCAACATTATGAAAGCAATACCCGGCGTCCTTACCATCTGACATAGTGTCCAGCTCATCTTTTTCCTTGACCTCGTGGAGAATCTTATCCAGTTCCTCAGACACCTTCTCATAGTAGGAGATGGTCGGTTCCACGCTCACCACAGCTGAAAATCAACAACAGGACATTAGTTAAAAGCAATGCACACTTTCTAACAAACCAACGATTCCCACCCAGCGTCTCAATAGGGAATTAGTTTATTTTTTGGTGCCAGTGACGTGTCGTGACAAGGCAGAACAAATAAGTGTTCGTCATCCATATGTGGTTGTGAAATCATACCTCTGCTGGTGTCTGCAGGGTTGAACTCCTCTTTCTTGTTGTTCATAATAAGGGAGAGGCGCCTCTTGGAGAACCTTCTTTTCAAACTCTTTCTCTTTGAGGACTTCTTCTTTGTCGAGGAGGCCGTAGTCGAGGCGGGCAAGCACACGGAGGTGTAGTCCGAGTCATCGTCGGACCCCTCTGGAATGCCCGATGGACACCCCTGGTCCTCGGCTCTCTCCACAGTGCTCTTCCGTGAGAATAAACCCAGGAAGCTCTTCCACAAGGAGGGCTTTTTGTTCTTCTGGGACTTCTTGCTGACCTTGCCCTCTGACACTATTGCTGGGGGAGTTTCGGCGGGAGCGAGCGACCGGAAAGTACCATCGTTCAAATCATCGGCCAAGTGAAAGGAAGGGTCGCTGGAATGTCTCCGATGCCTTTTAGGAATGGTCACCCATTTGAGTTTGCGCTCGGGATGCTTGACGCTGAGTGACTCATCATTCAGGCTTAGGCTGCGTTTGACGTAGACTTCCAGAAGACGGCGCGTATCGTTGGGCGCCACTGAAATCACAGGACTGATGTTGGTCCATTGATGGGCTGTTTTGTCCTCCATGGCCGGACAACTGCAATCACAAGATAATATATGTCACACTTTATCTAAATCATCCATTTAAGTTAATCATTGTATCTATTTTGGTTTACTGTTCAATATTTTTTTGCTTTACTTGCAAAACAAAAGAAAATGTTTTGCTTAATTTAATGAATAAAATAGTAAACTGTCAATAATACAGTACTGTACACCGTTATATTATTTACTTTTTTTGCTTCAGTTACTTATTTTTAATTATTCTTTATTTTCATTATTTCCTGGTAGTATAACTTTTTTTTTATTTCTAAAGTTGCTTTCCTATTTAAAAAAATCTTGACTTCTTTCAAAGTGCTTCTCATTATATGTACTGAATATTAATGTTTTTTGGAGCAATACAATTTGAATTGAATCTATAATAAAAAATACTGCCATAACTAATTCCGCTAAAAGCTTTTCTAAATTTTTCATATCAGTGTTTACCGTAAGTGACTCACCTTTCTAGGAAATCAACAGGATGTAAGTCGTTGCATTTGAGGCTTGTTATGACTCAATAAAAAATGTTTTTGTCATATTGCGTATTAAGTGACATATGACTCCGACAAAAGACAGCACAGCTGTCATACTAAAGACAATTAAAACAGAGTATTCTACAACAAATACAGGAAATGTTGTCAGTCTTTTATTAATTAAAAAACTAATAATTTTATTAGTATTAATAATTTATTAATAATTTTATTTGATGCACACTTTACAAAATGAAATAAAAATTGTTCTTTAACCTTATATTAAAATTTCTGTGTGTGCGCACGTCTTTGTATGCATGCATGCTACAGTTGCTTGTTACACTCCACTGTATTCAGATTTTTTGCTGCAAGTGCATTTATTGGATGTATTCTTTAGTACTTAACAATAATAACATGCATTTAATGATTTTTTTTTTGTTTGAATCAAATGCATCAAAAACAAATAACATACTCGGACTGACTCTAAATTCTCTTACATTCAGGACAACAAATAGATACACAAATTAGTGTTGTTATTATTATTTGCTGCCAGTAAACTTTTAACAGTACTTATAATTTTATAAATTACGTTCCTTTTACCTTTTTGACGCTTTGCTGACTGGACCCAAACCATTTCTGTATGCATTGCACTTACTCTATAACTGAATCCTTAGCAAGCGAATAACTTGCTTCAATACAATTATTTGTGTTAGGAAAACAAAAATGAAACAGCCGTATTCTAAAAATGTATGGAGAGTAAAAAAAGTGACATACAATGCAAAGCCTCTGCAGATGCGGCGAACAGCTCTTGCATTATTAGAAATAAATGCACAATAAACACAAATGTTGATTTATCATAAAGTAATCAGCATAAAGTGCTGTATTATATAACTGGAACAGCATTCAGTTTAAACAATGATAGAATGGACACAGTCCAGTAATACCATTGCCGTGCATTGATATTATTTTTAAAAGATCAAATGAGAAGACTCACGTAGTGAAGTGTGTAGAGGTGATGGTCAATTGTCGAAAATTGACTCCGTATGTTTCTCTGTTTACGCTTTCAAATGAGGAACTCGACACTTTTGCTGCTTTTCTTGTATGTCGGCCGTTTCTCTGTTCCACTTCCTTACCTGAACCTGTGTGACGCAAGCACAAATGACAGGCCAGGGGGCGGGGACGGAAAGCCCCGCTCACCTGAACCAACAGGCTTCATGCCTGTATTAGGCAAACTTTCCACGATTGGTCCTGGCCAACTCTCTGGACGTAAAACCTGGCTGATCCACTATCTATTCATCTTTTTTTCTATTCTCTTCATCCAGTTTCAGCTCTCCCTGGCATTACTTAATAGGATGTACTGATATAATACAATCATTCATTTTTAATTTGTTTTTTTTTTTTTTGTGGGACAGGGAGGGTCGAATTAAGAATGTTGTCAATAATATTTGATTTTTCAAAAATGACATTTTTATACCTATATACGACGTGGATTTCATGCTGAACCACAAAGAAGACGGTCACGACTGACCGACCGTAATACAGTGTTTTGTTTTTCACAGGAGTTAATACAATAGATTTTTAGTTATAGATCGCTTTGATGAAGGCCGTGGTCGTGTAGTGGTTTGTACCCAGTGTTGTGGATGCAGGAACCTTGGTTCAAATCCTGGTCACGTCATGTGCAAAGAGCAAACTTGTCTTCTTGGTTTGCTGTTGTCTGAGTAGGGATTATAACTTTGGTGGCCTGGTGGTCCAGTGGTTAGCGCGTCGACCTCACAGTGCTGAGGCTGTAGGTTCCTCCGGCCTTCCATTTGGAGTTTGCATGTTCTCCCCCTGCCTGCGTGGGTTTTCTCCGGGCACCCCTGGTTTCCTCCCTCATTCCAGAAACATGCATGGCAGGCTGATTGAACACTCCAAATTGTCTCTAGTTGTGAGTGTAAGCGTGAATGGTTGTTCATCTGTGTTTGTCCTGCAATTGGCTGGCAACCGGTTCAGGGTGTCCCCCTCCTACTGCCCGAAGACAGCTGAGATATGCTCCGGCACCCCCTTGACCCTTGGATGGATAGATGGAGTGCTTATACCACAGCTGTAGCTGTAACAAAGTGCTTTACAGAACAATTATCATAAAACCACAATACAACAGAACAAGGAATATATGCCTGCGAGTAATGGTGTAGATATGTAACTGTCTACGTGTTTGAGTTAGAATATTTGTGTTTTAAAGATTTGCAACCGATGGTGCAGAATTTTTGGGTGTATCTGGTGGACGCGCTTGGGTCCTCTCGTCACATGAGCACCTTTAATATAAGTGAATAAAGATTGTATCTTTTTTTTTCTTCATTTTTTATATTCTAATTACAACAACATAAAGTAAAACAGGGTTTCACAAAGGCAACTTATTAAAACAGTACAATTTAATGTTTTAAGAAATTAAATTCATATTTATTAGAACTGTCTCGCCAGCGGCCCTCCTGCAGCGTGTTCCCCCACCTTCTTGCCCGATATGTAGCCATTAGCGTTGTCAAGCTATGCAAACAGCCGCTGGGCTAAAATAAAAATCAAATAAAAGCAAAAAGTAACACCGAACATGGATATCAATGTGTTCAGGGTGTAGTCTGCCTTCCACCCAAAGTCAGCTGGTTAGGCTCTGCAACCCTGATCAGGATAAGCAGTGTCAAAAATGGATGGATGGATGGATGGATGGATATCTCACCAATATTTTATTTTGAAGTTGCCCCTCAGAAGCAATTTTTGAGGTGGATGACTTGATTTCGAATTGAGGCTTGCCTGACCCATTTGTACGCAAAGTGTTGTACAGCCTTGAACTGGGGTGCAATTCTCAATTTTCAGCCCTAAAGCGCACCAGCACACCACTTACATGCACCCCTGTTTATAACGACTATGATGCTCAATGCTCATTTTGTTACCCTGACTCGCTTGGTCGTAATGCCCTGGCTCTGCTCCAATTGCGTCATGTTAACAAAGGTCACATTATTTATTTGCATGAGACAGAACTGCGGGCCAAAATCTGAGTAATTTCAACTAGTGTGAGTGTCAAGTGTCCTGTCATTCCTTTGTGTATTTCAATGGAAGAATTTCACAGAGATTTTATTAAGGCAAATATGAACTGTTAAAAATGGGTAAAAACATGGTATAGTATGTCTCCTTTAACTGCATGTGACTCCAGACTGATTTCCAAATTACACTTCGAATTCTCCCAAAGTTCCCGCCCCTCTCTGTTTACGATGAGCTCATCGATTGAGTCAGCGGCCCTCTGGATTGTTGACACAATTTTGTACATGCGGGAAACCAACCAACACTATTTGCTTTGACTTATCTTATCTTATTTGTGAAAGTTGAGTATCACGCAAGGGGAACTTTTCCCTTTATTTTTACTTTATTACTACGCTGCTAATGTGTCATAATCATAAAGTGATTAACAGAATGAAGTCACACAGGTTGAATTGTGCACTGAGCAAAACAGTTTAAATTGACATTAATTACTGACTACAAATACATATCCATTAGTCAAATCACTTTTTGGGCTCTCTTCAGTAAACTAGCGTGTAGCACCACACCTAGTTAGAGATTCTAATGACACACATAAAACACCTCATAAATATTGCCAAATCAAATGAAAATACAACAATGAATAATAACAATTCTAAATAATATATGATACATTAAATATAAAATATGAATTAGGAGCAAAATTAAGAGGCACCTGCTGGGTCGAGGGCAATGGTTCTTAACCTGGGTTTGATCGAAACCCAGGGAATCAAGTGAGTTGGTCTCAGGGGTTGGGCGGAGCCTCTGCCATGGTGGTTAAAACACACCCGACTCATGTCAATTAATTATGACACGCCCGCTTGGCCATCGCTGGCTGCAGATGATCACATTACATTGTGCATAACCAATCAGTAATGCGGGAAATTTAATTTGCTCAGTAGTCACAGTGTGACTGTCGCGATAGTACGTCATACAATTTAAAAAAAAAACCTTTACGGTACCTATGACATTTCATTTTGTTTACTTTTTTCAGTTTTTTATAAATTCATTTTTTATGGCTTGAATTTGTAAAAATTCGGTGAATTTGCATATGGACTGGTTGGGTTCGGTACCTCTAACAAGGTTAAAAACCACAAGTCTCGGGCAGGATGGGCAAACTACGGCCCGCAGGCCAGATCCGGCCTGTTGGTCTTTTTAATCCGGCCCGCCGAAGGTTGGTACAGTACACAATTTAGGTTTAATGTAAATCAACTTGTCACTTTCCCCTCTTAATAATAATAACAATAAATAGTCAAAGCAGTCGACCTGTCGTATGCGTTCGTTCCCACTAACTGCGAGCTTGCCAACCTTCTAATGGCTAGTAGCTAACGTTCGCACTTGACTGCAGTATTTGCTTTAAGAATAAATAGGGAAATACCCCACCACATCCAGAAGATGGCACTGCTGTAAACAAAGCTGTTGATCCCGGAAGTTTACAGAGAGTCTATGGGGCATGTTTATGTTTTTGCTCTGCTGAAATCAAATCATCTGCAAGCCATTTTGCTTTCAGAATAATGTAAAAAGAGTTTCAAATGATATTTAAAGTGGATCATCGTTTGTGGTGTATTAAAAGTTCAATTAATAATATAAACAATTGTATACATTTTTAGAAGATACTTGATTTTTTTTTTTCAATTTGTGGCAGACAATCGAATTTACTGTCTTCTAAACACCCCAAAACCATTTCTCACGATAGTGCCATCTGCTGCTTGTGGTGGGCCAATTTCTCATTTGCCTCTAATGTAAATTGGCAACTTTTTTTCGGACACATGTTCTGATTCTGTCATTTTTTAAAAAAACTGAATCAAAAGACGAATGCAAAACACGCCCTAGCAAGCAAAGTCACGGCACTGAATCAATATGCTGGAGTATGTCACTGATCAATAAGACACGGCAGCTATAAGTTGCCATTTTGTGATCACGGTCAGACCATCCATCAGTACATCCCGACAACATACTTAAGTCAAATGCTGAACTTTGAAGCCTGTTTTACATGCATCTCATGAGTTGTCTGCTGAGTGAGCAGAAATCCAACAAGTTGATTTGTGACTAGCCTGCCGATTGTGCAAGACCCATCCATATTTTACAAGGTGACGGGACCTTCCAGTCATGAGACCATGCTATTTTTAGACCATGGTGGAAAGATGGTGCATGTAATGTAATAGTGGAAATGTGGAAAATCTTACAATGAAAACACAAAAACTATATATATATATATTATATATATAATATATATATATATACACACACACACACACACACACTAGCTGGTTCGCCGCCCTCCGGGCGGCTCATCAGCTAGTTCCTGCGGAAGGCTGGTAAGGTGGCCTTCGGCCCACAAAAGTGTTGTTGCTTGGTTCAACTTTTTGTTCATCTTCATTGCTTGTCGCAAAAATAAAGAGATGTTTAGCTCTACTAAATAACTAACAAATTCATTGCAATGCTTGTGGGTAGACAACATTTTTTTCGCTAAGATGCCCGCGCGATCGTAGTGAGCCACTGCCTGAGCGGCGCAGTGGCGGCGCGCAGTGGCGGCGCGCAGCGGCGCGGTGAAGTAGGTACGTTTTGAAAAGGGACAGACGGAAGGACAGACCGCGTGCGGGACGACGCGCAATATATATATAGATATATAGGGCGGCCCGGTAGTCCAGTGGTTAGCACGTCGGCTTCACAGTGCAGAGGTACTGGGTTCGATCCCAGCTCCGGCCTCCCTGTGTAGAGTTTGCATGTTCTCCCCGGGTCTGCGTGGGTTTTCTCCGGGTGCTCCGGTTTCCTCCCACATTCCAAAAATATGCGTGGCAGGCTGATTGAACACTCAAAATTGTCCCTAGGTGTGAGTGTGAGCGTGGATGGTTGTTCGTCTATGTGTGCCCTGCAATTGGCTGGCAACTGATTCAGGGTGTCCCCCGCCTACTGCCCGGAGACGGCTGGGATGGGCTCCAGCACCCCCCGCGACCCTAGTGAGGATCAAGCGGTACAGAAGATGAATATATATATATATATATATATATATATATATATATATATATATATATATATATATATATATATATATATATATATATATATATTTTTTTATCCTCATCTCACACCTCGGGTGGTGTCCGTCCCTCATTCAGCTCGGGTCCTCTACCAGATGCCAGGAAGCTTGAGGGTTCTGCACATTTCTGGACTGAGATGTCCGATGTTGTTCCCGGGATCTGTTGCAACCACTCATCTAGTTTGGGGGTCACTGCCCCGAGTGCTCCGACCACCACAGGCACGACTGTCACCTTTACAATCCAGGCTCTCTCCAGCTCCTCTCTAAGCCCTGGGTATTTCTTGAGTTTCTCGTGTTCCTTCTTTGTGATGTTTCCATCACTTGGGACCGCGACATCCAGGACAACGGCTTTCCTCTGCCCTTTATCTATGATCAGGATATCTGGTTGGTTTTATATATGTATATATATAAAGTTTGACAAAAAAGGAAAAATATTATTTCAAACAAAAAAAAAATACAAATATCGCAAGACTAATGAATGAAAAATATTTAGATACTTGAGAAAATAACAACAAAAAAAACCCACACTAAATTATGATTATGATTCATCCTTCCATTCTTTTCAAAACCACTTATCTCGAACTGGGTTACAAGGGGGTGACTCAGCTGACTGTGTGTGAAAGGCAGACTACATCCCGAACTGGTCATCAGTCAATGGCAGAACACTAAATTATTAGATGAAGAAATCATACGAAAAAGTATGAGTATGTTAATAGAGTAACACACTCATACATTAAACAATACAAAATATGAGGAAAAAACCCTAATATTGACAAATAAAAAAATTAAAAAACAAGGACTTCACACAATATTGCATGAAAAATGTGTATATGACCTACACAAATACTACTATATATTACAACAAAAAGACAAAAACATATAAAAATAAGAAGTATGTATATTAATTTACATTTACACACACATCAGAAAAAATACTGGAATATTTCTCATAAAACACATAATGGCAAAATATTTCCAAATAATTCAAAATATGAGACACCAATTTGAAAAAAATAAAGCTACAGACAAAATGTACAAAATGAAAAATATATATAATAAAATTACAAACATATGACAAAATGCACAAATACAAAATATTCACAAAAAATGAGAAGAAAATAGTAATAAAACAAATAAATGAAAAACAACAAAATCAAAAATATTCAAAATGATATTGCGTAAAAATACAAACATTTAATAAAAGCAGAAACGGATGACAAAGACATAAAAGCATTAAAAAAACAAACACAGATTAAAAACATGGATAATGCAACATATAATAATACAATACAAAACATGAGGTCATAAAAAGGAAAAACATTAGATGAATAACCTGTCAGAAATTCAAAATAAGACCTAAAACTCCACAAAATATTAAATATTTTTAGACTATGGTGGAAAACTGCCTTGTTACATTTCAACTGACATTTGGATGGATTCCTCCAGATTTCTTTAGTGTAATACCTGATGAATTATAAATGCCAACAGCATTACATCAGCATTGACCTTGGGAGAGTCACCTGTAAATGTGTGTGTGTGTGCGTGTGTGTGTGTGTGTGTGTGTGTGTGTGTGTGTGTGTGTGTGTGTGTGTGTGTGTGTGTGTGTGTGTGTGTGTGTGCGCGCTTGATGCTGCCAATCAGTCAGTGATCCATTGCCTGCACAAGGACACATTTATTCTCAGCAATGGATACTTTCATAAATTATTCATCCACTTTACTCAGTCGGACGTTTGAAGCAGAGTCAGAAGCGTCCGTCCAAAACACTGCACTGATGGTGCGTAATCTATTGGTAAAACTGACAATATTCGATGATAAATACAAAAATATGAGAAAAAATAAAGTCTTATTTTTCTAGCAAAGACTTCTTAAGACTTATCGACTCTTTTAATTTTGTGCAGTATGTGACCAGCCCGACACATGAACAAGGACATATTTTAGACCTTGTCCTTGCTCGTGGTCTACTGGTGTCAAATCTGGAAGTCCTTGAAAATGGGATTTCTGATCACATGGCAGTTTTATTTGACGTAGTCTTATTGTTTGTTCTTTTGTTTATTGAACATAAAACATATACAGTAATAGTTTGACAGAAAATAAGGTAGATAAAAAAGTAAAAAGAAAGAAATCAGTCTTCATTCAACACAGTTATTATGTTCAAGGGAGTAGGATGAAGTAAAAAACTTATCTAGTCCTACCCCGTTATGTGTTTATATCTACTAAATCATTTTTATATCAATCAGAAAAGAAAAAAGTAAGAAGAAGTCGCCATTAAGGCTCACACTTTACCCTTAACCGTGATATTTTTACAACTTTTGGTTTGTATCGGGATTACCGTATTTTCACGACTATTCGACGCACCGTACGGTTGGGCGCAGTCTCATTAATGGGTGACATTTCTGTATTTTACACATAGACAAACCGCACTGTCTTAACGGGCGCAGTTTTACAGTGGTAAAACATACGCTAGCTTAAACATACGGCATGCATGCGCGCACGCTAACACGTTAGCTTGAAGCATACGGTAGCATGCCAACACATACAGATGAAAGCTAAAAACACGTTTTTAAAAAGGCAACGAAAGCAGAACTGAGTTCGGGTGTATTTTATTTAGTCATCGTACAATGTTCTCACGTTTTTCGATAAATCATCACGCAGAAATCCATCAAAGTCCTCATCCTCTGTATCAGAAGCAGAGGACTGCACATCCCAGTTGTCATTGAACGCATCACATGCTAAAGTGTGAGTTGCTACGCATTGCTGAGCGGAAAGAAGGAGCAGCAACAGCAAAGTCAACATTTATCTCGTGTGAAGCTTTCCCACATTTGAAAGTAAAGAACAGAACGAAACATGGTAGCAGCACGTGTGTGTGTAGAAATAATTGAACAATTGTGCAAGTACCGTAATCCATCAAAAACGCCGCGTTCCCTCTCGTTGTTGCGTATTGTGGCGTAACTCGCCCAGCGCTGCCTCTCACTCTTTGTAAAGTTGTGTTTGCCATCGATCATCCATTGTTCCCATGCCGTTCGCAACTTTACTTTGAACGCTCGGTTGATGTCGATGTCCAGCAGTTGGAGTTCTTTAGTCAAGCCTCCGGGAATAACGGCGAGCTCAGAGTTCATTTGCTTGACTTGGTTTTTCACCGCTTCTGTGAGATGGGCACGCATGCCAAAAGCATAACCGATGGCTTGAAGTTTGAACTGAGCTTCGTAAGCGTGTCTCTTTGTTGAATTTATTTTCGGGGGTCCTTAGAAACCAAAACCGGAGTTGTTTATCAACAATGCACATTGCCACACTCTATACAGGTGTTGGTACCTGCTTGCGGCGTCCCTTTAGCGTCCACTTACACGCCCACCCTTCACACACACACACCCTACACACCTGCCCGGCGACTCAGGTCTGTGGACCAGACATTATTAGAAGTACCAAGAACTAAACTGAGGCTCAGAGGGGATCGAGCCTTTTCTGTTGCTGGTCCCTCTCTCTGGAATGACCTCCCACTGAACATTCGGCAAGTTTCCTCGCTGCCCATCTTCAAAGCCCTCCTCAAAACTCACTTGTATTCTTTGCCATTCGACTCAGCATGACTTAGATTTGTTCTTGGTTTTACTGTTTGGTGCTTTCTACCGCCTTTATTACCGATTTGTCTTACTGTTTAATGTGCATGTTAAATTGCTCCATGTACAGCACTTTGTATGCAGCGATGGCTGTTTGAAAGTGCTCTATAAATACTGTTGACTTGACTTGACTTGATTATGACAAAACACACAAACCACTATCAATATTTTGAAAATAATACAACCATTTAAACATAATGCCGCTTTTTTATACAAATTGAAAACTAATAAATGAATTAAAAAATAATTACAAAATATGCATAAAAAATACAAACATTTATATATAGATACAAAAACAGAAAATCGTCTGTATGGGTAAAACATACGAGACTGAACATTTTAAAATGATTGGACAGGAATTAAAAAATATTTAAAAATAATAATTTTGAAAATAGCTAAAGTCTTAAAGACGCAAATCCATTCAATTGTTGACTAATAGCTGCTAGCAGTTAGCTGTTGTATGAAGATACAGTCTTAGCTCTTAGCCAAATGATGAGCGGGAGACTCCACACAGTTAGCATACAAGTTTAATGGAAGGCACTCTTCATAGAATAAATAACATGGCATTCAGTCATTCATTTCTTTAGAACTGAGCCACTAAGTAATAAAGAGGGTCAACTACATTTTGGTCATTTTAAAGTTAAGTGCATGCAGACATAAAAAGAGAATAGGCACATCTTTCAAATCAAACTAGTTCCAAGTCAAGTTTTAGTTCTAATTTTGACCTATAGGAGGCAGTCCGTCTATTCCTTCATCCATCAGTGGACTTTGTGCACTCTCCTAAAAAATGATGAAATTGAGTTGGCCCACTACAATTCTCAGTGGCTCACCTGTACTCAATAAGAATAAGTGCTTCTTCCTAACATAAAGTGCTGATTAGTCATGTCACTAAACGATCTCATTGGCTCACATATTAATTATTGCTGTGTTTCTAGGGTCAAATAGGGTTCCCCGAAGTGCTTGTGGCATCTTTATTGCCTACAGTACATTAATTGCAAGATTACATTCTAGGCCTTTGCTATAGAAACTCTACTTATACGTGTCACGGAGGCACATTGTCATAATTGAAATGCGGCATCCATGTCTCACGGTCTCACTTGATTATTACTCGACCATTAAAATCATTATAATAAGCTACATTAATCATGTCAAACTTTAGTATGAGCCTCATTTCTGCATGCCATACCGTATAAATGATACAATATTTATTTCATTTATCGTGCAAACACACACACACACACACACACACACACGCACACACACACACATACACACATTATTCTATTACATCACATATATGGATCTCACAGGCTGTCACATTTGTGAATGGTGATGATAAATGTGCTTCCCTGCATGTATTAAGAGTCTCACAAAGTGCATATGTGGAGATTATCATTCAGTGCAATCATTTAAGAAGCTCTTTCAATTGTACTATTGCATAAATATGTTCACTTGCTGAGATAGCAAGTGTCATTTTCTGCATGCGCGTTACAATAGTATTTGATTGATATTTTGAGGCTCATCAACAACGTGCAAACTATAGCATTTATCATATGTTATTTTAGTAAAACTACTATTAACAATGTCTCACAGAATTTTAAAAAATCTTGGGGATTAGCATGTGTTCAAGTGAAACGTCAATGGAAGTAATGGGTTTGTTGTTGTTGTTTTTGTAATGGAGGAGGGGCCTGGGGAGTGGTCAACCCAAGAAGGACAGGCTGCAAGGACACTGGATACTTCTTTAAATACCCCCAAATAATGAACATTATGCATTGACAAAGACAATGTTATTGTAAATACTCGAAATATCCACATTTGATTTAAATGCATTATTTGTATTGCTTTTTTTTTCTTGCCAAAATGTGAGCCAAATGGTCAGTGCTTGGACCATATGTGGATTCTCTAAATATCAAGCAATCCATGCAAAAAAAAAAAGAAAAAAGACAGAAACATATCCTTGTTGATCACATCACAGTTGTCCTGCGAGAAAATGTAACTCAAAAGTGTTTTCCAAATTTGAATTAAAATACCAAATAGCTCTCTCTCTCTCCCCACTCTCTCTGTGTCCATTGACAAACACAGAGATTGGTTCAAATCTCCCTAAATAAATGAAGCTGTATTGTTTGGCTGCTCTTTAGTACAGGTGTAATTCCACCATTGAGCACAAGATGGGAGCACACAATTTCGTTTGAGACTGTGTAAATTTGAAAGAAATATAAAATGTTTTTTGTTGAAAATTATTAAATGACATCCTCTACCATCCTATGCCTACAGAAAGCAACGACTGTAGGCACATTTTAGAATGCACATTTTTGTGAATGATTATTGATGTATAATGTGAGATGATAAGTTTAATTGTATGGGGAAAATGTGATTTGTGTACTGTAAACACAAAAAGGGATTGGTACACTGCAACACTGTAAAACATTTTCGTCTTATCCATTCCTCTTACTCGCTCTCAATATATTGGATGTGTTCAATGTTTTTGTAGTACTTTATACGTCTGTTTAAAGGCCATTAAAAAATTGTGCTGTACAAACATGCTTAGAAAGTAGCTTAAGAGGGTATTTCTACCATGCAGATTTCACTTATTGCCAGGGTACTGGATGAATGAAATTATCTGATTATATTATTACATTTTTTCTTAAAAAAATGTTGCTGCCTAAATTGTTCACCAATTCTGGATTAACATGTTTTTCTTTTTCTTTGGGGGGGGGGGGTTGTTGTTTTTTTTTTTTGTGCGAAGGGGGTGTGGGGGAGAGCTCAATTGCAAGTACTTCACCCAAACCCGAACAAATAGTCCAGTGCTAATTTAAGATAGAAGGCAGGAAAATTGCACTTGTTAAAAGGGTTCCTCTTGTGCTGGGTAGTGTTTATTTCACTTTGTCCAAAAGAAGACAACTTGAGTAAAAGCTACATACTGTCATCATGCTGCAAAAATTGTGAAAATGTTATTCTAGGAATGGAAGCCATTCTTCTCGACGTTCCAGGCGCTCTTGTCAAGCGACGTTGCGCTGCTGTATTTGTCGGCCACCGAGCTTTTCTGCGCTTCGGTGGCCGCATCGATCATCTGCTTCTCTTCCTGCTCCGTCTCGCGGTGGTAAAAATAGTTGAAGTTGGACACGATGACAGGCACAGGCAGAGCGATGGTCAGCACCCCTGCGATGGCACACAGAGTACCCACCATCTTACCGCCCATAGTGATGGGGCACATGTCTCCGTAGCCCACCGTGGTCATGGTAACCACTGCCCACCAGAATCCATCCGGGATGCTGACAAACTGTGTCTGTGGCTCGTCGACTTCGGCGAAGAAGATGGCGCTGGAGAAGAGGATGACGCCGATGAAGAGGAAGAAGATAAGCAAGCCCAGCTCTCGCATGCTAGCCTTAAGGGTCTGCCCCAGGATCTGGAGTCCCTTGGAATGGCGGGATAGCTTGAAGATGCGGAATACTCTCACAAGGCGGATTATCCTCAGGATGGCGAGTGACATGTTCTGGCTAGAATTGGTGTCATCGCCTGGGGTGGTCGCGAGTTCTGTGCCCAGCGTGACGAAGTAAGGGATAATGGACACAATGTCGATGATGTTCATGATGTTGTTGAAGAAGTCACTCTTACTGGGACATACGGCAAACCGGACACCGGCCTCAAAGCAGAACCAGATAATGCAAATGGTCTCTATAATAAAGAAAGGGTCTGTGAGGTAGGCAACGATGGCTTTGGTGGTAGGGTGAGGACTTGAACCGTCTCTAGTCCCATTAAGAACATGATCCACACCGGGAGTGAAATTGCCATCTTCCCTAAACTCAGGTAAAGTCTCCAGACAAAAGATAAAAATGGAGATGACAATGACGAAAACTGAGATAAGAGCAACAGTTTTGGCGGCACTGGAGCTCTCAGGGTACTCAAACAGGAGCCAGAACTGTCTTTGGAGCACGTTGGTGGGCAATAGGACCTCAGGTTCTTTGATGAATCCTTCGTCTTCGCGAAACTGCTCCATGGCCTCGTGGCCCAGTTGATAGAAAACGATCTCACTGGCGAAGACATCTAATGGGACGTTGGCTGGCCTGCGGACCCTCCCACCAGACTGGTAGAAGTACAGGACTCCATCGAAGGAAGGCCGGTTACGGTCAAAGAAATACTCGTTTTTCATAGGGTCGAAGTGGCGCATTCGTTTGGCAGGGTCACCCAGTAAAGTCTCGGGAAAGCGGTTGAGTGTGCTCAGCTGGGTCTCGAACATCAGGCCCGAAACGTTGATAATCACTTTCTGGTCTCGTTCCTCTACACCAGTCTTCTCAAATAAGTCCTCGTTGTCATAGCAGTCTCTCGGCATCCTGCTGAAGACGCCATCAGAACATGACTCACCACTCACCAGGAGCTTTAGATTAGAGATCAGGCTGCAGCTACTGGAAGTGGCTTTCGATGGCGTGGAAGACACACCCTCACGCCGCCCCCAGCAAGGGGATGGACGTGGGGATGAACGCGGAGATGCCAGTCGGCGGGGCGTTCGCTCAAGATCCGGGATCTCCGATGTGGGTGACGTCGGGTAACCGGAGTCGCTGGGGTCGCCCAAGTTGATGCCCACATCATCCATGTTTTCGAAGTTAACCAGAGGAACCTGGATAGAATTTCGATAGATGGATAAATACTTTATTTATCCTGTGAGGAAAATTCATTTGCCACAGCAGTCATCAAAAATTCTCACTTGCAGAGGTGGGCACACCCGTAGAATTGCAAATCTGTCATTCATCATTTGCCCGCGGCCAGGCCACGATCCGTCATTCCCTCACTCTGTCATCGTTATTTTACACGCACTTCCGTCAGCACTTAATTATAGTTCGTCCTGCCCAATTTAATTAAAATGGTAAATGGACTACACTTACATGTATGTATCAGTGCATCTATACCTTACAGTGGCTGCCCAAAGATCTTTACAAACACATTCACGTACTTATTTGCAAACCTAATCTCATACGAACTTGTACGTTTTCCTCAAATTTTATACATTTTTTCAAATCATTTCAAATCATGTACGGCGTATTACAACTTTTATATGGGAAAAAAACAACATTGTGAACCGATCTCACAAAGACCATTTTGGCTCAAATCCAGATCGTCTCACCTGCTTGTCGCCAACGACAATGCCATCGTCGAACGCTACTATTGTCCAGTAAAAGTAATCCTCAATCGTATATTTTTTTTTATCGCTGCGTATGGCCGGATTGAGAAAGCATGATGTGCGCATGCGCGGTAAACCGTTGTACGTTTTTTTTTTGGCTTTGTAAGGGTAATCATAATAATTTATAAGGGCAGCTATTAGCCGAGGTTGACAGGTATGTAATCTATTGATCTGTAAAGTACTGCAGGGAGGAAATCATGTGTTCAGTATGCCACTCTTTTCACTCCTAAAACACCAAAAATGTGACTTTAAAGTATAAAATAGTTTACTTTATACAGGATCCCTCTCCACATTGTGGCCCAAGGTGGAATCCAAGTCGTTTAAAATGAAATCCTCCACACCGGCAGGCATCACCAGCATCCTAAAGCTGAGGAAACATTCTCTCTGAGGCAAACGGCTTTCATTCTTTGCCAAGCATGACGACGTGAGAGAGAACGGTAGGGGTTTCCTACACGGCTGAGATGGGCATCACTGACCATACTGGTGTCGAGTTTTTTTGAAAACTCATTAGCTGATTAACTTACTATTAACATTCACGCATATCCACTCTGGCCCAAAGTCTTAGGGGGCACCCACTTCCATGTTAACAGCTTGATGCGCCCGCTTGCCACACAACGCGTACGCACTCCCCCTTATAGCTACGTCGTGCATACCTCCACCTACTGCACAGGAACTGCTAAGCATTACCATTTATAGTCAATGCAGTCTGCTCAAAGCAACCCTCAAGTGTATTCACCCCGGCGAACAAACACGCGAGACAACAACACACGTGTTTCTGTCACTCATCAGTGAAACGAGTTGGTCCATTGGTAATGACCCGGTTGAAGACGATTACACTGATGAATGGAACCCCACTTCTGTCAGTGCTTAGTCCATCAGCTTTTTGATGCTTCTCATCTTTTATCAGCAAAACGGGCATCTGTTAGTGACGTATTGATGGATTTTCCCTCAATACTGATGGAGTGTCCAACTCTGCCTGCTTGTGTAACTAATACTGTATGTTTTAGGAAAAAAACAACAACAATGTAAGAACAAATAAAAAAAACAGTATTGCTGAGAAATGAAAAGAAAATTAAATCAAATCAGCAATGTTGCAGATTTTTTTTGGAGCCTATGCTCTGAAATGAAAATGAAAATCTTGTCAACTCACTGTTTTTATTCTGAGGAAAAAGCAAAAAAAAAGTAAAGTAAAGTAAACCCTTGGTTTTGCTGTTAGGTTGAATTAATCGATAGTGTTTCATTGTTTTTTTTGGTTATGTTTTAGAGGTCCTCTTTTGTTGGTGGTCCTTCAATGCACCACAAACACTGTCAAAAGTGCAAAGGAAAGTACTGAATTGTTTTTACTTTCAATGCTATTCATAGCTGGCGTAGTCTACATTCCCATTGTAATCGGACAGTACTGTATTCCTCAATATGTAATATTTTGTGTAAGGAGCAAACGTTGTGGTGGGGTGTTATTTAGGCCAGTATGCTAGCCAGTACACTATGCTGCCCCATGTGTATTGTTTGTGTGAATAATGCCATTCCCGATTACAGTCATTTATGTAACATGGGTTCCTAATTGTGCATATGCTAGATGCATGGTGTTGAAGCTCTTTATGATACTCTCAACTTCAAGTGGTTTGTTGCCATCTTGTGAAATCGATATGCATTAACAACTTTTCAAACAATCTTTTATTTTTTTGTTTTGTTTTGTTTTTCGCGATTTGTGTCATTGCCCGGTCCCTGTTCACTACACATTTTTTTGCAAACCTCCATCGCTGTCCGTCTCCTTGAGTTCCAGGAATACAGAAAGGTGTCCTGCGTGGACCTCGGTCCTGCTGCCTGGCATGCAGGCAGCTTCAGTGCTCTCCGTGACCTGAATGGATGGAAGAGCAAAAAAGCAACCCCGCGGTGTTAAATGCTTTTCTTTGCCTATTTTTCTTAGCATCAGCACACAACTCGCCATCTGATACCCCCTAATGTCTTGAGATCATGACGGAAGTGAAACCTCGGCAGGTTTGCTCAGGAAACTGCTTACACTGAATGAACGTGTGCACGAGCGTGTGTGTGCTGATCACATAGTTAATTCGGTACACCTGGATCTGTAATTCAATGACATTCCATGCAAAATGTAAACAAAACCTTACAGTTTTGTTTCAAATGCTTTACCATCTTCATTTGTTTTTTGTTTTTAATCTACTGGTATATTTTTAAAAATAATGTCAGGTTTTTTTTCTGTGGCTAGTTTTTTTGTTTCCATTTTAACATTTATCGTTCTTGAAGAATGCAAAAATATGTTCATTCTTTTTATCATCACCTACCAAGCAGGAAGTACTTGTAAATGCTCAGGATTCTTTTTTTTCATATTATGACATTGTTCACCCTCTGTCACTTGATAATGAATCTTGATTATGGTGTAATTTGACTGCATCACTCTATGATTTTTAAGTTTTCAGGGGTATTATATACAAAATTAAAAACAGTATTAAATACTAAATATAATTACATCTAATATTAATGAACAAATATGAAGTATTTGCTAAAAAATATTTTAAAAATAGAAAACAATAAAACAATCATAGCGGCCCGGTAGTCCAGTGGTTAACACTTCGGCTTCACAGTGCAGAGGTACCGGGTTCGATTCCAGCTCCGGCCTCCCTGTGAGGAGTTTGCATGTTCTCCCCGGGCCTGTGTAGGTTTTCTCCGGGTGCTCCGGTTTCCTCCCACATTCCAAAAAACATGCGTGGCAGGCTGATTGAACAATCTAAATTGTCCCTAGGTGTGAGTGTGAGTGCGAATGGTTGTTCGTTTCTGTGTGCCCTGCGATTGGCTGGCAACCGATTCAGGGTGTCCCCCGCCTACTGCCTGAAGACAGCTGGGATAGGCTCCAGCACCCCCCGCGACCCTAGTGAGGATCAAGCGGCTCGGAAGATGAATGAATGAACGAATAAAAACAATCATAAAAACAGAAATATAAATATCAATAATGTAAACTAAAAACCACGAAATAGCCTTACAGTGGGCTATATATACAAACATGCACACACACGCACAAGCACACGCACACACACACACACACACACACACACACATGTGCATGCATTCACACATGACATCGATCAAAATTTCATTAAATTTGATAAGTAACACACCCAAAATAACAACAACAACAAAATAAATAAATTGTCTCACAGCAGTACATTTAGGCACATTTTTAAGTATGTTTGAGTTTTTCAAATCTAATCTAACCTTGTTTGAAAAATGTATTCTTTGGACTAATTATGGCATACTGAATTGGCCCTGGAAAAGCCCAAACAAGGTAAGAGCCATCCAGGTCACGGTCATCAACGAAGCTTGCATTGAGACAACCAGACTCTTTTTGTTTGTTACATGAAGCGTCCAGTGGTCTCTATTCAACCTTTGCTGATCGCTCTATTGTTCTTGTTCCCTCGAGTCCTCTTTCAGACTTTTTGGCTGTGTTCACTTGACCCTTTGTATTCTCTGTCTTGTCTTTTTTTTTGTTTTTTTTTTGCAGTGCAGCACAACAACTAAACATTCAGCAGCCAGATTTAAGAGCATAGAAAATATGGATTGTGCAATGTAAGCAAAAAAAAACTGCATAATCTAGTGAGTTGACATTGAACAATGACACTATCACCTTCAGCAACATACAAACTAATCAAAACAATCCTAAAAGATTATTCACTCACCTCCCGACTCCACAGGAGTGCCCTCCACTTCTTCCTCCTCTTCTTCTACCCTGTTACCTCAGCTGCACACCTACTCAAGAGAGTCTCTTTCAAAGCTTCCATTGGGTAATTGAACACCTGATAGGAAATGAGAGCTGCTACATGCGCACAAATAAAAAAACAATGCACACATACACCCTCGTGCAGGCGTTTAAATGCAGAGAGGGATGGTGGGACGAGGGCTGGATGGGATAGGGAGGGGGGGGGGGTCACCTGCCCCCCCCCTCCCATCAGCTCAGTGATAGGAGATTTAGTGCCTGACGTGGTGTGAAGGAAGGCTCACACCTCCTCCCCCTGTTTTCTTTTTGTCCTTCCCGCAGAGTAAGCGTATGCACACGTTAGGATTGCCCAATCAGGTGTCACCTTGGGGATTAGACTGCATTGTGGACTCCCCAACCACTACAGGACTACACCTGACCGAGCACCTGCATCACATCTGTCCAACCGTCTCACGCTAGGGAAAAGCACCATAAAGGACTATAGGTTTTTTTTTCCCACATGATTGAGAAACACCCTCATCTGAGTGCAGTAAACATGTGCCACTTCTATTTAGGGGGAAACACCCGTCAATGACCTTGGTGAATGTTTGAGGTATAGATCTGGAGCTAATAGCAATGAACCAATGAACAACTGACCCTCATTATGAGACTCCAAGGTGACTTGTTGTACGTCTTACAGAAGTCAAATGTCAGAGTAAAAAAATCAACCTTTGCCAGGTACAAAAAAAAATCACATACATTTTGAATACCGTAATGTGGAAAATAAGATGTTTAAATTCCTTGTTTGATCAAATCTAAATTAACCCCTTCAGGGACAGCGGTCACTACAGTGAACAGCCGATTAGGTTATCAAGTAACAGGTTATCATTATATTTATTGTTGCATGAAAGGGTTAAAAAAAGTTTGTCCAAAAAACAAATGTACTCAACTCAACTATATTTATAGAGCATTTTAAAACATGCACCGCTCTACACAAAGTGCTGCACATGGAGCAAATATCATATATACAACAATAAACAATAAGACAATACATTAATAACAGTAAAGACAATAGAAAGCACAAAAACAGTAAAACTAAAAATCAAGTGTGAGTCATGCTGAGTCAAAAGCCAAAGAATAGAAATGAGTTTTGAGAAGATAGATGGGCAGCAAGGGGGGCTGCCAAATGTCCAGTGGGAGCTCATTCCAGGGACCAGCAACGGAAAAGTCTCGGTCCCCTCTGAGCCTCCGCTTAGTTTTATATATATATCTATATATATATAGATATATATATAAAACTAGCTGGTTCGCCGCCCTCCGGGCGGCTCATCAGCTAGTTCCTACGGAAGGCTGGTAAGGTGGGCCTTCGGCCCACAAAAGTGTTGTTGCTTTGTTCAACTTTTTGTTCATCTTCATTGCTTATCACGAAAATAAAGAGATGTTTAGCTCTACTAAATAACTAACAATTTCATTGCAATGCTTGTGGGTAGACAACATTTTTTCGCTAAGATGCCCGCGCGATCGTAGTGAGCCACTGCCTGAGCGGCGCAGTGGCGGTGAAGTAGGTACGTTTTGAAAAGGGACAGACGGAAGGACAGACCGCGTGCGGGACGACGCGCAATAAATATATAGATAAAATAAAATAAAAATTCTCATCTCACCCCTCTCCCCCTGGAAATCCCCCTGGAAATGTGGAAAATATTACAATGAAAATACAAAAACTAATATATATATATATATATATATAGTTTCTCAGTACAGAAATGTGCAGTGCTGGGAACTGCAAGGATACTGCGCAGAACCCTCAAGCTTCCTGGCCTTGGACCCGAGCTGAATGAGGGACGGACACCACCCGAGGGGTGAGATGAGGATTAAAAAAAAATTATATATATATATATATATATTACACACACACACACTGACTGAAATGTCCGACGTTGTTCCCGGGATCTGTTGCAACCACTCATTTAGTTTGGGGGTCACTGCCCCGAGTGCTCCGACCACCACAGGCACGACTGTCACCTTTACCATCCAGACTCTCTCCATCTCCTGTCTGAGCCCTTGGTATTTCTCGAGTTTCTTGTGTTCCTTCTTTCTGTCTTGTTTCCATCACTTGGAAACGCTACATCCACTACTACGGCTTTCCTCTGGCCTTGATCTATGATCACGATATCTGGTTGGTTCGCCATTACCATCTTGTCAGTCCGGATCTGGAAGTTCCACAGGATCTTCGCTCTGTCATTCTCCACCACCTTCGGTGTTTTTTTCCAAAAATTAAATGTCACGCATTATTTCATTCGGTTGAGGGTTTTGTTGGTTTTATTTTTTTTTATGCTAAGTACAACAATTCATCAAAATTTAACAATCAGTAACCAAAACTGTTGTGGAAAAGGTGGTAGTGTCCAAGTCCCAACAAACCGGAATTCATCTGAATGAGATGTCTTAATTTTGAACTTACAATAACGTTAGCACATCGTAGTTCTTAGTGGCACAGTTAAGAACAGATTGAACAACATTGTTACAATGGTGAAAAAACATTTAATCTCAGCAACGTCATGACCTTAAAACCATCCCTCCAAAAGTTTCTCGTTGAACCTTTGCCAGTTGGACGGTTAATTTGGCAGCAGAAGGTGAGACTCGAATGTTACCCATTTCGAACGACAGCGCTTATGTGCCGCGGTGCTGCACGCCCCCCCCCCCACCCCCCCCCCCCCTTCTATCACACTGCGGCGAGTGCAGCACCACTGCAGCCTGCACGGTACGCATCAAGGTCGCCTCCCCCCAAAAAAGTCTTAAGACTTTACAGTAGAGCGTTCGCTATCCATCATATTAAGCCTTTTTCTCCAGGGTAGGGGATCTCATTATGTTCACCCATGAGTGTAAACTTCACAAAGTATGTATAGGTGGTGGGACAGGGAGGGGGGGGGGGCTCAAGTTCATGCAAGGTTATGAGAGAACATGCATGTGCAAGCGAAGCTAGGCTTTTTTCCATTGATTTGAATATTTGCCAACTAGTCTTTTATCATCAAAGTCCATTTTGACATACCTTTACACTGAATATCACAATACAGGTCAGAATCATTAGGTCATTGATACCATTGATATCAGTGCCTTTCTTGTTGCCCTTTTGGAACATAATTTCCAATTTGTATGACCACCAAATTGATGGTTTTTATGATTCACAACAGGATATTATCACAATATTCTTCTAATAATACCAGCAGTATCACGATACAGGTCAAAATTCTCAATGTTATTGGTGTGTCTTTACTTTTACTGCAGCCATTGCTGCAGTCATTTTCCAAATTCTCTGACCACCACAATAGTGGTCAGAAGTCAGCACAATTCAAATTTCCAGTGAAACAACATTTGTCAATGATCATAATAGTATCCGGATATAGGTCGTAGTGGTCAGAACAGCGATATTTTGGATATCGGTATTATTTGTAATTGACTTGAGGAGCACTTTTATTTTTAGTTACCGTACTGTTCTGAATATAAGACGTTGCTGATTATAAGTCGACCCCTTCTTTTTCAAGACTCAAGTTTAAAAAAAGACTTTTTGAACACCAAATTGATTTTTATCCATAAAATAATTACAGTACATCTGAAACAAATGATTATAACAATAGATTTGAGAGAAAAAGCACGTTATTTTGTCTCATTCAAATCTTAATATCTGAAGATTTAAAATATGTAAACTAAAGTTTAAACCCTAACCCTAACCCCTAACCGTAACCCTAAACCCTAACCCTAACCCTAACTGGCCTTGCCGTGGCAGGGAGGCTTGTGTGTTCCAATGATCCGGAGAGCGTTACCGTCTGGAGCTTGCTCCAGGTAGGGTCTCCCTTGGCGGGACGGTCTTCGGGGAGGTTCCAGACTAACAAGGTCCCAACGGTGTGTCGGTATGGCAGCCCCATCATCCGACTATCCTACAGAGGGCCAACAACCCACTCAGGAGAAATTTATTGTTACGAAACCGACCAGAAGAAACCAGACTGCCCAAACCAAGACAGGACATAGGAACGCCCCCGACCAACGAGTACGGATTGACCTACGCCTGAAGGCGCGCATTGCAACATGGAACGTCCGAACGCTTCTTCGGGCTGGAGCTCCTTTACTGCTGTCCTTGGAGCTCTCCCGCTACAAAATCACCATGGCGGGTCTGTGTGAATCAAGATGGCAGGGCAGTGGCGAAATTACAGCAGGAGAACACAGCTTCATATGGAGTGGCCCTGAAATCCGGACGGGCCTCCATGGAGTTGCGCAAGCCATGTCCAAACATACACGGCAATCACTTATCAGCTGGATCCCAATTAACGATCGACTCCTGTCTGCACGGTTCCTCCACCGACATGGCAAGATGACAGTCATCGTTGCTTATGCCCCCACAGAAATCGCAGAGGATACAGTGAAGGGCACCTTCTTCGACCAACTCCATCAGGTCGTTAGCCAAACCCCACCACATGACATCGTCATCATCCTCACTGACGCCAATGCAACCTTCTCTTCTTCCTCCAGAGAAGGACCATCTCACCAAACCCCCACACAACCCATTGGCACCACCTTTGTCGATAACACCACAAATGATAACGGCAAACGTCTGCTTCTCCTCTGTCATTCAAATAACCTCTGTATCACCGACACATGGTTCCCCCCCAAGCAGATCCATCACTGGACCTGGTATAGCCCTGATGGAAGAACCCGGAAGGCGATAAACCATATCATCATCTCCCGCCGCTGGCAATCCTCCGTCACCAACTGCAGGGTCTTCAGAGGTGCACAGTTGAGCAACACTGACCACCGCCTGTTGGTTGCCCAGCTAAGACTTAAAATAGGGCCAGACCCATCTATCAGGCCACAACCACGCTTAATGTCTTCCAGACTCTGCGACCCCACCACTGCCTCCGCATATAGCCGCTCCATCACCAACGCCTTCACCGCTCTGGCCGTTGATGACATCGCAGACTGGGAGACTTTCAAATCAAAGGTCAACCAGTCTGCCCAGGATGTATTGGGAAGATCAAGATCTCTTCCCAAACAACCATGGATCTCACAGCTGACCCTCGACATCATTGACCGCCGCCGTGCTGCTCGCCTGCGCGGTGATATCACAGAGTACCGGAGGCTCAATGCAGCACGGAATGCGGCAATTGCAACTGACAGGGAGAGATACTGGGGAGAAGAGGCCGAACGCATGGAATCAGCAGCACAGCGCAACGACCTTAGACAGGTCTTTCAAATGCTGCGCCAAGATCGCATCGGACCACACATCAAGACCGCCCTCATGAAGGATGCCAGTGGAAATCGCATCACCACTGAAATAGACTGCCTTGAACTCTGGAAAGAGCACTTCAGCAACCTCCTTCATCACCCTCCAGTTCCCACCGACCCCCGTCTTGTCACTGCTGCCAACTCTACCACCCCCAACCCCAACTGCAAAACTGACCCAGTCACAATCGACGAGGTCAGAGCAGCAATAAAATCACTAAAAAATCACAAGGCCCCTGGAATCTGTGCCATCACTGCAGAGCTGCTCAAAGAAGGCGGTGACTCCATGGCCCAGTGGCTCACCCACATGTAACCATGTGTGGGTGGCAGAACAGCCCCCCACAGACTGGACCCGAGGCATCATCCTACCATTCTGGAAGCGGAAAGGCGACAAGCAACTCTGCAACAACTACAGAGGCATCTCACTGCTCTCCATACCCGCAAAACTGTTCACCCGGATCCTTCTCACTCGCGCCCTTCCCGCCATTCGAAGCCATCGCTGCCCCCAACAAGCTGGCTTCATGCCCAACCTCAGCAGTTCTTCCCATCCTCCTGTATGGTGCAGAATCCTGGCCATTAAACAAGACCCAGGCCAAGAGGATCGACGGCTTTGACAGCAGGTCACTCGGAACCATCTTGAACATCAGCTGGCACCTCCATGTTTCCAACTCAGACCTCTGAAAACATAGCCTTCAGCCCCCTGCATCCCGACTGGCAGCTCAGAGGCGCATCCGTTGGCTTGGTCATCTCCTCCGATTACCCCCGGAACACCCAACTCGTGCCATCTTCTCATTTGATCCAGCGACAGCCGGCTGGAAAAGGCCACGCGGCAGACCCCACCCCAGATGGCTTGATGTCATCAGAGAGGATCTCAAACACCAGGGCCTTACCCTGGAGGATGCAGCGGACCTGGCCCATGACCGTGGTCATTGGCGGGCCCTGGTGAAGCTGATCGGCTCTACGCACTGCGACGACCCAGCCGAATGAGACTGGGCCTCCGCGTCGCAAGAGCATTTATTATTATTATTATTAAACTAAAGTGCAATCACATTTGTAATTGAATGGCTTCTGGTTTTTTAAATGTAAATGACATCATAGCTTCTCCTCAGTTGCCGATTAACCTGGCCGATCTTTGACCCACTTTTCTCCAGATTGTCACTCCCTTTCTCCATTTTCTGTTATTATTTTCTTCTCTTTTCCTTCTTACCGCTATTTTTATTTTTATTCTTATTCTTCGTGGGAGGGGTTCACTATGGCCTGGGGCATCGTGAATGGGTATAATGTCTAGACCCCGAATATAAGATGACCCCCACTTTTTCAGTCTTATTTCAATGCAAAAAACAGCGTCTTATATTCGGGCCAATATGACCAGCAAATAACAATATAACAATAATAATGATCAAATTCGAAGACCGGCGGCCCGGTAGTCCAGTGGTTAGCACGTCGGCTTCACAGTGCAGAGGTACCGGGTTCGATTCCAGCTCCGGCCTCCCTGTGTGGAGTTTGCATGTTCTCCCCGGGCCTGCGTGGGTTTTCTCCGGGTGCTCCGGTTTCCTCCCACATTCCAAAGACATGCGTGGCAGGCTGATTGGACACTCTAAATTGTCCCTAGGTGTGAGTGTGAGTGTGAATGGTTGTTCGTTTCTGTGTGCCCTGCAATTGGCTGGCAACCGATTTGGGGTGTCCCCCGTCTACTGCCCGAAGACAGCTGGGATAGGCTCCAGCACCCCCCGCGACCCTAGTGAGGATCAAGCGGCTCGGAAGATGAATGAAATGAAAATTCGAAGACCACAGATACAGGTCAAAATCGTCTTGCTAGCGTGATACGATTAATACTGGCAGGTTTCATGTTTCACTTTAAATGTATATTTTTGGGCAGCACGGTGATCGACTGATATGCAGTATTTCGATTCCAGGCTTGGCATTCTTGTGTGGAGTCAATAGCGAGTGATTTGTGCATGTAAAAGTGATCGAGGCGGTGGTAAAAGGCTCAAAGATGAGCTCCACCTCAGCGTCCTGCGGGAGTGGTGACAGACATGTTCCTTTCCTCTGCCTGTCCTTCAACGCAGCACTTCATTCATCTAATCCTCAACACCTCCCCCTGCTGCTGACGTGCTAAGTGTACCTGGTAACACTCTGCGTTGACAAAGCGATTCTATCTTTGGCATGCTCGTGTGTCAAGTGCGATACCTGCCCGTACTCACATTTTACATGATTGAAAGCGATTGATAATAATAGTAATTTTGTCTGTTATGTCTTAATGGTGTTTGAAATGAGTGACTGTCCAATGTTCCTATGTTCCTATGTTTTGAACATGTTAAAAATTTCATGATGACAAGAAAAAGTGCTTGCAATGATTTCCAACTTTTTTGCGAATGTCTGGCAAATGCTTTTGCAGCTTGAGCAAACCCTGATGAAAACTTGACTTTTAATGTTATTATTTAATATAAACCACAGTGTTGGCAATTAGGTGTTCAAATAACTCAAATTTTAATTTTACTTTAACGTTGGTCTTCCGCAGGAGAAACTGTCTTGAAGGTCAAGCCCCCAGCCCCCCGTCCCCCCCTCCCCTGTCCCCCTCTCCTCCCCGCTACATACATTGGGATACAATACAGTGGGATAGGTTCCCTGCAACCCTGTTTCGGACAAGTGGTGTTGAAAATGGATGGATGAATGGATAACTTCTGCCGATGTTTTTTCTTTCTTTACATACATCCATTCATTCCATTTTCTAATCCACTTATCATCACGAGGGTTGCAGGAGTGTTGGAGCCTATCCAAGCTGCCAGAGTGTCCCATTCAGTAGGCATGGGACACTCTGAACTGGTTGCCAGCCAATCGCAGACGAACAACCATCCGGGCTCACACTCACACCTCAGGACAATTAGAGTGTTGCATCAGTCTGCCATGCATGTTTTGGGAATGTGGGAGGAAATCGGAGTCCACGGAGGAAACCCACACTAAAATAGAAATATCTCAAAGGAAATGATATCAGAACTAAAGTTTGCGTTTCTAAAAGTAATTATAGTTATAGCAAACAATGTGGCAGTCACAGCCTCAAAGCTGCTGTGTGTATTGTAGCGTACACAGACCACTCTCACAGAGTGTCAAAATGTGTCATCCATATATATAGTTTTGCCTTGCGCGGTCACAGTGAGCTGCAAGGGGACCCCCAAAATAAGAGCCGATTTTTTTCTGATCCTGACCTGGTTTGCCAAGAGTTTCTCCGGTGTCCAACGAGGAACTGGGAACTTGTCGGTGATGTGGTGCCATCGGTTTAAGTGGTCTGCATAATTGTGGTGCTGCCGTTGTATGGCTTCGTAGTGCGACATTCTTTGCTAATTACGGAGGTTTTATCAAGCTTTCCGTCTTTCTCTTTGAAGCCGTAGTATTTCCAAACATAAGATCTGAATGTTGCGGAAGCATTAAATACAGTAGTTTCCTCGCTGCTGTTTGCGCGAACTTAGCTAGTTGTGTTCTCACTGTTCTGGACTGTATGTGACGCACGGCTACCGTCCGTATTCAACACAAAACGCAAAACAATGATGGTGCATTTATTGCGCCTAGGAAAGGGCAGATAGGTGACGTTTAACATGAATAAAACGGTCGTCAATCGCGTCGTACCCAGTGAATGAGCCGATGAACTCGTATCGCGCATGTGCGCATCGATGTATCGATTAATATCGATTATTTTCCACACCCTTACCACATACGCCTGGAACAACATCTTTCTTCTGACGTATTCCTGCAGCAAACCCATGTGGTCTATAAATATCTTCCAAAAATACATTGGATTTAAAAATAAAATAATTCTAGACACCCGTTTTCAAATGCCAAGTTTTGTTTGCTCTAAGGTTTGACAAGAAAAATGTCAGAAAAAGCCTACTGCAACAGCTGGACTTTATTTGGGGTTAATCAGAGGCACTTGAAATGGTTGAAAGTGTGTGCTAACTCCCATTTAAGATGATTTTGAACGTGAGTCTAAATTTGACGTAATGTGCCATATAACCAGTCGCAAGAAGACGCACACATTATATCAGTTCATCAAAGTTCAATCATATCGAGGATTCCCCACACAAAAGAGGAAGGAGGCATTAAATTTGTTGTTGCTGTTGTGCTCTCATCGGCAATCCCCCAAAGGCCAAGCCCCATCCTCATCATTTCAGTTCCATATGTCACCTGAGGTGACACGAGCCCATTATCGAGATCTCTCTGTGTTGGCACGAGGTCACCAAACCGACGTGACCACATTAACAAGCTTTGCCGCTCATGATAACCATTGTTTTTGTCACATGCGCTTGGCACCAAAGAGGATTTCGGCCATGCCGCTTGGATGACCTCAGCTTGCCCTGTGGGTCACCCTCAGAAGAACTTAAACAGTGTATTTTCATCCCCGGTGTGAACTCTTGTTTCTGGGAAATGTGGAATGAGATTAGAGAAAAAGCAGCTTGCTTTCATGGTAATCCTTCTAAGGCCAAGAATTGTCTTTGCCGTTGGTGGGGCTCCAATGCCGATAGGACAGCACAGCATGGTTCGCTCGTGGCTAGCGCGACCACCTACATTTCTGAAATTCAAATCCATAGAAGCCCTACAGCAGCGACCTGAAGTCCAAAACTGGGCCTTGATGACACCGATGGGGAAACATGATATTCACACTGCCAATCGTCCAGTGTTAAAATTTCAGGACGGTATTGAAAATTGTAGTTTGGTGTTGCATTTACAATATTTAGTCATAAAATAGTTTGTAGAGTGTACCTTTGTTGTCAAAATTGGCGTCTTTTTGAAATGGAGACACGCACATACGGTACTTGATGATTGAAGTTCACTGACTAGAGTCGAGACAATTTTCTTTCTCTCTCCTAAGCTAGAATCAAACTTCCCTTAGGTCGGCAAAACTCACTGATGAAAAAGATGGGGGGTTTTTTGACTCATAACTTGGTTGCTGGCTAAGTTTTCTGTTTCATATGGTTTAAAACAGATAACATTAATTCACTGTCCCTGTATTTCAGACTTGTCTTGAGTATTTGTATTTCACAAAAAGAATCACTATTACTCGGCAGTATTAAATTTCGGATTTCTTAAATGAGAAATATCTGACAGATATTGTCAAATTAATGAACAGATAATTTTTCAATGGACAGTTTTGTTATTGTGACAATAGCATGATATTGCAATAACTATCATGACATTAATACCGTGATTAATCCAAAACATGAGCTTTCAATCTGGTTGCATTCCAACCGATAATAATTACATATTTTTAGGATGAAAACCAAAGATTTTATCTCAGGCCATGATAGAATAGTTAGACATTTTTTTAGACATGGACAAACTAAGTTGCCAAACCATGTCGTATAGAATGTGGATAGATCAATACAGTTCTGGTTGAAGTGTTGTCATTGGAAGCAATCCCAACGTGTAGTGAGTGGCTCTGAGCTGTATAGCGAGGATGTATGAGCCATCTGATTGGACAATGGCTTTGAGGCGATTCCGGGACACCACTGCCCAAACCTCAGGTGTTCATTTTTCAGGCAGCTCAATGTTGTAACGTTCCAATGTCACCCCTAGAGGACGCTGGTGTGTTTCACTGCACAAATGCCGACGGGCCGCCACACATGAAATAAATGCCCAAGTTTTTTAAGAATGTTCTAATCTTCACATATTGATAAATATGATGCTATACTATTTTACCATGCAAAATCACGAAAAGCATACAATAATAAAATCATGATCAAATGATAAAGAATAGAATCGCTGTTGTGGGTCAACATAATCTGTCCAAATTTGGTCAATTCACTTAAAAAAAAAAATCAATCCGATTTGTCAGTCCTCTGTGGGTTTGTTATGTTTTATTTAGTTTTATTTATTATTAGTATTAATTTTAACAAATTATTGACCAATGTAAAACTGTTGAAAATGGCTTGTTCTCGATGCTGATGCAATGTTAATGACCCAGTGTTATTCTTATCATTATTATTACTACTATTTGTATTATTATTATTATTGTTGAAGTTGTTTTTGTCATTATTCTTTGTTTCATAAATTGAAGGAAATGTGAGCATTCCACCCGAATGGGGACAACAGGCGGGGGCATCCACCTGAAGGGGTTAATTCTCTAAGAAAGAAATAATATATAATTAATACATATTACAGCTTTTAAATAACTTCACCAATTAGAAAAACAACATCATTTACGTTCATAAAAATGTGTTACTACCTTCAAATGTTGTATTTACCTTAAACTGTGATTCTGTGTTATTTAAGTTAAAAAACTGAATTCAATTTTTTGTCATTAATTCATAATCATGTCATACCGGAGTTCTACATTTTTTGTGACAGGAATTAGTATTTTGTGGCCACAAATTAGCATCCTGTATGCTCTTTCTATATATTGTGGCCACATCGTGAGGTTCCTTCCCCACAAGTCTGTTTTTTTGTAGGTGACAGAAAGATGGTGTTTTTCCTGAAGATAGCGATTTCAAACCTAAAACAACGGCTAAGATTACGTACGATGAGATACGACTTGTATTTGAAGATATGTTCGCCCTGCATCAATGTCAATTCCTCTCAACACTCCTTTCGTTCTCCTCCTCCTCCTCTCCTTGTTCGTCTTCTTGAAGCAAAAAGCTAAAAATAGCTCAGGCTCTGTTCACTTTCAAGCTGCAGGGACCGCGTGCACTGTGCGCTTGATGCTGAAGACACCGGGAGGCGTTTTCAACATGTCCCGCTCGCCTCCCCGCAGCTACAAAGATGCAGAAACGCACCCAGAATAGCACTAAAAGAGGCCTTTCATCGATTTGGTCTAAAATTAGCCTTCCAGGGGAAAGCGAGAAGTCTGAAGTCAAACTAAAACACAGACAAAACACAAAATATTGAGTTATTGTTATTATTATAATTATTATTGGCTTCATTGTTATCGCCTTGTCAGCATTCTCAATCATGTCGGAAGGACTAAATGTTGTTCTCTGGTCCACAGATTGTCCAAGTTGTCTTGTAAAGTGCAGATCCTATTACTTGCTGAGTCCATATGTCACCTGCTGATATTGCCTTTGCTCTTATGTACATCAATCTCAACATTTCATAGACAAAAAAAAAGAAAAGCCATCATCCACCATTGAAGCTTCCGTGACTCTTTGGCGGAATTTACACTGCAGGTCAAAGTGCTGAATTCTGATGGGGGGTGGAGGGGGGGGGGGGGTCGCATGGTGGAGGTGTACTGTGCATATATGCAGGTATATATATATATATATATATATATATATATATATATATATACACGGTATACATATGTGCACACACACACACACGGCTCAGTTTGACAGTATTGTAAAAAATCAGTTTCTTGCCATTTTACAATATGAATAATAATGCCAAATTGGATGATATGTATCGCATTTCGGAATTTGTCATGTTGCATCTCCCAATTATTCCACCAAAACAAAATTGGAATTGTTTCACTTCAACCATGAGGCGTAAATTCAGCCGTATGAAAACACGGATGGACGAGAGGGTTGGACAACTGTACAATATTGTGTGAAAGTCACAGCCATTCTTTCGTGAGCACACACATGCATACATATTGCATATTGGTCACCTTGTTTCACCTATGTTTGTGTGTGTGTGTGTGTGTGTGTGTGTGTGTGTGTGTGCGTGTGTGTGTGTGTGTGTGTGTGTGCGTGTTTTCATGCAAGTCAAACAAACCCCCAAACAATCTGAAAATTTCTCATTGAGCTATCCCACAGCAGAATATTGCAAGATTTCTTGAGTGGGATCCAAGGTTTGTTTCAGATTTGTATCGATCACATTGGTGACCACCATCGAATAATTTCATATGAAAACCAATGCATAGATTTCCTAGCGTTTCTCCAACTTTTTCCACGAAGTGAATTTTAAATGCCAATGTAATGACATTAATTTAAAAACAAAAGATTGGAAAATATGCAAGGAATACAAGTTGACTTCACTTAGCTGGGTGTGTTTTCAACACAAAAGTCAATATTGGGCATTGCTGCTACAATGGGTTTGACCTAAATGAAAGAAGAAAAAAACACTTTCATAGAAATGTGCCAGCATGCAGAGGCGAAGATGTTTTTTGTTGTCATCCCATTTAAAACGTACAGTACTGGATATAAATCATGCATCAACACAGCTGCACCCTCTTTTCCTGTTCTCGCAGGAATTTAGTGGGATAACCCACAAAAACGGATTGAAAAGTGACGTGAAAGTGAAAAGTGAACATTCCCACCCATGAAAAAAAAATCATCAGATTCTTGTCAATTTTTCTCTCTGTTGTAAAGTTAAAAATATACTAAAGAGCAAAGTAACACCAAAAAGCCAAACGTTCTGCCTGTAATTCATATCTTCATTTTTGTAAGCTAAAAGGAATCCAAAAAGAATTTATTTGATTCATTATCCACTTTCTAATCTGCTTATGTTGACAAGGATCTTGGGTGAGCTGAAGCCTCTTCCAGCTGTTTTCTGGCAGCAAGCGTGGGACACCCTGAACCGGTTGCAAGCTAATCATAGGGCTCACATAGATGAGGAACCATTTGCGCTTACAATCAAACCTAAGAACAATTTAAAGTTTTCCATTAACTTGATATGCATGTTTTTGGAATGTGGAAAGAAACCGGAGTACCCGGAGAAAACCCACTTAGGCACGTGGAGAACATGCAAACTCCACACAGGAAGGCCGGAGCCGGAATTGAACCCGTACCTCTGCACTGTGAAGTCAACGCGCTAACCAGTTGACCACTGTGTCACCGTTTATTCGTTACAGTTTTTTTTTGTGTATTGATTACTTGGTTGTCTGATTTCTTTTTTTATTTATTTATTTTTTGCCATATTGGAATCTGCATTGGCCTCACAAAAGTCCCAATGAGAACATGCTTGTATACACACTTGAAGTGCTTTTTGATTGATTAACAAAGGGAAATATTGCTATAGAAACAAAAAAATGGTATCTTCCTTTGAGCCACCGGCAACTAGAGTGGGATAACTCATTTTAGTCATTTTGAAGTTCTGTGCAGAAAAGAACAGAAAAAAAGTTTTTCCTCTCCAGTTGTCAGTTGCTCATTTCAGCTGACTTTTCCCTACGTTTGAGGAGCTGCGTGAGAGCAGCGGACGTGGGTGGATGGGCGAGCGGCGCATCGGCAGCGATGGCGTGACACGTGTTGTTATTGTAGCATGTCGGAAGCCTAAAAATAGACACGGGCGCCTCGACGTGGAGAATTCATTGAAAATGCCACATGCTACAAACAGACCAATGCCCGCTACCCCTTAACTCGCCCATCAGTCGACAGCCATCAGACAAATGTTAAAACTGGGACTAAGGAGGGACAGCCAAGGTCTGCTACAGTGATGCTGATTATCACCCCCAGCATGGATGGATGGATGGATCAATGGACGGACGGATGGATGAACAGATGGTTAGGACTGCCTGACTTGGCAGTGTTGCGGCAATGGCAGCTATCCATAACTGGACAGCATCCTGAGAGCTTTCCAGGCATTCATGCTCATCAAACGCCAACTGAAACCCGTGTCTCGTTTTAAATATATCACCCCGAGGTATGCTAGGAAAGGGCTAGCAGGAGCGTAAGAGTGTGTGCCTTCGGCACTCACGATTAAATGTTAGCTTAATTATGGCAATATCTGCATCACAAGTCTCTGGTGAAAGTGTGCTGTATTTGCATTCAGTCTATATTTATAAATACATCTTAAATCGTTTTTTTTTTAAATCTCTGCAGTGAGCTTCTTGAAGCTTGCAGTCATGCTTCTAGGGATGAATAGGATGTCATGCAAGACTAGAAAAGATTATTTTACATCCATTCTTCTCAAAAGTTGCTATGGTAACCACAGCGTCCTAAACAGCTCAGTAACATCCGCGACCTCAAAGTGATTTTTACGGCAACCTGGCGAAGGCTTCTAGGTGGAAGGTCAGGGTATAGTGGTGGGTGTGCGTGTTTTCTGTGTGGAAAAAATAAAAAATAAAGCTGGGCATACACTGAGACGTTTGGGAATTTTAAAGAAAAATCTTCAAAGAAACATTTGTTTGTCAAACATCATTGTAAGTGCGACACGAAGTAGTACAGTGTACCATTTTTTAACCTTTTAGGGCCACCATACTTTTGATTATTGCAGTTGACCTTACCTCATCTTAACCTCACATCATCTAAACATCATAGTGGGCTACTGCGATGACTGACAGGGACTCGTAAATCATTCATCACAGCTCACGAGTACTACCTCTGCAATGACTAATAACGAATTAAAAGGGTGGAAAAGTTGACTCAAAATTCGTTGAGGAATTGCAGAACGTGGAACTGCATTGCAATCTATCCATGCATCTACTTTGCAAACAAACACAGTGCAGCTCAGCCTCTGCTTTGGGGGCGTCATGGCCAACAATTAATTTGTTTTTTTTTTTTCGAACTTGCCAAATCCATTGAAACAGCTCCACTTTGCTCGGTCCCAAGAATAATTATTGATGTTGCACTTTCTCAAAACTCTGTTTGTTTGAAGATCCTATATTGACTGGAGAATTGACTACTAACAGTTTTGTATTTTATGTCAATGTAAAGCCTGTTCATTGATGTTTATGGCAACCTCAGACGAACCGTTGTAGCACAAGCCCTGAATTGACCATAGCTCCAGGACTAACAATGTCGCAATTCAAAATGTGGTCATTTTGAAATCAGAAGAGAACACACGTATTTCGCAGTGTGTGCCCAGCTTGAGTGTTTCTATGTTTGGCCTGTAGGGGGCAACTTACCCGCCAAATATATATTATGCATCTTCAGAGGGTTCCGAGTTTGAGTTCCAATCCTACAGTGGTGGTGTAACCCCAATCTGTCCGTATTTTGGAACGCGACTGTCGCTAACCTGCGCGACAGCATTATGAAAGTTTCTTTATAGAATCTCAAATTTGCCTCATAAGTAGACCATAACCACATCAGCATTTTTTTTTATCCTTGAGCAAAACATATGAAGTGATCGCCACACGTTTACTAATAATCAGTGTTTCTGGTGTGCATGGTATTTTTGTTATCTGATAAATATTCAATCTACAGTTCCAAATGATGTATGCAGCACAGTTGCGTGATGTTGTCACAGTTTTGTATGGTATTGATGTACAACCTGCCACTAAATTTGAGTCAATATTTGTATGACTGATAGTTTTAAGCCATAAATGTAACACAGTTCAATGAAAAACCGCAAGTACCAGGGTCAACGAGTGTGGCTTCTTGTGCCTCATGATTCTTTGTGCCACTAATTATTTGCATGCTGTTCTTAAACATTAAAAAGTCTCTGCCCGGACCATCGTAAAAGTTGGACCCTCTGGACTGACTAACAGTCCCTAACTACAGGCTACGTGAATCAATGTTGTGCATGGAAAAAAAACAAAAAACAACCAAACAAAACCAGAGAAGAAACATTCAAGTTGTCCTCAAAGCTCCGCAGTATAAGACCAGTTTGGGTGAATGGCGGGGAAAGCATCTTGAAGAGAGCTTGCATCGTAGTAACATGTCGCGTAAGAGCAAAACAGTGAGGCATCAAGGCCATTCTCAGTCACTCATCAGATACTGACTACTAAAATGTCCCACCACAAGCGTCTGTGGCGCCGACAGCTGTCATTCATCCTTGCAAAAACTAGCAGTGAGAAACAAACCTGGGAACGGACCCGCTGTATGGTCACGTTTTTTTTCTCTCTCTTTCTATGGTGATGCCTAAGTATTTTGCGCCTAAAGCAAAGCAGTGCACCCTGGTAAGTGAGGGATCAAGTGACTTCAGTGTGTTGTCTTAACTTCAAAAAGCTTTTTTTTTCCCCTCAATGGTTATTTTTGGTTGGCATTAGTGTGACATTTCAGTTTTTCTTCCACTCAGGAAACTCCATGCAAATGCAAACAAATCTGGCTCTGTCTGACAGTGCTCAGGGAGGAGTGAAGCGTGGCGTGAAAAGCATCTCATTCCTGCATTCTTTTGCCTTTGTATTACTTTTTTCCCCCAGTGATCTCTACGGTAGACTACACATCTGTGAGCATCTTGGTGATGTTGACGTAGTTTGTGTTGGCCAGCGTGCAGTTGGCAGTCTTGAGGTTCTCCCGGCGGAAGTCCTCATTGCTGTTGTTGACCGCCTCCTGGATCTCCATGTAGTCCGACTTGCTGATGGTCGATCCGCTGCGACTCTTTTTCAGCTCCTCGCCCGACTCGCTCTTGGGGGCGTTGACCTGGAGGTACTGCGCCTGCTCCTCCCCTTCCGTCTCGCGGTGGTAGAAGTAGTTGAAGTTGGACACGATGACAGGCACGGGCAAGGCAATGGTCAGCACGCCGGCGATGGCACACAGGGAGCCCACAATCTTGCCCCCGATGGTGGTGGGTACCATGTCACCATAGCCCACCGTGGTCATGGAGACCACGGCCCACCAGAAGGCGTCCGGGATGCTCTCGAACTGGGACTGACGCTCGTCGGCCTCTGCGAAGTATACCGCGCTAGAGAAGAGGATGACACCGATGAAAAGGAAGAAGATGAGCAGTCCCAGCTCTCTCATGCTGGCCTTCAGGGTCTGGCCCAGGATCTGGAGCCCCTTGGAGTGGCGTGAGAGCTTGAAAATTCGAAACACCCGCACCAGTCGGATCACCCTGAGGATTGCTAAAGACATGGCCTGCTGTCCGGCTTGACCGTCATCCGGACTGTCTGCCAGCTCTGTGCCCAGCGTGATGAAATACGGGATGATGGCCACAATGTCAATGATGTTCATGAGGTTGCCAAAGAAGCCCGCTTTGCTGGGGCAGGCGAAGAAGCGCACTAGAAACTCAAAGGAGAACCAGATGATGCACAGCGTCTCCAGGATGAAGAAGGGGTCGGTGAAGTAGGTGGAGGTGTACCTGATGACTGTGGTGTTGGTCTCGGGGTAAAAGATCTCATTGTGGGACTTGTGCATGTCGTCCTCGTCGTTGCGGAAGATGGGGAGGGTCTCCAGACAGAAACTGACAATGGAGATGAGGATGACCATGACGGAGATAATGGCGATAATCCGAGCTGGACCTGAGCTCTCCGGGTACTCAAACAGAAGCCACACTTGTCTCTGAAACTCGTTGTCGGGGAGAGGGCGCTCCTCCTCCTTGATGAAGCCCTCGTCCTCGCGGAAAATCTCAATGGCTTCGTCACCCAGCTCGTAGAAGCGGATCTCCTCGGAGAATATGTCCAGCGTAACGTTCACCGGCCTCCTTAGCCGCCCGCCCGACTGGTAGTAGTACAATATGGCATCAAAGCTGGGTCTGTTCCTGTCAAAAAAGTACTCGTTACGCAACGGGTCAAAGTAGCGCATTCTCTTTTTGGGGTCCCCCAGAAGTGTTTCGGGGAACTGCGAGAGGGTCTTGAGTTGGGTCTCGAAGCGCAGTCCGGAGATGTTGATCACCACCCGCTCGCAGCACTCGTGGTCCGCCTCCGGGTCGTAGTCCAGCGGGTGGCCCGGGTGTGCCGCCGCCTCGTCGGACGGATCACCCGTGGCGACCGTCATCGTGGCGGGAAATGGCGGCTGGCCGAGGACTGCACCTTTCGCGGGGGGTGCGGTCGTGCGTCCGGGTGTGGAGAACCCTCCAGGCGTTTCTCAGGGCTGGACTGCATGTAGGACAGTCACACAAGTAAGTCAAATAAACTTGAGACAGGTAACACTTGATACTTCTCCAACTTGCACCTTTATAAAAGAATCACCTCAAACTTGCTCGAGTGCAATTAATACGCCAGCGGGCTGTGTGTCCTGCATGTCAATTGCTTCTATGCAGGCAGAGTCAGTGCAGCAGCTCATAAATTAGGACGCCCGATCTGCTACATTTTGGGCAATTGGGAACTAAAACCACAAGCGCCTGCTTTTTCTCCCCCTTTTTCTTACGGCGAAGCCATGCATGAACACAACAATGCGGCCAGCACCACGAGCCACGCATGCAGCACCCTGCTGACAACACCACTGCAGTCCAACACACACACATGCACACACACACACACACACACACACACACACACACACACACACACACACACACACACACACACACACACACACACAGAAAGGTATTGGCTGCTTCGAATTCAGGTTTGCGCTGAAGAAACAGAAAATAAAATACTTTTTTTTCAAAGTGGAGGATTTAGAACACACTGCACAGCTGTGTTTGAAATATTCAAAAACACACGTGAATAATTGAAGAGCAGAAGGAAGCAGCCATGGGAAGAAAAAAATATTCTCTTCATGGCGTGGGTGATGAATGGGAGGACTGTCACTGTTATTTTAAAAGAGAGGCTTGCATCAACTGCAAAATACATGGACCAGATGTAAATATTCATGCGGAATGTACATACCTGCAGACATCTTAGTGGACTCTGCTGCTGATACTGTCGTTTGGAGACAACCAGTTCTCCTGTCTTGGAATAAAAAATGCTTTTAATCTACAAAATGAAAACAGGTAATCGTCCCTGTAGTGCATCTCCACTGCAGGACTGCTGGGGAATCACCTCGTGTTGACTGCCTCTCCTCCTTCTGCTGCTGCTGCTGCTGCATCCTTGCCGTGTGCCTGGCCGAGGACGGTGCGCAGGCGGGTGTGTCCTTGCGCCCCCCTTCCTCCTCCCCCTTCTTCTCCTCTTCCTCCTCCTCCTCTTCTTCCTCCACGTCTCTTGTGATGATGGCTGAGGGTGATGATGATGATGACGATGATGATGTTGCTGATTATAGGGTTAAAAAACGAAAGGGTTGGACTAAGAGAAGCGGCTATCACGCAGGAGCAAGGAAAAAAAAAGGTAATGAGATCAGCACAAATGATGTGCAAAGGTGAACACTCGGGAGCGTGAACAGCAAGAGGGACGGCTTTTTGTTCATAATTGAGTGCATTACTGTTTTTCTTAACCCCATTGTCCAAACAAAATGCTGAGTTGCCTGAACCCACTGATAGAATCAGTCACTCTTTTTGGACAAAACATCTATTGTTTGAATCCACCAACTTTTGAAGTGAGCCCAAGTACCTGAACTGAAAGTGAAGAACATTCAATATTTAGTGGCATAACCCCTACTTGCAGTAACTGCATCAAGCCTGTGACTAACTGGTTTCACTAGACTGTTGCAGTGTTCAGTTGAGATTATTTTCTAGGCTTTTTCTGCAGCCTCTTTCAGTTCCTGGTTGTTTCTGGGGATTTCTCCCTTTATTTGGTTCAGGTTCGATGACTGACTTGGCCTGTCAGATCTTCAAAACATGCCGCTTCTTTCTTTTTCAGGACATTCCAAATTATTGTAATGGCGATGCTCAATGTTTGTACAATAACGCTGATTAATGTTTTTTAATGGTTTTCTTTTCCCCCATCAAGGCCTCTCTGGTCAATGTACCGTATGTGTACCACATTTAGTCTATATACTGTGTATATTTAAAGATAGATAGATAAGTGCGTGTGTGTGTGTGTGTAAATCATTATCTATCTATCTATCTATCTATCTATCTATCTATCTATCTATCTATCTATCTATCTATCTATCTATCTATCTATCTATCTATCTATCTATCTATCTATCTATCTATCTATCTATCTATCTATCTATCTATCTATCTATCTATCTATCTATCTATCTATCTATCTATCTATCTATCTATCTATCTATCTATCTATCTATCTATCTATCTATCTATCTATCTATCTATCTATCTATCTATCTATCTATCTATCTATCTATCTATCTATCTATCTATCTATCTATCTTTCTTTATTTTTATGTATCTATCTATGTAATTGCAAGCTTCCCTGGCAACAAACCATTGATTAATAATAGATCAAAAGGTGACAAAAATAGAGCTGAAGCTATTTTAAGATGGCAGAACAACATGGATCAATGGCCTCGCATGTACAACATTCAGAGAAGTGGCGACGGAGGCACTGTGGCCGCAGATGACATCGGGAGGATGGCCATGGGTCAGCGGGAATCCCATGACATAGAAGGGGGGCATGGGAGCGAGTCGGCCTGTTTGTTGATTTATGAGGCTTCGCCAAGGTTCGTGCTGGCAGAGTCCATCAAGGCTGAAACATACGCTGATCCCTCTCACTGTCTTCATAATGGCTTTCCCAAGTACCTCGTGACAGGGCAGCCATTAATAATGAGTCAGGGGTGTGCTCGTGTCAGCTACCAGCCGGGCATTCTCACTTTGCGTGAGCTAGCCACATTTAATTCAATGCGAAGGATCTCGCACCAGTCTTGTGCGTGCAGTGCCAATGGTGGTCAACACGACACAAGCTTGTGAACTGTAATGTAATCATGCTTTTAGAGTGTGCAAAATAGGGCAAGTGGGCCATATGAGGCCCACACCGTTCTTTCATCCAAGCCCCAGAGTCCGGATTAAAGTCTGGACGATTCACCAAGTCGATGCGATTTATGTAGCTGATTATCAATTGAACAAAAAAATTTTCATGGACCACCGCACTAAATCGTCCCGAGATATGATTGTGAGTGAGAATGGTTGTTTGTCTATGTGTGTCATGCGATTGGCAGGCAACCAGTCAGGGTGTCCCCCGCTTACTGCCCGAAAACAGCTGGAAGAGTCTCCAGCACGCCCACGGCCCTCATGAGGATTAGCGGATCAGATAATGGAATAGTGGGTGGATGGAAGCCGGATTTTGAACTTGAACTTGTCACTTGCCCCCCTTGGCTTGGCATGTTTCAATGTCTGGTCGAGCTCCCTTGAATGTACCTTCCAGACAAACTGGGAAGCAAACAGATGAATTCAGATTTTAGGGCGGGAACTAAGCCCAACTCCCGATTGATTCATTTATGAACTGATTAGGATGTTTGCCTAAAGACTTACAGTCCACATATGAGGCAAGAGGATTAAGATTAAAATGTTCACTCGTTTGATGTTGTGCTTCTTGATACGTAGGAAGCCTCATGCGTATAATCCTTATCTGGGAATTATTCTCATACTAAAACCATTTTATCCTTATCCAGTGCCTTGCTCTCCCACCTCCACTGTATGTATCTTACCTACCGCAACAGTGATGCACTTCACTTCCTCTCCAAAGCGTCCTCATCGAGGTTTCTTCTTTTTTTTTTTTTTAAGAGGTGTGCAGATGGAGACAAGGCTGGGGGTGGAGAAGAGGAAGTGAGGATGGGGGAGAGTGGAGTCGTGGATCACCAGATGGATGCCCAGCTGGATTAGACAAGACCACTGGTCTACGGCGACTCTGGATTTGGCCTTTGTATAACAATATGCACCAACTTTCTTTCAATACATATTTTATAGTTACTACAGAGTAGTGGTTAAACATGCCCAGGGGCCTACATACTTGTAACACATTATTCAAATGAGAGGCAAAACCCTTTTTTTTTCCATACGCCAATGGGTGATGTTACGACTGAGCCGAGTGAATACTGCCCAGCAACTGACACCAAACACATGGCAGCATGGATTGAGCCAAAGTTGTTCTCCTAAGAGCAAAATTGCCAGAGTGTTTTGAATTTGAATTTGAATTCACTTTACATACAGTATATATCTCTATCTATAGATGTATAGATATAGATATATACTGTATGTAAAGGAAGGGTGGGTGGATATCTATAGATATATAGATATAGATATACTGTAGATATATAGATATACTGTATCAGGGACGTGCGGTCAGGGGAGGCAGGTGAGGCAGTGCCGCACCTCTCAACGCGCATTGCATTGCGCAATCATCACAAACTGGGTTGATACATGCAACTGGCACGTCCTGCTTGCCGTACATCTGCACATCAGCAATATAACATTTGCAGATACATTTATTTGATCTGCTTTTCCTAAGTCTGGCTAATGTTTTTAAACCATTAAAGTTTAATGTTTTTTGTGACATATTTAGATTTGCTGATGGGAAATAAAACCGCAGTGAAAAGGCATAGGTTGCGGCAGATCGTTCTCTGCCGCAATTAAGAGGGCGTACGTGAGCAAACAGGTACGTTGCGCTCTTCTTCTGTGCAGAGGTGCCAGGCGAGTCAAGTGCGATCCTTTTTTAAATTTGCTACGTCGGACAGCCAAAATGGAAGAAAAGGATTATATATCGAAGCTTAAAAACTTCTCAAAACTGGACTTTCAGTCAAAAGTGGACGTGATTAACACAGGTAGACCAACGCCGGAGTGAAAAGGTTTGCTTCAAACTACGGGACAGCCCGGACAACTTTTCAAACGGAGTGGTAAAGCCGAAAAGAACGGTGATGTGGCTGTCCTTCGAAAACCCGTCTTTACTGTTTTCCCTGCCTTTTGTTCTCAATTTGTCTCGATATTGTGATATAAAAAGCGCAAGGATCGATTTGGCATTGAACGAACAGTGGAGGTTCAACGTTAGCATCCGCAATGCCAAGGTAAGGGAAAAGCGAGAGATTGTGAAAGACCTCATTCATGCAACCTGCTTTTTCGCTAAACGGGAGTTGGCATTTCGTGGTCATGACGAGAGGGCAAGCTCTTCTAATCGTGGCGATTATGTAGAAGTATCACTTGCTTTTGATGAGAAAGATGAGAGGTTAGCTAGACATTTGGACTCATCCAGTGTGCTTTCTGGCTTGTCCAATAGAATACAGAACGATATAATTGAAGCTTTCGGTGATGTGATAATAAATGATCTAAAAAGGGAGATCAATGCTGCCCCATTTGTTTCCATAGAGTTGGACGAGACTACGGATCTCACAAACAAAGCACAGATCTGTTATTTTGCGCTATGTTGCCAAAAGTGAAGTGGACTGTGGTGGTGGAAGCGTTTTTAGGATTTGATGATGTAAGTGATGATAGGTGAGCCCCTGCTGTAGCTGCGTATGTCTTGGAAGTGTTGGAGAAAACAGCTGTGTTAAAAAACTAGTAGCGCAAACCTATGATCCAGATCGCTGGGACAATGATACTCAAATGATGGTCACTGGATATGATCGATGGCTGTCAGAAGCATCGACATGCTTTTTAATGATGGCATATGAGGGCATTTTCAGTGAAACTGATGCACTTTTTAGAGTGCTGCAAAACAAAGTCATGGACATTGGATATTGTTGTGCGCGACCCACGACACCATCGGAGTTGTTGAACGCATGAGACGGGACTTTAACACACTGTATGAGCGATTTGAGCAGAAATGCAGCACACTTGGCCGAAACAACAGTGGAAGAAATCAGTCGGTCAGAGACGAGAGAAAACTAATGTTCGACAAGATTATGGTCAACATCAGTGTTCAGATGAAAGCTAGGTTTGATCATTTTGTGAGCTAGCTTTCCTCGGTTTGGTCGACTGTACAAAATTTAATGACATGTCACAACATTTTGATGACACCAAACTGCAGAGGCTGTCAAAATCTTATAACAAAATAAATTAGTTTAAGAAAAATGCAATAGAATATTGTATTTTTCCCATGGGGTCAAATTTTGGATATGAAATAACCAGTAGCCAATTGAATAAGCTACTGTTTTTGGTTGATACATTTGTAAATCTGACACTAAACGAGTCGGTGCCTCACCAACCATGAACCTCACCGCACGCCACTGATATACAGTATAGATAGATTGATAGATAGATACCACCAATGGGCTTGCAAAAAATTGTGAGGGTTTTATACTCTCTCTGTTGATTCGTCCCCGCCATATAAAATCCACAAATGGTACGTCACTGGACTCTTCTTGTTTGTGAAATGTTTGGTTATTTGTTTGGGTTTTTGTTTTTTGTTTGTTTTAAATAAAAATGTTTAAAAAAATACTTAGGCAACTATATTATTGGGATAACCAAATAAAGGAGAGCTTCCACTCTGTAACGGGCAATCTTCGAATAACGCAAAACGAAAGTCTATGTTTAATAAACTATCCACCATCTTCAGTGAACTTGAATATTTATTGTTAATGAGAACATACGGATTGTATGAATCTAAAAAACAATTAACGCCAATTGTAAAAAAAGGAACTCTAATCAAAGAACATATTCATTTATTTTCAGATTCTAAACTGCATGAAAGGACAAAACATTACTGTTCAGACAATGTATTCTCAAAAGAGCATGACTCAGAAGGCCGATGACATTCTGTCACTGAAGCAGAGATCCCCTCATGTCACCTGAGCAAATGTGTGCGTGTGTGTGTGTGTGTGTGTGTGTGTGTGTGTGTGTGCGCGTGTGTGTGTGTGTGTGTGTGTGTGTGTGTGTGTGTGTGTGTGTGTGTGTGTGTGTGTGTGTGTGTGTGTGTGTGTGTGTGTGTGTGTGTGTGTGTGTGTGTGTGTGTGTGCGTGCGTGCGTGTGCCCGCACTATGTGAAATTCAAGTCAAGGTAAGCGTTTCCTTCGGGCACACTACATTATGTTACAGGAAGGTCACGTTTGAAATAAGACTCCAGGAGCTGCAGGATGGATTTAAAATGATGATGGTGCTGGCGGTGGTTGAGAACTGAAGTAGCATGACTTCGCATTCTGAAAAAACAGTCAGGTGTTATGAGAGAGAGAGAGAGAGAGAGAGAGAGAGAGAGAGAGAGAGAGAGAGAGAGAGAGAGAGAGAGAGAGAGAGAGAGAGAGAGAGAGAGAGAGAGAGAGAGAGAGAGAGAGAGAGAGAGAGAGAGAGAGAGAGAGAGAGAGAGAGAGAGAGAGAGAGAGAGAGAGAGAGAGAGAGAGAGAGAGAGAGAGAGAGAGAGAGAGAGAGAGAGAGAGAGAGAGAGAGAGAGAGAGAGAGAGAGAGAGAGAGAGAGAGAGAGAGAGAGAGAGAGAGAGAGAGAGAGAGAGAGAGAGAGAGAGAGAGAGAGAGAGAGAGAGAGAGAGAGAGAGAGAGAGAGAGAGAGAGAGAGAGAGAGAGAGAGAGAGAGAGAGAGAGAGAGAGAGAGAGAGAGAGAGAGAGAGAGAGAGAGAGAGAGAGAGAGAGAGAGAACGTGCTGCAGTGTGTGCTGCATGCAGTGAAGTTGTCCGCTATAGTGTGGGACAATGGGGCACTGAGTCACTGATGCCTGACTTTTTGGTTGGGCAGAGAACCAAATGAATAGATAGCTCGACTTTTGATTCAACCTTAAATTTAGAGTGGTAGCTAGACTCAAAATGGCCATATCATTTTTCCCCATTGAAATAAATAGAGAAGCAATTAATCCCGTCCAGCCCTTGTGCTCCTTCTGGTGTGTATATCTTGGACACCAGGGGGCAGTATAATATAGAAATACTGTACAGACACACTTGAAGAAGAATCATCCGAAGATTAGTTGTCAAGAATATACAGTGGACCCTACATACTTATGGAGTAGGCACCCACAGGTTCCCCGATTCACAGATTAAAAAAAATATTAATACTCTCTCTCTCTCTCTCTCTCTCTCTATATATATATATATATATTTTGTATGGCTGGATAGCTCAGTTGGTAAGGAAGGCATGGGTTTGGCATACGGGAGACGGTGGTTCGAATCCCGCTTGGGGCAAAAAAATGAGGCCATAACACCATCCAGTGTGGGTCCTTGGGCAAGATCCTTCACGCTAATGCCTACCTCATACAGTGACGAGAGACAATAAAATGAATGACATGCCGGCTCAGACGTCACCCGGCCAAACAAGGTCTGCGTCAGGTGCTCGGGAACCAGAGCACCTTGATGAAAAATGGGCTACTGGAACAAAGCAGAGATGGACGAGATGCGATAACATGGCTCTTTTGGAATGCTACTACTCAAGCAACCCTAGTCAGAGGGGTTACATGCAGAGAATGTGGGCTAAATGGTTACTTCGAAACCCACAGTCACGGTTGACCACGAAACAACTAGTAACTCAGTGTTCCAACATCCACAAACGGCAACTTCTGTCACAACTTGAGATTGATGAGGTACAATGCAGGTTCCATGGTGAAGGGCCCCAGGCTCCCAGATCAGAGGAGGAGGTCATAGATTGGGAGGTTTTTATATATATATATATACAGCGTGAGCGTGGATCGTTGTTCGTCTCTGTGTGCCGTGGTTCAGGGTGTCCACCGCCTCCTGCCCAAAGATGGCTGGGATAGCCATCCCAAGGTGACCCTTGTGAGGATTAAGTGGATGGATGGATCGATAGATAGATCGATCAATAGATAGACAGATAGATACATACATTCCACCAATGGGCACATATAACCACCAAGTGATTTCAACACATTAAATTTATGGATTTCAAAATGGTTTTGTGGGCCGAAGGATTTATTGCAGAAGAATACAAAACTAACTGTACATTAGCGGCCCCAACAGAGTATACCTGTATTGAAGCCGGCCCAGTAGGAAACAAACAAAGCATACAGATTCTAGTGACTGGACAATTTGATGGATGAAAATGGGTGGCTTAATCTGCCTAATTGTTATTCCACATGAAAATCATGTTTGGATGAGTGGGGGCACATAGAGCAGTACTTTCCGAAGCTAACATATTATGTGCCCGGGTCCACACTTGAACTTCACTTGAAGCTCATTCATAACAAACTTGAGGAAGTAAAAACGGCATGTGCATTTGGAGCAATTATTCACAGCTGCCAGCGTTTTATCATTCCTTGCCCGCCCGTGATATTTCCTGAGCGTGCCCTAAAACTGCGACTTAGTGCTGCAGGAACTTGCAGGAAGTAAGGTTGTTGCCATTCATGTATCCATCCATCCGTCCATCTGCTCTTTGGCGTGTGTGTAATTGCACTCCGAGAGCCATTCATAAAGTTCACTGGTCTTTACAGAGACAGGGGCTCGGGGCCTCCACTCAGACAAAAAGGAAGTCCTGCATGAGAGCATGTGCCACGGGAAGCACCGTCTCCTCAGAAGGAAGTCATGCTGAGTCCACTGAGTATGACCACACATAGTGCATGCAGCCTGCCAGCCTGGCCATAGATGCGACATGAATGTGGCTCAGATTACCCAGAATTCTCTGATCAGCATGGTTGAAGTGGTCTTGGTCATGTGACTATCCATCCATCCATTTTCAACACCGCTTATCCTGAACATGGTCGAGGGGAGTTGCTGGAGCCTATCCTAGCTGACTTCGGGCTGAAGGCAGACTACAACCTGAAGTGGTCGCCAATCAGTCACAGGATAAATATCGAGACAAACGACCATTCACACCCACAATCACACCGTCACTGAGTGGGAACCGATCCCACGCTGCCCGCAAACAAGTCCGGAGTGTGTACCACTAAAACCATCAGCGACTACGTCGTTTGACTACTGAGACTTAAATATCATATTGCTCCAAATAGTCACTTTTCAGGAGATGCCGAAAACGGCACATTTGTTCAACCATTAGTCTTGCATCATTACATCAGAGAAGGCCATTTTCAACACTTTTGATTGGCCAGTAATTTCATTAACAACAGCAACAACAAAATGCACGTGTGGACTCACTGACCCATAGTATAGATTTCTAAAAAATCGAAACTGACCAAATTGTGGCATATGATGTTTCGGCTTGACGTCAGATTGGCCCTTTGTCGTCAATGCTTGACATGCTTTCATTAATATTATCTAATTTTTATTTTGGGTCGTATCATTCCTAAAATAACCAGTTTTTTCGTTTGATTTAAGTATTCAAAACACCACATTAAAAAATTTACATTTTTCTTTCAATTCCAAATGAATGAATTTGTGTTGTAAATTTCCTCCATAAAGCTGTGCAAATGCCCTCTGGTGCGCTCATGTGACCTGGACTTGAACCATCCTGGCAACCACCAACCGAGCACCTGGCCTCCTCCCACTGCTGACAAGCATCTCAAGGGATCGGGTCTCCATGACAACCAAAAGAAGACAGAACGGAGTGTTTCCCAACGACAGCGACACTGCTGATTTTTGTCCACACTGCATCTTATCTCCATATTCTGTGCAAATATTTGAAAACAGTAGTGACAAGATAAGCTCTTCTCTCCGCACAGTAGAGGCAGGTCTTCACGTGTGAAGGTGTTCCAAACATTGCCGCCATGCTGTGGAGGATAAGATTAAAGGCTGTACATTGAAGGGCAAAGAGAAGGTACTAAGTGTTTGAACCGACTACACTAGATTTTATGTGGCCAAAAGTGAACAGTCGGCAAAAAGAGAGAGACTTTGTGTGTGTGCACGTGTGCGCATGCAGTTCCAGGAAGTATCAAGTCAGCACTTCCTTTAAATAAACCATACATCTGTGCCTGAATCACTTCCTGCCTACTATTTGGCTTACGGTCCTGTTACCCTCCTTCAAATTAACCTCAGACCAGATACTTGATGCACGGATGTGAATATTTGCCCCGTGTTGGGAAATTCATGTTTTATTGTTTGGATACAATTGTGGTCAAGTGTGAAATGAAACAACCAAGTAAATGTTCATCAATATGTCGGTGGGAAAAATGTTCTAAATGTTGATGGACTGTGGTGTATGTACGTAATAACCGCCCCCAAATTGAGTTTCTCACCCCAGACATGCCATTATTTAAATTTAATTAATGACATTTAAAGTGGATAGCAAAAATCCTACACTGTCAGGAAAAGCCTACTAGAGCTAGATGAACTTTATTTGGGGTTAATCAGAGACTTGCTGTGGCAGGTGTGTGTTGACTCCTATCTTACATGAGTTTGCATGTGATCAGTTATTTCTGAATTCATCTCCATCCAAGTTTCTTAGAGTGTGTTCACACTTATGCAACCAACTAATATCAGACAGTTGTTTGTTTTTACTTCCCATTGAAAAGATTTTTGGTGGTAGGCCACATTAATGCTGGATTTATCTTGCCCTCATTTATATAGGGCAAGGGTATATATATATATATATATATATATATATATATATACACATAAAGGTATATGCCAAAATATTTTCCATTCAAATGAAGAGAAAAATTTGATCTATCCATTCATTCATCCATTATCTGAATAGCTTTGTTTGTTTGTTTTTCAACCCAATTAAAATATCTACCAATTCTTCTTGGTTTAGTGACCATTTATAATCACAAATCTATCCGTCCATCTATCCATTTTCTAATCCGCTTATCCTCACAAGGGTGGATAGCCGTGCTGGAAGCTGCGCAGCCAAGACGCAACCCATGCAGACACGGGGAGCGGAAATCAAACTGCAACTCTGCAGTATGAGGCGGCCGTGCGAACCAGTCCCACACCGTGCCGGCCGAATCATTGAGGTCAAAAATGAATTGTAATAGCTCGGATTATCCACTAGATGTAAGCGTTCAGCTACTACGGTATTTGTGGCTGCAACACGGTGCAGAAAGACACAACCAAGTAAAATCCTAAAGTTTGGTTCAAATTAGAACGAATCTGAAATGCGTGGATGATTTGTAAATATATTGTCTGATTCCCCGCCCCCCTACCCCCAAACATATAGTTATTATTTTCAGGTGGGGGGGGGGGGGTTCAACAAATTATTGATGAATGTACTGTATATTATTTTTTATTATTTCTTTATTGGATTGTATTTTCTTATTTTTCTTCGTGAAATTAATAAGTTTAATGATCAATATATTTTTATGTATTTTGATTTGTTACAGCTTGACAGCGCTCATGTGTGTGTGTGTGTGTGTGTGTGTGCGTGTGTGTGTGTGTGTGTGTGTGAGTGTGATTGGCCTGGTGGTTGACTGGTTAATGCGCCGTCCTCGCAGTGCAGGGGTGCAGTGTTTGGGACAATTTAGAGTGTTCTATTAACCTGTCATGCATGTTTTGGGGATGTGGGAGGAAACCGGAGTACCCGGTGAAAACCCAACCAGGCACGGTAAGAACATGTATACTCCACACAAGAAGGCCGGAGCTGGAATCGGACCCTGCACCTCTGCACTGTGAGGCGGATGTATTAACCAGTGCAGTCGTCCTATTATTATTATTATTATCCATCCATCCATTCATCCATTTTCTTAACCGCTTTATAATCACAAGAGTCGCCGGGGATGCCGGAGCCTACCCCAGCCGTCCTCGGGCAGTAGGTGGGGGACACCCTGAACTGGTTGCCAGCCAATCGCAGGGCACACACAGACAAATAACCATCTTCACTCGCAATCACACCTAGGGAGAATTTTGAGTTCTCAATCAGCCTGCCATGCATGTTTTTAGAATGCAAATTCCACACAGGAAGGCCGTAGCCATGATTGAACCCACGACCTCTGCACTGTGAGGTCAACGCGCTAACCAGTGGACCACCGGGACACCTGTGCACCACTATTATTATTATTATTATTATTATTTCTGTTATTTTATTTTTTTGGGCTAATATTAGTAGCAGTTGTAGTTGTTATAGGATGCAGTAGCAGTAGCAATCTGAAAACACGATGTCTGTGGGAAAATAAACAAGGCCAGATTTAGAATTAGCACACATTTTTTTAAAAATTAGCTACAATAGTTACCGGTACTTGGCATCTCAGATTTTTTAAAAAAGTAAAAATTTGTTGACCTCTATTATTAATCCTAATTATAGTTGATACTTTAAGTATAATTCACTTAAACTGTGTGTTAATGACAATAAATGGGCTTGAAAAGTTGAAAGCCAGTAAGTGCCTCCTTAGAATGGTTGTAAACACCCTCAATCAGGAAGTAATTGCATAATTTAAGCATGTGTTTGTTTGTGGGACAAAGTGGAAAACACATTTTTCAACAACATACTCAGTTGTCTGGATGTTATTGTTGTTGGTTACACTTTTAGCTTGTATAAATTAGTTCACAGACCCCACGCCATCCCCCCCAAAAAATAATGAAATACATTTGAAACCGAGTCTAAAGAATTGTCATCAGTGTTCCAACACTTTTGGGGGCAAACTCAAAATGTAGATTAAAGGGATTTAAATATATGCAACCGGAAAGTGAACAGATAAGTAAAGTACGTGCTGTTTTCTAGACTATAATGGGCAGGCCAGGCTTGTAGGCAAAGGAAGGGAAGTCCTCGTGAAAAACAAACAATGCCTGGGGAAACATCAGAGGATGTTGCTGTGGGGACCGTCGTTGTCATGGCAACTGCATCAGTAACCGCAAGGGGAGCTGCGGGGCAGGATTTCCTCTTGACCACGTGAGCTAACATTCACCTTTAGACTGATATGATCGCCAATCCTTACGACTTTCAGAAGTCGGTCATTTTGATGGAACAATTTCCATTTTATTTACATTATATAGAGGCAACTCTGAAGTTCAATCATTCAAGACGGGCTTTCACATCACGATCGGCACTCTATCTGAATATATACCTGATTTATCATCTTCACAAGTGATGATCGTTACAAACAATACACATTTGTATCTGTACTCTAGCCACTTGACAATAAAACATTTGAAGCTTGACACATGAAGTTTGACTTTAAAAGTTGACAGCACATAACATTCGGCACACTCGAGTAATAAAAAGCTGAGGCACACATGCTGATAATCGGGACAAAGTTCTTCTCCTATGGTGTGTGTGTTTTTTTTTTCTTTCCTGATCTCCTGACACCGGTTCGATATTTACAATGGTAAATCCTTGCGTGTGGACAATAGTTGTGGCCAACTTTTTCTTTGTCATGTTTGGGCTCCCTTATTTAAAATTTAAAAAAAATTGTCAAGATTTTCAATATTACTTTGCTTAATGCGATCCAATTCTGAGATTTTCCTTTTGTAAATATATTAATGAATTTAACAGCAGAGGATTGCATGGGACCCAAATCATTTATGTATATTCAATTTCATACAAATTCCAGCAATAGACATAAAATGCCGCTGGCTGACAGTATCGGTTTGTAAAATGCCTTCCTGTTTGCTCTCCGTTACGTCAGGTTGTCAAGGCGGGCAGTTTTGCTTTATTTTACTTTTATGACATTGTGGTTACGTTGCCTTTGTCCTCATTTGACAGGTAAGAATGTTTAAATGTTACTAGAAACTCTGCCTGCACAGAGAATCATCGAACCATAAACATTATTTGTACAAAACTATTACAGTGAGAGGGGTGCTTTTATGAGTATGGGGTACTATTCTGAGAGGAGTGCTTAACTGTTAGAAAAAGCTGTCAGTGTAATGCATGACAATCATAAAGAACACAAACTCGCTGATGCCCCGACAGCAATGAAAAGCAAGTATTTTCTTTGCTTTCTCAGCAGACGATGTGCCACGAGGGATCATCAAGTGTGCCGCAGGAAATGATCCAACTTCATTTCAACGGTCCTAAAAAAATGCTCTAATAAATGTATGGCAAATGATGGAGTTTTTGTTCATCCATTCATTCCAGTGCCTGTCGAGTCACACGCAGAACAGTTAAATGTTTTTTTCCACTAGATGGCAGAAGGTACACAATTAACCTGCAGCGGTCAGGAACAAGCATTTTGTGAGATTTACTTTTTGTACTAGTTTTGTTTGGTGGTGTGCCATGAGATTTTTCTAATGTAAAATAGGTGCTCTGGATCAATAATGCTTGGGAAATACTGTATTATCAGTGCGAGTGTGCCTAATAAAATGGCCTGTGAATGTACAGATTCGGTACCCAGTCAACAACCGCCCACCCTTCCCCACACACTAGATATGTAAGTATAGGCACCATCAGGGAACATGTATATCTACACAGTAAGCAAGCCAATGGTCTTCTATATTTTCTCATTAAACAAACACTTCGAAAAGTAAATTAGGATCAATAATCATAATACTACCGATTAACTTTCAGTTGATTGGGGTGTACAGTTTTGGGATGAAATTAGAGGATGAATCTAAAATGAAGCATTACCTCATTTTGTTTTTTCTTAACAGATGTGTTGAACTGTTAAGTGTTTCATCACTTTTTGCATATCTTGCTGTTTTCAAATAGGGAACCGAATAGCACAATTTACATTTGTACCGGTAGGTGTTTGAGACATGGCCCAATATGCTAAGATGTCCACTTTCGGTGACTTCTCCAGTCTTTTGTTTTGTTGCAATCGGCTGATGACTTGGTTGTCATTCTCATTTGAGTGGCCAGCACTGTTGATCGTGTATGTCAAAATGTGAACAGCACGATGAAGAGGCCTGTTTAATTCGAATATAACCAGTAAATGTACAGTATTGGTTAATAATTTGGCTTTTCGGCTTTTTGTTTAAACAACGGCAAGTATTAAATGGAAGAGTTGATGTTTAGAGGTCAAAATAAGTTCACCTGAAAGGTTTCCAGCGCATTTTCGGTTCCTTCTAAAATTTCACCCAAATGCCCAACGTCAGCTAAGTTTTTGTGAGTAATGTATGCCGTGTGGAAAATGATAGCTTATCATTGCTAGTTGTATAAATTAAAAAAAAATAAAGACGGACATTTACTCCCCTCAGATATGATTTTAAAAAACATATTAACACACTTTAAAAAAAAACAATGTTGCTACTTTTGTCCCAGTGTTCCACTTTAGACGTCGGTAAACATCTTGGTGATATTCACGCAGTTGTGGCTGTTGAAATGAGGCTGCTTGACGCCCTCCTCCACCCCGGCATGGCCTCCCTTTCCGAGGCTGCCGGAAGAAGCGCACGACCCCCGCGGCTGTAGTAGCTCCGCGCTGGGCAGGTGGTCGCAGCTGGCGTTCAGGGCGCACGGCGGCAGGTCGTCAGCATCCGTCTCGCGGTGGTAAAAGTAGTTGAAGTTGGACACGATGACGGGCACGGGCAAGGCAATGGTCAGCACGCCGGCGATGGCGCACAGAGAACCCACGATCTTCCCCCCGATGGTCACCGGGTGCATGTCGCCGTAGCCCACCGTCGTCATGGTGACCACCGCCCACCAGAAAGCGTCTGGAATGCTGCTGAAGCTCGACGTGGGGTCGTCCGCCTCGGCGAAGTAAACCGCGCTGGAGAAGAGGATGACGCCGATGAAGAGGAAGAAAATGAGCAAGCCCAGTTCTCTCATGCTGGCCTTGAGGGTCTGCCCCAGGATCTGGAGCCCCTTGGAATGTCTCGAGAGCTTGAAAATCCGGAAGACCCTCACCAGGCGGATCACGCGAAGAATGGCGAGCGACATGGCCTGCTGGCCCCCGTTACTCTCCGTCTCGGCCAGCTCGGTGCCCAGCGTGATGAAATAAGGGATGATGGCCACTACGTCGATGACGTTCATGATGTTCCTAGAGAAGGAAGTCTTACTGGGGCACGACAAGAAGCGCACGATGAGCTCGAAGGAGAACCAGATGATGCACAGGGTCTCGATGACGAAAAAGGGGTCCGTGAAGGGGCTCGGTGCGTATGAGGGGACGCCGCTGATCATGCTGGAATTGCGGCTGAGCTGCGCGGATTGGCCGCGCTCCTCCCGGAACTCCGGCAGGGTCTCCATGCAGAAGATGACGATTGAGATGAGGATGACGAGCACGGACACGATGGCGATGCCCCGCGCCGGACCCGAGCTTTCCGGGTACTCAAACAGGAGCCAGATCTGCTTCTGGAAGTCATACTTGGGCAGGACGCGCTCCTCCTCCCTGATGAAGCCTTCGTCCTCTCGGAATTTCTCCATCGCGTCCTCGCCGAGTTGATAGAAGCGAATCTCCTCGGAGAAAATGTCGATGGGCACGTTCACGGGTCTCCGGATGCGCCCGCCGGACTGATAGTAGTAGAGGATTGCGTCGAAGCTGGGTCGATTGCGATCGAAGAAGTACTCGTTCCGGAGGGGGTCAAAGTAGCGCATCCTCTTGTGGGGGTCGCCGAGCAGCGTCTCCGGGAACTGGTTAAAAGTTTTCAGCTGCGTCTCGAAGCGCAAACCGGAGATGTTGATGACCACGCGCTCGCAGCAGCCCAGCTCGTACATACCAAAGTGGTGCAGGTTCTGACTTTGGGTCGGCGTAGCCCCCTCCGGCATATTCTCCAATGTCATGTCGTCATCGTCATGAGTGAGCCACTTCAGGTACCCAGAGGGGAACGCGGGTGACTGGATCACGCCCGAGTCCCGGCGGTCCATACAGGTGGCCTAGAAGGAGGGAGGAGGGAGGAGGGAGGAGGGGTGGAGTGGTGGGAGGAGGGAAGCCTCCCCCCCCTCCAGAGACTGAAGTGCTGAGGTCGACCCACCCGCCGAGCCACTGTCGGCCGTCACCGGGCGCTCGTCCACGCAACCAAGTGACGCGCTTGATATGTTCGCTCCAGCAAGCAGGATCCCCCTTCCAGGCTCCACTCCCCGCCCTCAAACACAAAGCAGCTCCACACCCACTAAGCGCAAGCATCTCTCTCTCTCTCTCTCTCTCTCTCTCTCTCTCTCTCTCTCTCTCTCTCTCTCTCTCTCTCTCTCTCTCTCTCTCTCTCTCTCTCTCTCTCTCTCTCTCTCTCGCTCACTCTCTCTCGCACTCTCTCTCTCTCGCTCTCTCTCTTTTACACACACGTCCACGCGCAGGGAAATTTAATGGCAAAAGCAAGGGGCCAAGGCGGTCACACGAGACAGAGCAGCACAATGAAATGCATCGCACCATTAAATCATGATGGCAAATTTTGAATTCTTTACATTCCTTTGTATTGTTAATGTTCCATGATTTATTCAAGTACAATATTTTATGGGCATATTTTTATTCTTAAAAAAATTAAACGAAAATTTGTCTGTGGGTGAAAAAAAATTATAGGTAAATTTTTATTATTAAAAAGATTAAACAAAAATTTGTCTGTGGGTGATGCGGTGGCTCCCCGGGCATTCACCTGACGGGGACATCCCTTTTGAAGAAAAAAAATGATTTGGTGCACGGGCGTCCCGGTGGTTAGCGCGTCAACCACACAGTGCAGAGGTTCAATTCCAGCTTCGGCCTACCTGTGTGGAGTTTGCATGTTCTCCTCGGGCCTGCGTGGGTTTTCTCCGGGTAATCCGGGTTCCTCCCACATTCCAAAAACATGCATGGCAGGCGGATTGAATGCTCTAAATTGTCCCTCGGTGTCCCTGAGTGTGAGCGTGGATGGTTGTTCGTCTCTGTGTGCCCTGCGATTGGCTGGCAACTGGTTCAGGGTGTCCCCCGCCTACTTCCCGAAGACAGCTGGGATAGGCTCCAGCACTCCCCACGACCCTCGTGAGGATAAAGCAGAACAGAAAATGGATGGATGGATGGATGGATGTGGTGGGCCGGACATAGGCCCACCGGAACTTGAGTTTGAGAAAAGTGTTGTATTGGATATTATTGAAGCGTGTTGGTGTACCTAATGTTGTGTCCAGTGAGTCCCGTGACAGAAATGAAAATTTCTAGTGGCTGCCAGAGTGGCCGAAATGCAGATAGATGTGAGCAACACAATGACTACCTGCTTGTAATTATGTCCCCTCGGCTTAGGTGCTGTTGTCGCTCTCCGGGGTGCTGAACATGTCACGTGTCACATGCACACGCGCACATATAAACAAATAAAAGCATGCTAAGATTAGCTCCGATGCATAAACATCCCCACCCAGCACACACGCCTGAGCTATACAGCATTTTTCATTTTTCTCTAACAAAATTTGCATGAAGAAGCGTCCCGTGTGTGCTCCTTTGTCAACGCGCTGTTGTTTCAAGCTTCATCAAAGGCGGCTGACATTGTGTGCGGTGAGCAACACGTGTGCGAGGGGAAGGCGAGGTGGGTGAACGTGGGATGATTATTAATGAATCCAAATGGGATTCGGATGTGTCTTTTATGCGTGGATCATTTTCATTTCAAAATGTTAAAACTCAAAGAGAGAAAAAAAAGAAAGCCGAGCCTATCCAAATATCCAACCTGCAGAAAATGCTCTTAAAGGGCTTATCGGGCTGGGATGGTACAATTTTCACTTACAAGCTCATTTTTTAAAATCAGGAAATTGATATTGCTTGCATTTTCAATTTGATCAATTTGTTTATATCGAAACGCCATCACCCTCTTCCCATGTATTGGTTATGGGAGGAACTCGACAATATTTGTCCATTCAAAATCTTTGTAATCACGAACAATTTCCAAAGACGGCAATCAATCAGCACCAAAACGTATGTTGATATTGCCGCTTATGGCCACTTCAACCTTTGAAAATAGTATGAAAAAAGTATGATCCTCGCCATGGCTCATGCGGAAGTAAGCAGTTCACAATTGTCTCATGCCAAATTGCCTTTCTTTTGACAAACCCCAACGATATGAACACAATGTGTTCCGAGATGCTTTTTGCAAGCCGAATGGACTATTTGCACGCAGGCATTTCCGCATTTGGGCTACAGAGGCATGCTAACACCCGGTCGCTTTTCTAAGGCCGAGCAATAGTTTCAAACTCTTTATAGTATACTCGTAATCTGCTGAAACGATGTCAAGTGAGCATGAATGACACATTATTTTATTATTCACTCCTATTATCCAAAGTGTCGGCAGAGCAATCAAAGCATCATATCCCCTTCGTCACACATTATGTATGATTTAGTGTATCTCAAGTGTGTATCACAGTGCATGCAGGGTGCTATGAATGGCAGACTTGCATGGCTTATTTTGACACGCTCAACCCAACTTTCTTTATAGCGCACAAAAAAACAACCACAAAAGAGATTTATTATCATTTTACTGTCACGGTCTCTCATGAGGTGCAAAAAATGAGTTTATGAAACCATAAAAGACAAGCAATAATAAAATAGTAATAATCTCAAACATACTAGTAACTGGAGAATGAGGATAAATCTTCCCGCAGAGCGGCTGATATCGGCACTCTATAGAAGGCTGCCTCGAACGGACAACGGGGAAGAGAGTGCAGCTTTGCGATTCGCCGGGGACAGACACGCTGTCTTCATCGATTCGATGTTGCAATCTGTAAATTGTCTGACTGTATAAACCTTTTATCTTCTTTGTCGTACCAAGCTCACCGGTAAAGGGTTTCAAATAAAAAGCTAAACATAATGGTCGGCACACCATAAAGTTGGCCGGAAAAGGCATTTCTTTGTCTTTTCAAAATCACCACTTTGGAGAAGGACATTTCGACGTTGAAAATCCCAAGCTCTGAGCTCTTGAATATACAGGTACCTGTTACAAAAACCCACATGAACAAAATGTTGATGAATGAGGTCATTTTTCCTCCGGATGGCATCCCAGTAGATTGGAATAAGCAGAAGCCATATTTTCCACTGGAAATATTGTCATAAAGTGCCGTACATGGAGTCCTTTGCTCTTACGTCAGTAGATATTCAAATTTTATTTCTATAAGTGTTCGCTTGACTCGTCATTTTTCCAGATCCACTTCCAGGATGTAGACCCTCCGCTGCCTATCTGCAAAAATGATGCACTTGGCTGAAGTCATCGCTGGAAGTCGTTTGCTCTGAGTTTTTCAAAATTTGTCCATTCATCCATTTTCTGAGCCGCAGATCTTCACTATGGTTGTGCGTGGGTGTGCTGGGTTTTTCACATTCCAACTTTGAAATGTCACCAAGCCAACCTCAACGCCATTGCTGCTCTCAGAGAAGCAAGTAACGTTCGGCCACTGAGACAGCCAAGGTTATTGTATAAAATGATCTTCCCACTCCCACTCTATAGCGCTCAACTTTTAGTCTTTAGTTTTTCCTAAATTGTGACTGAAAGACACTGATCTAAAAACAAACTGACCAATTTTGGCAAAAGCCTTCTTACGTTCAACTGTTCTTGATTTACCAATTTCTTTGTTCAAGGGGTTGCGACTACAATATTAAATTGGAAGTGGCAGGCAACATCCAGAGAATGTTTTGTCTTAAATTAGTCCCCACGGCAACCAAAACACTGAATGTTGTTTGTTTTTTTTCCTCCAAAAGGATAAATAGTTTGAGTTGAGGATGTTACATAACTTCCGCTTTGGCTTGTGCAGGAGTAAGTCGACTTAGAGACTTTATTTGATGTGCTCCCACTGCGAAATGAATGATGTCACATATTGGGATTACATGGAGGAGGCTTCCATTTATGTGTGTGCGTGTGCGAGGCTACTTATCACCACGCGCAGACAAAAGACTGAGAAGACCCCGAAAGAGATACTTTCCTTTCATCAGATCAGCCCTATCTGGCCACTCGGCATCTGTTCTCTTTGATGCACTTATTTTTTTTAGGTCACACTACGTTCAAACATGGCAGCTTACTGTGTCTGGACTTGTATCGCAGCTCAGGGTCCTGAGTCCACAGGGTGAGTAAATTCCGTTTTCACTGGGGACAAAAATGATTGATGGTCGTCAAGGGACGTTTCGTACCGCCGCTCCGATGAGATGGAATGCACGGGGACCAGAGAGCGAGAGGAATCCCATCCAGCCTCTTTTAGGCCCAGGCTGTAAATTCCCACGCTCTCCACCACCATCTGGTTATTTATTGTCGACAGCGCTATTTACTTATACAGATCTTCAGGCCCTCTTGCTTGATCTTTGAGCACATGAGTACTTGTTGTTAGCATTCATGTGTGCTGGTTTCAACATGCGGTAAACTTGCACAGTCAAGGTGAAGGTCAAGGTCATGGTGAACTTTATCATCCCTGAGGGGCAATTCCTTTTGCAGCCAAATGTCAACATCAGAAAACATCAACAATCCACACACACACACACACACACACACACACACGCACACACACACACACACACACACACACACACACACACACACACTGACACATTGACAATGATGTATACAGTGATCCCTGGTTGTTTCGCATTTGGCTGATCGCAGCTTCAGTGCATCACGGATTTTTTCAAACATATTCATCTAAAAAAAAAAAATCAATCATTTTTTTTCATATATTTATATATATATATATATATTTTTTTTTTTTTTTTTTTTTTCCCAAGATGGCGCCCGAGTAGGCAGCCTTCGGCAAGTGCTCTTCAAGAGCCTTGCTTTTTTGTTCTTTTTTGCTGTTTTTGTCTTTTGTTTTGTCACATGTTGTTTGTTGATTCATTGTGTGGACCTGATATGGACTGTTTTCAGCGCTTTTTGGCCACGACATTCGTCAAAGGAGCAGTATCTGTGCTTGGTGGTTGCGCCTTCTCGGCAGCACGCCTGTACCAGCACAGATTTTGATTGGGAGGAATGTCGGCGCCATTGACTGTCGGTGCTGGACAGACCTGGGGCGCTTGTGTTTTTTGCGCCAGTAATGGGCAGGTGCTTGGTGGTTGCGCCTTCTCGGCAGCACGCCTGTACCAGCACAGATTTTGATTGGGAGGAATGTCGGCGCCATTGACTGTCGGTGCTGGACAGACCTGGGGCGCTTGTGTTTTTTGCGCCAGTAATGGGCAGCATTTTTCACAACCCCGATTTGTTCAGTGGCTATGTCAGCGCTGTTGGACAGTTGGCGTTGGTGCGGCTGGATGGATGGCTGCTGAAGTTGAGGATGAGGAGAGAAGAGCGTTGGCGAAGAGCGCCGATGCGTATTTGGAACCGTGAGTTGCCGCTTGGAATTGAAATGGATTTCCATGGGACAGGAGAAGTGAACCAATCTCTTTTTTCGTCAATGGATGCTACAGCTTCTTGTTGACTTTGAAACTTAGCTTGTAGCCGACGTGTGCACATTTTGAGCATGACGTCTCTGATCCACTGGTTAAAGGACACTTTGATTCTCTCCTCTTTCATCTCAAACCGCTTCAAACAACAAAGCGTGTGACGGAAAAGTGGTTAGGACTGCACGACTGTCCGTGTTTTATGTTATGTGTTGTGTTTATTATTTTACATTATGTTAACTGTTTTGTAAAGCGCTTTGTTACAGCTGCTGCTGTTGTGAAAGCGCTATATAAATCAGCATGTATTGTATTGTATTGTATTGTATATACACTTAGTACAGTACTGTATATGTTGCACTATGTGACTCGCTGTTGTTTTGCTGACTTTCGCAGCTTCTTGCGGAACATTTGCTGACTTTTTGCGGACTTAAAAAAAAACATTTGTTTACTGCATTTTGTTATTCATAAACTAACCTAATTTAGACATGCTTAAATCTATTAGGATACAGCATTAAGTCATGTTAATTACTTCAAAATTAACTTCTACATGCATGCATACCATTAAATTTGGCCTTATACTGTATATATTATGTACATGTACCTATATGTGGGTGGGGGCACTACTTTGCGAATTTTCGTTTATCGCGGGTGGTTTTGGTCCCCATTAACTGCGATAAACGAGGGATTACTGTATTGATACAATGATAATGCAATAAGTTCAGTACAATATATGAAACCGTAGATTTGCATACAGTATGATCGGGCCAAATCCTCTTGACCCTCTTCCCTACACTGTGCAGGAAATACAAATGTTGCTAATAGGACCACTGTTTTCATTTTTGCTCGCCTCTTTTTTGGAAAAGATGTGTGCTAGAGGGGCCAGAAAAGTCACGAAATAGAGCAAAAACGGCGCTAACTTGGCAACACTCATTCTTGTACTCCTGCTCACACATCTGCATAAAATAAAAGCACAACTTTCAAAATAAAAGTTCAACATATTTTATGTTTTACTTTTGACCTTATGGTCACTCTGAGGGCAGCTCATAGAATGTAGGTGGGCCGGATGTGGCCTTCGGGCCGTAATTTATACCTATGTATTGTATCCCCTCTGCCTGAAACAAATCTGTTCATGCAAAGTCCGAAGATGGATTCGTCCATTGCATGAGAAGGGAGGGGTGCACTCGAAACAATATGAGATAATAAGCAATTATCTGTTGTGTAATGTGTAAATTGAATAAAACAACAACTACAACAACAACACAGTACTACTACTACTACTACTACTCATCATTCATCTTCTGAGCTGCTTGATCCTCACTAGGGTCGCGGGGGGTGCTGGAGCCTATCCCAGCTGTCTTCGGGCAGAAGGCGGGGGACACCCTGAATCAGTTGCCAGCCAATCGCAGGGCACACAGAGACGAACAACCATTCGCACTCACACTCACACCTAGGGACAATTTAGAGTGTTCAATCAGCCTGCCACGAATGTTTTTGGAATGTGGGAGGAAACCGGAGCACCCGGAGAAAACCCACGCAGGCCCGGGGAGAACATGCAAACTCCACACAGGGAGGCCGGAGCTGGAATCGAACCCGGTACCTCTGCACTGCGAAGCCGACGTGCTAACCACTGGACTACCGGGCCTCCCTTACTACTACTACTACTACTACTACTACTACTACTACTACTACGAATTAAGATATCCTTTATTTGTCCCGCAATGGGGAAATTTACAGTCAGAGTTCAGAAAGGAAACCACAAGGTAGGGAGAGGGGAAAAAAAAAACACGCTCGAACTATCCTCTTCTGAGGATAATTTAAGTCCAGGATAAAAAAAAAAAACCCGAGCACATAAATAAGCACATGACAGTTACAACAAGTCACAAGACATAACATGTAATGAGCGGGAGGGTGAATGGGAAGGGGTAGGGGGAGGGGATGACCGCGACCCGTCCGACCAGCTGCACGGCCGCCGTGCGCTCCGCAGATCATTCCACGTCGCGAGGGAAAAGAAGAGGAGCGATGAAGACGGTGAGGATAAGGATGTGTATGCGCGTGTAATTGTCCGGTAGTGTATGTGTGAACAGGCCGCAGCTGCTTCGTCAAGGTCTGCTCATGAAGACAGTCCTGGCTTATCAGTCCATGGCCGAGAAGGAGGGGGTGATGGTGGGGACACTAGCTTCCATGCATACCTTCCATCCAGGGGAAAGGGGTCCAAATAGCGTTGTTTGTTTTGGAGGGACGGACGCCAACAATTTCAGGTGGCCTTGAGTCCGTGGCTGTATCCCTTCACTGGCGCCGATCAGCCAAATCCTCAATTCCTTTTCGAAGCGAGAATTCCACTTCTCCCTGTTGTTGTTGATCGTACGGATAGTACGCCAGAACCGCAATTGCGGCCGAGCTCAGTCACCGCTTGAGTCTGAGTGTTGGACATTCGCGCTAGACCATCGAGAATGACCGGCAGCTTCTTCACCTCCAATAAAGCTGCTCCCGTCGGTTGGATTTTGCGATAGCACAGGAAACTGCTAACACCAAACTGCAGCATACCTGCTATCAGAAGGCCGATAATGTAGATGTCTTCCTCCTCCTCAACGGACAGTATTGACAGGCACACCATTCTCCGCTTCCTCCATGGATCGAGGGTTTGCCCAGCAGCAAATGTCCCGAGGGGCAAGAAGTCTCCCCACTGCCTGCTCTTCTCGTCGAGAAAATCTTGTTGATTGCATCAAGAGACGAGCCAACCAATTCCTCAGTGGCGAGCTTTTGGACAGGAGCAGGCCAAAAAAACGTCCGCCTTCGTCGAGAGCCAAGCAGAAAGATGGTTTCCTCTCACATTTCAAAAAATAAAAAATAAAAATAAATAATAATAATAATAATAATAATAATAATTATTATTATTATTATTCATTCATTCATTCATCTTCCGTACCGCTTGATCCTCACTAGGGTCGCGGGGGGTGCTGGAGCCCATCCCAGCCGTCTCCGGGCAGTAGGCGGGGGACACCCTGAATCGGTTGCCAGCCAATCGCAGGGCACACATAGACGAACAAACATCCACGCTCACACTCACACCTAGGGACAATTTAGAGTGTTCAATCAGCCTGCCATGCATATTTTTGGAATGTGGGAGGAAACCGGAGCACCCGGAGAAGACCCACGCAGGCCCGGGGAGAACATGCAAACTCCACACAGGGAGGCCGGAGCTGGAATCGAACCCGGTACCTCTGCACTGTGAAGCCGACGTGCTAACCACTGGACTACCGGGCCTATTATTATTATTATTATTATTATTATTATTATTATTATTAGGTGGCACAGTTGTCGACTGTTTAGCATGTTGGCCTCGCAGTGCACAGGTGCAGGGTTCGATTCCAGCTCCGGCCTCCCTGTGTGGAGTTTGCATGTTCTCCCCGGGCCTGCGTGGGTTTTCTCCGGGTGCTCCGGTTTCCTCCCACATTCCAAAAACACGCATGGCAGGCTGATTGAACACTCTAAATTGTCCCTAGGTGTGAGTGTGAGTGTGAATGGTTGTTTGTTTCTGTGTGCCCTGCGATTGGCTGGCAACCGATTCAGGGTGTCCCCCGCCTACTGCCCGAAGACAGCTGGGATAGGCTCCAGGGCCCCCGCGACCCTATTGAGGATCAAGCGGCTCGGAAGATGAATGAATGAATGAATGAATAACATAAAACACGGACAGTCGTGCAGTCCTAACCACTTTTCTGTCACACGCTTTGTTGTTTGAAGCGGTTTGAGATGATAATAAATAGGAATTTATTATCTGTTATGTAGCTGCCAGCATGGTTTTGCATCTACAACTGTTCCAAGACATTTTCATAAGGTCATTCATCGATTTGTTGATGAAGTGTATCCAATATCATTCACATCCATGCATTCATTTTGCAACATTCAATGTGTTCAAATAATGTGAAGATCATCTGAATGAGGATGCTTGTGGGCTTTGACTTCACAAATTTTTATTGAGAAAAATAAGATGTTCCAATGTTTTAAACTTCAGCCTGTTGCGTCTTTTACAAGCAATTTCTCCTGCTGTGGAGAACACACGCTCACAAGGGACGGATGAGGCTGGCGTACAAAGGAACTCCTTTGCGAGGTGGGAGAGGTTTGGGAAAGAAGTGTGTTGGTCCTTCCAGTACAGCTGCTTCCTGGAACCTTGATTGTCAAACATGGAGTGGAGAGTCAACCAATAATAATTACTGATTGTCAATTAATCATCAACATAGCAACCGTGAAAAGATGAGTGAACGTTTGTATACCTGGCGTAATACTGGGTGTATCGCGAACTTCATTCTCATGCTTGGCCCGATAATGCCTCAGCATGGTGGAGGTGCTTCTGTTGGTGTATGACAATTCGACTTGGCAAATTCGACATTTCACCTGTAATGAAATGTGAATAAGAAGTAACTAAGAGTTACCTTGAAATGTATTCGGATTAGAATGGTACAACACATGTCAATAATCTGAGAGGCACAGTGCCTCTCGCCGAGAGGCTCTCGGCGACAGAAGGCGATTTGGATAAATCAATAAATAATACCTTATTCTCCAGGACATCAAAATGGTCCCACACGGCGGATGATTTGCGTCTCTGCTCCATATTCGGCAAGGAAGGCAAGGCACGAACACGAAGTCTGCACTGACACGAACTTCGACAAGCGAGCGTGAGTGAGGTCTGGCTTGTTTCGGCAGGTGGCATTGTGTCGCCAAACGCACTTCCTTATAAACACTGTGCGGCGGGCTTTTGCTGCGTCAACGCCCTCTGCACTGAGTCGACGCCCCCTGGACTAAGTGGCGCAGCCTGGACTGTGCCAAGCAGCCGATGCAGTCTAAACTGCACCGGTGCAGTTCACGTGTCAATTAGCAGCCTGGACTGTGTTAACGCAGCCGATGTGTCAATTAGCAGCCTGGACTGTGTCAACGCAGCCGGTGTGTCAATTAGAAGCCTGGACTGTGTCAACGCAGCCGATGCAGTTCACGTGTCAATCACGTGACGTAATGAAGCAGCCCATGCATCGACACGTGGTTTGCTCTGTGAGCCCGGCGCATGTGTCAATGCATCGGTGTCACTGGACCCATCACTAATTAATACACTTCTTCAAGTTCACCCTGCTCCTTCCTCCTGCCTGCTTTTTGGGGTCCACCACCACGAAACATGACATCATGGGTGGAGTTTGCATGTTTTACCTGTCCCTGCGTGGGTTTTCTCCGGCTACTCCGGTTTCCTCTCACATTCCAAAAACATGCATGGTAGGCAAATTGAACACTCTAAATAGAGGGTGTGAATGTGAGTATGAAATGTTTGTCTGTGTGTGCCCTGTGATTGGCTGGCGACTAGTTCAGGGTGTCCCCCGCCTTCTGCTCGAAGACACCTGGGATAGGCTCCAGAACATCTGCGACCCTTGCGAGAATGAGCACATTAGAAAATGTAGGATGGATAATAATAATAATTTATTAGTTTTTATAAGAGATTTAATTCATCTGAAAATGTACCCATGCTTTGTTTGCTTTGTTTCAGGCACAAATACTCCAAATAATGTATCTTTGACTCATTAAATCTGTATCTGTCAATTAAAAATCTCATTGAAAACAAAATATACGAGTAATAGCCAGTCAACGGTGAGTACATGTTTTTGTGACACCCTATATTTGCATTTGTACTGAATTCAGATTTGTTTGGATTCGTATAAAGGACGTGAAGTGCGACTGTCTTGTGCTTTAGAGACACATACAAAAGACGGAGTAAACAAACACAGTGTGGCTTAGTTTAAAAGTTAGTGGACATCATAGGTCACAATACGCTTTTGCCAGTACAGGGGAACTTCGGTATTTGACACCGTTCCCTTCTAATAATGGAGACAATTTAGTTAAGATGGTAAATGGGTATGCATATCTTGGTGTCTTGCGCTTAGTCTGTGTCTATGAAAGTGACATCTCTCTGGACGCTCTTTGAGTAATGGAGCCCAAGGATTTATATGCTGCCTCGGGTGTGGCTGTGACAGACCAGACAATCAATAAGAATGAGAGGGAGCGAGACAGAGAGAGAGAGAGAGAGAGAGAGAGAGAGAGAGCGGCATTGATCGGGCGCTCATACATGGGTTGTCCAAGCGGAATTATTACGCACTCACACGATAGGCCGCCGTGAGGCAAGGTGAAGGCCAAGGTCGTAAACAGCGCTGGGCGCGTTTACTCGGAGCAATGAGAAGCGGCCGTTGACGATGTTGAACGGCAGCCGTTGCCACTGATTTGTCTGGAGGCCGATGGGGCTGCTAATGTGGCCAAACCAGCTTCACAACAACAATCACGCAACAAGAATAAACGCCTGCCTTGTTGTGGTCCAAGTATGACCTTTTTCTTTCTGCATTTTAGGCAGGAGCACTTGTTATTCACAGATTGACAAAATGTTGAAAAGCAGAACATGTTCCCACTTGACACTGGTGACAATTTGTAAGCCGTCATTAGCCGTCATTAGACTTTCAGCTCTTTGTTACATCAGTGATTCTCAACCATTTATTGTGACAAGAGAGACCCTCAAGCTGAATTTAATTGGTCTGGGATTTGTTTATTGAGTAGAAATTGTTCCTGATAGCATAATTAGCTGATAGCATAAAAAATCCTGATAGTATAATTGTCCAAGTCATTTTTAACTTACTGTCACATTATTTTAAAAAAATTAAATAAATAAAGCAATGTGCTTGCTAAAAGTTGTCTTTATGACTGCATAGATTCTTAGTCATCCAGCTCATGATAATCCGCAAAGGTTTACTAGACTCTTATTGAGCATTCCGATTTCAGTTCAATAATATTCTTAGATCGTCTTGTCTAACTTGCTCTCTTGAGGTTATGCCACAGCATTTCAAATGGGTTAAGGTTAGACTCTTGACTGGGCCACTCCAGAAGGAATTTTGTCTTCTGATGAAGCCACTCTGTTGTTGAATTATTTCTGTACTTTGCGTTATTGTTTATGATTCCATCCTGCAGTCTGGTTGAGTTCTGTTTAGTTCAATCTGCCTGCTCTGTGCAACCTCTCTTTGCAAGAATACAACTCAAATGACAACTCTCTGTGTTTCCCAGTGCTGAGATTAAAAAGAAACAGTAATGAAGACAGGCGGTTGTTATTCCAAATGACATTCCATCAGTGAATCTTGAAAGCCAACAAGAGCAGGTGGCACTGGAATAAAGGTGCATCCCGTGAGGGAGGACCTGCCCAGCATCCTGTATAACAAACTGTCAAGGTAATGCATTGGCAAGATGACCTCCGAAGACTAGAATACCTGCTTTACGTTCACCCTGATTTGAGACAGCTCTGAACAGAGGAGATGTGTGGACCTGAATGCTAATACTGACTGATTATGGACCCTTTACGGTCATTTATATGTTTTGGAGAAAGGGGGAGAGCGAGAGATAATCCAGGACCTCTGGGATTCACTTCCAATCATGGGCTGTGAGCTGCTTTTAAATCTAAAAGTCAATCAAAGTAAATAACACTCTGGAAATTTGGGAGCAAGATCAAGATTGGTCATGCTATCACCATGAAATGAGGAGCAGCAAAACTCTCCTAAAATAAATAAAGGGAGTTCTATTTTGGAGCATTTGCTGCCCTAGGTTTCATCCTAAGAAAACATGGTATTTACTTTAACTGATGGATGACAGTCAGATCCAGGCAGTCCTCCATCAAAACTCTCCAGTTGGTCCAAAATGCTGCTGCTTGCCTCCTAACTGGAGCTTGTAAGAGGCAGGACATCAGCCCAATACTGGCTTCCCTTCACTGACATTTAAATTTAATTTTAAGATATTTCTATTCGTTTTTAAATCTTGGCCCAGTTTACCTCTCTGACCTCCTCCACCCGTATGCACCTGCTCAGTGCCTCAGGTCTGCGGACCAGACGCTATTAAAGGTACAGAGGAGTTAGCGGAAGGCAACCTTTTCTGTTGTCGGTTCTACCCTCTGGAAGATTGCTTTTTATGTTAAATGTTAGCCAAGCGCCCTCCATGTCTATTTTTAAAACTCATTTGTTCCATGTTTTTCAAACCAACATCAGACTGACAGACATTTCTTTTTCAGTGACGAATTGACTGAATATGATTTTTAAAAATTGTTTTGAAATTAAAAGTATTTGGAAGTAAACAAATTTCAATCACCTTTGGAGGTCTGACTATAATCACTCTTTTTGTGTGGATAAATTCAGTCAATTTGTTTAAAAAAAGATTGGCTTTCATTCAAAACAACCCGTGGATTGTAAAACTCACATAAAATAAATCTTAAAGAAATATTTTGATCCTTGCTTCCTTTTTTCATTTTCTGTAGCTAATTAATCCTGCTAGCGAGTGTGAGACACAACTTGGAAGCGTGAGAAGCACACACCTTTCAAAGGAGCAGATGGGCTGACGAAAGTAACCCCTGACGAGTGCCAAATCTCAGCGTGGCGAGGTGGCAGTAAACCGTCGTATGGAAATATTGCCGACAAGGAGTCGTGTAAAGGGGCCTCGGTTATCATCGTAAACAGTCCACATATGCTCGGTTATGCTTGGTCTTTCTGCAGCTTGAACACATTCAGTAGAAAATGTTGACAACTGCTGAGAGAGGTTAGAAGGCAAATTGCCATTTAGCGGGAAATTAGGTATGCGAGCTGGGCCAAGGGCAATGCAACCTTGACTGGAAAATTCATGACGGGAAATGCACAAGCGTGTCGTAATTTCTGCACACCTGCTCAATCAAATGAGGTCTAATACAAGGGCTGTCTTAATGGGAGCATAATATGGAAAATTGACTTTTTACTCGCTTGTATACTAACCGTTGGGTCTCTGGCATTCCTGGCATTAATTCCATCATGTATGAAATTAAACATCCGTCTATGAAAAGGCATCTGTGAGTGAGACATGCGGAAATATGGTGTCATAATTTGGCTAATTCACTTTACATACATTGGCCGTTTCATCTTAGTAATTGCGGGTCTCCACATTATGAAATGGAATACTTGCAAAGAAAGAGATGACATACGGTAGATGGACTTTTAAAAACTTTTCACAATCTTAAACATCAGTAGATGTTTTTTTTCAACAAACAATGCCAAACAAAGTTAGCTATAAAGTAGCATGCCAGAACCTCAATCTGTTGTTGTTACATAAGGCGGACTTAATACATATAAGTCCGTGAGGGTATGTCGCTCCATGCCCGAAATTGTTTTCCGGTCATCCGTTGCTAGCGATGGTGGGAGTCAGTTATCAAACAAACAACAGAGATATGGTGCTAGTACCATAGAGATGGCTTTATTTATGGCATTGGCTCCCGATGCTCATTAAACTCGATTCAAGATTCTTCTTTTTGCTCTCAATTGCCCCTTATACAGCCGCACAACTCTATGTACACAGACTTTCACATTTCTCTATTCAGGCAGCCCGTTCTGCCATCACGTGTGCCCGCTCCAACTGCGAATGGCTGGTGAATATTCAGCAAGAGGCGACCAGGTGATCCAGTGGTTAGCGCGTCAACCTCACAGTACGGAGGTTGTGGGTTCGATTTCAGCTCCGGCCTTCATGTGTGGAGTTGGCATGTTCTGCCCGTGCCTGCGTGGGTTTTCTCCGGGTACTCCGGTTTCCTCCCACATTCCCAAAGCATGCATGGCAGGCTGATTGAACACTCTAAATTGTCCCTAGTTGTGAATGTGAGCATGGATGGTTGTTCGTCCCTGTATGTCCTGCGATTGGCTGGCAGCCGGTTCAGGGTGTCCCCAGCCTACTGCCTGAAGACAGCTGGGAAAGGCTGCAGTACGCCGTGAGGATCAAGCGGTTCAAAAAATGGATGGGTGGATTGATATTCAGCATGAGTCCATTGTGACGTGTTCCTTAATTTCATTGGTCAGATGTGATGAGACTCAGGGTGAATTAATCTGTGACATCACATTTGCATGCTGTGTGCAAAGGTTTCCATGTTTGAGGCAAACCTGTTACTAAATCTGCTTTGTGTTCACAACAATGGTGAACAACTGCACTATTTACAGTTGTTCAAATTGCTCAACTAGAAATCAGAGCTCATGCTCTGTGGTACCTGCAGTGATTGTAAACCAGGGGGAAGAAAACAAAGCATTTGTGTGAAAAAAGACGAGCATGATGTCTATCAAATCTTGAAAGGCTTCGACGCACAGCAAGACGACAACTTGAGCCGGACACAAACGATTCAATGAAGTAATCTACACCATTAAAGTTGTGTGATCAATGTACTGTGTAGACCAAAAGCAACATCACCTTTTCTCATTGTGTTGAAATTCGCAAATGTGGTTCACCCATTCGGACAGCATCAAAGTCGGATCAGAAAATGGATGGATGGATAATTGACATTAAAATATCACGGTTAAGGGTAAAGTATGAGCCTTAATGGAGACTTCTTACTTTTTTCTTTTCTATTTGATATAAAAATGATTTAGTAGATATAAACACATAACAGGGTAGGACTAGATACGTTTTTTACTTCATCCTACTCCCTTGAACATAATGACTGTGTTGAATGAAGACTGATTTCTTTCTTTTTTACTTTTTTATCTACCTTATTTTCTGTCAAACTATTACTGTATATGTTTTATGTTCAATAAACAAACAAACAAACATAAAGTCACTCACTCAAATCTTTTCAGTTTACTATTTGTAAATTCATGTGTTTTTTTTTCCTGTGATACTTTTCCCCACCCAGTTGTCGATAAACTCAACGAGTCATGTTTTTTTGCTCTTTCTGAAACAACTTAAGATGCCGCCAAAGGCGTTTCTGAATACGAAAGTAGCACTGTAATTGGTTTTATGGAAGTACAGTATGTTGAAGCAATGCAAGGTCAACCATGGGACAAGCTTTGTATATCAAGAAGGAACTAAGTTTGATCTGGGTTGCTGGATACTTTCTGTAGTATTTACAATTTTCATCAATAAAGTCATTTCTAAACATTTTTGGAGGTTGTCAAATTAGTCATAGTTTTTCTTTATTTCTAGCAGGGCTCGGTCACTATCCTTTGTGAATTGGCCAGACATTTTTTTTTCTTTCCAACTTTTTTTTTGGCAGCAATAACAAAAAACAGCATCTCTCAGACAAGACAGTCTGAGAGAAAGACAACTGTAAAGCAACTTGAAAGCTGTTCAAACAGGCCGCAAACAGATGGTGAAATCTCTTTTTGCAGCACGCTATCAGTAACCACGGTAACGGTGCTAATAACACGGGACGACCGGACCTTGACTGATGCCATGTAAGCCAAAGTCCCGCATTTCCATGCAGGCTCTGAAATTAACAGTTTAAGAACACATTTCACAGTCGGCTGAGCCCATCGTGTGCGGCAGCTGCACCCTCCTCGACAGAAACACACGCACGTGTACAGCGGGACAGCATGTGCTATGTCGGATTATATCCTACTTTTTGGACTTTCATTTGGTGCTAAAGGAAAGGAAAATCCAGGCGGAGTGTTCACTCACTTGCTTTCATGGAGACGCAAACAGTTTCACACTCACACACACACACACTCACACACACACACACACACACACAGCTGCGAATGATGTGTGTGCGTGCACTTGGGTTTTTCAGTGGCCACATAGTGATTAAAATGTACACCTGCTACAACATATCCATGACTGTGCCCCACATTAGTCTGTATTGAAATATTTATCGACATGTAGGCGTGGGCCAGCGATCCAGGTCAGTGGAGATGATGACAGAGCGGGAAAAGACCCCAGTGACGCCAAACAGGCAGGCAAGCACGTTGCACTGCCGCCTGCAGTGTTGATGCAGCGATTTAATTGCCGTAATGAGGATTTCCGCTGCCAATGACGACGATGCCAAAGAGGAAGCATTTATCCGGATGTGGGATTTCCCTAAAGGCGCACGAAACCAGGACGTGTTGTGTTTAGAATGTCGGCGCGCTTTCGTCTTCTCGAGCCGCATGATGCAAACTCAAAACCGCTTCAGATTTTTGTAATCCAGTTATTATTTAGTCCCAAAAAACTGTAGGATTTAATGTCGTTTTAAAATTTTAAACCCATCAATGTTTTTTTAGAAATTGATTCTGTCAGCCATGCATTACCTGTTACTAAAATGGCCACAAGATGGCGCCAGCGATTGGTATCTGTGACTGGTACCTGTATCTGATTCCCTGAAATATGGCTGGTATCAGCTCGATACTGTTAACTGGTATTGGTACTAGGTCTTCCCTAATATCTTTGCTTCTGCACTGTTATTTTATGTGGTTTCCTCCAGTGCAGTAAGAAATGCTTCTCCTTGTCATTTTTATTGTGGTGAATAACAAACAAATAATGTACGAAGAAATCAGCACAACCAGTTATGACCCGACCCGACATCAGTACGACCTTGATGTCGCTTCCAGATTGGCTATCGTCACAGTCATGTTTGTGGCTCAGCTCGGTGTTTTGATGACAAGAATGAGAACCAAAACCCACTAATGTCAGTGCTTACTCTGTCAGCAATGGACTGATCAACCTTCTTCATCAGTCAGGCCACTTCTTTGAGTGGCTACCTTCTGGTCACATCACATTTCCATTTTTATCCGATCTGCTTATACTCAGGGTGGCCCGGTAGTCCAGTGGTTAGCACGTTGGCTTCACAGTGCAGAGGTACCGGGTTCGATTCCCGCTCCGGCCTCCCTGTGTGGAGTTTGCATGTTCTCCCCGGGTCTGCGTGGGTTTTCTCCGGGTGCTCTGGTTTCCTCCCACATTCCAAAAAAACATGCGTGGCAGGCTGTTTGAACACTCTAAATTGTCCCTAGGTGTGAGCGTGAGCGTGGATGGTTGTTCGTCTCTGTGTGCCCTGTGATGGGAGATCACAACTGAGATGCAAACTCCACTGGCCCACCGGGCCGTCCACAAAAAATGAATCAAAATGAATCGAAACGAGTCAGCTTTTCCCACACATGTCAAGATTTTTCAATGTACTCTAATGTAACGCTTGAATTATGTCCCGTTTAGACCGTATTATCGGGACAAATCCACTCTTAACACACTTTAGACAGAAGCATAATGTTATTTGTTAATCTTATAAAATCATAATAACATAGTTTGGCGTTTGACATCCTTTTTCGGGAAAAAGCAAAATCGGGACAAAAACAGCCCGATTGTCTTTAAGTGAACTTGGCATAAGGGTGCCTGAAGTTAAAAACCCACTCACAGACCCTTTGCATTAAAAGCGATTCTCCTACACATTTATTATCTCAATGTGCCAAGCCGCATTGGCTGTGTAAAATGAACAAATGGGAAAAACAAGTTAACAAACTGCTTTTGTGCTTGTCAAAGTTTTAAGAGACATTAATACATTAAGATAAGATAAGATATCCTTTATTCGTCCCACACTGGGGAAATTTACAATTGTACATCTGTGTGTTCTCCTAAATATAACAGCCATTACTATGCTGCGATGCCTTATGGATAAGCTTGCTTAAAGCCTTCACGCTGAAGTGACTATCTGCTGAACAATCGCTCACTGTGCACATCACGCCATCCCAATGCATCACGGACGAAACCGCTATCCAGACTGATTAACAGAGATAAAGTCACTTTTTTGCCTGGAGGGCTGCGATGTTATCCAGCACGGCACACTTGATTTGATGCACTTCTTTGGCAAGCTACGATGTCTCGCAAAAAAAATAATAAAAAGCCTCACAAGGCGACAACTTGGAGTTTTCCGACAGGTCACATCTGCTGTTGTTGTTGTGGTCGGCCTGGCACGCTGACTCAGTCCCTGCGAGAATTAATTTGCCCCGTCGTCTAATGAGCGTTTCGACCCCCGTACTTGGCCTGTCACTTGTCCCTCTGGGACTCTCAATGCATCAAAACAAGATGTGTTGTGGTGAATCATTTGCAGGGATAACACCATCGGCGTCATATGCGGAAGGAAAAAATCTTCAAACCTTCAAATATGACAAAGGCAACTATGCAATTAGGATTAAAATTATGAACTTGAATCTCTACTTTTGCAACACTTGATGGTGTTTGTCAATTTTTTTTTGGCATGTAAAATGTATGCCATGGCTCAATAAAAAAAGGGGATTTTAATTGGAAAAAGGATATTTGCTTCTGAGTCTGGCTCACTCATTCGTTCGTTTTCCGTTCCACTTTTCCTCACTAGGGTCGCGGGAGGTGCTGGAACCTATCCCAGCTGTCTTCGGGCAGTAGGCGGGGACACCCTGAACCGGTTGCCAGCCAATCGCAGGACACACAGGGATGAACAAACATCCACACTCACATTCACACCTTGGGACAATTTCGAGTGTTCAATCAGCCTCCCATGCATGTTTTTGAAATGTGGGAGGAAACCAGAGTACCCGGAGAAAACCCGCGCAGGCTCGGAGAGAACATGCAAACTCCACACAGGAAGGCCGGAGCTGGAATTGAACCCAGTACCACTGCACTGTTGTTTGTTTGTTTATTGAACATAAAACATATACAGTAATATTCATTCATTCATCTTCCGAGCCGCTTGATCCTCACTAGGGTCGCGGGGGGTGCTGGAGCCTATCCCAGCTGTCTTCGGGCAGTAGGCGGGGGACACCCTGAATCGGTTGCCAGCCAATCGCAGGGCACACAGAAACGAACAACCGTTCGCACTCACACTCACAACTAGGGACAATTTAGAGTGTTCAATCAGCCTGCCATGCATGTTTTTGGAATGTGGGAGGAAACCGGAGCACCCGGAGAAAACCCACGCAGGCCCGGGGAGAACATGCAAACTCCACACAGGGAGGCCGGAGCTGGAATCGAACCCGGTACCTCTGCACTGTGAAGCCGACATGCTAACCACTGGACTACCGGACCGCCTATACAGTAATAATTTGACAGAAAATAAGGTAGATAAAAAAGTAAAAAGAAAGAAATCAGTCTTCATTCAACACAGTTATTATGTTCAAGGGAGTAGGATGAAGTAAAAAAAATTTATCTAGTCCTACCCTGTTATGTGTTTATATCTACTAAATCATTTTTATATCAATCAGAAAAGAAAAAGTAAGAAGAAGTCTCCATTAAGGCTCATACTTTACCCTTAACCGTGATATTTTCACAACTTTTGGTTTGTATCGGGATTATATACTGTACATCCTCACCCTGGCACTCTTGTGTCAATTTTCTCTTGTATTCATAATGATATTTCAATACCTTTCTCTATTTATCAACTTAGTTCTGATTTATCATTATATTTAATGTTTAGAATTTATCATTTTACCTCTGATTGATGTAGGTTGTTTGTACTATTTTTTTTTATTTGTTTTTGAAATCAGCAAGCGATTTACTCATTTTTAGGTCCGTTTTGAGATTATTCCACAGATTAACACCTTTGCTAGATACACTTCTTTGCTTGATGTTTGTTCTTGTTTTGAGTTTTTTGAATAAGTTGGTACCTCATAATTCATAGTTGCTTTCTCGAATTTCAAAAAACTTCTGAATGTTTTGGCAGAGCAGGTTATTGTGTGCTTTGTACATTAATTGGGCGATTTTAAAGTCAACCAGGTCATAAAATTTCATCGTATTTAATTTGATAAATAGTGGATTTGTGGGTTCCGTATATTTTGATCTATTAATAATTCGAATTGCTCTTTTTGTAGTTTGAGAATAGGGAGTGTGTTTGTTTTGCAGGCATTTCCCCATATTTCCACACAGTAGGTCATGTATGGTAAGAATAATGAAGTGTATAATGTGTACAAAGATCTCTTATTTAGCATTCATTCATTCATCTTCTGTACCGCTTGATCCTCACTAGGGTCGCGGGGGGTGCTGGAGCCCATTCCAGCCGTCTCCGGGCAGTAGGCGGGGGACACCCTGAATCGGTTGCCAGCCAATCGCAGGGCACACAGAGACGAACAACCATCCACGCTCACACTCACACCTAGGGACAATTTAGAGTGTTCAATCAGCCTGCCATGCATATTTTTGGAATGTGGGAGGAAACCGGAGCACCCGGAGAAAACCCACGCAGGCCCGGGGAGAACATGCAAACTCCACACAGGGAGGCCGGAGCTGGAATCGAACCCGGTACCTCTGCACTGTGAAGCCGACGTGCTAACCACTGGACTACCGGGCCCTCTTATTTAGCACTTCCTTGGTTTTGTAGAGGATCCCTACAGTCTTGGCTATTTTTCTTTTTACGTTATCGATATGTGGTTTCCAACATAGTTTTGAGTCTATTACTAATCCAAGAAACTTGGTTTCATTCGCTCTTTCTATTTCAATTGAGTTTACCATAATTTTAGCTTGGTGTTTGATTGGTCTTGTGCCAAAAACAATTGACTTCGATTTTTTCAGGTTAAGTAACAATTTATTTCTGTCGAACCAGTTTTTTAATTTGTTTAATTCGTTTTCTACGGTTGTCAGGAGCTGTTTCAGATTTATTCCAGAACAGTAGAAAGTTGTATCATCAGCAAATAGGACACATTTAAATAGTTTTGAGACCTTGCAGATATCATTTATATCTAAGATGAATAGTTTTGGACCAAGCACTGACCCCTGAGGAACTCCGTGAGTGATTTTCAGTTGATTTGTTTTTTTATTGTTGAGTTGCACGTACTGATATCTGTTTTCTAAATAACTTTTTATCCATTTATAAGCTACACCTCTAATGCCATATCTTTCTATTTTTTTCAATAATATACTGTGATCTATTGTGTCAAAAGCTTTTTTTAGATCTAGGAAAACCCCAACAGTAAATTCTTTGTTGTCTATATTAGTGGCTATTGCTTCCACAAACTCCATAACTGCCATTGAGGTGGTCCGTTTTTCCCTGAAGCCATATTGATTCTCACTTAACAGCGCATGTTTTTGTATAAAACTATCACGTCTGCGAGAAAATAGTTTTTCTAATATTTTTGAAAATTGTGGTAGTAGTGATATTGGTCTATAATTTGTAAACAGATGTTTTTCTCCATTTTTATAGATTGGAATAACTTTAGCAATTTTCATTTTTGAGAGATACCAGCTTTGAATGACAGGTTGAATATGTGCGTGAAAGGTCGCACTACATATTCTATAATCTGCTTGATTATTGTCATATCAATATTAAAGCAATCAGTTGAAGTTTTTATAATATTTGATACTTCTTCTTGTTTTACTGGAGTAAGGAACATCGTGGAGGAGTTTTTTTCTACGTATCTATCTATTTCAAACAGGTTTGTTGGATCAGGAATTTGTTTTGCTAGGTTACTGCCGATGTTGACAAAATACTCATTAAATTCAGTTGCTATTTCTGCGGTTTTTTCCAAAATAGTATTTTTGCCTTTGATAAAATACTCTGGATAATCCATTTTTTTAGGACTATTTCTGATTACTTGGTTAAGTATTTTCCATATTTCTTGTGTGTTACCTTTATTCTGCTCTAATAGTGCATGATAATGATCTCTTTTACTGGTTCTTATAATATTCATTCATTCATCTTCCGTACCGCTTGATCCTCACTAGGGTCGCGGGGGGTGCTGGAGCCCATCCCAGCCGTCTCCGGGCAGTAGGCGGGGGACACCCTGAATCGGTTGCCAGCCAATCGCAGGGCACACAGAAACAAACAACCATTCGCACTCACACTCACACCTAGGGACAATTTAGAGTGTTCAATCAGCCTGCCACGCATGTTTTTGGAATGTGGGAGGAAACCGGAGCACCCGGAGAAAACCCACGCAGGCCCGGGGAGAACATGCAAACTCCACACAGGGAGGCCGGAGCTGGAATCGAACCCGGTACCTCTGCACTGTGAAGCCGACGTGCTAACCACTTGGCTACCGGGCCGCCCTTATAATATTTACTAGTTTATTTTTATAGGTCTTATATTTTTTTTCTGCTTCTTCAGTTCTGAATTTCGTTATCCATGGCTTACTTGGGTCTTTATACTTTTTGGAGACTTTAGTTAATGGAAAATGTTTATCATATAAGGAGATTATGGTAGACTGAAATACTTCAAACGCTGTATTTGGGTCTTCATTTGAGTAGACCTCGGTCCAGTTTTGTTTTTCTAGGTCTTGCTTAAAGGCATCGATGGAACGTTGGGTTCTTAGTCTTATTTCTGTTATACGAGTTGTTGATTTAGCTTTTCTATCGAAATACTTATGAAAAACTGCAAAAACAGGTAGGTGATCACTTATGTCATTAATGAGAAGTCCACTTTCCATTTTATGATCAATCTTATTTATAAATATGTTATGTATTAATGTGGCCGTGTCAACTGTTATTCTGCTAGGTTTCAGGATTACTGGGAAAAAGCTGTTGCTGTACATAGTATTTATGAAGTCAGTTGTTTTTTTGTGTCTATTTGGGTTTAATAAGTCAATGTTAAAGTCACCACATATTATTCGTGTTTTCTTATCGTTGTAGTAACTGAGCATATCTGTTAGTTTTTTTATTGAATGTGTCAATACATGTTCCTATAGATGCAGCTTATGATGATATTTGATGCCTTTTTATTGTGTATTTCAATGGTTAGACATTCCATTAGGTTTTCTATTGTGTTTGTCAATCTCTCGATTTTACTGCATTTAAGTGCTTTGTCTACATATATTGCAACCCCCCCTCCTTTTTGGTTTTCTCTATTAGTTGCAAACATTTCATAACCTTCTATTTCCATTTCAGTTGTTTTATCTTCATCAAGCCAAGTTTCTGATATGGCAATTATTTTAAATGTATTGAATTTAGTCAGGCATTCTTTAATTTTTGTGAAGTTTTTATAGAGACTTCTACTGTTTAAGTGTATTACCGAAAGTGCATTTTCCAATTTTATATTAGTGTTGAATTGTTCATCCAGATAATAGTCAGAGTTTGTTACCCTTTGTTTGTTGTTGAAGAAGTTATTGTCTGGGTCCAAATTGTTGTCGGGATCGAATGGCTTATAGTCAATATCTTCAAAGGGTTGGAAGTTCATGTTTTTGGGATGTGAATTTCCCGCTCCCACACTGTCGTCGATGGCTCCCTCACGGCCGTCGTTGGTTCCCTCGCTGTCGTCGCTTGCTCTCTCGCCGTCATCACTGGGTCCCTCGTGGTCACTGGCTCCCTTGCGGTCGTCGCCGACTCCCTCACGCTCTCCGGCTGGCTCTCTCACGCGCGCTGGCTGGTTGTCTCCCGGCTGCCTCAGGCTCGCCGTCTCCTGGATCCCTCGCGGTCACTGGCTCCACTGCAGTCGTCGCTGGTTTCCTCTCGGTCATCTCTGGCTCCCTTGCGGTCGTCGTTGGCTCCCTCACGGTGGTCGCAGGCTGGTTGTCTCCAGGCTTCCTCACGGTCGCTGGCTTCCCTGCAGTCGTCGCTGGCTTCCTCGCGGTCATCACTGGCTCCCTCACCGTCGGTCGTCGCTGGCTGCCTCGCGGTCGGTCGGTCTTGAAAAAGTTATTGTCCGGGTCCAAGTTGTTCTCAGGGTCAAACGTCTTGTGGTCAGTAGGGTTGGAAGTCATCAAAGGGTTGGAAGGCTCATCAAAAGATTCGAAGTCCATGTTTTTTGGTATGTGAATTTCCTGCTTCAGTAGGGTCAGAGTTTTTATTGTCGGGTGGTGAAAAATTCTCAGTATGCTGCTTGATGGTGTTGAACTCGAGCCTGTTGTGTTGGAGTACTGGTGCGGGGGTGGACAATAAGTTTGTAATGTCTTAAGTAGGCAGTTTCCCCTCTGTCACGTGTAGCTTTTAATTTTGGGAGGAGCTCTTTTCTTTTTTGTCGTACGGCATCTGTAAAGTCTTCGTTGATGTAAATGTTGGAGACTTTTAAGTATTTTGCTTTTTGTAGGATCCTTGATCTGTCCTTGTATCTTAGAAATTTCACCACAACTGGCCTTGGTCGAGGTCTTCCAGGGTCTTGTCTTCCTGTGCGGTGAGCTCTCTCCACCTCAATTTGCCCCTGTATCAGCAGTTTCTCCTTAAGGATTTTTTGAACTTTTTCCTCTGTTTCAGTCCACGTTTCTCCCGGTTTTTCCTCAATTCCATCAATTACTAAGTTGTTTCTTCTTGACTGTCCTTCCAAGTAGTCCACCTTGTCCGTTAATACAAGCATGCCGTCACATACTTTGTAGAATTCCGTTTGCATGTCTTCGGAATGGCCAGTTTTACAGATTAGATTTTTTAAAATGTCGTCTACCTCTTTTTGGGTAAAGTTGATGCTGGTTTTTATTTCTTGGACTTCCCTGGTAAAAGTGTCAAGTCGTGAGTTTGTTGAGTCTATTAGCATCTTGACAAATCCTTTGAAATTTTCCTGTTGTTGTTGCAAGAGCGCCGTAAAAAGTTCTTTTTGTTGCTGGAGTAACTCATTTACTTGAGTGAGGGTCAGGGAATCCTCTTCCTGCTTTGTGTCTTGCTTCTGTTTGGGTGGCATTTTGTCGGGTCTCGTTGCTAGCCGGTTGTATGCTAGTTTGTGACGTGTCTAGTAGGCTTGCTGCTGGGTGTTTCTAACGTGGCAAGTGGGTTTACCGGCTCCCTCACGCTCGCTGGCGTTTGGTTGGTTGGTCTCTGGTCGTGGGTTCCAGCTGCGTAGCGACTTTTCGCAGTTAGCTTCCGTGCTAACGTCCGCGGTTAGCTTCCGTGCTAACGAGCTAGCGTTTCGTCCAGCCCCCTCTTCACGTCGCCAATTTCTACACACGCGCTGCCACCATGTTTCGCTCTGTTCTTTACTTTCAAATATGGGAAAGCTTCACACGAGAGAAATGAGGTCGACGCGGTAACCACTGGCACACCGGGCTGCCTTGAGTCTGTCTCATTTGGAGAAAAAAAGTACTTGAATTCGCGTGGCGTCTTCATACCAAAATGGCTGACTTCGTAAAAAAAAAATTTGGGCATGGATCCTTGAGACTTTTTATGGTGCCTTTTAAAATGTAGATATATTCATTTAATTTCATGTTGATCAGTGAAACAGGTGTTAGGTCCTCGAAAATACTTTTTACTTGTGTCCAAACAAAGGAAATATATGTCACCTCAACATAAAACCTGCTGTAAGATTTATAGTTTGTACTGTTTTTCACACAGAAATCCTGCAAAGTTTCCTCAACAGAAGACCCAGTATTACTTCATTACATGGTGAAAGGGCAACCATTCAGATGATCACGTACCTCATATGTATGTAGCAGCACAGAGGGACTCGCCTCCGAGACAGATTTCTCCTATGGGAGACCTAATAAAAAGTCTAATCAAATCAAGTCAAATTGGGTTATCCCCTCCAAAAAATAATATTAATTCATTTTTAAAAAACGTGTTTTTTTCTCCCGAGGTGTGTTTGAATGACTTTTTTGTCTATGTGTACCCTGCGATTTTCTGGCAACCAGTTGAGGGTGAATCCCACCTACTGCCTGAAGACAGCTAGGATAGGCTCAAAAATGCCCGTGACCCGTGAGGATAAGTGGATTAAAAAATGGATGGATGGTTGGTTGGATGGATGAATGATTTATTGCTCTTAAACTTCTCATTTTGAGTAACAAGGCAGAAAGTAAATGGGAGTGAGTTTCAACATAGACTTAAATATATTAAATATTGCCACACAGTGACCAGTAAAGAAAAGATTGAACATTTTATAAATGTCTACTATTCAAGGACTGAATTTAGGGACATCGACACTTCAGAGCTCATTCCCTGTTGGCCCCCAGTATGCGATTGAGTGACCTCACACTTTGTTTGAGGTATTCTCCGTGGATCCGATTTAGTATATAACGATTGTTTCAACTCTTCAAACATGAATTTTGCCAAATAAATTGCTGATTTATGGCAGACAATCAAAAATCTTCCAACACTAAAATGAAAATATCATACAGAAATGATATTTGTTGAAATGCCAATCACTGTTTGCACATGAATTGCAGCGTATATCCACAGGGGGGCAGTAGATAGATTTAGTTGCCCTCACTTGAGCCTGGCTTGTTTTCTTTTCCTTTTTTTAACCATCTTGTTTCAATTGGAAGCACACGGAGGGGTGGCAGTGTTGGAAACAAGCATGTATGCTTAATTGGAAATGACAGAAAACGTTCAGGGGATTTTTTTTCTTGAGGTTTTCTTCAATTACAAATGTTTCAAGTGAGTCAATCACATGCTCAACTCTCAGCGGGGCAAGGGCACATGAAAATAGTTGTGAATGAGGGTCAGACTCAATGCACAAGGGACCACTATAGTACTTTGTTACGTTCTAACATATGGCCTGCAATAGGCTGTAAAAGTCCATGTTACCATACAAACTTCATGAGATTTTTCCATGCATTTTAATTTACATTTAAATTCACTTGCACACTCTAATGAGGTCCAACACAAGAGATGTCGCCACAAACTACCTCCACAATAATGCACTATTCGTTTTTGAGGTATTAGTTTGAAGCTTATTACTATAGATTGTATGTTATTTTTATTGTGGAAATATGCCATAATGAGAGCTGTTCTTAATATTCTGGCCCTCTCCTTAGCCATATAATTAGCATATGAGAACATTTCTTGGTCCTGAGAAATCCCAACATGACCTTCCACCAAGAAAAAAAAGGTTGTGTGGGTCTGTGTGTGTGTGTATACTTCTAAATTGTGTGGGATAGGGTGCTTTGCTGTCAGAAAAAGACATTTTTGGCCCCCAAACCTGCGGTATTTCATAGTTTTTACTTCATCACATCCAAGTATCTGCTACCGCAACACAACGTCAAAAAGTCTGTGTCATAAGATATCGTGTGTGTCCATTTGAGTCAACCATATTTGTTTCAAGTAAGCAGTATTTTCGTTTCAACGCTAAAATTGCTTATTTGATGTTTTCCAGAAAGGGTACATAGTCTGCTTTGCTGTGCTAGGACCTATGTCAGCTTATTAGCATTCCTACAAAGGAGAAGCTGATGAAAAATGGAAAGAGTCATAAAAAGGCTCTTATGATAATGGTAAAAAGAAGGATGTATCACTGCTTATTGACTGTGTAGTAAATAGGACATTATTGATCCATTAATGTCTACTATGGAATTAAAGCACCTGATGAAGTCAGGATTGTCCCTCATTTTCTTCTCTTTTTTTTTTTTCTTTAAAGATGTAATTATGTTTAACTTAGTAAATCAAAATTGCCTCAAACATTTTATGGAGGATTGAGGCAAAAAGGCAAAAGGTTCACTCCACCTTTTGAGTATCAAGCAGGACAACCAACCATACGTGCAGACAGACTCTCTCACAAACTCACTAGAGAGGTCTTGAGGAGGTTCCAACATGAAATTTTGCCATTTTGGAGTCTTGTTACTCAAGTGGAAATTCGATCCAATGCAGAAATGTCCTACACAACACGGTCATTGTCCTGAAGCAATGAGGAGGCTTCCACCCAAAAAAGGCTATCTTGCCGGGGGCCTAATCTGGCCGGGTAGTGGGGGGAGTAGTTCAAAGGTCACACGCTTCGGATGACGTCTGAGCAAAGGCGCATCGGATCACTCGATCTCAATTCTGAGAATTATGAAAGCGACATCCAATTCCCTGTTCTGTAACTCGGCCACTCTTGCTTCTCACTTTGGCCCCACCGATCAGTTCGTCTTTTTGTAAACCGACTGTCTGAAATGGTGGAAAAGGACATAGTGGAAATCCACATCTGGCCCTGATCATCTCCATCTACAAGTTTCAACCACAAGCTAGTGGAGGAACTTGGCGGGACACTCTTCACAAAGACTCTGCAGAAGAACACTTAGGGATCACACATCAGGTTCTCAGTGAGGGGGCTATGTGTATATTATTTATGAAAGTAAATCATATTAGCACTGAGCACACGGAAGCAACAAACTCTCCTACGTCTCTATTAATATACTGTATAAGAGGGGTCCGCTGAAGTTTTCAAACTTGCTAAAATGTGACCTCATGACCACTCGTAGATGTGAAATGGGAGTGAAGGAAAAAGAGGCGCAATAAAAAGGAAAAGGAATGAATGGGAATAAGTTCCAGAAGAAGGCAAACGGCAGGAAGGAAAGAAGCAAAGCACAGAACGAAATAAAAGAGTGAATCTTGGGTGATTGTTATGCCAAGCAGTATTCGGCGTTGGGCACCCGTCTGTCTTTCCTGTGCTCATGTATTGACCCATATGCCTACTAGGGATGTGAATCTCAGCACTGAGGACGAGTCGATACACATCTCGCTGCACTGCCAGCGATGCGATACTTAAACAATACATAGAATTTTCTGGCGATACGATGCGATATGTTTCACCGTCGTCACAATGTGATACGATGCGATACACATTAAGTTCAAATCAATGCGATCCGATACGATACAATGCAATTTGTTGCGATATTGTGCAATTAAACATGATGCAAATAAGCAAAGAAAAAAAGCTTTTAAAAAGATGGAATTCAGTATGGTATTACTAATAGGATACCACTTTATTCCTTATAAACAGTAGAGCTTGTAAAACAACTTATTTAAGCCCTTTCACAATTGGGTTTTGTGCAAAGAAAATGTAAACAATTTGGCACCTGAGACTCACAGCTGTTGCTATAGTGTAAACACAAACAGACTATTCTCACTGAGTGTCTTATATGAAATATAATATATATATATATATATATATATATATATATATATATATATATGAATCTATAGCGCAAGATGTCCACCCATCCACTGTAAGTGCAACTCTTTGCGCACTGTTCAGCGACACAGTAATCTCAGTTCTCACTTTGTTGTACACATCGGGAATATGTTTGTAAGTGAACACAGACCTGTCTGGTATTTTATACCTGGGTTCCAAAACGTGCACGAGCTGTCTGAAACCCTCGTTGTCCACCACGCTAAGGCTGGAGGTCTTTGCATATGAAATAAGCAGTGGCCTTAGTTATAGCCATTGCGCGGTCACAGTGAGTTGCAAGGGGACTCCCAAAATAAGAGGCAATTTTTTTCTGATCCTGACCTGGTTTACCAAGAGTTTCTCCGGTGTCCGACGAGGAACTGGGCGGGGAAGCGGGAGGGAAACTTGTCGGTGATCTGGTGTCATCGTTTTAAGTGGGTCTGCATATTTGTGGTGCTGCCGTTGTATGGCTTCTTAGTGCGACATTCTTTGCAAATCACGGAGGTTCTATCAAGCTTTCCGTCTTTCTTTTCGAAGCCGGAGTATTTCCAAACACAAAATTTGAATGTTGCGGCTGCATTAAATATAGTAGTTTAATCGCTGCTGCTTGCGCTAACTTCCATAATGTTTCGCTAGTTGTGTACTGGACTGTATGTGACGCACGGCTACCGTCCGTATTCAACACAAAACGCAAAGCAATGATGGTGCATTTATTGCGCCTATGAAAGGGCAGATAGGTGACGTTTAACATGAATAAAACGGCGCTTGAATCGGATTTTACCGATACCCATCAATGCATCGTGATGAATCGCGATTTCACCCGTCAATCGCGTCGTACCCAGTGAATGAGCCGATGCACTCGGATCGCGCACGTGCGCATCGATGTATCGATTAATATCGATTATTTTCCACACCCTTAATGCCTACTCAGTTTGGCTGCTCGGATGCCTGATAGGAGCTTTCGTGTGGTGCTAATGCAGGTTATAAATCCGTAGATTAATGGAGCCGGACACTCCTTATTATAGGGCCCCCTACTGGGGGTCCTTTATGATAAGGACTGTCCCACCTTGGGTTAACCATTGTGGGTGGATCCCTGATGTTAGCAACTGGTGTATTTGTGCTGCTAGGCGAATGACATAAGCCATCGTGTCAAACTCAGGTCCCGGAGGGCTGCTGTCCTGCATGGTTTCCAAGTCTCGCCATTGCAACACACCCGATTCAAATGATCTGATCATGAGCAAGCTCCGTGGAAGCCTGACATTGATCCTGTTCATTTGAATCAGGTGTGTTGCAACAGGGAGACTTGGAAACCATGCAGGACAGCGGCCCTCCAGGACCTGAGTTTGACACCTATGACACAGGCAGACGCTACAGATCCATGTGCACCAAATCCAGTAGACACTTAAACAGCTTCTTCCCTCTAGCCATTAACTCCTTAAACAGTCACTGACGTAGTCACTCTTCTTGCACCACAAAATGGTACTACAAAACTACTGGTTACTCTAAAATGGTTCAATGATTTTGTTGTTTACGATGATACTAGTGCAGCGTGTTATACCGGAGACAAATTCCTTGTGTGTTCTACATACTTGGCCAATAAAGATGATTCTGATTCTGATGCTGATAAGCGTTTTTTCATTCATCACCTAAATCGTGACCTTAACCTCAGTGGTGGGCAGTCCTGAAGTACCAATTGAAAGGTCGATCAGTCCGTCAATGATGGACTCTAATTTTAATTCTGAGGACTGCCAGAAACCTGCGCCACATATCTGGTGTGTGTTGTTTCGTGGGGGTGACTGCAGCTGGTTTGCTTTGGGCAGAGGGGAGGAGGTTCTCCTCGCCCTCTGACAGAAAAAAAAACAATGTAAGCATCGTTAGTTAATCTGGTGACCTATGGTTGTGTTGGATACAAATTCCCCATTCTCCACGCCTGCTCCTCTTTTAGGTCGCCCCAGCTGCGAAAGAAAGTTGGCTGTGTTGTGTTAAAATGTTTAGACTAGTTTTGGGCGCATAGAACATCAATCCATCCACTTTCCAATCCACATTATTCTCACAAGGGGCATGCTGGAGCCTATTCCAGCTGTCTTTGGGCAGCCATTCGCAGGGCACACAGAGACGAAACAATCACACCAATGGTATTTTGAGTGTTCAATCAGCCTGCCACGCATGTTTTTGGAATGTGGGAGAAAACCGGAGTACCCGGAGAAAACCCACGCAGACATGCGGAAAAAAATGCAAATTCCACACAGGAAGGCCAGAGCCAGGATCGAACACAAGACCTCTGCACTGTGAAGTTCACGTGCTAACCTTGCTCGCACAGAACATACAGCTGCTGCTGCTGCAAAAAAAAAAACAAACAAACATATAAAATATATATATTTGTGTGTGTATGTGTGTCCACTTCAAACAAAATTGTTGGAGATTGCACTATTCAGAATTTTGATACCATTACGTTCTGGTTTGTCCAGGTGAATATTAACTCCAAATTATGGTTATCAGCCTCTTGACTACTAATTCTTTTCAGCCCCGGCGGTCTATCTCTGATTTAAAACCCCTCGACGACAGTAAATCGGAGAAGGTACTTAGTAAAAATCAACTGTTTTATTTGGGGTGCTGTTCTGTGAAATTGACTCTATTTCCAGTGTAAACTCTGTGCCTTTGCCCGATAAAGATTGTAAAACAGTGGCCAAAAGCTGTTTTAATAACATCACGCCCCCTAGCGTTGCGAGCGCCTAATTCAAAGCGGCGGTAATCCCCGTGCGTAACACGCTAAGGAGATTTGGCGTCCATATGCTCCTATTTGGCTCCAGATGTGCGAGGCCGCTGACATCAGTGCGAACACAAGCGGCGCATTTAATTCTCCACCGCCGTCGTCTCACTTATGAGGAATAAATCACCGACTCCCCTGTGACCTTGGAGTAACCTTGGAGCAAGGCTCAGATGAGGAAAGGACACCCACTGTACACATGCAGTATTCAAAACAGTGTGAAACCGGATCCCATAAATGGTGCCGATAATGAAGGAAACTTTTGAAGAACAATTTTCAATTTTTTCCAAAGTTAAAGGGTAAATGTTTGGCACTCGACAAGTTGAACTTGAAAGATGTGCTGCAAGTTCGCCAGTGCTGCCTCCAATTATAAATCCGATTTGTAAACTTGAAATGCAAAACTTACCCTGCAGGTTGAATGGCACACACGAGGTGAGCCAGTGTGAGACATCTGCTCGCGATCAGCTCTCAAGAGAAATACTTTTGGGAATTACTGTACTTATTCTCGCTTTACACGCAACTTCGTAAAAAGTGCACATGTTTGAGATTGGACGGTGGGAAAAAGGAAAAATAAGAATGAAGATCTGACTTTTGAAAACTGGATGCCAGGGATTTGTTTTCAAAGTCATTATTCGATCTCAACTGATTCTTTAATGCTTAGAGTCATTGAGGGCATGTATGAATGTTACTCCATTGCCGAGTATTCAATTAAAATATTTGCAGATGTTTAGTTTTTAACTTTCATAAATAGAAACGAATGCTGTTTCATTGATCTCAGTTGGTAAATATGAAAAAAATCTGCACTAACAATGTTGGAGTCTGATCTTTGTGCAAAATGAAATCCTCTTTCATGGTTAGAAAACCATATCGCTGTCATAATTAGTGGCACCGACCAAATTGATAAATTTGGAACTTGACGATCTCAACCCCGTTTGTGTATTGATGAAATAGAGTTAACTTTTAGGGCTTGGTATTGAGGATTTTTGACCAACTTTGTGTTTTGCGGAATGTTGCAACGTTAGGAATACTACACTGAAGGCGCATTTGCAACAAAGTTGGGTTTAGTTTTTCCATTGCAAAAATAAAATGGTATAAAATGAACTGATCCATGTCGGACCACTTTTTGGCAGTCTTGCTGTGTACGAAGCAACCACGGTGGCAAAGAGACACATTGCAGCATACCTGTCAACTTTTCGTAGCGCCAACCTGTATAAACTACCAAAAAATCCTTATAAAGAGCAAAAAATCCTGATAACATATCAAAGCATTTTATATGTCAAAATAACGGCAAAAAAACCCACGAAATTTTCAATGATATTTATTGTAGATCTCTATAATACAATGTATATATACAATGAATATATTTGTTTCCTTGTAGAACTTGCTTGTACACTACCTAAGTATGCAATGAATACTCTTCTGTTTTCAACTGGGAAACACTTGATTTACTGGAAAGTTATCGGAAATTAAGGCATTCGATTAGACTAGCACTATTCTGGGCAAAAGCAAACGGAACTATCTTTTGGGGGACAGAAATTTTCAGAATCCATATGATTTGTGCTATACGGCCATATATGTAAGATTCACCACAAAATGTGTATGAACTATGGCTAAATCGTATGAGTTCACAGGTATGTTGCAGTCCGCTGGAAAGACAACGGTCACGTTCCCAAACGCCCGATGCTGAGTTGGATGTGAAGAAAGAAGAACAAGGTTTTCAAATGATCAACTTTTAAGTTGAGGCTTTGAATATGCTAGCAAAGTTAAGTTACAAATTGCTGTGACTCCTCCTCATCAGCCAGTTCCTCAAAGGCGAGAGCTAACGTGGAGATGACCAGAAGGGATAGTCGGAAATATTCATCTTGACCTTGACAGATTTCAGTGAAACAAGTGACACACATCAATCCCAGGAATTATATTGCTCACTCAGACTGCATTTTGTTTAACCTGATATAATTTGTTGTTTTTTTTTTTATGGTGATGTGATGTTCAATCAAGGTGTGTCCTCTGTTTACCATCAAAAGTGTCTTCAAACTTTTAATCGGACCCTAAATAAAGAGTAATAAGTTGTCACTGAGCTCTTTGATGATAAAAGTAAACAATGGTCCACAGGATGGGAAAGAGAGAATTGTGTTTGCAGATTACTTCTGCAAATAAGCGTTAAACTATTTACCATGATGGTTCAGAGTGGTATTTTTGCTGATTTGGCGCAACCGTGGACCTCATCTGCGTTTATTTACTCCCTTTGGATTGCAAAATATACCCAATAGACCTTTATAGATCAATTAAGGAGCGCAAACCTTTACAAGGCACTTTAATACGGCCGGGGAGGAAATTCTCCACGTGACTCTCGAGGTTTTCAAAGTAATGTATCGTCTCACAAGTATTTGCGAATACGACAGTCTTGAGTCGTCCCTAAGAGCCAGTCAAGAGGCCCAGGACGAAACGGGCAGGCACTAGGACCTCGCAGCACACTCAACAAAGACGCACAGTGCCCTACCGTACTTGCTCACTATTCCAACTCCCGTACTTGCTGACTATCACAACAAGTTTCCGACAAGTGCAGTGTTCCGAGAGCAACGTTTGGGACAAATGACAAAGAATGTGCTCGTCTCCTCCCGGGCATCCTTTGGACGCGACCTGGAATATATTTCAATAATCCTCTGGAGCAGCAAGAAGCGAAGCTTTTGCAGAGGTAGACCCCTATTTCTCTTTCAAATCCTTGGAATTACAGAAAAATTGCAAAGCAACAGAAGTCGTTTGAACAACGTTTTAGGCGTTAAAGAATGGAGCTTAATTCCCGCTTTTTAGGCGCAACGCTTTCCAACTAAGGCAACTTTCTCAGGTTTCATTTGCACAGTTTTTACATTTCCTCCCTCCGTGTTAGGTGATAAACACAACCTGGTGGGGGGATTTACTGACTACTGTACTACTGAGACACTTTCTGAGGGCTGAGCGTGTTGTAGGTCAGCTTCAGAGTGGAACCTCCATCACCTGCGGGACTACTGCTGAAGCATAGCTGCGGGGATCATCAGGTTACATCGTGGCTGCACACCTCTTCTCTGGAGGTACAAAAAAAAATCCTGCAGAGTTCCTGGGTTTGTGTGGTATGTTGGCGTGGAAACAAGGAGGTAGCTGCAGGGCAATTTCCTCAAATTATGCCAAAGAGCACAGTAAATGAATGATTGCGTTCTTGTCATAATAGCAGGTGATTATACCGGAGAAGACTTGCTACTATTTGGAGAAGATTTGCTCAGGGTTAATCGTTTTCCTCAAAAAACATTCCCAGGTCTTTTTTTTTTTTGGTCCCCGTGAAAAACCTGGACATTGTTTCATAGTTTGCATGCATACATCATCTTCCTCTGGGTGCAGTAAAGCATGAACTCCTGCAGATGGTATTACTGTTCATTGTTCCACAAAGATTATTTTCCAAGTTTTGTCAGGAGACAAACGGCAGTTTAAAATACTGAGGAGTGATGGAAAAACGAATCAGGGTGGGACAGCGAGGAACTTGAAAGACATTTTGGCAAGAAAATGTTACAGACAAGCAAAGCTGTCACTTTTTTGTGCTTTTTTTGTCAATGTAATTTTGTCAATTAAAGAGGTGGAGAGTGTCAGGAAGACTTTTGCCTTGGTTGTGACTCCATTTGTCCTCAAATTGTTCCGCTGGAGGAGAAACTGTAAAGTAGTCGTGAAACTTTGGTCACAAATGGCTTGGTTGAGGGGTCAAGTGGCTTTTAAGTAACTAGCAGATTTTGAGTTCGACGCACCGTTGCCTGCAGAGCTGTCGAGGTATCCTTGAAGATGTTAATGCACTGATTTACTTGTGAAATAACGGTGTCAAGTGGTATTCATAAAGTTTTAACCATAATCTTAACCTATACCACTGAGGCCCGTCGCACACTGAGCAACGCGGCGAAACTCCACTCAACACTTGCGCAGTTTGCGGGGTCCTGCATTGCCGAATCTTGCCCATTGCTTTTGGGGTGATTCCGAATTAGAATTACAGTTGTGATGATGTCACAAATAAGAGCCGATTTAATGCATGGAAGCTTTCACACAGGTCGAAAAATCAATTTCCACGTTATAAGCTAGAGAAACACTTCGCCCACCATGTGCCACCAAGAGATAGAAGTAGAGTTTATATACTTTGGATACAGGACACACGTTGTGTTTTACAAGAATACTTCCACATATTTATAATTTCGTATCTACAAATGACCTGCAAAATATGCAGCATGCAAGCGGGATATGTGCCGCACTGGTTACATACAAATGAATGGGAGTGAGACCCACCTTTCCATATATCCCCATTATCTCATCATTATTCTCAGCCAGGTCTTCTTTCTGTAGCAACTCTGCGTCATCCTTAACTGACATATCTTTTGGATTAAAACAAGATAAGGTACAGCATACTGTACGAGGAGCCTCAGGTGGCGATGCAGGCTAACATATTTCACATCACAAGGAGTCATAATGCTAAGTCGCCCAAAATGCAGGGGTCAGTGGCCAACCGTCATTTTTTATTTATTTTTTTGCTTTGGGCTATTTCGTTTATCAGCGTTATTTGTAGAATATCTTGGGTTGACATTTATTTTTCAATGGAAATTATGGTGTTAGAATCCCTTGATCTAAAAGATCAAAAGTGATAACGCCCCAATAACAGCCTTTGACAGTCTGTCAGAGATTTTCTCGGACAAAGTTAAAGAAATGACTCGGCACACAGGAAAATTGTTTTCAATATTGGCGCAAGCGGATCTCTGAGAGCAAACGACGGTTAGTTGCTCCGCGATCACACTTGGATCCGCCAGTTCGAACTTTTATTGCAAAATACAAGAAAGACACTGCCCCAGAGATTTGCATACCGCGCCCCCCGGTCCGGCCCCTCGGTAGTGATCTGATCTACCCGAATACACAAGTCACAGACCTTGCTGATGACAAATGTCCACCTGGGCGCGTCAGCTGTTCCCAAACTGTCTTTTGGAATTCAACAACTCTTTGTTCCCAATTTGTTTATTCCCACTCTGTGATTGAATCGAGACTTCGCCCCCCTTGCTTTGACGTGATTACTCAAGAAAAGGCCCTCTACCCAAACGGCCGACACCTCTGAGCTGAGCATGTCCAGACATGCCCAAATTAACCGAAACTTTAAACATGATACAAATTTGTTCATAGATTTCTCTATCACAGTCCCAAAAACATTGTTGGTCTTTTTCATTCGCATTGAGTCATCTCTTCCTTGGTTTCAGTGAAATTCATAACAAAGTAACGGACAGCTGAATGCATCATCATTTGAGATGATTACTGATCCCCGAGGAGCAATCGATAATGAGACACACAGACGAACAGCATTCCATTGAAAGACCAACTGTCAATTTCTTTATTATTGAACCTGAGCTTGTATGCTCGGCATCTTCTGGCCCACACATTGCGGAGCATGCCTACAGGTAAAGTCACTGCTTGGGAGGATGCTTCTCATGTCTTCTCTCATCAAGACTTGGCAAGAAAAAAAAGGCAATGTGACTTGGGCCTTTACTCATCAGACATGTGCGAGCCCACTGTTTAGACATTGGGACTATTTCTAATGCTTTCAAGCACGATGTTGGCTGGAGGCAGAATGAGGTTGAACATATTTGGGCGGAAAAACAAAAAAAACAAAAAACAAGTTGATCCGCAGCTGGTCCAACTGATTTTTCTTGGGTTGGCACTCTGAGGGCTGCCGATGGGTTTAGTGTCATTTCATGGCATTGTTTTTCCTGTGAGACCACAAACTACACCTCGGATTCCGCAACAGAGAGAAAATGTGTACCTTTATAAGGGACAAGTCCAAACATCTTCTGTGTTAGCACACATAGATTAGAGCAGTGGTGGCCAACCTGCGGCTCGTGAGTCTCATGCGGCTCTATGGCTGGTTCAATGCGGCTCCAGGGCTTTCACATGATGGTCAAAAACGCCTTGGCAGCGGCGCTGCCATTCAAACAACGGCGCGAAGTGCAGCGTAACTTAAGATGTCAGCCTATCATCAATCTGGTTACTTGATTGACATATAGGAAAACCAGTCAGATGACAACTGAATTTTGACCTTTAAGTCACCGCTCATGCGCAAAACAACGGCGCTATGCTAGTCAGCATTTTACCTCTGGTTTTAAGGCAGGGCTGTCCAATACGTCGATCGCGATCGACTAGTAGCCAGCGGACAGGTCCCAAGTCAACCGTGAGGAGGAGAAAATGGGAGAAGAAAAAAAAGATGTATGTGTCTGTGTGTTTCGATTTCATTCATGTTCGGGCCGTTTCGGCTGTTGCTCATCGTGGCGTACGAGTGTGCTTGCATATGCGTGCAAATGCATAGTTGGGCGCCTGCGTGCGCGTGCATATGCTTGCATCGCGTGAGTTTGGTCGCTTCAAAAGTCGATATTCGGTCAAAACGTTTGGCCACCCCTGCCCTATGTGGCAAGCTGACCCGAGTAGTAAGTAACCGCTGCAGCTCTCCTGCAAACAGTGCCTGCTTTGATTGGCAACAACGGAATACAAGCCAGATTTGAAGACGATTGTTCTAGAGAAGGAATGCCAAAAGTCCCCGTACGAACTAAGCAACATGCATGTTTATGTTGAGAGGGAGGAAATTTCATCTGTGCTGTATGTTACATATACGTACAGCACATTTGACAATAAAGTTGGATTCAATTCAATGCATAGTAAGAGAAAAACGTTTTTATATTTTTGTTTGTGGACTTGGTTGAACTGAGAGTTTGTGTGCGTGAGACAGTTCATACAATATGCATTGTTGAAAATGACTTAGTGTTGGAAGAGTCAATTTCTGTCGTTTTCATGTTAGTGTGTGTCTCTCTTTGTGTGTGTGTGTGTGTGTGTGTGTGTGCCCGCCCATGTGTATGATGTGGCTCTTTGCAGTACCACAGTAAAAAAATTGGCTCATAGTCTCTGACTGGTTGGCCCCCCTTGGATTAGATGATTTATTTCATTGTTTTAATCTGATGTCCATACGGTATTTGAGGATTGTATGGCACTTTCGAATCCATCCTCCATCCATCCATCCATCCATCCATCCATCCATCCATCCATCCATCATCTATCGCTTATCCGGGGCCGGGTCGCGGGGGCAACAGCTTTAGCAAGGAAGCCCAGACTTCCCTCTCCCTAGCTACTTCTTCCAGCTCTCTCCGGGGGATCCCGAGTCGTTCCCAGGCAAGCTGGGTGACATAGTCTCTCCAGCGTGTCCTGGGTCTTCCTCGGGGTCTCCTCCCGGTAGGACATGACCGGAACACCTCACCGGGGAGGCGCTCAGGAGGCATCCGATTCAGATGCCCAAGCCACCTCATCTGGCTCCTCTCGATGTGGAGGAGAAGCGGCTCGACTCTGAGCCCCTCCCGGATGACTGAGCTTCTCACCTTATCTCTAAGGGAGATCCCGGACACCCTGCGGAGAAAACTCATTTCAGCCGCTTGTATCCGGGATTTCGTTCTTTCGGTCACGACCCATAGCTCGTGACCATAGGTGAGGGTTGGGACGTAGATCGACCGGTAAATTGAGAGCTTCGCCCTTTGGCTCAGCTCCTTCTTCACCACGACAGACCGATACAACGTCCGCATCACAGCAGACGCTGCACCGATCCGCCTGTCGACCTCCCGCTCCCTCCTACCCCCACTCGTAAACAAGACCCCAAGATACTTGAACTCCTCCACTTGGGGTAAGATCTCCTCCCCGACCCGGAGGGGGCACTCCACCCTTTTCCGACTGAGGACCATGGTTTCAGATTTGGAGGTGCTGATTTCCATCCCAACCGCTTCACACTCGGCTGCAAAACGCTCCAGTGAGAGTTGGAGAGCCCCGTTTGAAGGAGCCAACAGCACCACATCATCCGCAAAAAGCAGGGATGCAATACTGAGGCCCCCAAAACGGACCCCCTCAATGCTTCGGCTGCGCCTAGAAATTCTGTCCATAAAGGTTATGAACAGAATTGGCGACAAAGGGCAGCGTTGGCGGAGTCCTACTCCCACTGGAAATGATTCCGACTTACTGCCGGCAATGCGAACCAAACTCTGACATCGGTGGTATAGTGACCGCACAGCCCGTATCAGGGGGTTCGGTACCCCATACCCACGAAGCACCCCCCACAGAACTCCCCGAGGGACACGGTCAAACGCCTTCTCCAAGTCCACAAAACACATGTAGACTGGTTGTGCGAATTCCCACATACCCTCAAGGACCCTGCTAAGGGTGTAGAGCTGGTCCACTGTTCCACGGCCGGGACGAAAACCACACTGCTCCTCCTCAATCTGAGGCTTGACTTCCTGACGGACCCTCCTCTCCAGCACCCCTGAATAGACCTTACCAGGGAGGCTGAGGAGTGTGATCCCTCTGTAGTTGGAACACACCCTCCGGTCCCCCTTTTTGAAAAGAGGGACTACCACCCTGGTCTGCCAATCCAGAGGCACTCTCCATGTTGACCACGCGATTTTGCAGAGGCGTGTCAACCAGGACAGCCCCACAACATCCAGAGCCTTGAGGAACTCCCCCTGGGGTCTTGCTACCGAGGAGCTTTTTAACCACCTCGGTGACTTCAACCACAGAGATGGGAGAGCCCACCTCAGAGTCCCCAGGCTTTGCTTCCTCCAACGAAGGCGTGTTGGTGGAGTTGAGGAGGTCTTCGAAGTACTCTGTCCACCGGTTCACAACGTCCCGAGTCGAAGTCAGCAGCGCCCCATCCCCACTGTACACAGTGTTAGTGGTGCACTGCTTCCCCCTCCTGAGACGTCGGATGGTGGACCAGAATTTCCTCGAAGCCGTCCGGAAGTCGGCTTCCATGGCCTCACCGAACTCTTCCCATGCTTGGGTTTTTGCCTCGGCGACCACCGAAGCTGCGTTCCGCTTGGCCAATCGATACCCGTCAGCTGCCTATGGGGTCCCACAGGCCATAAAGGCTCGATGGGACTCCTTCTTGAGCTTGACGGCATCCCTTACTGCTGGTGTCCACCAGCGAGTACGGGGGTTGCCGCCACGACAGGCACCAACCTGTCGTGGCGGCAACTGTCCTGGTGCCAAGTGCACATATGGACACCCTTATGTTTGAACAAGGTGTTCGTTATGGACAATCCGTGACGAGCACAGAAGTCCAATAACAAAAGACCACTCGGGTTCTGGTCGGGTGGGGGGCCGTTCCTCCCAATCACGCCCCTCCAGGTCTCACTGTCATTGCCCACGTGAGCATTGAAGTCCCCCAGCAGAACAAGGGAGTCCCCAGCAGGAGTACTCTCCAGCACACCCTGCAAGGACTCCAAAAAGGGTGGGTATGCTGAGCTGCTGTTTGGTGCATATGCACAAACAACAGTCAGGACCCGTCCATCCACCCGAAGGCTGAGGGAGGCAACCCTCTCGTCTACCGGTGTGAACCCCAATGTACAGGCACTGAGCCGGGGGGCAATGAGTATGCCCACACCTGCTCTGCGCCTCTCACCGTGAGCAACTCCAGAGTGGAAGAGAGTCCAACCCCTCTCGCAAGAACTGGTACCAGAACCCAGGCCGTGTGTGGAGGCAAGTCCGACTATATCCAGTCGGAAATTCTCTGCCTCACACACCAGCTCGGACTCCTTCCCTGCCAGAGAGATGCCAAGAGCTAGCTTCTGCAGCCGAGGATCGGACCGCCAGGGTGCCCGCCTTTGGCTGCCACCCTGCTCACATTGCACCCGACCCCTTTGGCCCCTCTCATGGGTGGTGAGCCCATGGGAAGGGGGACCCACGTTGCCGGCCGGGCCCCATGGGTGTAGGCTCGGCCACCAGGCGCTTGCCAACGAGCCCCACCTCCAAGCGAATCCATCCTAAGCTTCTTAATTATAAAATGGAACTAAATGATACAACTTGTTGAATATTTTTAATATTGTCAACAGTATACTCAAATGTGCAGTCTTGTTTAGTTCCTGATGGTGTTGCATAAGCGCTGTGTTTGGAAAAAAAAAATCAGTGTCTCGTCACTTCATGACAATTTTGACTGTTTAACTCATTCACTCCCAAAGACGTTTTTAAACGTCTTTTCAGACTTGGTCCAGAATTGGCTGGTACTGAATGAGTTACATAACGAGACTTTCTGCATTGCACACCCTGTAAAACAAAACAAAACAAAACAAAAAACAAAGGTTAGCAAGCAATGAAAACATTTTTACTTACTTTTAAAACTTACTACTTACAGAAAGACGAACTCAACCGCCGATGCTTTGTTTTGATTACCAAGTGCAGACTCACTTAAAAAAAAAAATAATAATAATGTTATGGTTTCAACAGATGAGACCGCCAGTCAATGTTGATGGAACAGCTGTCCTAAATTAACAGCATTGGTAATTACATGTTTCCGCAATGGTTAACAATCCAGTGTGCAGAAGCTCCTGAAAGTACAAAAAACGTTGTGAAGACTGGGAATTGCGAGAGAGAGAGAGAGCACCACACTTGCTAAGGTGCAAGAAAGTAAGATTAGAGGCTTCCTGCTTATGTGAGGTAATATTTTCCAATTAAAAAAAAAACAGCAGCATGCATGACAAGCGGTGACGGCGGCAACTCATTGACGAATGACGTTCAATCGTCAATTATTCTGTCTTCTTCATTTGCACTCATGAAAATGACACGGATAACGAAAGAGATGTCCACATACGGCCATATTGATCCTCAAAAGATGGGAAATGGCATCTTCCATCTTCAAATCATTTGACTGGAAGATGTGTTTCGATGTGACACTGCTCAGCAGCGCCCTGCGCACAAACGTCAGAGACACGTCAATTCAAGTCATTGTTGTACACGTGGGACATCAGACTGCTGTGGTGGCACATGACTGATTGTGTATTTACCAGACTCAGACACACAGCCAGTGCATGACAGTGGTCCCCAACCTTTTTTGTGTCATGGACCAGTCGGGACAAGTACATGCTGTTTGCGGACCGGGATCAATTTTTTAAAATTGCTTTTAAATTGCCAGTTCTAAAGCACTGGTACTGACAACGATGATGTCAGAGTAATTCAACATTTTATTCAAATACATTTTTTTCATGAATTTTAAACAGTGTTGTTCTACTTTACAACAAATGTAGAATAAAGTCAAATAACCTTGTGAACTATTAAGAAATGGAAATATCAGGAACAATAACTACGCCTTATAATGTAAACAGAATCCTTTTTAAGTTATGCTCCTACATATGGCGTTAGCATCATTAGCATTTGCAAATGTGACTGATCAAAAGATGACGCAATTGATCATCCGGTGGCTGCCGGCTAGTTAATTAGCGACTAAATTGCTAATGTTGACGCGGGCAGGCTGGACAAACTCTGCTGGCATTTTCATGCTTTCCGCTTGATCACTTGGTTGCCACTTGTTCAAATGATTCAAGAGGTTTCTTGTTTTGCTCAGATTGAATTTTGTGTCCATTAAAAGATAATTTGCCATTTGGCATGGCCTGTGACATGAAACGTTTTCATGTTTTATCATGGCTATTACATGGGTCACATAAAGAAAATGAAAATGATTTGATGGTTCAACACAATTTTTTTTGCATTCGACGGAATACAACGGAATATTCAAAAATATCAACAACCAGGGATGGGGTGGATTTCTGGAATTTCGAGAAAATATGTTCATTTCCCCAACGGCCGTTCATGGGCATCACGGCCTGACAGAGGACAATTACTCCCGAAAGACAAGAGGTTGTGTTAGCCCATGGGTGCCCAAACCTTTTTGACCATAGATCTACTTTTCGATCAACCAACCTGCCGCGATCGACCCGTTACTGTGCACGCATGCCATGATGAGCAACAGTCTGACACGGAGGCATGCGGCGCACTTCGGCAACCTGTTAACGATCGTAGCTCACACGTACCGTTTTAAAATGCTTCTCTCGGCCCTCCAGATTCCCATTCTTTGCCCCTCGGCGAATTGTACAAAACAAACTCTGAATGAGAATCATGATAAAGATATAGCGCAACAACTCTGATCACAAGCTGCAACTGCAGACTGCTGAGTGCAAACAACTTCCGGTGATGCAGTCACACTTCACTGTAGGTTAAAAGATTACCTGCTTTATTTGATCTTATTTTTTAGAAACTTTTTTGTGAAAGTGAGACTGATAGAATGATTAGAATGCAGTGTGCATTAACACAAAAAATATATTACTAACATGCACAGAGACACAAATGTTTGGTTTTCTTCCCCCTCTACATCCCTCGGATCGACTTGGGGGAGCAGTCCTTGATCTACTGGTCGATCGCGATCGACGTAATGGGCACCCCTGCGTGAGCTCCTTCCTCGCTGACATCCAACCTGATATATCCAGCCTTAGTGTGTGTTCACAACGGCAAGCACGGAAGCCTCTACGCAGGCATGTCCCGTCGTCTCTCGTGGCCTCGAGCGTTCTCCCCACGAAGGCAATTCCCATATATGCAACACACGCAGCTGCCGCTTGAAAATTCAATGCTTTGCTGCAGGAAACTTTCGATTGGATTTCACCTCCCCCTCACATACCGTTGTACACAAGTGAAGATAGAGTACAACAAGGTTAAGGATGAGCTGCAGAGACCACACCCACAAAACACACGCAACAGCTCATTAAATCGTGTGACTCACGAATCACAATAGCCCTGAGGTCTGGCTTGATCATTTAAAACATGCATATTTTTTGAACTAAGAGCCAACCAAAATAATTTCCTCATGCTAGATCATCCACAAATACAGTACAATGCAGTTTAAAGACTTTTGATCATCTGTTATTAAAAAAAAAAAAGAGTAGGAATTATCCAGCATTACTTTCATGTGGACTATTTTGATTTGAGTGAACGTTCAATCATACTGTTGCGGCCTGGTGACAATCCTGAGTCATGGGAGATGAATTACAGTTTTACAATCAAGTATTTTGTGAAAAATACACTGTTCTGCCCACAGTAAAAGTTTTGGGCCATTTCATTCCTGACTCACCAAGCTCGTTCCCATTCTTCGAGTAAATCATCGAATCACTCACGGAAAGGATGGCATCAGTGTCCTATGCCACGCACTCCAGAGGAGCTAGACATCACCAGTAGCCTCATCCTGCTGTCCGTTCGACAAGATCCTTTCCCTGACGAATATGCTGCTCTCCAAATAGATCAAACCGTCCAGAGCTCAAGTCCTATTGTAGCTTTCGATCCCTACCCGAGTGACGGCCTCATTAAAGTCGGTCGTCGTCTCAAGCATGCTTCACAAAATCAAGCACCAAGAAAATGAATGGGCAATGGCCATCATCAAAGCCACATTTCCAAGCGACGACGGAAAGGTCAGAAAGTTCAAAGTGAGGACATCATCCCAGGGCGTCTCGAAGACATTCTTACGTCCCGTCTCGGATGTTTTCATGCTTCTAGAAATTGAAGAAACTGTAAAATAGTTGTAGTGGCATTAGTAATGTCAGACGGGGAGTGTTCTGCCCACAGTAAAAGTTTCGGGCCATTTCATTAATAGAAATTCTGTTTAGAATATTCATTTAGTTATCGCGGTGCATTGTGGGTAGCAGACGCCATGTTTCATCAGGCGAGTCATTACAGAAACCCTGACCGTGGTGGTTGCAACTAGTCCTCTTGAGTTATATTCCTTTCGTTTCACCTTCGAATGCAATGGCTTTTCACTTTACTGTTATCGCTACGTGTTAGATACTATGAGTATGTTAACGCAGGTCAACAGCATGCCAAACTCATTTATTCATGAGGAAACTGAGCGTCTTGCTCCTTTATTACGGTCTTCTTGACGGCGTACAATGAACTGTGACATCAGCTCAATGAATTGTAGAGTGAAACTGAAATGGACAGATTTAAAACATGCATTAATATTGTGTACACAAATAGAATACAAATCGTCAGGTGTTTAACAAGGCATTGCGTTGTTTGCCACATTTTCTGCTGCATTTATGTCCTTTGTTAAACACCTGACGATTTGCGTCGCGCCCCCCGTGCGTCTTTGAATGGTTTCGTCCAACTACTGAAATTGCGCTGAAAGATTTTGAGAAACAACAACAACACAACCAAGACCTGTACAAAAGGTAATTCAGCCAAACTTTTAATGCGGCCTAATTGCAATGCCAAAGCTCATCTACCTTGACGGAGGTACTAAAAATACAAAAATGCCTGGTGCTCTATTTCCAAGAATATCTCATGCCTGCTATTGTTAAGAGAGCGTCCAAAACACTAAAACGCAACATGCAAAGGCAACCTATTCGCCCTGCGAATCCTCACAAATCTCACCGGGAGACACGCAAAGCTATAAAAGAATGATCTGCTCTACACTTGTTTTCCTTCAGACAAGCTGCTTCTTAAACACATTCCATGATTTATTGTGTTTGCAGCACAGCACACAGTGTGGGCCGCGAGGTACAAAAGGCGACGGACCTGCTTCCACGATGGCCGATGGTGGAAAGAATGACGTAAAGAGCAAATTAATTCCTTGCGACAAGAGTGAAATTATAACTTTTCCGTCGATATTTTTGCTGGCAACGGAAGTCGCTGTGCTTTCCAGTGACTGAACGGGCCACTGCAATCAAAGAAGCGTTGGATGGGATTGGTTTGGATTCCCAAGCATGCTCTTGTGCAGTTCAGTTTGACGCAATCGTCTTCTTTATAATGGAGGAAATCTGCCGTGTTGTGTTTATTGATCAAGTCAAACTGTTGCCTCACGTGTTTGTCATTGACACTCATTATATTTCATGTCAACTGGTATTGGAAAAAAAAGCTGTTGTGGCCGTATGGAACATTCCTTTGAGAGCTGGTTTAACTTAACTCTGACAGCGTGCATTTTAATAGATTTTCATACACGTGTGTGTGTGTGTGTGTGTGTGTGTGTGTGTGTGTGTGTGTGTGTGTGTGTGCGCGTGTCTGCGTGCGTGCATGCGTGTGTGCGTGCGTGCGTGCGTGTGTGTGTGGAACAGGAAGTGTCGATTCTTCTTACGAGAACTTTGCAGATTGTAAATCACACTCACAGTTGTGCAAGCGCATGTATTGTGTTACACGGCGGAGGAAAAAAAACTAATGCCACGCTCGTCCAGATGTTACCTTCAGATCTTCTGGACATCACAGCTGGCGCTAAGTTTGGATGGAGCGTTAGGAGCTAATTGTCAGTGCTGCAAAGGATGAGACCGGCCTTTATAGAAGCGAGGGACATTGAAGGAATGATGTTTAGGAATTGTCATGTGTGTGGGTATAAAAACAGTGCAATGGTACCTCTACTTACCAATGTCTCTTCATACGAAATCTTCAAGTTACGAAACGCCTCAACAGGAAAATATTGCGTCTTGTTACGAAAGAAATTTCACAATAAGAAAGGTAAAAATACAGTATGGGCTGCTACTCGTAGCTCCAAGTTTCCTAAACTCAATATACTTATAGCTGCTGTGCCAGTGGCTATTACCTAGCATCTTCCTGGCATCCCATTGGCTAAGACGGACCTCTACCGAATGGGTCTATGTGTGTAGATAGATAGATAGATAGATAGATAGATGTGTTCTTGTCATTCGCCCCTGTGGCCATGAAACGTTCCTATAGTTTGACGTAAATGTGATTCACCCAGAAAAAGTGTTCACCAGTCGGGCGATCGCTCACTATGCTGTTTGCCTTGGACAATTTGGAAGGATCGTGAAAGACGACAAAAACAAAAGGCCTAGGATCAGTTCTTCACAAAACGCCATGCAAAAAACACTTCTGAGAGAGCACACGAACTGAAGACCGCAAAAAACGATTAGGCTGCAGTCAAATTTAAATGACCATCATTTTTATTCTTTATTCTTTGTTTTTTTTTATATTATGCACAACTTTCATTTTTTGCGCAATAATAAAATTGTAACATGTATTTGTTACATATTTTGATGATTTTTTTTTATGCTTAAGAAAAAATTTATGTTGAATTTTCAGGCGGCTTGGAACAGATTAGGGCATTGATATGGAAAATGCGTCTACTTACAAAATGTTCTAGTTCAGAAATTTCTTCCAGAACAAATTGATTTCGTAAGTAGAGGTACAACGGTATTTATACTATACATGTTTGAGATAAAAGCGCCCACCTAGTGACTGGTTAGCGTGTCGGTCTCACAGTGCAGAGGTGCAGAGTTGGATTTCGGCTCCGGCCTTCCTTTGAGGAGTTTGCATGTTCTCCCTATGCCATTCTCAACACCACTTTATCCTGAACAGGGTCACAGGGGTGCTGGAGTCCATGCCGCCCTGAACTGGTCGGCAGTCAGTTGCAGGGCACATATATAGACCAACAACCATTCACATCCACAGCGTCACTGAGTGGAAACCGACCCCACACTGCCCATTCACAAGTCAGACAATGATAAGCAGATGGCTGAGAAGTCATTGTTTGTGAGACCAATCACTGTCATGATTTCATGAAATAAAATGCAAAACAACATCAAAATACAACCAGGAACAAACCCAAGTCCAAAAGCCGCGTTAATAAATCTGAAGGATATGTTGTTTTTAGATCTGATCTGAATGAATGTGCCATCCATTGCAGTATGCAAAATGGCGATCACTGTGATTAGGTGTTTGCTCGCAAATCAGTTCACCTCCGTGTGAAAGACGTGCGCTGGTTGTTTTAAGTTGAGGGGGCTTTTTCACACAGGGTCATGTAGGTTAGGATTTTGAATTTTTCACACCACTACAATAGACATATCAGTGATGTTATTTTTCCTGGTACAAAAACAGTCACAAAGAGAGATTATTGTTTTCCACAAAATCACTAACACACACACACACCCTTTTAGGAACAGTCATTATTCATGGTGGGGTTAAAAAAAATCCCTGATGTCATTTTTTTGTTATTTTTAAAAGAAAAACACCAAACCTCAAATTAATCATACGCTGGTCTGCTGGTGTAACAACTTTGATTCCCACATAATCAAAATCTTAATCATCCAAAACACATTTTCACAAACATGTATGAATGTCACCCTTGACCAGAGCTCCAGTTTGCGGTCCAGTTTTCGTAGCTTTGCTTGGGGTTTGTCTTGTTTTCTTTGTGTGCGTGCCTTGGTGGATTTGTCAGATTATTTTTGTTACTTTTTTTGGGGGGGGGAGTGCCAAAATAGAAGGATCCAACCCACCGAGGCATAATAGAATTTCCAACTGAATGTAGAGTGGCGCTTGGTCTGCTCCTGCCTTCCTGAAGTCCAGGATAATGTCTTTTGTTTTTGTGGTATTCAGTGGCAGGTTGTTTGCTGAGCACCACGCTGACTCGTCTCTGTAGTCAGACTCATCCCCCCCGTGAGATGAGTCCGACCACGGTCGTATCATCCGCAAACTTGATTATAGTGTTTGAGAGATGGGTCGGAGAGCAGTTAAATATTTAGAGAGTGAACAACACGGGTCTCAGTACACATCCTTGAGGAGAACCGGTGCTGAGTGTGATGGTGGAGGAGAAGTGGGGGCCAAGTTGTATTTGTACAACTTGCACAAATACAACTTGGACGGACTGTGGGCATTTCCACCAAAACGTCATGGGAAAACCCATAAAGTGATTTCATAAAAACTAGAAAGAGGAAGTCATGCATAAGCCAACCTTTGAGGACAAAACCCCTTATCTCCTTGGTGGAGGGAATAAATAAGTACCTATGTGGCTCATGAGAAAAAACAAAATAGCCTTAGGAAGTAAAAGACAACACGGTTGCCAGAGCAATAAACTGAACCTGGCTTTATTAAGCCCTCGTAGTGCTGCAGGACAATCGATTGCGTGTTTTCTCCATCGAGCAAAAATGACTCCACATATACATAAACATCTAAAATGACAGCAGGTCTGTCTGTCATAAATATATTTATCAGTATCTCGGGGGTTGGAGGAATGGGATGGATAGATAGGAATATTTGATTTAAGAATGATGGATGATAGAATTTCATGAATGGATGATGACTGATAAAAGGACACATGGATAGATGGATGGATGGCAGAGGTCAAGGAAGGAACATATAAACAGATGACAGGGTGAATGACAATGGGGATTTCTGTCGAGAGGATACATTTACGAATGGTAGATGACTAACAGGCCAGTCTGTGAAAGAATCCCATTTCAATGAGATGTGGCCTTGGTGGAGATCTATGATATTTATTGTTAAAATGTGCAACTTTGACATTTTTGGTACTGAGCCAAATGGGGATTTTGTATTATTATTATTATTTTTGATGGTGTTTGGTGGAGTTTAAACACCCCACCCATTGTCATTCTAGGGTGGTGGCAGAACAAGTTAGCATCGATGACGTGTTATGTATTTGCTCCCTTTATCCAAGTGTCGGCAAAACCATCAAAGCATAGTATCTCGTTTAATGACACATTTGCTGTATGACAGGGCGTGCGTGTCCAGTTGAACACAAAATTGCACGTTTTATTTGACAACCCAGCAATGTTTTGAGGGCAGAGAAACAACCACAAAATAGAACACAAAGTCTATGTTGCAGATCTAACAAATCTGAGTTATGAAAACATGGAAGACAACCATTCATCCATTCATTCATCCATTCCGTTTATCCTCACAAAGGTCATAAGGGTGCTGGAGCCTATCCCAGCTGTCTTTGGGCTGGAGGCAAGGGACACCCTGAACCGGTTGCCAGGGCACACATAGACAAATAACCATTCGCACTCACACTCACACCCAAGAACAATTTCAATCATTCCATGAACCTCCCAAGCTTGTTTTTGGAATGTGGGAGGAAACCGGAGTACCCGCAGAAACCCCACATAGGCATAGGGAGAACATGCAAACTCTACAGAGAAATAATAAGAAAACCTATTTTTGTCTCACAATGGAGAAATTCACAATTTACAGCAGCAACGTTATGAAAGGACGAAAGGCCGGAACCGCAATCGAACCCTGCACCTCTGCACTGTGAATGTTCTTCTGATGGCAGTGCGGGTACCCACAGCGGCTCCTCTCTCTACTGAGGAAAGACATTTCATCTGTGCTGTATGTTGCACATAGAACACATTTGACAATAAAGTTGACATGAACATGAAGACAACATTGTTTTGATCAGAGAAGAAGACAACAGCAGCCTCAGTCTGTCACTGAGACAGACCCAACACAGCAGACGCTATCAAGGACTTTTGAATACTTTATTCTTCTCACATTTAATAGCACTCTCCTTAGTTTGTAAGGTTAAATTTAGATGTTATATGCACATGTGTAAATGGTTTCCTACATCCTTCGTTTTCCTCCCACATTCCAAAAACATGCATGGCAGGCTGATTGAACCCTCTGAATGAGGGGTGTCAAAATCATTTCACATTGTGGGCCACATACAGCCTCGGTAGATGTGAAGTGGGCTGGACTATTAAAATTACACCATACTCTGCTATAAATAACCAAAATAGGATGTCTTTCCTTTGTTTTGGTCTAATGAAGCACAAGATTGTACTTCTTCTACTCTGATCAAAACAGCGTGTCCCCTAGCAGATACTCCATTAATTGCACCTTTTTAAAAATATTCATTCCGTGTCTTTTATGCATATTTTCACTTTTAAATGATCCTGCGGGCCGGATCGAACCTCCTTGGGAGCCGGTTCCAGCCCGCGGGCCATATGTTTGATGGCCCAGCGCTAAATTGTCCCTTGGTGTGAGTGGGATCGTGGATGGTTGTTCGTCTCTGTGTGCCCTGCAGTTGGCTGGCAACCAGTTCAGGGTGTCCCCCGCCTACTTCCCGAAGACAGCTGGGATAGGCTCCATCTCCCTCCGCAACATTTGTGAGGACAAGCGGATCGTAAAATGGATAGATGGATAACTACATGACTGTACATTTTTATTTTATTAGAATACTCAATTATTCAAAAGAATTTTCAGTAGGCTATCCGAGTACCAAAATATTTGATCACTCCAGCCCTTCGTCAAACTGAAAGGTGTTTCTTTTTGGATACTGTAGCTGTCACTCACGACTCCATTCGCCTCCGAGCTCAATGCTGGTGCACGGCCCAGTCTTGTGAATTCTTGTAACTCGCCGAGTCGAGAAGCAACTGCTGACTGGACGTTTTTCTTTCTCTTGACTAAACCACTAAGTCGTTTTCGCATCAGACGTCTGTTCTCTATGAGCGACCTTCCACCATCATTAAAGAGGCCAACACAAGTAGCGGACACAAGATTTACATATCACTAAATTCCTCACTAACTATAATTCACTGAGAAATTAGCTCAAATAACACATTAGAAAGGCTCCCTTTGCTTTCCCTTTCAGGGGCACATTTGGGTTGAATAAAGTTTTTTTTTTTTTTCAGAGTAGCTGTTAAAAAAGTGCACGCTTAACACAAAACCGTGTTTGGACGGAAGACTGACACATGATTGCAGCCAGTGGCGTGCGGTGAGGTTCATGGTTGGTGAGGCACCGACTCCTTTAGTGTCAGATTTACAAATGTATCAACCAAAAACAGTAGCTTATTCAATTGGCTACTGGTTATTTCATATCCAAAATTTGACCCCATGGGTAAAAATACAATATTTTATTGTATTTTTCTTAGACTAATTTATTTTGTTATAAGATTTTGACAGCCTCTGCAGTTTGGTGTCATCAAAATGTTGTGACATGTCATTAAATTTTGTACAGTCGACCAAACCGAGGAAAGCTAGCTCACAAAATGATCAAACCTAGCTTTCATCTGAACACTGATGTTGACCATAATCTTGTCGAACATTAGTTTTCTCTCCTCTCTGACCGACTGATTTCTTCCACTGTTGTTTCGGCCAAGTGTGCTGCATTTCTGCTCAAATCGCTCATACAGTGTGTTAAAGTCCCGTCTCATGCGTTCAACAACTCCGATGGTGTCGTGGGTTCGCGCACAACAATATCCAATGTCCATGACTTTGTTTTGCAGCACTCTAAAAAGTGCATCAGTTTCACTGAAAATGCCCTCATATGCCATCATTAAAAAGCATGTCGATGCTTCTGACAGCCATCGATCATATCCAGTGACCATCATTTGAGTATCATTGTCCCAGCGATCTGGATCATAGGTTTGCGCTACTAGTTTTTTAACACAGCTGTTTTCTCCAACACTTCCAAGACATACGCAGCTACAGCAGGGGCTCACCTATCATCACTTACATCATCAAATCCTAAAAACGCTTCCACCACCACAGTCCACTTCACTTTTGGCAACATAGCGCAAAATAACAGATCTGTGCTTTGTTTGTGATATCCGTAGTCTCGTCCAACTCTATGGAAACAAATGGGGCAGCATTGATCTCCCTTTTTAGATCATTTATTATCACATCACCGAAAGCTTCAATTATATCGTTCTGTATTCTATTGGACAAGCCAGAAAGCACACTGGATGAGTCCAAATGTCTAGCTAACCTCTCATCTTTCTCATCAAAAGCAAGTGATACTTCTACATAATCGCCACGATTAGAAGAGCTTGCCCTCTCGTCGTGACCACAAAATGCCAACTCCCGTTTAGCGAAAAAGCAGGTTGCATGAATGAGGTCTTTCACAATCTCTCGCTTTTCCCTTACCTTGGCATTGCGGATGCTAACGTTGAACCTCCACTGTTCGTTCAATGCCAACGAACAGTGGAATTGAGAATTGAGAACATAGAGAACAAATCGATCCTTGCGCTTTTTATATCACAATATCGAGACAAATTGAGAACAAAAGGCAGGGAAAACCGTAAAGACGGGTTTTCGAAGGACAGCCACATCACCGTTCTTTTCGGCTTTACCACTCCGTTTGAAAAGTTGTCCGGGCTGTCCCGTAGTTTGAAGCAAACCTTTTCACTCCGGCGTTGGTCTACCTGTGTTAATCACGTCCACTTTTGACTGAAAGTCCAGTTTTGAGAAGTTTTTAAGCTTCGATATATAATCCTTTTCTTCCATTTTGGCTGTCCGACGTAGCAAATTTAAAAAAGGATCGCACTTGACTCGCCTGGCGCCTCTGCACAGAAGAAGAGCGCAACGTACCTGTTTGCTCACGTACGCCTTCTTAATTGCGGCAGAGAACGATCTGCCGCAACCTATGCCTTTTCACTGCGGTTTTATTTCCCATCAGCAAATCTAAATATGTCACAAAAAAACATTAAACTTTAATGGTTTAAAAACATTAGCCAGACTTAGGAAAAGAAGATCAAATAAATGTATCTGCAAATGTTATATTGCTGATGTGCAGATGTACGGCAAGCAGGACGTGCCAGTTGCATGTATCAACCCAGTTTGTGATGATTGCGCAATGCAATGCGCGTTGAGAGGTGTGGCACTGCCTCACCTGCCTCCCCTGACCGCACGTCCCTGGTTGCAGCTAGTTATATTTCAAAAAAATTAGCATGAATTAAAGGTTCATTAAAAGAAGCATCATTAAAAGAAACTATCTTTATGAAACATTCAACTTATGTTAGCGCGTCGACCTCACAGTGCGTAGGTGAGGCATTGAACATTGAACATTGCCTGAAATGTTCAATTCCATCTCCGGCCTCCCTGTATGGAGTTTGCATTGTCTCCTTGGGCCTGCGTGGGTTTTATACAGGTACTCCGGTTTACTCCCACATTCAAAAATCATGCTTGTCAGGCTGATTGAACACTCTAATTTGTTCCTCGGTGTGAGTGTTAGCGCGGATGGTTGTTCGCCTCTGTGTGCCCTGCAATTGGTTGGCAACAGGTTCAGGGTGTCCCCCGCCTACTGCCCGAAGATGGCTGGGATAGGCTACAGCACGCCCCGCGATCCTTGTGAGGATAAAGCGAAATGGAAAATGGATGGATAATGACATCCATAAACTTATTAGAAGTGATTGTATTAAGCACCTCATGGGTGCCATTCAACTTCCTTTTCCTGGTGGGTCTCATTTGTCTAATTGCAGCTTCTTCGGGCATCTCTACTCTGTTTACATGCTAGCACTTCTCATGAGAAATTCCATCAAGGAGGGAGGAGACTGACGAGGAGGAGGTAGAAATGTTTTAGGGTCATTAGACGATCACTCCTCAATGTCATAATTTGTTGCAGGAGTCTGCTCAAGATTACCTCATATCATTGACACGTGTCACAAATGTACCGTCTGCTTGTCAGAATTATTCTCACCACAAATGTCCACTTTGTGCTTTATGTCCCAAGTGGAATTAAATTAAAGTCAAATATCAACACGGTTATGCTTTGCCAGTTTGCAGATGCAAAGACAAACGCGATCTGTCCCTAGTGCGTCTGCCCTGCCCCCATCATCCCCATTGCCTGCAGTGTCTATTCGGAAGGATATGTAAATAGATCATAAATGCAGATTCACTACTCTCAAAGAGTGGACGATACTAAAATGCATTTAAACCTTAACAGGTTAACTCAATGTGACCTTCTCTAAGCTTTTGAATGCATATGTCCAATTGTTAAATGCTTCAGTACTTTTTGCACAAGTTGCTGTTCCCTAACAGGGACCTTCATGACAAAATACCAAACAGGCGTTTGACTCTTGAATCTGCCAATAAATGTCCTGGTTCAATTAGAGCCGGTGTTTAAACAGTCATCCTCATCATGCTGTTCACATCTAGATGACACCTACGCCTAGATGATTACCACGAACCTTAGAAGCAGGTTTGGTTCAATGTCGTAACCACGAGTCGGTTAATCAAGTCTTCTTGGGTTCAAGTACTGTGCCAAATATAACAACACACGCAGCAAAATACATATTTTCAAACTAAAGTAACAAAAATGTTCAAGACATTACACAAACATATAATGCAAGTATTTTGTTTAAGGTCTAGCTCGTTCATATGTCACCATCGAGGGGGTGCAAGCCTTTCGCAAATGATATAGCTGATGTCTCTCGATTTCAGTTAATACCGCTGTTAAGATCGTCGATGTTCTATCCTCGCACTTCATTGCGCCTTTAAGACAATCGAGACGCTCCTCATATGGTGGTGTGAGAACACGTTGCAGGTTACATTCAAAGTTGTGAGGAGCAAGCATTTTCATGACCCATGACGGAACTAACATTGCCAGACTCGCCGTCGGCAAAGGGGAAGCCACCGGCGGCCATATTGCCACCCTCAAAGTTTGCCAAACTTGATTATATAGATTTTTTTTTTCCGTTGCATTTTCTGTTTCTATGGCAAAAATGCCACCGCGTATGGCATGCGGTTGTACCACTATTCAAAAATGAGTCATCAAAATCTAGACAAGACATCAAATGGAACAGTGTAATTGCTTTTGTGCGATGCAACTCACACAAAAGCAACACGAGCCTCAAAGCTTTGCAACCTATGCCACAACCACACTATTCCATTCAATGTCTTGTCTCGACTTTGATGACCCATTTTGAATAGTCAGCTATGCAGAGGAGGAATGTGATTCTGCTACAGTGAAACTCCTTGACAACGAAGCCTACATGGGCGAAAATACCACCTAGTGTGAAAAAATCTTCATGCATGAACACCATTCCCACTTTCCTGCTGAAAAGAAAAACCCTATTGCGTTATACCAGGGGTGTCCAAACCTTTTGCCAAGGGGGCCAGATTTTATGTGGTAAAATGTCGGGGGGCCGACCTTGGCTGACATTCTTTACATTGGACAACAATATTGTTCAACAAATTTTAGTAAGCCAGTCTGTTTCACATTTCCATTTTTATTTTAATTTCAACAATCTTAAGAATTTCTTTTGGTTCATTTGAAACAGGTATATCACATTCATTCATTCATTCATTCATTCATTCATCTTCCGAGCCGCTTGATCCTCACTAGGGTCGCGGGGGGTGCTGGAGCCTATCCCAGCTGTCTTCGGGCAGTAGGCGGGGGACACCTTGAATCGGTTGCCAGCCAATCGCAGGGCACACAGAAACGAACAACCATTCGCACTCACACTCACACCTAGGGACAATTCAGAGTGTTCAATCAGCCTGCCACGCATGTTTTTGGAATGTGGGAGGAAACCGGAGCACCCGGAGAAAACCCACACAGGCCCGGGAAGAACATTCAAACTCCACACAGGGAGGCCGGAGCTGGAATCAAACCCGGTACCTCTGCACTGTGAAGCCGACGTGCTAACCACTGGACTACCGGGCCGCCCGGTATATCACATGCAACTGCTTATTCACTTGACTTTTTCTTAAACAGAAGTATCCTGAGTGCAAATTGATTGATTTGAAACATAAAATGTATCACCATGACTTTTCAATAGTCACAAAACCTTTGACTCGAACAACAGGGAAATGAACAAGCAATACACATATCCACAACTGCAAGGATCATTTGAAATATGACATATCAGTCAATATAAACACGGAGTGATGTCTTGTTAACTCGTGAGTGATGCCCCCTAGTGTCTAAATGCTATTTTTAGCATTCACTCATTTAGTGAATGCTATTACTCATTTAGCCACTAGAGGGAAGCAGTACTCTATGAAACATGACTCACCAGTCTACGAGACCTCAGTCAGTGCAACACGTGTTCCATTGCGCCCAACCTGCGGGCCAGACGGCACTGATTTTATGACAGGGGCCGAGGGCCGGATGAAATTCGACCGCGGGCCGGATTTGCCCCCCGGGCCGGACTTTGGACATTGGCTGCCATATACGAAATATTTTTCTCTGCTCTTGCAACGAGATTGACTATAACGAAGTCTTATCCAACAGCGACCTCTACTGCTTCGCTCGGAAATGGCAACAACAACCACCACAATGGTTTACACATGTGCAGTAGTCCAGAAAGTATTTGTTATTGTTCGTTTCAGACGCAACAAGAACATTGGATTGCTAAAATGGCTACAAAACGGACCGTTGGATGTCATGCAGCTAAGACAAGAGGCGCTCTGACGCTGGAAGAGAGGGTAAAAGTGATCAAAATGAAAGACGGAAGCAAAATAAAAGACATTATCCAAGAAATTGATGTAAGTAAAAGTGAATGCTGATCGTAAATTTTGCAATTTCTTTCCCTTTTTTTCTTTCTACACTGACTATATTAAGTGTCAAATACCGTATTTTCACGACTATTCGACGCATCGTACTAATGGCCGCAGTTTCATTAATGCGTGACATTTCTGTATTTTACACATACACAGGACGCATCGTACGAATAGCCTCAGTTTTACAGTGGTAAAACATACGCCACCTTAAACATGCGCGCACTCTAACACGTTAGCTTGAAGCATACGGTAGCATGCCAAGACATACAGATAAGATAAAAACACGTTTTTACAAAGGCAACGAAAGCAGAACTGAGTTCGGGTGTATTTTATTTAGCCATCGTACAATGTTCTCACGTTTTTCGATCAATCATCACCCAGAAATCCATCAAAGTCCTCATCCTCTGTATCAGAAGCAGAGGACTGCACATCTCAGTTGTCATTGAATGCATCACATGCTAGTGTGAGTTGCTACGCATTGCCGAGCGGAAAGAAGGAGTAGCAACAGCAAAGTCAACATTTCTCTCGTGTGAAGCTTTCCCACATTTGAAAATAAAGAACAGAGCGAAACATGGTGGCAGCGCGTGTGTGTGTAGAAAGAATTGAACGCCGCGTTCCCTCTCGTTGTTGCGTATTGTGGCGTAACTCGCCAAGCGCTGCCTCTCACTCTTTGTAAAGTTGTGTTTGCCACCGATCATCCATTGTTCCCATGCCGTTTGCAACTTTACTTTGAACGCCCGGTTGATGCCAATGTCCAGCGGTTGGAGTTCTTTAGTCAAGCCTCCGGGAATAACGGCAAGCTCAGAGTTCATTTGCTTGACTTGTTTTTTCACCGCTGCTGTGAGATGGGCACGCATGCCAAAAGCATAACCGGTGGCTTTAAGTTTGAACTGAGCTTCATAGGCGTGTCTTTTTGTCGAATTTATTTTCAGGGGTTCTTAGAAACCAAAACCGGAGTTGTTTTGCAACAATGCACATTGCCACACGCTATACAAGTGTTGGTACTGGCTTGAGGCGTCCACTTACACGCCCACCCTTCACCATTGGCGGACTAGCTTGTCTGTCCTCTCTCTCCCTCTCCCTCTCCATATATGTATATATACACGCCCACCCTTCCCTGATTGGCCGACTTCTTTCACAGTCACTTCCGCCTTTTCTCTATATAAACAGCGTGTCGGCTGTCAGTCAGATTTTGGAACTCAGCGCATATAAAGGACGCTCCGCACCATAAGGCGTCCTGTCCATTTTGGAGAAAATTTAAGACTTTTAATGGCGCCTTATAGTCGTGAAAATACGGTAAGTGTATGCTCATACTTGAATTGAATTGAATAAAACTTTATTGTCAAATGTAGCACAGATGAAATTTCTTCCCTCTCAACATAAAACAACAGGAGCCGCTGCGGGTGTCCGCGCCGGCATCAAAGAACAGTTAACAAAAAATGACAAAATAATACAAGACAACACATGAGACGGAGACAATCGTGCAACCTTTTCGTTGAACAAAGCGGGGCTGTAAAAATGCTGCCTACTTCAGGCACAAGACACAAGCGCCCCGGGGATGTCCAGCAATGACAGTCAAATGGCGCAGACATTCCTCCCAATCCAAAAATGAGTGCTGGTACGCGTGTGCTGCCGAGAGCAACCACCAAGCATAGATTCTTCTTCTTTGACGAATGTCATGGCCAAAAATACTGAAAACAGTCCACACCAGGTCCACACGACCTAACAACAACACCATGGGACAAAAAAATAAATAAAAACAACAAATAATTATGCACTTTAAAGAGTACACATACGTTTTTGTGTGTGTGTGTGTGTGTGTGTGTGTGCGTGTGTGTGTGTGTGTGTGTGTGTGTGTGTGGGTGTGGGTGTGTTTACATCTGAGATCAAATTTGCTACAGTGAAAACCCCCTGTTCTGAAAAATGTCTTGCTGCAAACATGATTCCGTTGTAAAGGAGTTTCACAGTACTGTACTACATTTATTGGTCTATTACTCTCTACCCAAAAGCAAACAGGAAGTAATGTTGGGTCGGTCGTGAATGTTTCATTCAGAAAAATGAATTTTTTGAGCAGTGTTGGGAAAAATAGCTAATAACTCATTCAGTCCCAAAGACGTTTTTAAACGTATTTTCAGACTTGGTCTAGAATTGGCTGGTACTGAATGAGTTAAGTATAACGGCGTTACTAAAGGCCTTAATTTTTTTGTCAGATCCTCAGGGCCATGCAAGGCACCGCAATAAGACATTTCTGTGCCATGGCGCATTGTTAATGGTCATATAGATTTGCAGTCTGTTTACTCGGGGGCACGCAGTGGCTTACATTCCCCCGTCAGCTTGTCTCACTTTGCACTCGCCGAGGCAAGACGCCATACGATCGTGACAAACGATTGTTGTGGTCTGTCAACGGGTGTCGTGTGACGGGTGAATAAAAACATTCCGCCTTGCTCTTATAACAAAATGACACAACTACAGGGAAGAAGCATTATGATTGTGATGGATCATCAGCTGACGGTGTTTTGCGCCATGCCAAATCCATTATGCCGCTACGGTGGGCACCCATGTGAGCAAACGCACATGCATGGCGTCTGGTTTTGCAGCAGTGTCGAGCCGTGTATTTGGAAATTGAGCCTTCATCTGGGATTTACCGTACTTAATATGACATTCAAATTAAGAAAGGCATTTCACTTTTGTTTTCAAGCCAAAAGTAAACATGTCACCCAGCTGTGTATTTTCGTTCAGTTTTTTTTTTAATCTCTAATTCACCAATAGCATTGTCAAAGAAAAGGAATCTGGAGAACCAAGAGCAGCATTTTAAAACGGTACACACGAACCGCGATAGTGATGTTTCTGCTCTTAACACGCTCTAAAAGTGCGTTCAGACCTCCCTGTCTCAGGTCTCCCGGTAAGGTAGGCAGTTATTTCCTTTTCCCAAACTCTCTTGTTTTGTATCTGGTTTCATTTTCTGTTTCGTTCATTTTAGGGTCCACTATGGCTGTTGCTCATCATGTGGCACGCGTACATGCATGTGTATGCATGCATGTGTGGTAACCGGTCGAGCTCTGAAGGTTGGCTGCTTGAAAAGCAGGTCTTCATTAAAAAAAGATAGGGCACCCCTGCTTTAATACATAATACTCAGTGATTCATCCTCTTCAGCTGACACTGACAGCAGTGCTATTGAACTTGCCTATTCACTATGCGCTCAGGCCGAAGCAATTAAACAATTGCTTTGCCACCATTTGGTGGCATCTACATGTCAAGGAGAGTACGCCAAAGTGAGTTGAGACGTACATACATGGACAAAAAAATAATAAAACAAAAATGAAATAAAAATTCACAGTGTTGGAAAAAGTACAGCCAAGAGAAACGACTAAATGGAGGGAATACATCTTTGGGAATAAATGAATACAGTTTAATGGAACAAACCGTGCTTCTGATAATGTTGAGGCAAGCAGAGAGGCTAACCTGCTTTTGAGGCTTGGGTATGTTCACAATGTAAAAGTCCAGTCGCGATGCTAACAATGTGTTTATAGTATTTTTATGAGGGCACTAAAACAAATGTTCTGCCTTATGTCTCAGCAGGCGGGCCAAGGAGGTGAGGTGTGCTGGACGGGGTCCACATGGCAGGAGCCCCGAGCGCAGCACGCAGCTTCATTCGCTTCCTCTAGGTGCCACAGTGAGGCGCTACCGTTCCCGAGCGGACTCTGAAAAGGTTAAGCACGATGGACGCCGAGAAGCCAAAACACCCGTCCGTGTGTATCCTAAAAAAAAAAGACAATACCGCTCTGCTTACCTTGTAGGTATCGATCGACATGATAGCAGAGCTGGGTAGTTACAAGCTAAAGTGACTCCATTACAATTGTTAATAAGTAACTTTTTGGAGGAATTCTACTTGTCAGAGTACTTTTAATGCAACATACTTTTTACTTTTACTTGAGTATATTTTTATAAAGAAACAGTAATTTCACGTAGTAGCGTTACATTCCGCTCACTAATAGTAATTTTATCGACAGCTATTTAATATTGTTTCTGAGCTCCGGTTTGGTTCTTCTGACTTGTGTCACATGACTGTTCGAACAATCCAACGTAGCCAACTTGTGACGTTCGACTCAATTTCATCAGTCAAATAGAGCCTGATAGTGATGGATTTAAACTGAGACAATGAATTTAAGATTATTTATTTTGGCTTAATTTGCCTTTATCTATGTTGTATTTTACAGAATCTTATTTATTATTGTCATTGTTAAAGTGGTATTGTTGTGCTAGAGCTAAAGTTGCACATTCCTGTTTTTTCTCTTGTTAATGTTCATGCTATGATACTACTACTACTACTACTAATAATAATAATAATAATGATAATAATGATTAATAGTAATGCATATGATTTATATGACGCTTTTCTGGACAACTGCATGCCGGATATATTATAAATCAGAAGTAAGTCACCAATTTCTCAGTACTGAGTAAGTTTTTTTTTACTGAGTACTTATTCGTAATTCTTTGGAGGACTACTTTTCACCTTATTCATACATATATTGACATATTCAACATATTATATGCTATTCTAGCAGTACACATATTTGAACAAAATTTGGCCACTCTGTCCACCTCTGTATGATAGCAGTGAATCACAAAAGTGAAAGATGTGATTTTTTTTTTGCATAATAGCACCTCTCTGCTTAGGTGGGCCTGGATCTTTACACAGCCTCGCAAATGAGGGCACTCGATGGGTTTTGGTTTTTTTGGGGGGGGGAGGTGTAATTTAGTCCCACTGCCCACTCTCAGACACATTTTCAGAAATAGGCATACTGTATAACCAAACCGTTGTTTAATTAGGCCCACTAGAGACTCAACTTATTCCACACAATCCCTTAAAAAGTAAACATTGACATCATATGTCGCCTTGATGAATTTATTTTCCCCACCCCTGAAATCAGGCATTTTTAGCCACAAAGCCACATGTGCCACATCTGTTGATACCTTTGATGGAGGAAAAGTGTTGCACAATGTGTTCTTCATTGCACCCTGCATGAGACAAAATAAAGACCAAAAATTATGAAAAATTACAAAGCCGACATTTCACTTTACTTTGGTTTAATTCACTCGAGCGTGACCCCAGAGCGTCCTCACGTGTCACCTCGAATCACGTGAGGGGCTTTTGTTTAATTGGAATTGCCAACCGTTTGAATATCTACGTCGAAGGAGAGCCCCCACACCCTCCCCTTCCCGGGGGCAAAACATGGCGTAACAAACCTGCCTGACAGAGGAGCCCGCCGACGGCGCCGTCACGGGTGTCGACACGCCTGCTCGTTTCCTCGCTGCCCGTCAGTCCTAACAGAAGAAAAAAAATGAAAAATAATAAAAATAGTAGAAATGACACTTTGATGGAGGGTCAACACCGTCATTCAACACAACATTTGAATGGGAATGAAATTTATGCTGCATTTTGGTTGAGCTGATGATTATTCCAAGTTATGAAGCATAACTCAGTCACGTTCAATTACTGTAGTGCCACAAAGTGGTTGGAAAAAAAGCAGTCTTTCAATATGGATCTTTGTTGAGTTTGCCATTTCGGCCAATTTCTTGTATGGGAACTTGACTTGAAGAGGATTTTTCTGTTTGGGCCCACTCGGTCGCGGTGGCTCTGATTGTTGGTCTTTGGTGCAAAAAAATGAGAATATTTAACTGAGAGCCACTCAAACTTGCACAAACTCTGACATGTTAAGAGATGAGGCCACTGGAGCCTTCTGACGACGGGTTGCAAAGTTAAGGAAAATAACTCTGTCAGTGTTGTTTCCACGTTGACAATAGAAGGAAGTACTTACAGTACTTGTAAAAATGGAGGACATATGCATGCATGTTGATATGAGGGACACACTAACCAATCGCTTTCCGTGATCTTACTGTTGTCATAGTGTGTGCTGTACTCAAGAAAGTCACATCCAAAACCTTATTAATTCGACATCATGCCTGTCATTAAATGCAGCTGTCATAGATAGATATCATACCTGTCAACTCATACGGTTTAGCCATAGTTCATACGGATTTTGTGGTGAATCTTACGTATATGGCCGTATCGCACAAATTATACGGATTCTGAACATTTCCGGGGTTTATTTTTCACCAACTCCAAATGATTTGGAGTTGGTGAAAAAAGTAATGCAGGAATACAACTCTGAACACAGTAATGCCACTAAGTAGAATGATGATTAGACATTAACCAGACATTGTATTATGGAGATCTACAATAATTATAATTGAAAATTTTGTGGGGTTTTTTCTGCCGTTATTTTGACATATAAAATGCTTTGGTATGTTATAAGGATTTTTTTGCTCTTTATAAGGATTTTTTTACTAGTTTATACAGGTTGACAGGTATGAGATATAGATAAACACACAAACATTATTTCTTGTGAATAAAGAATTTTCTGACACGAATGGGCTGTGGAATAGTGGTTGAGAACCGCTGATATGTTGAATGTAAAAGTCTACACTGCCCTGTCCGACTTCCAGGTTTTTGTGAAATAAGAATGAGATCAGGATAAACCATTGAATATTTTTTTAACTCTAATTTGTAATTTGTTTGCATTCAAACTAATCTGATGTGAGAGTTCACACACATCTGCCACCATTAGAAGTGCCTTGGATTAACTCCAAATAAAGTACGCCTACTCTAACGTTTCCAGACATTTTTTTTTTGTCTTCTAGCATATGCCTGAGGGATTTGTGCTCATAGTAACTGCTCCTTGGAAAGCTTCAGAATTTACCTTTACTTTGCCTAAGTAGTCCATCGTAGAATAATAAGGTGCCGCTACCACTTCACTGTAAGTATGCCGTTCTTTTGGCGATAAGTTGTGTGTGCCCCAAATATATTTTTTGGAATAAATTTAGAAAACGTTCAATTATGCTTGCATCAGATCATAACACATTTTCCCACGTGCTTGACTGGTTTTCTTTGTAAGATAAATTTGTTTTCTGTCTTGCTACCTTATCTCATAGCTGAGACATACAAAGAAGACAGGAGATTGTTGTCACGTGTATTAAACAGCTGGTACTCGCCAGAAATTTTTACAGCTCCTTCAATGTTGCTGTCGGCCTCTTGGTGGCCACTTTCTTTGTTGTCGTCTCGTAAATATTGGAGAGATGTCACTGGAGTGCCATATTTTCTCCACCGGATCACGACTCTCTTCATTTTGTTCCATGATATATTTGAATGTCCACAAAATTATTTTGCATCCTTGTCCAGAATATCCTTTAACTTGGGCCGTCTCGCCCATTTGGCAAGATAGGCAGATGCTAACTTATGCTCTTATTTTTAAATCAAAAGGATAGAAGAGTGAATTGAAATTAATATAAACAATTAAGTAAGAAAAGAAGAGCAATGTGAATTAATTACAAATCAGCGTCTCTGCCCAGACAGAGCTGCGGTTTACGCACTGTGCGTCACCTACAATCGAATTAACCTTTGATTACCTTGTTTACTTGCTGTTTGTTTCTGAATTTATGATGGTGTGAGATGTTTTATGAAAAGAAAATGATTCCATGATAGAGTAATACAATTAAGAAATTGTATTTTTAGTCAAAATATTTCACACAAAAGGACAATAAGAAATTGGAAATACATAAATGATTTAGCGTTACGCTAAAACAACAGTAACAGCCTCATTTGTTGTGAGGAAAACATGAAGCATGAGTAAATCTAAGACTATTAGAAGAATTAAAAATGTTCGTTACTGATTTAAGTTACAGAGCATAAAAAAGGCGAGCAAAGGAAAAAGTGGGAGAAAAAGCTTTTGCTCCTTTTGGTTTGCACATTTAGATGTCACAAATGCAAGTGACTCGGGATTTCTTTGACGGTAACAAAACAGTCAGGAAATTGAGTTTACCATTTTATATTTTTGAGGGGTTATTAATTTAAATAATGGTAATATTAAAAACTCAGATTGAACACTCTAAATTGTCCCTAGGTGTGAGTGTGAGTGCGAATGGTTGTTCGTTTCTGTGTGCCCTGCGATTGGCTGGCAACCGATTCAAGGTGTCCCCCGCCTACTGCCCGAAGACAGCTGGGATAGGCTCCAGCACCCCCCGCGACCCTAGTGAGGATCAAGCGGCTCGGAAGATGAATGAATGAATAAAAACTCAACTTCTTTTGTAAGCAAATGTAAATCAATGCTCGCCAATCTCGGATAGGGTGCCAAATTGGTTTGGGCCATGATTTAAAAACAATGACATCTGCTCACAAGTCAGGCGAGGAAATCGCTCCACCATTAAGCAACTCTATTATAGGAAGTATGCTTTTAAATAAATAAATATATCGATAAATAAAATAGGTAGATCATTTGGACTTGACAAATCTATAAACAGCTTGCACGCCGAAAAAGTGTGTGCGCCCCTATTGGGTCACATTATAAGTGTCCAAAGTTTTGAAATGATAAATGTCGTCTTTTTTACATCACAAAAAAGAGGCATTTGAACTGGGGTGTGTAAACATTGTATATTTTTATTGAGTGGATTTTACTAAGAATACATAACTGCTCCCCACAGGCGGTGTGCCCATGAGGTCGTCTATGCTGGTCCTGTTGCTTTTCTTCAGTGCCCAGGCTGTAGCCTCCATTGGGGAGGACCCGGGCGCTGCAGCCCCCAGCACACAGCGTCGGGACTCAGGCGCTGTCACCGCCGCCCCTCGAGTGGACCCAAAACTCTTCAGCAGGCGGCGCAGGCTCTCCCCCAGGGTGCTGTTCAGTGCCCAGCTGCCCGATGCCGAGCCAACAGGGTCCCATGGCCAGCACAGGAGCCGGCGGCGAGCGGGCCAACCCCAACACCGAGGCGTGTACTCCGTGTGCGAGAGCGTCAGCGTGTGGGTGGGCAACAAGACCAAGGCCACGGACATTTCGGGCAACGAAGTGACAGTGCTGCCTGATGTCAACATTAACAATGTCAACAAGAAACAGTACTTCTTCGAGACTACGTGTCACAGCTCACACGAGGGCAACTCGGGCTGCCTGGGCATCGACGCCCGACACTGGAACTCCCGCTGCACCAACTCACACACGTTTGTGCGGGCGTTGACGTCTTCTCAGAACCTGGTGGCCTGGAGGCTCATACGCATCAACGTGGCCTGCGTGTGTGTGCTCAGCCGCAAGTCGTGGCGGCAGTAATAAATGTATATATACATATATATATATATATATATATATATATATATATATATATATATATATGACTTCTGCACAGAGTAAATTATTAGTATTATGCCAAAGTACGGGGACTGCATGAACTGTGTATAACGGCAGGCCTGGGTCAAAGACTATATTACGCTTATGAAGAAAAATGCTAAGTCCACAAAGAGAAGAAAGAAAATCCATTTGCCGCAATATGGATATGCATGTGTGTGTACTGTATATCTCAAATCACTTCAACATCTTTGCATGAATATGCTTCCTCCTATGATCCACAATAATCCCTTCAGTGTCATTTCTAATTCATCTTACAACAATACCTTTAAAAAACTTGCAGATAATTTGATTCCGGCAGAATACCAAAAAAAAAAAAAAACATGGAGTAAGGACTCTTGAACTTTAGTTAACAACCCTGGCTGAATTTAGCCCCTCTTTTTACATCAATCGAGATGTATCACTTCAACACAATTCCTTGACAACAATTACATAAAATGCCAAAATACACTGCAAAGCAGCAAGTAGGTGAGTTTTTCGCTTAATTTGAAAAAGTAGGTTAAAAGGAAAAGGTAACCTCCTGGGTGATTATGCTATTAGCATAATGTTATAAAAGAAGAAGTGACTTTTGGCTTTGTTCATGGTTTAAACTATAAATATAACACAATTTCATACCATATCAAATTTAATGCACCACGTTGCTGAATGCAAATTCCCACCCCACAATTCTGACGCCACAATTTGCCAAAATTCAGAACATCTCAATCAAAGAGACATTTTCAGAAATCCTCAGCTCACTAACGATTGACTGGATTGTTTAATTTTGTACTTGGTGAGTGGGCAGGTACTCCAGAGACACGACTATTTGTGTATTAACATTGAAAAAGTATTTTTTTTATTCCACAATATGTCCCCATTATGACCCCGGCTTCACTTATTTCAGACATGCAAAAACACACTGTTGGACTACAATTTCCATTAAAAACAGGGGGACATGATTACACAAGGAAATCTACAGACTGTCGCTCTGTGGAAAAATTGCAATTATCCAAATATTTCAAATGTCGTTCAATCCGCTGGCTTCAAGATAACAGGGTATGAATAATTCCAATAATTTAATAACAGATAATCTCATGAAAGAATAACATGCAGCTGAAGTGAACACAGCTTTCCTCCAAACAGCGGGTTTAAACTTGTCAAAGAGGCTGCTAAGCAGACAGCACTGCCCTCAACATAACAACACAATTATACTAGAAGTATCCTGTTTTTTTTGTTACTTGGCCCAGGTCTGGGGAATCCATGTTGAAAATAGTGTTTATTATTTATTAAACATGTACCTTATACATTTTGTGTTGGAATTCAATCACACGGGCATCCTAATCACTTTATACAGGATGGGGGGGTGACTTCAATTTACTGCAATTTTACATCAATTTTTCCATATTTCAGAAGCATAAGAATAGGATTTCCTGTCAATTACAGCTTTGGCTGTAGTCGGTAATAATATGATGCACCATTCTTTTATTATTCTTATTAATCTACTATGATTATTATTATTAGTAGTAGTGGTAGTATTTTTTTTTAGAAGTGATTTTCAGCTAATCCAGTCTGAATCAATTAGTTTTTGTTGTTGTTACTCTTTGTTTGTTTTTGTTTTTTAGTAGTGAGCTTGTCAAATTTTCTGTTGCAGCTAAAACACTGAGTAATATCTGTGAAACGCATTCAAAACAAACAAACAAAAAGGCTACTGTTTGCAGAAGAATGTACTTGTTTGTTTTGTTTGCTTCTGGTGTTGTATAGCCAACCAAAATGAAACACTGACCTCTAGAGGACAAAGGGTGTAATAACGCCTTTTCGGACAACAATGCCGCTTACTGGTTTTCGGGGCGAAGCGAAGCCGCCTGTGACTTTACGATGTTGCCTATCGCTAAGCCTGCCTAACTCGAATACGGTACCTTCAACTCTCCCTGGCGTTTTCACCGCGTGTGGCAGGGGTGTCCAAACTTTTTCGTTTGAGGGCCACATACAGAAAAATGGAAGGATGAAAGGGCCACTTTTAAATTTAACTTTTTAAAACACCCTAAAAGTCAGTAAAGAAAGCAATTTCATATTATTTATATTGTCTCGTTAATTTTATCGGGTTTCCGTTGAAGGTGTTAAGGCAAATAGTTAACAACCGATTCGTTATGGTTTACAAAAACACGTAGAGGCGTCTGCTGAATGCCATCACCTCGCCTAAAATGGAAATTGAGTACATTCAGGCTTCGGGAGTAACGGGATACAAGTATTTACGTATTGAGGAGACAAAAAAAGTAACATTATTCCGTTCTGATTACAGAAAACTAAATGTGATCAGATTAGAGTTACATTTATTAACAATTTGGATTATTTCACAGGATTACATTTTCATTTTAGGGTTGACGTTCCCTTTTAAGGATCAAAGCTAACAGCTGCAACTTGGGTGAGTTTTGTGAAGAATTTATCAGAGACGATTTGTGTCTGGAGCAACCATCTCAGAAAAAAAAAACAAATCAATTACATGATGGTGGTTGCCAAAGGCCATTTCAGTATGTCAGATTCACAAAATGGTGGAAGAGCAGAGCAAGACAGAAACAACATTAATGCCCCCACATAGTTTCATAACAAATGTGGATGCTATGCAAACGAAACGTGAAAAGGCGTGACTATGAGAACGTCAAGTCTGACAATAAAACAAACGGTCTGATTCGGTTTCATTCATTCATTCATTCATCTTCCGTACCGCTTGATCCTCACTAGGGTCGCGGGGGGTGCTGGAGCTTATCCCAGCCGTCTCCGGGCAGTAGGCAGGGGACACCCTGAATCGGTTGCCAGCCAATCGCAGGGCACACATAGACGAACAACCGTCCATGCTCACACTCACACCTAGGGACAATTTAGAGTGTTCAATCAGCCTGCCATGCATATTTTTGGAATGTGGGAGGAAACCGGAGCACCCGGAGAAAACCCACGCAGGCCCGTGGAGAACATGCAAACTCCACACAGGGAGGCCGCAGCTGGAATCGAACCCGGTACCTCTGCACTGTGAAGCCGACGTGCTGGACTACCGGGGCCGCCCCCTGATTCGGTTTCGATTGCAGCAATTGTCAAGTCAACAACAAGTCAAGTCAACAGTATTTTAATCAATCAATTGTGATGGTAGTCATGCGACGAAACGAAGCAAAATGCCCCAATTTTGGCTAACGTGCAAAGATAATGAACGACTTTAAAAAGTGCTGCAAATCCCAACCAGTGTGACAGACAAAGACATAAGGTCGGTGCACAGGTGGACATGGGTCAGGACATATAAATAACACATACTATTGCATACTAATTCTTTGAAATTAAGTATACATAGGTGCAAAGTGCAATGTCCTTACTGTAAAAAGTTTTGAAAAAATAAAATAAAATCAGTGAGCGAATAAAGTCATGCAGGAATACGAACCTCATTACTTAAGGTGGTGGTAGGCTATGATTTATTTTGACCTATGCTGCCATCTACGGGCCAAACCGTAAACTTTACGCTTTTCCATTAGTCGTCTCAATGTGGATTTTAGCGCCACAACGCACTTTTTTTTACTAAACCCGGACGAGGGAATGACTGACAAATTACAAAAGCAGGTGTTCATATGACGATATTTTGAAATCCTCTAAGAAACCGGCATCCAAGTGTATCAACACATATCAATGCCAATGAGCATTTGTCTCTTCGCGTGCACATTGACAATGGGTGCTGCTGTAGCACGCGAGTGGTGGGCAGTGGCTCAATAAGTCTTGTGACGCTCACACCATCGACTCCCCTGGCAAACAAACGAGGTCGCTGTTTGCCGCCCACATGACATGAGTACAAGGTGGCACAAAGGCAGCCTAACCACGAGAAGGAAGCGCGTGGCGATCCCACTCCGGCCCCCACAGCGATGCCTCATAAGTCATCTTATTGGCATGGAGTGGCACGCCACATGCATATTGTATAGTACAGAAAACAGGTTCCAAAACACTTTCTTCGACTCTCCTGTACATTAAGTAGTAGTGTAGTGCTTAAAGTGGCGCTTTTATTTATTTGTGTGTGTGTGTGTGTGTGTGTGTGTGTGTGTGTGTGTGTGTGTGTGTGTGTGTGATGGGGGTTCGGGGGGGTACACCTTTGGCTGTACCAATTCGATGGTGGCGAAGTACCCACTGCTCAAAAGCAAGGAACCAAACCTTAATCGATCTTTGTGGAAGACATTTTTGTTCACAGGTTGATAAAGCATTTAAGATACCCCTCCGTGAGCCGTCACCTTACCGTGGTGGAGGGGTTTGCGTGTCCCAATGATCCTAGGAGCTAAGTTGTCTGGGGCTTTATGCCCTTGGCAGGGTCACCCATGGCAAACAGGTTCTAGGTGAGGGGCCAGACAAAGCATGGCTCATAGACCCTTATGATGACTACAATATATGGACCAAGGTTTCCCTTGCCCGGACGCGGGTCACCGGGGCCCCACTCTGGAGCCAGGCCTGGAGGTGGGGCTCGTTGGCAAGCGCCTGGTGGCCGGGCCTACACCCATGGGGCCCGGCCGGGCACAGCCCGAAGAGGCAACGTGGGTCCCCCTTCCCATGGGCTCACCACCCATGAGAGGGGCCAAAGGGGTTGGGTGCTATGTGAGCTGGGCGGCAGCCAAAGACGGGGACCCTGGCGGTCCGATCCTCGGCTGCAGAAGCTAGCTCTTGGGACATGGAATGTCACCTCTCTGGCAGGGAAGGAGCCCGAGCTGGTGTGTGAGGCAGAGAATTTCCGACTGGATATAGTCGGACTTGCCTCCACACACAGCTTGGGTTCTGGTACCAGTTCTCTCGAGAGGGGTTGGACTCTCTTCCACTCTGGAGTTGCTCACGGTGAGAGGCGCAGAGCAGGTGTGGGCATACTCATTGCCCCCCGGCTCAGTGCCTGTACATTGGGGTTCACACCGGTAGACGAGAGGGTTGCCTCCCTCCGCCTTCGGGTGGGTGGACGGTTACTGACTGTTGTTTGTGCATATGCACCAAACAGCAGCTCAGCATACCCACCCTTTTTGGAGTCCTTGGAGGGTGTGCTGGATAGTACTCCTGCTGGGGACTCCCTTGTTCTGCTGGGGGACTTCAATGCTCACGTGGGCAATGACAGTGAGACTTGGAGGGGCGTGATTGGGAGGAACGGCCCCCCCGATCAGAACTCGAGTGGTGTTTTGTTATTGGACTTCTGTGCTCGCCACGGATTGTCCATAACGAACACCTTGTTCAAACATAAGGGTGTCCATATGTGCACTTGGCATCAGGACACCCTAGGCCGCAGTTCGATGATCGACTTTGTAGTTGTATCATCGGATTTGCGGCCGCATGTTCTGGACACTCGGGTGAAGAGAGGGGAGGAGCTGTCAACTGATCACCACCTGGTGGTGAGTAGGCTCCGATGGTGGGGGAAGATGCCAGTCCGTCCTGGCAGACCCAAACGTATCGTGAGGGTTTTTTGGGAGCGTCTGGCGGAATCCCCTGTCAGAAGGAGTTTCAACTCCCACCTTCGACAGAGCTTTTCCCATGTTCCGGGGGAGGCGGGGGACATTGAGCCCGAGTGGACCATGTTCCGTGCCTCTATTGTTGAGGCGGCCAATCTGAGTTGTGGCCGTAAGGTGGTTGGTGCCTGTCGTGGCGGTAATCCCCGTACTCGCTGGTGGACACCAGCAGTAAGGGATGCCGTCAAGCTGAAGAAGGAGTCCTATCGAGCCTTTATGGCCTGTGGGACCCCAGAGGCAGCTGACGGGTATCGACTGGCCAAGCGGACCGCGGCTTCGGTGGTCGCCGAGGCAAAAACCCGAGCGTGGGAAGAGTTCGGTGAGGCCATGGAAGCCGACTTCCGGACGGCTTCGAGGAAATTCTGGTCCACCATCCGACGTCTCAGGAGGGTGAAGCAGTGCACCACTAACACTGTGTACAGTGGGGATGGGGCGCTGCTGACTTCGACTCGGGACGTTGTGAACCGGTGGGCAGAGTACTTCGAAGACCTCCTCAACTCCACCAACACGCCTTCCTTGGAGGAAGCAGAGTCCGAGGACTCTGAGGTGGGCTCTCCTATCTCTGTGGTTGAAGTCACCGATGTGGTTAAAAAGCTCCTCGGTGGCAAGGCCCCAGGGGTGGATGAGATCCGCCCGGAGTTCCTCAAGGCTCTGGATGTTGTGGGGCTGTCCTGGTTGACACGCCTCTGCAACATCGCGTGGTCAACAGGGAGAGTGCCTCTGGATTGGCAGACCGGGGTGGTAGTCCCTCTTTTTAAAAAGGGGGACCGGAGGGTGTGTTCCAACTACAGAGGGATCACACTCCTCAGCCTCCCTGGTAAGGTCTATTCAGGGGTGCTGGAGAGGAGGGTCCGTCAGGAAGCCGAGCCTCAGATTGAGGAGGAGCAGTGTGGTTTTCGTCCCGGCCGTGGAACAGTGGACCAGCTCTACACCCTTAGCAGGGTCCTTGAGGGTATGTGGGAATTCGCTCAACCAGTCTACATGTGTTTTGTGGACTTGGAGAAGGCGTTTGACCGTGTCCCTCGGGGAGTTCTGTGGGGGGTGCTTCGTGGGTATGGGGTACCGAACCCCCTGATACGGGCTGTTCGGTCACTATACCACCGATGTCAGAGTTTGGTTCGCATTGCCGGCAGTAAGTCGGAATCGTTTCCAGTGGGGGTAGGACTCCGCCAAGGCTGCCCTTTGTCGCCGATTCTATTCATAACCTTTATGGACAGAATTTCTAGGCGCAGCCGAAGCGATGAGGGAGTCCGTTTTGGGGGCCTCAGTATTACATCCCTGCTTTTTGCAGATGATGTGGTGCTGTTGGCTCCTTCAAACGGGGCTCTACAACTCTCACTGGAGCGTTTCGCAGCCGAGTGTGAAGCGGTTGGGATGAAAATCAGCACCTCCAAATCTGAAACCATGGTCCTCAGTCGGAAAAGGGTGGAGTGCCCCCTCCGGGTCGGGGGGGAGATCTTGCCCCAAGTGGAGGAGTTTAAGTATCTTGGGGTCTTGTTAACGAGTGAGGGCAGGAGGGAGCGAGAGATCGACAGGCGGATCGGTGCAGCGTCTGCTGTGATGCGGACGTTGTATCGGTCTGTCGTGGTGAAGAAGGAGCTGAGCCAAAGGGCGAAGCTCTCAATTTACCGGTCGATCTACGTCCCAACCCTCATCTATGGCCACGAGCTATGGGTCGTGACCGAAAGAACGAGATCCTGGATACAAGCGGCCGAAATGAGTTTTCTCCGCAGGGTGTCCGGGCTCTCCCTTAGAGATAAGGTGAGGAGCTCGGTCATCCGGGAGGGGCTCAGAGTCGAGCCGCTTCTCCTCCACATCGAGAGGAGCCAGATGAGGTGGCTTGGGCATCTGATTCGGATGCCTCCTGAGCGCCTCCCTGGTGAGGTGTTCCGGGCATGTCCCACCGGGAGGAGACCCCGAGGAAGACCCAGGACACGCTGGAGAGACTACGTCACCCAGCTGGCCTGGGAACGCCTCGGGATCCCCCGGGGAGAGCTGGAAGAAGTAGCTAGGGAGAGGGAAGTCTGGGCTTCCCTGCTAAAGCTGTTGCCCCCGCGACCCGGCCCCGGATAAGCGGTAGATGATGGATGGATGGATGGATGGATGGATGGATGGATGGATGGATTTTTGTTCACAGGTTGATAAAGGATTTAAGATCATGTATAGATGAAATTTATGTTTTGAATAATCCAAGTGTCTTTGAATAATATTTGATATCTTATTGTAATAATTTAGCAAAACACAGCGATTAGCCTTCGCGCGAACACGAGCCCTACTTTAGGTTGTTCTCATGCATTCAATTATTTGCAGCACCATTAATCCGCTCAAGCAATCATCACCTTCTGCGTTAACTTAACAGGGAAACAGAACATCTGACCAACCAGTCGACCTCAGTTGCAGTGCAGTAATATTACCAATAGGTGGTGCTGTTGATTCGCTATTGCAGCTTTTTGTGATCGATGACGTAACATGAAGTAAAGCTGAATGCTTGCTTCAGCACTTCCTGTCTCACTCATGAATTTGAACGAGAAATATGCAAATGTTGCAGTTTTGAACATTGATGGAATCAAAAAGAAAATCAATATCAGGCACAGACCAGAGAATGAAAACTTATACGAATTTTACAATACAATACATGCTGATTTATATAGCACTTTTACAACAGCGGCAGCTGTAACAAAGGGCTTAACAAAACAGTTAACAAAGTAAAATAATAAACACAACACATAACATAAAACACAGACAGTCATGCAGTTCTAACCACTTTTCCATCACACGCTTTGTTTGAAGCAGTTTGAGATGAAAGAGGAGAGAAACAAAGTGTCCTTTAACCAGTGGATCAGAGATGTCATGCTCAAAATGTGCACACGTCGGCTACAAGCTAAGTTTCAAAGTCACCAAGAAGCTGTAGCATCCATTGCCGAAAAAAGAGATTGGTTCACTTCTCCTGTCCCATGGAAATCCATTTCAATTCCAAGCGGCGACTCACGGTTCCAAATACGGCTCTGCACCGACACCCCTCTCTCCTCATCCTCAACTTCAGCATCCATCCATCCGCCGCACCAACGCCTACTTTTCAACAGCGCCGACATAGCCACTGAACAAAACGGGGTTGTGAAAAATGCTGCCCATTATAAGCGCGAAAAACACAAGCGCCCAAGGTCTGTCCAGCACCGACAGTCAATGGCGCCGACATTCCTCCCAATCAACATCTGTGCTGGTGCTGCCGAGAAGGCGCAGATACTTCTCCTTTGACGAATGTCGTGGCCAAAAAGCGCTGAAAACAGTCCATATCAGGTCCACACAATGAAACAACAAACAACATGTGACAAAACAAAAGACAAAAACAGCAAAAAAAGAACAAAAAAGCAAGGCTCTTTAAGAGCACTTGCCGAAGGCTGCCTACTTGGGCGCCATCTTGGGGGAAAAAAATATTTAATTATGTATTTATCTACCTTTCCCAAGCAGAGGAGGCCCTCTGCCTCCTCTGACCAAACATCAGCATACTCGGGCCGGATCATATTGAATACTGTGATATTGATATGATAGCAATATCTAACATGTACCTAAAGAACTGTTATATTTAGCATTATTATTCCCCTGAGGTACTGTTATCCTATATTGCATCTGCCATTATCGCGGGGGTGCTGGAGCCGATACCAGCTGTCTTCAGGCAGTAGGCGGGGAACACTCTGAATCGGTTGCCAGTCAATCGCAGGGCACACGGAGACAAACCATCCACGCTCACACTCACACCTGTGTTCCCTTACAAAATGTTGTGCTCCTTTGCAAGTATTGCGAGATTAGGTAACATTTATTTGCAAAGGAGCGCTTTTTCACTTTAGGATAAATGAAAGCAACAAAAATAGCGTTTTCCCCCCTTGTGCGAGTTTAATTGAATTTTACTTTGAAATTGACTTAAAATTCAAAGTTTGTTCAAGATCTACAGCACGATTTCCAAATAAGCGAAGATGTCTGAAGCATCCCGTCATCTCTCTAAAAGGCTGCAATAGCCGAACTGACTCGGAAGTACATGGACGCGCATTAAAAAAACAGAAAAGCATTCCTTGAATTAAAAAAAAAAAAAAAAGCGTTAACTCGCAAACTTTATGAGGTAACGTTAAAGGTGCTTTTTTTCCTTCCATGTCACCTTAGGGGTGCCGTAGAAAACTGATCGCTCGGGAATGTTCATATACGGTACCTTTTTAATTTGGTCCATAGAGTCGTCTGCTACTCCAGGAGTTGACAAACTGTCCCAAAGTTTCCCAAAAACTGGCAAAAGTGTCAAAGAGTTATTCATCTTTGCAACACTACACCAAATAGCCGCTAATAGTCACCTTCTGTCTTACGCAACATGCTCCCAAACATTCATGCTTTGTCTCAAAGCATCACCAAACGTCGCTAAATGTCGCTACTCCCTGATTTTCATCAACATTTGTCAAAAAAGTTGACGAATCCAGCATTCGCTCCATTCCCACGCATTCCCCACTCAGTGAGAAACTGAGTGGGGAGTGCCGTTAGTTTTTGGATCTGGGTTTCACCTGTGGAAACTGCATTTGCTATTCAGACCAGAGTGTCACGTAGCAAGGTGGTGATGGACCCCAAAAAACAGGCAGGAGAGAGGAGCAGGGTGTATTTGAAGATGTGTATTGATAAAACACAGACAACTAAATCCTAAACAAACAAAGTCCAAAGTAGCAAACACAAATCATGACTGAAGATAAAACATAACAGCAACCAAAACATGACTCAGACAAACATGACAGTAGCAAAAGCAACAATGACCCGACACTGAGTGTTTGGGCAGGAGTCCTCTTATAGGCCTGATTACCTATGCCCAACAGGTGTGCAGCTGCCAGGAGAGCCCTACAGTGCCACCTGTTGGTCCCTAAACCGAATCGTGACACAGAGAGCGCTTGATGAGAGATAAGCAAACCTTTTTGATGCTAAGAGGAGAGGGAAACTCAATCAGAGCTATTGCACAAATACGGAGCATAGCCGTAACAACAATGTCCTTAAAAAGAAAGAAACTACTGGTGAACTGAACGACCAAGTGTATCCACAGCAGTTGGATAAACAGAAACAACCAACCAACCTCCACAGAACAGGGATGAAGGTATCGCAATCCAGGATTCGAAGAAGAATCGTAGAAAAGAAATATACATGCCAGGCTACGTGGTGCAAATCATTCATTCATTCATCTTCCGAACCGCTTGATCCTCACTAGGGTCGCGGGGGGTGCTGGAGCCTATCCAAGCTGTCTCCGGAAAGTAGGCGGGGGACACCCTGAATCGATTGCCAGCCAATCACAGGGCACACAGAGACGAACAACCATCCACACTCACACTCACACCTAGGGACAATTTAGAGTGTTCAATCAGCCTGCCACGCATGTTTTTAGAATGTGGGAGGAAACCGGAGCACCCGGAGAAAACCCACGCAGGCCCGGGGAGAACATGCAAACTCCACACAGGGAGGCCGGAGCTGAAATCGAACCCGGTACCTCTGCACTGTGAAGCCAACGTGCTAACCACTGGAACACCGGGCCGCCTGGTGCAAATCACTCATCAGCAAAGAGAGTTGTGAGGTCAGATTAGATTTTACAAAGAAGTACCGGTACATAGATGAGACACAAACGTTTAGGAACAAAGTTTTATGGGCTGATGAGACCAAGATTAACCTCTACCAAAGTGATGGAAAGGCCAAACTATGGAGAAAGAAAGAATTTGCTGATGATACAAAACACGCAAGACCATCTGTGAAGGATGGTGGAGGTAACATCATGGCTTAGGCTTGCATGGCTGCTTCTGTAACTCATGATGGTAACAGCAGTATGAATTTGAAGTCTACAAAACCATTTTGCCCGGCAATTTACAGAAAAATGCGTCTAAACTAATCAAGAGGAGCTTCATGATGCAACAAGACAAAAACCCACAACACGCTAACATCATGGGGAAAAAAGTGGAAGGTCTTCAACTGGTGAAGTCACTTATCGAGCCTTAACCCAAGAGAGTGTGCGTTTTGTCTCTTGAAGCGAGACTGAAGGGAAAAATACCTAAATGTTTTTTTTTAACATTGAATGTTCTTCACTATAAGTTCAAGTAAAAATGTCTGTTCCAATATTTCTGCTCACTTGAAAAGTGGGTGACTTCAAACAAAAGGTGCTGTCTCATAAGATGTTTAACCCATCTCGATTGCAATATCATGAAATAAAATCTGGACTTCTGATTTTTTTTCTCATTTTTATCTTTTCATTTGAAATCCAAATGTCTTCATTACACAACAAAAACAAGGGAAGTGACGTTACCGTTTCAATACTTTTGCAGGTGACTGTATATTGCCTCCAAGTGACATCAAAAGGAGCACAATGTCCATTTATATTTTTATTTTTTTTACACTGACGCATGAAATCGATCCGCAGAAGCCCATGCGTTGTACGTTCTATTCACTTATTTTATTACTGTATGTTTTTGTAAAGTACAATGGCAGAGTGCTGTTTTTTTTTTTTTGTACAAAACAACATATTCCCATTTTTGGGGTTTAGTGCTGTATTTGTGGGCACACACATAAAGACACGCGTGCTCGCTCACATGCACGCTCCCACACGACCGCAGGGGAGGGGGGGTATGGGCGGGGCCGCTCGCGAGCGATGTTGGTGTCGCGTGCACGCACACCCGCTCCCTGGTCCATCGCGGTCGCGACGACGTGAACGTGCACGGCGAGAACGAGGCGCACACATCAGCGAGTCCTGTACTGTTTTGTTGTCTATTTGCGTTAAAGGAGGCTCGCTCATCACGACTCGGCTCGAATCAAGTGGTAATCATGAGCAAAGTGCACGGGGGGATGAAATGCGTGAAATATCTGCTCATCGTGTTCAACTTCATCTTTTGGGTGAGTCCATTTGCACCAGTGTTATTGATTGATATGACATCATCATTTTTTTTAGTCGTCCAATGGGAATGAACTGCATGCTGAAATCTGTGCGTTTAAATGGTACATTGTCATGGTTACGCTTTATTGTGTAATTCCCGAAAGAGCTAGCGATGCACTATGTTGTTGTTTACAGTCAACATTGTTTATAATGTTGATGCTGCATAGAACCAGCTCAGGCCACCTCCGGCCTCAAACAACCATCATTTTCCTTACTTTTGGACAATTAGGACAAGTTATGCGCTCGCTTACTTCTCTAACATCCTGTTTTGTTGCAGGTGTAATGCTGTATATTATTTTTAAAATAATATACTTAATTCCACAGGTTTTATTTTACACTTTTCATTATAATACACCGAAAATTCATTGCATTTGTTTCAGCATCGCTTCGTTTTCCATTTTCATTTTCAATTTAAAAACAAAACAAAAAAAAAACAACCTTTCTCATGCTCTTAAATTCAAAACAATGTTGCCTGGCGGGGTATTTTAAAAAAATACATTGAACTTTAATTCTGCCAGACTAATACATGCTTGTTTTCCTTTTTAAGTATTCAAAAAAGAAAAATAATTGTGCTCCTTTAATTCACAAAAGAATAATATATACAGAAGAATATATATATATATATATATATATATATATATATAGCCATCGAGGCCCAGATATACCACACCAGACAAGACCCAAGGTGTAGGTTGTGCAAAGAGGCACCTGAGACGATCCAACACATAACTGCAGGGTGTAAGATGCTGGCAGGGAAAGCCTACATGGAACACCATAACCAGGTGGCTGGCATAGTCTACCGAAACATCTGTGCGGAGTATGGACTGGAAACCCCAAGGTCAAAATGGGAAACACCTCCGAAGGTGGTGGAGAATGACAGAGCGAAGATCCTGTGGGACTTCTAGATCCAGACTGACAAGATGGTAATAGCGAACCAACCAGATATCGTGATCATAGATAAAGAGCAGAGGAAAGCCGTTGTAGTGGATGTAGCGGTCCAAAGAGATGGAAACATCAGAAAGAAGGAACACGAGAAACTCGAGAAATACCAAGGGCTCAGAGAGGAGCTGGAGAGAGCCTGGAAGGTAAAGGTGACAGTCGTGCCTGTGGTGGTCGGAGCACTCGGGGCAGTGACCCCCAAACTAGATGAGTGGTTGCAACAGATCCCGGGAACAACATCGGACATCTCAGTCCAGAAATGTGCAGTGCTGGGAACAGCAAGGATACTGCGCAGAACCCTCAAGCTTCCTGGCCTCTGGTAGAGGACCCGAGCTGAATGAGGGACGGACACCACCCGAGGGGTGAGATGAGGATTATATATATATATATATATATATATATATATATATATATATATATATATATATATATATACGGTCTGTCCTTCCGTCTGTCCGTTTTCAAAACGTACCTACTTCACCGCGCCGCCACTGCGCGCCGCCACTGCGCGCCGCCACTGCGCGCCGCCACTGCGCGCCGCCACTGCGCGCCGCCACTGCGCCGCTCAGGCAGTGGCTCACTACGATCGCGCGGGCATCTTAGCGAAAAAATGTTCTCTACCCACAAGCATTGCAATAAAATTGTTAGTTATTTAGTAGAGCTAAACATCTCTTTATTTTTACAATAAGCAATGAAGATGAACAAAAAGTTGAAGCAAGCAACAACACTTTTGTGGGCCGAAGGCCCACCTTACCAGCCTTCCGCAGGAACTAGCTGATGAGCCGCCCAGAGGGCGGCGAACCACCACCTTACCAGCCTTCCGCAGGAACTAGCTGATGAGCCGCCCGGAGGGCGGCGAACTAGCTAGTATATATATATATATATATATATATGTGTGTTTGTATTTGTTTTTTTTTTGTTTTTTGTTTTTTTGGGCATATCTATCACACACAAAGATTTAAAATAATCAAGCCAATTGTAATATCACTGTTTTCAAATGACAATTCAATTAAATATTTTAAAGGACAAAAAAAAAATACTCCAAACCTTTCTGACCCTCTATAAAAAAGTGAGTGCAGCAATCACTGAAATCTACCGTTTGCAATAATTGTTGATGAGTCTTTCACATTTCTGTGGAAACATTTTCTTCACAGAATTTCTTCAACTCCACCATATTGGAGTGTTTTCTAGCATGAACTGCCCATTTAAGGTCAGACCGCAGCATATCAATTGGATTCAAATCCGGACTTTGATATGGCCACTCCAAAACCTCAATTTTTAAAAATTGTTTCTTTTAAAACAATTCAGAGGTGGACTTGCTGCTGTGTTTCGGATCGTTGTCCTGCTGCATGATCCAAGAACGCTTGATTTTGAGGGCGCAAACTGCCTTTTGAACATTCTCCTTCAGGATTTTCTGATAGACAACAAAATTCATTGTCCCATCAATCACAGCCAGTTCTCCTAGTCCTGAGGTAGCAAAGCAGCCCCAGACTATCACACTGCCACCGCCATGCCTCACTGTTGCATAATGTTCTTTTTATCAATCTTAAAATATCATAAAAACTCTGTGCCATTTTTATGCCAGATGTAATAGGCTGCATTTCTTCCAAAAAGTTCAATTTTTGTCTCATCAGTCCACAGAATTTTTTCCAAAGGTCTTGAGGATCATCAAGGTGTCTTTTGGCAAATGTGGGACATGGCTTTGTGTTCTTTTTGGACAGTAGGGTTTTCGCCTGGGAACTCTCCAATGGATGCCATTTTTGGCCAGTGTCTTTCTCAAAGTGGAGTCCTGAATACTGCCCTGAACTGAGCCCGGCGAGGTCTAGAGTTCTTTGGGTGTTGTTCTAGGTTCTTTTGCAACTTCCTGGAGGAATTATTGTCACACTTTTTGCGTAATATTAGTTGGTCAGCCACTCCTGGGAATTAGCGCCACTGCTCCCAGTTGTATCCATTTCTAGATAATCTGCCAAATTTGGGAATCAGCAATGGCCTCAGAAAATCTAAATCTCGTTATCTTTATGATATAGTTGCTTTCATCACAATAATAAATACCAATCAAAACTGAGCATTGTTATGGTTTTAAATGAATACAGCTCTTCTTTTGGCTCTCAATAACATTAGTGATGGACTGGAGAGTGTTTTAGTTCGATTGAGGCACTCCCAAACACTTAAAGCTGCTGTGTCGAATGACAACTTGTGTGTCATAAAAGGAGACAGCGGCTCTTTGTTGCAAGGGGCTCATGGGACCGACAGCTCTTGTGGCGGGCGCCAAAAGAGGCGGAACCTGCACTCATGTGGTTGTGGTGGTGGGTTTTATTTTTGTGGGGGTTGAGCAATGGGGTGGGTTGCGTCACCGCCTCAAAAATAGCCCCTCCCATGCTTGTGAGCCTGGCATGGCTAGTAGACTAAGTGCATCATGGGAAATATTAAAGACACAACTTCAATTCGTTCTGTGACTATGCATGTACCTCACAGCACTTGTATCTCAAATCACTTTTCCCCAATGAAACGTAAGGAAATGCGATTAATTCTTTCCAGAATAACTCTTTTAATTCAGAAGAATAGTACTCTATCATATTGTAGTACAGAAAAATGTGTAGCAATTATGGAGTTAAGTCGAATGAAAAGAATTAACCAATTTTTGCCACGTTTTTATTAATTTTAATGGATATTGTGCTACTTGTTCTGGTGTGTGGGCATTGGCCACCTGGGGGCAGTATAATACAGGCAGTGGATAGGGGATAGGCATTAGGATGGCCTGTGAACAGCGAAAATCTGTCGGAATGACAAAAAAAATAAAACAAAATTATTATTTATTGAAACAAATACTCTGCGAATAGTGAATCTACAGGTGCCGAACCACAAGTATTTGAGGGTCCCTTGCATGTGGAGCCAGTCAAAATACTTCAGTAAACTGCAGTAATCATAGTCATTTTGTTATATTATATGTCTACATGTGTTGCTTCAACTTTTGTGTCAATATATCCATTGCCGAAAGGTTTATGACACTGCGACACCATCACATCACCATCCCACACTTATGACTTTCTGCCCCCTCAGTTATCCGGCTTGTTGGTTCTGGCCGTAGGACTTTGGCTGCGGTTTGATCCAGAAACAGTGGAGCTGCTGACAGGCAACAATGCCCCCGACACTTTCTTCATCGGTATGTACTTGAACGTCCCTCTGGTAGTGAAAATGGTACAATATGGTCCACATTGTGCACCATGCTCCAACATAATTGAGTATAATAGTAATCAATAATCTGCTTGGTGTTACCAAACAGTCTTACACAATGCATAAGGGGTGCATCGCTGTTTGCCATAGCACAAGAGTGTAAACTATGTTTATAGTGCACCAAAATCCTTGTTTTTCCACATTGTCGCTTTTCCACGATTAATAATCCGCGAATAATTAACAAACCCACTCACCCGCCAGAAAAATGGTTATACTCGCAAATCAATGCCACGAGATGGTGTCAAAGCACATAAAATGGCGAGGATCATAAAATATTAACACCACACATTTAGAATGTACAAAATCATGTTATGGGCAGCCCTGTAGTCCAGTGGTTAGCACGTCGGCTTCACAGTGCAGAGGTACCGGGTTCGATTCCAGCTCCGGCCTCCCTGTGTGGAGTTTGCATGTTCTCCCCGGGCCTGCGTGGGTTTTCTCCGGGTGCTCCGGTTTCCTCCCACATTCCAAAAACATGCGTAGCAGGCTGATTGAACACTCTAAATTGTCCCTCGGTGTGAGTGTGAGTGCGAATGGTTGTTCGTTTCTGTGTGCCCTGCGATTGGCTGGCAACCGATTCAGGGTCTCCCCCGCCTACTGCCCAAAGACAACGGGGATAGGCTCCAGCACCCCCGCGACCCTAGTGAGGATCAAGCGGCTCGGAAGATTAATGAATGAATGAATGAATGAACGAACGAACGAACGAACGAACGAACGAACGAACGAACGAACGAACGAACGAACGAACGAACGAACGAACGAACGAACGAATGAATGAAAATCATGTTATATAAACAAATGCTTTTCAGTAAAAATGTTCAACACAGACAAATCACTTTCACAGCGGATAGCATACCAGATAGATAGATAGGATGTTGGTGGATCGATAAGCAATATACTTGCACTACAATGTGGTGCATCATGGTGTCTTATAATGCACAATCTTGCATTCTGCTGCATAACGGCACAACAATACTGTATAGGGTTTCTGATTTGATTCCCTCTTCCTCCTGAAAGCATCATAAATGGCTGCAAATGCCCCAGAGCTGTATGATTATAATAAGCAGCTCAAGGCTGAAATATATCGTAAACAGTAAAGTCATCACCTTCAGTGTGGATGGAGCTTTCTTAAAAAAAAAAAGACCTTCTATGGCTTTTGTTTTGAGCGCAGATGCTGAGATTGAGACCTTTTCTTTCATGTGTGTGCGTCATATGGTTTGACATGGTCTCCCCCAATGTCCCTCCTCGATGATATTGTGGAGAAAAAAAACACTTAAAATCCAACTAAAATTCTTTGCCTGGAAAACACACCCGAGACATTGAAATTCACGGTTATGATTATTATATAATACATTTTATGCGATACCAAGCATCAGCCTCTTCTTTAGTCCCCCCAGTCAGCTCTTTTGTTGAGGAAAAACAACAGCTTGCTGGTCTCCCACGTGGCTTCATTAAATTTGTGCAACCCTCACTCTCTGGAGGGAGGGAGCCGGACTACAACACTCGAGAAGGTGACGATATCTCAGTAGAAAGGCTAATGATGCAGATCTAGGCTAACGTGGTGGCTAACAGGCTGATTAGAACAAAAGAGCATGTATATATATACATCACCGACATTTAATAGTAAATAAAGATATATATATATATATATATATATATATATATACATCATATACATATATATATATATATATATATATATATCTTTATTTACTATTAAATGTCGGTGATGTACACATACTAATGGTGTCATAACATTAAAATCCCCCGTATACTTGATTTTTAATAATGAATGAGTGATTTTCCAGTGAAGTTACACATGAATGAGTTCCAGTTGAATATGAAATTTGCGCAACTTATAACAAGTTTTTCTTTTTAGTTTGAAATGGAGATTTTCCTTACTAGAATGCGGTGTTGCATTTTGCGTTTGGTTTTTTGATTGCATCTTTGGATGTTGTAAATACAATCGTAAATCTTGTTGTGGTTGATGCCACATTTTAAAAAGGTGACTATGATACACACTTGCCACGCTCCAAAAGAAATAGTAGAAGTCATGGCAACTAATATGTGAGATCTGTCACTCCAGCTGGCTTGATTGTTTAGCAAATGATATTTACAAATTTGCCCACAAAATATGAGTGCTTTTAACGTGCAATTTATTTTATTTACCTTTGTAAATTGAGAACGGAATTTGTTTCCTATGATGCAAATCAGAATCTGATTCCGATTGTGTATTTGAAACCGATTTTTGCGTTTGACTGAAGCTTGTTTCACAAATCAGATTTTTTTATGTGTCACATGTGTCAATCACGCCACGCGTGTGCTTGTTTCCGCAGCTGTGTACATTCTCCTTGGTGCAGGCAGTTTAATGATGCTCGTTGGCTTCTTTGGTTGTTTCGGGGCCGTTCGGGAATCTCAGTGCCTTCTCGCCTCGGTAAGTTTAATCGCAAGTTTATGTGATTTAGGTCAGTGAATCTGAAAGTGTGGCAAGAATCACTGAATTTAAGTGTTTACTGTGCATGTGAAAGTGGATGAAACTTGTATTTATAATTTAAGTACAATTCAGTTGTATTTAACTTTTAAATACAATATGTTTACATTTAATCATTTACAAATGTTTGTTTTCAGTGTGTGAGAATTAAAAGGAACACAATTATTAATAATGTCTCTTTTGCAGTTCTTTGCCTGCCTCTTGATCATTTTCGCTGCAGAGATTGCAGGTGGTGTGTTTGGATTCATCAACAAGGAGCAGGTACAACAAATAAAAAAGCTCTGCAAGTTGAGCAACCTCTCTACATATTGATAACAGCAGGAAAAGTACACTTTTACTGGGAATATTTGGGTCTTAAGCTCGGTCCCCGGAAAAAGTGTGGGTGTTGAATCACTTCCATGTCTTGGCTGCAACAAACAATATAATGATTAAGAAAGACAATTTGGAAGCAATTGGTCTACTGGAAATTATTTTGCCATGTGTTTAATCAATCTGGAGTTAATTCATGAATTTTACTCTTTGAATTGAACAAAAAATTCCTTCCAACCATATTTTAACCTGCATAATATTGCAGCATTGCCGTATTGTATTGTTTTGTGTTTTTTGTTATTGTAAAGTGTCCTTGGGTGTCTTGAAAGGCGCTTATAAATAAAATGTATTATTATTATTATTATTATTAATATTCAACCAGATCGTCGAGGAGGTGCAAAAATTCTACAGCAGCTCCATCAGTGATGCATCCAATCCCAACACAACTGCCATTGCACAAATTTACCACAAAACTGTGAGTCATCTTTTTCCAATCAAAATTGTAGACATTTAAATACATAAAAATATATATATATTAAAAAAAACAACAACAACTATCTGATTTGCAGCTCAACTGCTGTGGGGGCTCAACGTCGGCGGTCAAATCTGGCCTGTGTGCTGATGCCCCAGAAGACACTCAGGTAAAGTGAAGCTCAGTAATTATGTCCACAAGATGGCGCTCCGAGATTGAAATGTTGTCGATACGTAGTTTGTTTGAGGTGGTCAAATTATTAGGAACCCATCTATACACAGCACTTGTCTTGATTTGGGCGGTTGTGTGTGAGCTGGAGCCTATAAGAGTATACGTGTAGGTCTACCTAATGATTTGTTCAATGTCATTCCAGGACTGTTTGAGCGCGATCACAAATTTCTTCAACAACAAGCTGCATGTCATCGGCTACGTCGGGATTGGCATCGGAGGAGTAATGGTGTGTGTAATGATTGCGTGTCAGCAAAGTAGCCACTGGAGATTTGCAATGTGTGTGCGTGTGTGTGTGTGTGTGTGTGTGTGTGATTTCAGATCCTAGGGATGATTTTCAGCATGGTGCTGTGTTGTGCCATCCGGAACAGCAGGGAGGTTATATAGTCTTCAATCATCCGACCTGGTTGGACTTGTCCCTCCACTCCTCACCTCACCTTTGCATATAACACACGCTCTCTGCTTGTGGCACGCTTCTGTGACATTCCTGCTGGAAATATGGACGTGTCTTTGCATGTCCTACATACTGTGTGCCTCGTTGTTTTGGAGGCCTAGCCTGCCTTTTTGTAAGCCTGACTTCATGTAGAACGGGGGGAGGGAACTCCGGTTCCTCGAGAGCCATATCCTGCCTGTTTTAGATCCCTCCCGATACTCCAACATACCTGATTCAATTGTCCGTGTTCATTTCAGGTCTCTACAGAGCTTGCTGATGAGCTGATCTTTTGAATCAGGTGTGTTGAAGTCAAGAGGGCTCTAAAACAGACAGGATTTGGCTTTTCGAGAAACCGGAGTTCCCTACACCTGATGTAGAATGTACTGCATACTGTTCGTGCCTACTGGACAAGCCTTGTGCAAGTGACCGTTTTTATTAAAAGTGTTTTAATTGTGATTAAGCACGGTAAATTATTTTGAGGTACCGGGTTCAAACCTCAACTTTGCATGCGTCTGCCGTACTTGCGCGGATTATCTCCAGACTATTCGGCTTCCTCGCAAATGACAAGATAGTTTTTTTTTTTAATTGCCCATAGGTGAGGAAGTGGGTGTGTCTTCATACATGAGCCCTGCGATTGGCTAGCAACCAGTCCAGGGATGTAAGCCACCAGCTCTCTGTGACCCTCATATAAGTGTTGTGGAAATTTATTTGAATGTGTTTATACTACTGCGACTCAGCACCAACCAATCTTTGTACTTTTAAAGTATAATAGAGGTTTTAACCATCTTTTTAAACATTTAGTTAAGTACTGTAATTGTGAATGCACTGTACATTATTTTGGGTGTGCCAATAAAAACAGAAAAGTGTATTTAGTTCAAAATGTGTTGCATTGTAATTGTGTGCAATCATTCAAATAAATGAAACAACAAAAGCAAGTAGATTGCATTTAATAATGCATGGGTATTCATACAGTGTACAAAAAGTTATTGTAGTGTAATTTTTTTCCCCACGAAGGCATCGCGGCAGGATGAAGGTTCGTGCAAATGAATGTGGACAAAACACACATCTTCACAGACACACGCACACACAGTGATGTGGTGGTAACAAAGCCCTTCACACTGAAATGATCATGTGAAGGCAAGACTTCACTCAAAGTAACTACATAACGGAGAAACAGAAAAACACTGAAAATGAAATAGCTCTGCCTCTCTCAACTCCTCTTGAGTAAGGCTGATGGTCGTCACAGTGCCAACGCGGGCCGAGGGCGAGAGTTAAGCCACAAAAGTGTTTCAAGTGCAACACAACTCTTCTTCCTCTTTGCATGGATGTAAACTGATACTGAACGTAGCTGCCAGTTGCGGCCATCCTTCTTGGCTCCAAGTGGTCCCCCTGCTCAGGTGGCGAGGACCTCTTACGGCGATAGGACACTGAGAGGGGAGTTGTCTAGGATGTACTCGCCCACGCCGACGAAGTACATGACCTGGGCGATGCCAAACAGAGGCGCCATGACCAGGGCTCGGCAGCCGGCGCCTTTCATGAAGGCGGCCGGTCCCTCCTTGCGCAGGATTTTGCTGTGGGCACAAAGGAGCATCAAGTCATTTAAAAAGGGCAGCAGCTATCAAATAGTTTTAAAATGAAGTATTCTACCCTTGAGTAAATCCAATACAAATTTGCGTTGTATGAGTTAACCAATGCCAATACAAAATGTTCATGTGAAGTGCAGGTACTATGATTGTCCCACTTGGCTCCCCATCCTCACGTTCGTCACTGTTGTATCTGTGACTTTGAATGCATTTTGTTTTTGGGCAAACCCTGGCGAGAGACTTGTTGCTACAATTGGTCTAATAAAAAGTGATTGAAAGTGCACTGGCAGCTGCGTTTATCTTCGACCACCTTGTGTTCCTGGATTGTGACGTTACGCACTGTACTTTTTTTTGTGTGGAATGACCCCAATTTTTGGACATTCTGTTAGTGTGCATTATTTCCATCTCGCCACCATTGCACCAACTTATGTCTATACCTGTGGTGTGCGAGTCTGCAGTCAAATGAGTCCTTATGGAGAAATTGTTGAAGTCCTAATGAAACATGCAGGTATACAATTCTTTGTCCTTTCTGACAGAAGAACGTCAGCTACCTTTTATTTAGACAGTTGTAAACTTTTTCAATGATAAAAATAATCTTCAATGTCCTTTAAACAGGGTGTATAAAAAATGGAATGTATGAAAAACATATTGCAATATTTTCACGCCCAGCACAAGTTTAGCACACAGCACAGTCGACTTGCACGCATGCGTGGAGTTTTATTTCTTTTGGTTTTCTCAGACGAGCGTGTTCGGAAACGGGAATTTGTGAGCAGTCAACACAGTCGACTCTCATTCCCTCGAAAATCAGAGTGCGCACCAGGCGCTGTGTTTGAAATCGCGTAATCAGATAAGAACTCCCTGGAGCCCATGCACAACATTGAAGCATACAAGGAACGTTGATAATTAACTGCAAGCAGACCTTCAAAGGTAAATTATGTAAAGTTGGGCAGGATCAAAAGTTCGCTGCCGTCATGTGGACACTTGGGAGACAATCTTCCAACCCAATCATTCATGTCAGTGAGTGAATCCTCACGCCGCCCGTCAAATACTTGTGCCGGTGCAACAGAAAATGCCCTCTAGTCATCAAATCATCGCGTAATGCGGTTTGCAAAATTTCGCTCGCTAAAGTAGGCTTGCCTCAGCAGGAGAATTATGGCGTGTCCGTTTTTACACTCAAGCTCACATTCACAGTCTATAAAAACTACAGTCTCCAAGTCTCACCTGACACAGTCGACGACTCCGCTGTAAGCCTCCTCAGCCGAGCCCTTATTTAGTGACTGAAGTCTGGTCTTCACCACTGGAAAGCAACAAAAGCTAACACATTAAGGGACAATATTCCTACTAGGCTAATTTCGGAAATTTTGATGATGAGCCCTCACCATCACAGGGGTTGACGACCACTGCGGCAGTGGAGCCTGCTGCGCAACCTGAGAGGAAAGCCCAGTAGAAAGGTGACGACTGGTCAGCACTCGGCTGGCCGAGTCTGTTAAGGTTGGCGAACAAAGGGAAGTAGACCACTGAGAAGGGGACATCCCTAAGGAGCAACAGAAGACATGTTAGACTGGAAGACACATGTGAAATGAATATGTTTGGAGAGGACGGCAGAGATCTTACCTCATGAGCGTGGCCCCAAGGCCTTTGTAGAGCCCCTGGATGCCCTGCGTGCGGAGGAGCTCCCTGGCGATCTGCGTTGCCGACACGGGCCGTGGCGTGGCCAGCGCGGTCACAGTTCCCGAGTTGTAGGAGCGACTCAGTAGTGGATTGGTGGCCACAAGCTTGGAGGAAGACGTGATGACTGGCTTTTGTTGCTCGGCAACTACAGTGACAAGCAAAACAACACCACTATTTACACCAATTCAACATGAATGCAGTGGCAGGAAAACGCCTTTGAGGAGGTTTTGTGACGCAAATGAGATTGTTTAATCACATCAGATGTTTCTGCTTTTTTTACAGAACATCCCATAAAACATGTTATTCCATAGTACTTGAAAGTGTTTCCTATTGCCCAATAAACATGCGCTTACCAATTCTGCCGGCGTCCTGCAACTGTATCTTGAGCATTTCCATGGGTGTGGTGACAATGACTTGACACATGCCCGCGCCGCAGCCAGACAGCATCTCTTTGAACACTGTCAGACCTTGACTTCAAACAAAAGCAACCAACAGTCAGTCTCCATAATGAATCAATTAGCCTCAATTCTGAGCGGTGCTCAAAAACTCACCCATTTTTCGCAAAGTGGTGTCGGAAAAAGTCATTGGCGGCCAGCTTTATGGCCTTCTCGGGTGTGACGAGAGTCAAATTCACAGCGGCGCCTTATGAGACAAAAAAATCGAGCTGTCACCTTTGACTTTGTACATGCATTCCCCACCATTATCATTACAACAGTAGACTGTTAAGAGTCATATATGAGGCTAATTAAACAGAGAAGTTTGAGCCATAAGGACAGAGTCGAGGAAAATACAAAGAGAAAATAAGGGAGGAGCCAAATAAAACAAAGCCATAATGCTGAAAAGAGAATACAGAGATGCCGATGGAGACAGTGAAAGACACGAAGGAGAAAAGAATCAGCCGACAAGACAAAATAAAAACATGTTTGTGAAAAGAAAAGACAAACAGACAATGAATGGCGCGTGATCAGATTTTTGGCCAAACTTGAAAATGGACCACTGTGAGTTTCACAAGTCATTTGCAAGATCGAGCAAAAAGTCCCGAAAGCACGCTCCAGAAGTCCGGAAAGTGAAGGAGCAGCACGGATGTTACTGACAAGGAGTTGACACAAAAGGACAAGTAAAGATGGCAAAAAACAACATATGTGCCTGTAGTTTGGAATAGAGCAATATTGTAAGAACCATTAATGGTTTGCCTCCAGCGTGGCTGCGCCTTATCGGCTAGCCTTCAATATCCCAGGGGGACCCATGTCTGTAATATGAAAAACACAGATGCAAACAAACAGCATTCCTCACACAAGCAGAGACCCACAACATAAGGGCCCCGATTTTTTCTCATCAAACTCTACAACGACTTTAATTTTCAAGGCATCGAACAATCATTTAAAAGCCTTGTCAGTTTTTTTTCCATTCTGGCAGCACTGCTGCTATAATTAACATAGGAATGGTTATGGCCTTGTCTACAAACAGCCACATTTATTTTGTTAATGTAGTAAACGGTGGACTGAAAATACACTTGCTTCAGCCTCGTTACTAACAAGATGAAGCCTTGAATTAAATAAGGCAGTGGAACCTCCAAAGTCAAACAATCCCAGACTATATTTTATTTTATATTCCATTATATTCCTTTAGAACAGAATCCAAAGTCATTTACATTATTTATACATTGCTTAATTTGTACTGCCTCTAACAATGATATTTTACATAACATTTCAAGCCCGTATTGAGGTATAAAGAAAACGTCTGTATTATAAATCTGAAAGAAAATTACTGCTAACCGACATGCGCATTTTTTTTCATACTGAACGAAGCAGCCGGATGCTAACCTATAATGGCTTCAGCTGTTGAAAATTTGTAGAACCCGGAATATCACGTGCCCAAACCCAGAGGACAGGCTCGCGCAAGGTGTGAAAACTATGATACCTTTGGGGTGATTAAATGATGGGTTGAACCCGAACTTGCTAAACTTTGTATTCGTTATCGCTGGCGCCTGAGGACGCAAGTTAAACACAAACGCACACACATACATATAGTAATCATGAATAAAGCCGAAGCAGGCTATATGGCCGAGCTTAAAAATGTGTGTGTCAAAGGAACAATTCGGCATTTGTAGCCGTGTCTTTACCCTTGACTATTTGTAGAGGCAACTTTACCGCATTTGTGAATACTACTGGCGCAAAATCTAGCCAAATACCAAAGAAAGAAAACTCCACCTATGTGCACAGTTAGATAACACTTTGCGCTGGACTTATGCCTGGAACAAGGGGCCCAAGGATGTAAATCCTTTTGCCGCTTGCTGAGCAGATAAGGTCTCACAAGACTTGTCACAGATGACGTTCTGAGCCCCAAATCATGCGGTTTTTCAACTTTGGCATTCAACTTTGGAGATTCCACTGTCAGAAAAATATTACCCTGTAGCCAGTCATATTAAACAACACGTCCCGATCTTACCCTCTCTTTAAAATAAATCCTCTTTGAGCATTTCTAGTCATTGTAATCATTATATTTGGAATTTTACCTCTATACATGCCAAAGTAGCCCTCCGATCGAACTGTTTTCACAAGGCAGTCCATCCTTTAAAAAAAAAAAAAAGGAATTCAAAGATTGATCAAATATTGTACACAATAACCTTGGGCATAAGACAGAAAACCGGTAATTGAAAAGTGACATTTCTTGCCATCACACCATGGTTGGATTTACACTGTATGGTTCAGGTGAAACAACAAACTCAAACTCTTATGGTGGTATTTAGAGTGCCAAGTCTCATTGTCTATCCGCAGTAAGTCAGACCTCCACCTGTGCTGGTCAAGACATATTTGCCTCAACTAGAATGGCCACGTAACACAAGAGCTACCCCAGGGCAGAATGTAAAACATGGAATTTCAGGAATTGCTCCCACTCACAGTCAATTGCGCATGCCTTTCAAAAACAGGCCACAGCAGGGTGTATAATGCCCTGGGAATGTATATTGTGCAAGCTTATGCATGACTACTCACATGCTCTTGTAGACCTGCTTTCCCCGTCTCTGGTTTTGTAACCTCGTCTTTGCCAAGTCAATGGGGAAGACGCAAGTGACGCCAACAATGCCGGCGATGCCGCCATTGATGAGCTTGGCTGGGAGGCTGCACAGAGAAAGAAAAATAATTTGAAGAAATATCTAAAAACTAGCTATTACGTTAAGCCAAATATACTGTTCATTTTTAAAACGTACATACCTGATGTGCTGCTGAGACATGATGACTTTGAATTAAAGATGTATATTTGAACGGCCAATCAAAAATCAATGCAGAGTTCTGAGAAGATAACATAAGTCAGGAGTTACTTATATGGTGGCACACTCAAGTTCAGCACTGGTGTAGTTGATACAACCTACTGCTTAAAGACCCTTTCCATGTTTGTAAATGAAAGTGAGAGGCATCAGAGGTGCAGAAAGGCTGCGGTTTGAGATAACAGATAACGCGCTACCTCATCACTTTCTTCTGCATTGCACAAGTTGGATGAAACATTGTATGTCCCCAATTACCTCCAAATTAGGTGTGATGGGTCGATTTAAGAAAGTAAGTTAGCTTTCAACACTTTTTGGCCGATTACAAAAATTAGTTATTCTCGCTGTGAGTGCCATCAACATAGAGATATCATCAAATTAAAAACGAGGCGACAAAGATTACTGTACGTCACATCTAAAAACTGAGGCGGAAAACACATTTTCAACAAATAAGGGCGCATTTTCTGAGAGGAGCGCAAAACAGACCGGCGCAACGTGATCACACTAAATTGGCAGCACAAAAAAAAAAAAAAAAAAAATACGGTGGAAACGAGTCAATTGTCACACATGTACACGTAAGCCAAACATCATGAGCTAGCCACGTTTATGTTGCCGGGTTATTCTCGGATGTCCAGTGGGAAACGAATAACATAGACATCACAGTCACATGCCAACGAATTAAGAGCTTTAATTACTTGAGCGGGTGTGCACGGAAGCTCAGAGCTAAATGAGTTAAGTATCAGTTACTAACTTGTAATAGTAAAGACACCTGGCCATTATTTCACATTTCCTGACCACTTTCTCAACGTTTCAAGACATAGAGATCAAGTTAGAACACATGGCCACGATAATTTACCCGAAATGAAATGAGCACCGCAAACGCAGGAACACCTGATCATATTCTTGGTCCACTCTTTGAGCCCACAACCACCGGCTCTTCGGGGGTTTTCAAACAGCCGGTATACTCTTGCAATTAAGATGTTTTAAAAACCCCGTTCTGCTTCGATTTGCACACCAGTACAATAAACTGCGAGGCATCACTACTCAATATAAACCAAACTGATCTTCCCTGTTTAACAACCGGTCAACCGTTCTTTTGCACTAATTGCGCGAGCGCAGTTTTTGATGGAGAACGGAAAGGAGTCTCTTCAAATTCAGGATCCCGTGACGTCACGGTTCACAAACCGTGGGCATTCTTTCATTTTAACATTCCAGAAGAGCAAAAAGGTCGCAAAGAGTCTGAAAGGAAAAAGAACCTTTCTATTCTACAGCCTGACAAAACTCGAATAAACGCTTTCACATATACGCTTTTCATTGTTTGGCTCTACAGTTAGTTAGCTTTAATTTAGCTTTACGCTGCTCAATTAAAAAAATCGGTAATATTGACTAAATGTATCAAAAACATTGGATCTTGCATCGGTAAACTATCATCACTTTAAGAAGTATGAGCAGTAACCGTACACGTATACGAGAAAAAAAATAAGTCCGGAGTGGTACAAGCATTCCACTTTACTAATTGTTACCATTGGCAAGCAGAAGAGCGTCCGTGAAAACTGACGCAAAATACTCCCACAAAGAACGTACAAATACACGTTAAATGATGTGAAATAACCAACTCACCTAAATAAGCCTGCGCGTAGTCTTTCTCAATTTTTTAATAGCCGGCGACGTTAAATTTCTGAGAGGTCTGTGAAGACTATGGCGCTGACTTGAGAAGTTCAACAGATGGAGTGGAAATTTCCATTGATGGCTCGCTTTACATTTCAGTATGACTCCCGCAAGTTCGCCCTTTCGCCTGTAGATAACCAATCAACGCCTCGCTAGTTTGCCTACACGGCGTCTATTGGCTAGTTTTATCCCACTGACATTGGACCACAAAGCGATCTTTTAAACGGTTCCGCCAATGGAATGAATAGCTTGACGGGGCTTGGCTCTTAAAAAAGGCCTTCAGTGCAAGTCATGTTGACGTTGACTTTGATAACTTTGACTTATCTTAATGTTTACAAAATGTGACACTGCTGTAAATAATGAATTTCACAAAGTGGTAACGATCGTGAGCCCCTGACCTTCATATCTTGCCATTCTATTCATTGTATAAGAAAGTATTCTGCTGCAGAAAAAGGCATACAAACGCTTATGCAGGACTATGTTTTATTGCAATCTTCCAAATGTGCTTCTACATGTTCATACTGCCTTACACATGAAACATTTTGCTTGTTATTTGAAATGTTAGAATCTAGAAAATTATTGTGTTGTAATTCCTTTCAGGTTTATCAAGAAAGGTGCGTCAGGTTTGACTCCTGTAAAAATGCAGGTGTGCATGTTGAAATAATTGGGTCAATGGTAGAAGCAAGAAAGTGCTCATTTTGTTTGCGTTGGAGTTCGTTTATGTGACCCCTATTCATACAAATTAAATTCTATACGATTCAGTCATAGTAAAGTTTTGTTCAAAGTGCATATAGAATCTCAAATTATTGCCTCACTTGAGAAATAAGGTGTTTCTGGCCGAAAGTAAACTCGAATCGGTGCTTTCTATTGTTAGGTGAGCACAATACTGACCAAACTGCATGTTGTTTTGTTTTGTTTTTTTCAAATGGATGAATGGATGTGCATCACAGATCAGACCCACATGCATCGGCGGATGGCTGCAGATTTCATAAGGAGTCCACATCATATTGATTTACAAAACCTCATTCAAGACCATCAGGTTAACACGGACTTCCCAAGATACAGTGGCTCAGCTCCTGTAAAATCTGTCTAAACTTTTCTCATCTTGCATAATTTGGATTTTTATAAACCGTTTTTTTCCCCTTTCCCTAGGATAACTTTCCCCTCTGTGACATCAGCTTTAAACCAAGAACATGAGCCCTTGTCAGAGGTGTCCCGGGAACAGCAAGGATCACAAAGACAATGAGGTGGACATCACATGATGTGGAAGTGATGTAATTGAGTCACATAATGAAGCGCATCATGCATTCTCCCACTCTTGAGCCCCCGTGCTAATAATACACTCCAGCTGTCTTCCTCAAAGCCCCCATGATGATGAATGCTGCTAGACACAGAACGTCAAATCAAATAAGTATCGTGGTAGCGTCTGGATACTCCCAAAGGTGTGGCAGTGAAAAGGAACATTTTGTTCATTGCTGAACAAATAAAAGTGACGAATGCAGAATTTGCCAAGACTTAGGCATTTTTTCTCTGACATATACATGCAAACATAACTTAAGCAAAGTTGTTTTACTCTTCTTCATGTTGAACCTTGACCAGTTTTCCTTTCCCACCTAAAAGGGACACTTGATTGGGTTGAACATTTGCACTTATTTAATAGATCTCTGTAAAAAAAAATTATCAGCACTAAAATTTACCCCCCTAAAAAACTCAGTTGTAACTTAATGAGATTTTTATTATGTTCAACTTATCTTAATGATGCCCATTTTTATGGACGCATCCTGCTTTTTACATACCTGTCAACTTTTCGGAGCGCCAACCTGTATAAACTACCAAAATCCTTATAAAGAGCAACAAATCCTTATAACATCCCAAAGCATTCTATATGTCAAAATAAAGGCAAAAAACCCCCACGAAATTTTCAATGATATTTATTGTAGATCTCCATAATACAATGAAAAGCATTCGAGTAGACTAGCAACATTCTGGGCAAAAGCAAACGGAACTACCTGTTAGGTAGGTCAGATTTCATCAGGAAGCCCAGAAAAAAATACAGTCATGAGAATATATAGAGACAATATGATAATGAGAGGTGGGAAGTTACGCCTTCATGCAAATCCCGGAAACAAAGACAGGTCGATGCAATCCGATCTTGGCATGCTGGTAAAGTCCAGACCTTTGCCGCTTTGCGTAAATCTTGAGATAAGAGTCCCTCCCGGGGGAACTTGACGGCCTTCAGGGACACTCCCCACCGAGGTGGGGGTCAAGGGGGACTAAAGATGATTGTAATCACAATAAGTGAAATAACTTCAACAGTATTCTACATTCTTTGTTTCAAGTGTTTGAACAGAACCATCAACAGAGAGGGGCTAAAAAATAACAGTGAGGAATAAATTCCTTAACACCACCTAGAGGGTTAACCAGATCAACCTCATATTTGCTCAAAATAGTGTCAAGGCCTTCATGATGTTGAGCTACAAAGCGTGTGAGTAATCATGAAGCGCCGTTGCCGTGGCAACACATTGTTTGCCAAGAAAACAACGCTAATTTTGAGGGTCTTAACATGCACAAAAGGTCAAACTTTGCACACACACACCAAGCCTGAAAAAGATCATCAATATTTTAGTTTATTGTGCAGTTAAAAAATGGCTCAGACGTTCCCCCTACAAATTAAAAATATGTGCAAACATGTCTGCAAATACGTTTAAACCTGTATTAACTCTCACAGAAGGTGCAAGTCACTGAATGACTCACCTTGCCCATACCTGCCTTCACAAACACTGCAACAGCTCCAGCACGGAAACAGGAATTGTATTGGAACACAATGGCTCTTTGTGAACTTTTTAAAGTTCTGAAACTTAAATAGATGGATGGGACAGTAAAAAAATAAATTGAGAGAATTTTTGAGTAAACTGCTCATTTCCTCAATCTCTCACAAGTGAGGAATGGAGAAGTTAATCGTGATCATTTCAGATGTTCATTCACAACAAGTGGCCATTATGTCGAGATGTCCACAAACATTTGGTGCAGATTGATTGCTGTTTTTGGACATTACGTACAATGATTTTGAATGGACAAATTGTGTCCGGTTTAGTGATGTGTCGTTCGCGAACGAGCCGGCTCTTTGAAGTGAATGATGGGAGCCGTCTCCTCACGATGGGAGCCGGTTCGAATAGGAGCCGACTTTTTTTTTCTCCTGTTGTTTTTTCCCCCCTTCGGTTAAAGCCGCACGTGATTGGGCAAGATCTGTGGTAGAAGAGGAAGGGGAGGATTACACACACACACACACACACACTCACACACACACACACACTAAAGTTTAGAGAGGGGGGAGGGAGGGGTTAGAGAAGAGACACAGCAGCACGCGAACGAGACAGACGAGGAGAGGACGAGGACAGAGCTAGTTAGCAAAAAAAAAAAAAAAACAACACGGTGGAAAGCGAAAAGGTGAGAAAATGGATAGGAAACGCAGTGAAATTTGGACTCATTTCAATTTAATTTATAGTTCAAAGGCAGCGTGTAGACTGTGCAAAGTTAAAATATCCCATAGATCAGGCTCCACAAATAATCTGCACAGGCACATCAGAAAAGTCCACCCATCAGTACAATTTCAAGAGAAAAGACAAGCAAGGGAACCAGATGTTAATGAAGGTGCTAGCGTGTCTGCAACTGTTGCTGCTGCTGCAATGTCACAACAACTGCCTAGAAGTACAACCCAGAGCTCTATGAGCCACTTTATGCAAACACCTATAAGGGTCGTTCACACGGCACACATTTGCTCCGGCGCTGCACCGATATATTTTGTTGCGATATATTTTGCACCGCAGCAAATTGTGTGGAGTGTTCACACGTACAAAGCCGCTGAGCGTGGCAGCCCCGACACTGTGTCGGGGCTGCCCCACTTGCGTTCACACGGCAGTTTCTGCAACGGAGCAAAACGACAGAAAACAAACGAGCTGTCGTGTTGGTTCTTTTTAAAACGTACTGTATATACACAACTCAAGCGACTACTGGACCGGCACGTCCTTCTCCTTCTCGGTCTCCGTGCCTTCTGCTCGAGAGTGACCGCCCAAGAAAACGTAAATCAACGATGACTTCAATGACACTCCCAAAAGCAAACACTAATGCGCCAAACAGAAAATCAAGAGAGGAAATCACAAAATAAATTCTATGGGGGCGGGGGGTTGTGAAACGAAAGCAACGCATTCTCGCCATACATACTCTTCACAAGCATTTGCTCTGGAGCAAATTTAACCCAGTTGCGTTTCACACGTGCAAATTTACACCGGTGCTGCTTCGCAAACGATTTGCTCCGGAGCAAATATTTGACCCACCTCCCTGAGGTGGGTCAAATTTGGTCCGGTATAAGCTCTTTTTCAGTGTTACGCCGGAGCTAATTTGCACGTGTGAATGCTCTACTGGGGCAGCCCCGGCACAGCACCGGACCAAATCTTGCCGTGTGAACAGCCCTATAGAACCAGCAAAACAGAACACAATTGACGAGGAACTGGGTAAAATGATGGCAAGTGATTTTCAGCCATTTTAAATCGTGGATGACAAAGGATTCAGAAGATATACTCATGCTCTCAATCCAATGTATGCAATTCCCAGCAGGAAAATGCTTTCTCAAAGAATCATCCCAGGCCTATATGACAGAGAACGTGCTGCACTCCAAGAACGGGTCAAAAAAGCCATCGCTGTTTGTCTAACAAACGACTGCTGGACATCCCGAACCACTACATCCTACATGTTAGTTACATGCCACTTTGTTGAAAATTTCAAAATGGTGACCTGTCTGCTGGATTGTTTTGAGTTCAGTGAAAGACGCACTTATGAGAACTTAGCTGAGGAGCTGCTTACAGAGTGGAATGTGGAAAACAAAGTGGTTTGCTGTGTAAGCGACAATGCAGCTAACATCACCAAAGCAATTAAAACCCTGAAATGGACCCATCACCCATGTCTTGCACACACCCTTAACCTGGTTGTAAGAGATGCTCTGAAGGTGATGAAGCCCACTGTGGACAAAGTGAAGGGGATAGTGGAATTCTTCCACAGGAGCACAACAGCCACACAGAAGCTCAAATCTACCCAACAACAGATGGGCATGCCTGAGCTGACGCTCAAGCAAGAGTGTATTACAAGGTGGAATTCCACCTTTCACATGCTAAAACGGATCCTGGAGTCCAAGGATGCAGTAATCTCTACCCTGGCTGTGATAAATTCACCCATTGAACCTCTGAGCCAAGAGGAATGGGAGATACTGCAGGAGGCATGCACTGTTCTGGAGCCATTTGAGCAGGTAACTGTGGAGATCAGTGCAGGCAGGTATAGTGTACAAATGTTATCACATTATTCTATGTTATTATTATTATCTGCCCGAAGCGATAACTATCGCTCCGTGCAGAACAATGAAATAAAGGGTTGGATCCCCGGAGAACAGACAACGAAAAAATCTTGTCAAAGAAAAAGAGTGTCTTTAATGACAAAAAACAGAAAGAGCCCGACAGGGAAAAACGGTAACACAAAACGCTGGTCAAATAAGGACCAGGAATAACAAAGAAGGATACTACAACTGAAAACGCTCGCGGAAAACAAAACGACGCGAGGAGGGCCTGAATTGGCGGAAATACGAGTAATACAAAATCTAGGAGCTAAACGCGAATAACAAGAGTAACGGCCGTAAGGCAAAAAGGCAACTGGTCAAATGACAAAATAGCGAGATCGAGCGCGAGCGCAATATGGCACGGCGTGGAATTCTCCGGCAGTGAGTAAACTGCCGGAGTCTCCTAATAAAGGAAGCATAATCATCCCGAAATGAACAACAGGTGTGCAGTCGGCGGAGAGAAAGCCCGCCCCCTGCAGGCAGGAACGGAACGTGACAAATTTTAACACTTATTGTTTACCGGTACTCTTTTTCAGCTATGTTACAGCCTCTAAAGTGTTGATCCTGTGCAAGGGTCTTCAGAAAGTGACAGCTGAGCATCAGACCAGCGTAACCACAGGGAAAGTGAAATAATTAGTGGATGCTCTCTGTGCATCCATGGACAGAAAATTCCACAGAATGGAATGGAACACTGTTCTGTCAGAAACCACCATTCTTGACCCAAGATTCAAGAAGCTGGCCTTCACTGACAATAGAGCGGTTGATGAAGCTCTTCAAAGAATAACTGCAGCAGCAGCAGCAGCAAGAGCCAGCCAGACAACTCCACTGCCAGGGGGCCAAGAGGGAGCAGAGCAACAACAAGAAGAGCCACAAGCATCTGCTGTTTGGAGGTTCTTCGAAGAATGAGTAACTGGAAGCACTACAAGACGGAATCCTTCATCAGATGCAATTCTGGAAGTGAGATCCGATCTTGAGGAGCCCCCTTTCCAGAGAAGTGCTCACCCTTTGAGCTGGTGGGAGGCCAAGGATTTGGTGTACCCACGTCTTGCACATGTGATGACACGGAGGCTGTGTGTTGTCGCAACATCTGTCCCCTCAGAGAGAATCTTTTCCAAAACAGGGCAAATATTAACAGAGAGGAGAAACAGGATCAACCCCTCAAAGCTGAGGCACTTGGTTTTTCTTAATGCCAATCTTCACTAAAGACAAGTTAAAACCTGGATGCTGCTTTTTTCTTTTGGTTTTACATTTTTTAAGTTAGAATTTGTTGTGTGGTATACAAAGCTTACTTGTTGTTTTACTGTAAACAGTTAAAAGCTTATAAATATAAACATTCAGAGATTGGAACTTTTTGTTGACCTTGTTTTGAGATGGGTCTTTGTACTTTGTTTTTATTTTTGTAGCACTCCATGTTGTACTCCATGTTGAGTATGTTTAGAAGAATGTAAATAAATATTTGATATACTCTCTATTTTTTGCATTAGTAATTCATTTTACACATAATATTAGGTTATTTTTGGTAGTAAATTAATTTAAGCAACAAAAAAACTGAGGAGCCATTTGAGAGCTGAAAGAGCCGGCTCTTTTTAGTGAGCCGATCCAAAAGAGCCGGCTCTCCAAAAGGAGCCGGAATTCCCATCACTAGTCCGGTTCCTCTGCTGAATCCCACCAAGACAACATGGGAAGAGGTTGGGGGCGTGGCTATTCAGCCGACGAGAAAGGGGCGTTTTGAAAGTGTAAGTTTTTGTTAAATTGTTCATTATTATCATTTTATATTTAAGCATTAATTATTTTATTTTAGTTACCTAAATTATTTTCTGTTTAATACTTTCTGAAATATTCTTATGTTGCTTACATGTTTTTTTTAATTAAATCTTTATTGAACAAGTCAGAATACAATTCTCAGCAAACAGAAAACAAAACGAACATGCTACCAATATATACACATTACAAACTTTTAAACAAAAAAGAAGAAAAAAAAAGGAAGCCAGGGGATTTTTAGACAAAAATTTCAAATAAGGAGCATATGGCCAGAACTTTAACAGCTTTTTTATTTTTGGAATCCGAAATAGAGCTCAGGTACTGCTTTGTTTCTGCTTCAAACAATAAGAAAAGAGGTTTTGAATTATTCCATCTGCATTTGTGGATATGGAACTTAGCGAGAATGATTATTAAATTTATAATGAAGTTTTGTTTAGTATTTTTTCCCCCTTATTTTTGTAGAACCCAAATAGTACATTTTTCCAGTATAGCATAAAGTCAGAGTCAATATGTTCAATACAATACAATACATGCTGATTTATATAGCGCTTTCACAACAGCGGCAGCTGTAACAAAGCGCTTTACAAAACAGTGATAAATCTGGATACAACTTTCCAAAATGTGTTGGAGTAAACCATCGTTTCAGGGTACCGGTACATTCCACAAAATGAACAATCAACAGAGATGTCTTTCTTGAATCTAAGAAGATAATGCTTGGTGGGATAGTATTTGTGTATCATTTTAAAAGAGATTTCCCTTACTTTATTAGTATGTTGCTTACATGTGATTGGGGAAGAAAAGCAGGAAGGTGGGTCATTACCGAAAGGGGGATTGTTGGTGTGTTCTAGGAAGTGTTGTGATTGGCACAGGACAAGAAAGGTAAACTGATGCAGCATTGGAAGGAGTGCAAAGTTATGCTGTTCCAAAAATGATTTCGGCAATTATGTTATGCAATAATCAATCTGCACAGACTTGTGTGTCACCACAGTGGAGTTAAAATCATTTGTGGTTGAAGGCAGACTTGCAGGGCAAATTAAGAACATACATTTTGAAGATTATGAAGCTAAAAAATGCTTACAAGTACCGGTATATGAGATTCCTGACAAACTTAAACTTGTTTGTGTCGTGGTGTAAGCATAGACGTGCCTTTTGAATAGTTATTGTCATTATGATTTTATTTATTCTGCCAATATCGAGATTGACATTACTTAGCTGCCATTCGAACGGAAACCAAGGGCACTCTTGGTTCTTCATTAGCCAAATCAGTGACCTGGCTTATAAAGCACCGGTGTCAAAGTCAAAGCTTGGGGTTCAATTCCAGCCTGCTACATGATTTTATGTGGTCCACTAAATAATGTAAATCATGCGTATGTACTTAATTACTCACTAAAATCTGTACTGATAAATTGTTTTCAATTTTAATCAAGGTGTGATATTGCAACAATTTTTGAAAAGTTTAAATGAAGTTGAAAGAACTTAAACTGTGTGGTTGGCACATCCACCACACAGTTCTCAGGTTGGGGGTTGGAATTCGGGCTCTGGACGTCCTATGTGGGATTTGCATGGTTATACTTCGGCTTCCTCGTAGTTTTCACCAAAATGCTTCACAGATAATTGAAGACTCAATTGTCCTTCATTGTGAATGTGAGTGTGAATGGTTGTGTCCTCTACGTGTCCCGCATTTGGCTGGCAACCAGTCTTGGGTGTACCGTGCCTATTGCGCAGTCATCTTGGATAATCTCCAGCTCACCCTTGACCCAAGTGACGATGAGCAGAATAGAAAAGGGATGGTTTCACAGTGTTAACGACCTTCTGAGAAAAAACATAACTACTATATGGGCTGAGACAAAGATGAATGTGACACCACTGCTACAGAGCATTCTTTTCACTCATTGAAGACAAAAGTGAAGTCTGCCAGAGCCTCAAACAAGCAGCAAATGTTTCTGACACTTCAATTGTCTGAATAAAAAGTATTACTGAGACCCTGAAAGTGGGAATATTTTGGTGAAACCATTTAAAGACCCTTTCAAGTGAATTCAGAGATTATATTTGTTCTAAATACATTACACATCTTTGAAAATAATGCTGAAAATTTAAGACTGATAATTACCTGTGGCACTCAACTGGGTGGGAAGGTGCAGCAAACTGGTTTCACCGTTTCAGGTTTCATGATTGTATTCCGACTCAAAAAGAACGGGAGTGCCTTCATTCAGATCGGCAGTTATGCAGTACAGTTGCGATATGCACTTAGCTGGCTAGGTATGCCAGCATTCCGATAATGCATCTTCTCTTCAAATAATCTGCTGCCCCGTTTTAGAGCACCTTGTCGTCAGCTATGAGTGCATCTCACGAGGGGAAAAGCGAAAGCACGCAAAACGTGGTTTTCGTTATATTTGTATTCTAATTTAATTTAATTAAAATACAAGCTTGCTACCCGATAAACCTCGGTTTTCGAATGTCTCTGTTATCAACCAAATCGGATTTCGAACAGAAAATTCGAGATTTTTACACCTCGGATTAAGCCCGAAAAATGTTTTTCGATGAAATTGAGCAAACCCGAATACGTCACTCGGCTTCCTTACACGAGGAAATGTAATGTTCATTGTGAGCAGACGTGTTTGTTGTGATTTACGCAAATCTGACATTTTTTTTGTTATTTCTGCATAGTGTATTAGCCCCTAATCATGGGCTAATAAATAGTTTCGGATTTCGAACAAATCGCTTTTCGAACAGCCTTCTGGAACGGTTCATGTTCAAAAACTGAGGTATGACTGTATTTGTATTTCGTATTCTTTCATACTTGTGTTCCCTTCAGGATATATTTTGAAATGTATTTATTTGCCTTTTTGTTTGTCACCCGCCGGATATTGTATGTTCTGAGTTACTGAAGTAAAAAATAATAATAAAAAGTGCATTACTTTCACATTGGAGAGACAGCTGTAGGTTACTTCCGCTTATGCTCCAACATTTCCTGTCTGATGCCGTTACCAGATGTGATATTGTTTGTATGCAATGTACAAAGAATGTATATACAAATACATTCTTACAAATACAAATGCACAAAACATTCCCGTTTCTAAAGGATGATCATTGCAGTGGTATTTGAATCACAGTTGTTTGGGCCGTGGTTTCACCGCAGCATTTGAGAGTAAAGTGATTTTTCATGATTTTGAAACCTCCCTTATATTCTTGCTGGTCATTTCAATTATTCATATTGCCAGGGTTCTTAACACTCTTCTTTTATCGTGTGTCAAATGTAGAACATAATCACGTTATCGGGACTGTAAAGCTTAGCGGGCAAGTAGTCTCAAACATTTTCTTTCCAATATTATGTTATGTGTGCCTTCACTAGTCTAAACACGGCATTCTGATTAATATTGCATTTGTGGAATATGAATTCAGCAGCAGCAAAGTCCACTCATTTTTCGCCATCTCAGGGGGCAGCCATTTTGCCACTTAGCATCGACTGAAAATGCCATCCCAGTTGCTCGGAGCCCAGGTAACAACTGACCACAGCATTTTGACAGGTGCCTTCAACCTCAACCCATAATAGCCTCGCAGTCAAGGCAAATATAGTCTCTGAGGTGACATTGTGGAAAGTTCAGGAGACCGGATGTGTAAGTAGTAAACAGAAAGCAAACCAAATGTGATTAAGTTAAGTGCGGCTTAGTTGGGAGGCTATTTAGAGGCTTTAATCAAGAGCACATAATCAGGCTGGGAGTCAAACAAACACATTTGTATACATAGGGGATGAACGAGGTCAGTGACTCAGACAAACATGAGGCTTGCACGCCTTCACTGAGACAGTCATAGCATAGCAGGAAGGATGCAATGGCAAACAAGATAGTGGAAAAACATAAAGTAGCTTCAAAAGGAGAGCATGTAGTCGCCAGGGTATGGATACAGGTGTCGGACCGGCTTAGTGCACGCAGGGCCACCTACGTCCGCCCTGTGGGCACAATCGTTGGTGTCAGTCCGGCAGGCTCCGCAGTGGCAGCTGAGGGCTACTGGGTAGGTGAAGGCGGCACTGGCCACTCCAGGGCATCCGGGCAACTGGGCCGTACGGTACTCCACCCTGTCGTAGGTGCAGCCTGTCTGGATCAGGAAGCGCGAGCCAAATGTGTCCCTGATGTTGCTGTCCTGCTCACCGTACACAATCAGCACAGTGAAAGTACACAAAACAAAGCCACAGCATAAGTTTAAAATGGAAACATTTCTAAAATAAAATTACGTACGGTGTAGGTAAGATTTGGGAGATCTAGTATTGAGTGTATCAAACAACTGTATTCAATTTTACTCAAAGAGCAGAATACCATGGAAAACTGAAAGTCTTTTAAGACAAACGCAATAGTCCAGTTGCAATGGATTCAACAACCCGAGAATTAACGTGGCCTGGATGAATGAGAACATTCACAAGCATGTTCATAAAATGCGTTTCACAAGTCATCAAACACAATCATTGCACAACCTAGATCTTTCTATTATGACTATCAGTCTTTTCTGACAGCTTAGATACCCTGTGGCAACATGCGGCCACTCACCGGTCAGTTTTGGTCCCATGACAGACATCACTTTGTGTATGGTGTGCTGCGTTGGCCATCTTGAGTACACCACACACTATGGCCCATATACTCTCATTTTCGTTTAAGACTTGCACCCTTTTTATTCATGCTGATTCTCCTGTCCAGAGACTCTAAAAGGCAGACCCACTCTGAAAAACGAGGTCGAATGTAAATGTCCTTTAAATCTATGTTAAAGATAAAGCACACTTTAAATTTGAAAATTCCGAATGGAGCGTTTGCAGTGCATTGCATCAGTTGGTCTAAGGATGTGTGCACCGCTTGCACTTAGAAGCAGAGCATTATTATTCTTTTTTGTTCTTAATTCATTTTACGTCTGTTCATAAATTCGCAAAGAGGTAAAATGCAATTGTGGCATAAACAAAGCAGGCAATTTTTTTCCTCATCATGTGTCGGGTCTCTCGCATTGAAAAACGTCAATGTTAAATCAAGTGTGCGTACCCTGCTTTAGTTGAGTGCTTGTGGGATTAGATGAGGAAGAAATTATATTTGAGTTCAGATCTGGATTAAGGTGCAATCTCTGACATGTTCACTTTGTGAGATTTTGCATTGTTGGAAGTCTTTGCATTTTTATCCAATAAAGCATGACTCTTGGAAAAGATTCTATGGTGTGCTTGTCGAGGATGTACAGTACGCACCCTGGAGTAGCAAAATCCCATGCAGACGGTGGTGTTGATGGCCACGCAGAAGTCACACTCGGGCTTCTCCACGTACAAATTGTAATCGGTGGCTATGCACGCCGGTGCTGCCGAGCTGCACAGCAGCAAGAGGAGGAAGCAGGAGAACACGGCAGCGTTCATCTTCAGCTGGAGTCCGAGTCACGGGGTCACCTAGCAAAGGATGAGAATATGAAAGGATGTCATTTTATTTGTCATTGCATTTGTTCTCCCTGTTCTGCATCACCTGCTTGAGAGAAGCCTGGCAATACAGTTACTAAGAAACCTTTGGGTGCTTATATATTCAGTGCACTATACACATAATGTATCGTCTGTTGCCTTGCCGACACTTATCTCCAGTCTGTGATCAAATGGAACCACTGTGAAATCAGGCCATTACGCTGATGACATGAATTGATTATTTTCTGCCAGTGTCCGATCAAAATAATCACCACCAGTTTCTGTGTGTGTTGATCAGAGATGTTCCATGAGAGATCATCCGGTAATGAGCCGTTTCCATTTAATTTTTCAGAAAATGATAAGTTATTGATGACAAATAATGTAACCTTTGTTCAGCTATTGAAGCCAGTGACATGCAGAACAATTATTTGCTTTTCCACTAGAGGACAGAAGGCCCGATTACCCTGTGTGTGTTCTCCTGTTGCAATTCATCCAAGAGCATTTTATCTTTGTGTTCCATTGAAGATTCCACACTTAGTAAGTCCATATGGGGGTAAATCGACACAAAATCATGGGTTCGGTGAGCAATATATACTTTTGGTGACATTTTTTGGTGCGGAAATACTCAAGAGATTTTTCCAGTATCATACATACACGTGACTCAGTCAAAGGTGGGAAATACTGCACTGGAGGCCTTGTACTCATTGCTTTTACTGGAAGGATTGGATATTTCTCATGAGCCTCTCAAATATTAAACCAAGGTTTTCTACGTTTGCCAAAGATGCTCTAATCTGTCTCTCATTTGTGTAAACATTAAACCGGGAAAATGTGTCTTCACACTAAGTTGCCATACTCTTAAATGTCTTATCTACTCTCAGGAGCATAAAAGAAAAATCATTTCAAACTTGAAACACATCCGGTAGTCTATAAAGTGAGATGTACAATCCTGTCCTTATCGAGAATTTTGTTGAATCATTGTCGAGGATATTTAAAGCACGTGGATTTTGTTACCTGATTGTCATTCAGGCGTGGTTCATTGGAAACGCACATTAGTCGTTATGATTAGTCACCCTCACAAAGTCAGAAATTCATCATTGAACTTCATATTCTTTCGACCGTATTAAGTAGAGGTTATGTTCTCTTCTCTCTCTTTTTTTTAATAAAGACAATATACAGGTAGACACAAACAGAAAAACATATGAGCTAACTTACAGGGTGGACAGTTTGGGCTAATGGTGTAATGGTCACATGGTGTTTCGAAGTGAAGGTTTACTACATTCAGTTAGCAAGGTGACCGTGTACTGTTTCACAAACACTCTGAATTTCTGAAAGGTTTGAAGACTGTATCATTTCATATTTCATTGTGACATAGTGGATATTTTAAGATGGACATCATCCAACTCTGGACATATGAGATGACGAAAATGATGTGCAATTACTTACTCAAATGTGCAACTACCCACTGTTTCAGCTTCCACTGAAGAATGACTATGAACAAAATTGGCATTATACCACTGTAAACATCCCTATTTCTTTTTTAAAGGAGCAGTGATTGCACCAAACATTTCCAATACGAATATGAAAATAGACTCTACGTGATTGAAATAGTATATAATGAGAAAACACATTTTAAGAGACCTGTCACTGTCTATATTGTATATTCGCAAATGTTTGTCCACTTATGACAAGGCCGCAAAATGTCATGATTCTGCTCCATGTTCATGATTTTCTGAGTGATTCACACCAAAAGCACACTAGTGATATTAACACATGAAGACAAATGTGTTTGTCAAATGATGTTAATTGATCTTCTATTGGATTTCACACCTCACATGGAAACCGAGTGAATGACAACCTCCTTCACACAGTCAGTCAACAAACATTAGCAGGCGCTAATGCTAAGCATTTATGGAACCAGACAAACTCACAGCGTTACCGTGAGTTCATTAGTTCAAGTTAAATGAAATCACCCCCCCAAAAATCATCATTTTGCACATAGTACGCATAATTTGTTATGAGTACACAAAGGTGCCTTGACCATGACCACATTCTACCGGCCACGTTTTTTAAAAAAAATCCTTCAATATGCATGACTTGAGTATTAAAAATGATCCGTGGAGTGATATTAAATAATATATGACTGTCTGTGGTGATCATTTTGGTGAAACAGCTGCTTTCCAAGATAAGCAGGAGGTAGGAAGCAACCTGGAGATGCTCATTTTTGGGAAATGTTTCACTGAGGGTGTGTATTTTGTTTTAACAGAACAACAACAACAACAAATACACCACAGGTCAATGCTTCTTTTTTTATAAACACATGAGATGACGGCGGACCAATGCCCCAGGCTGTCTTTGATAGATTATTAACAAAGGGAAATAATCTTTATGGTCTTCAGGTAGCCTCTTACATATCGCGAGGCAGAGGAGTGTCCGTGTGAATCAGTTCTGGTGACTCCACGGTATGTGTATCTATTAGTTGTTTTTGATGAGCTCGGAAAGGACTTTTTCTCTCCCTCACTGCTGCTTTTTGTATTTTTTTTTTTTTTTCCCCCTTCAAGATTTTTACTTTGAGATATTCTATCTTCAAGAATCAAGCACAAGGCATCTTCCACGCCGGAAGTCACTATGGTTGGCACGGGTGGCCCGGTGGCCACCTTCTCCGAATGGGACTATGTGGTGTTCGCGGGTACGATTGTGGGCGCTGCTGGCCTTGGCCTCTTCCAGGCCTTTCGAGGACGCAAGGAGAGCAGCAGCGCCGAGTACTTTCTGGGCGGGAGGCAAATGTCGGCGGTACCTGTGGCCATGTCACTCACGGCCAGCTTCATGTCCGGCGTCACCGTCATTGGCACCCCAGCCGAGGCGTACCTCTATGGAACATCCTTCTGGCTCTTTGGCATCAGCTACGTCATCATGTCGTTCATCACTGCTGAGATTTTTGTGCCTCTATTCTATCGGCTGGGGATCACAAGTGCCTATGAAGTAAGAGGGAGACAAACAGGTCTAATATAAGCGTAATGACTGTGATATAAACTTAGCAATGGAAAAACACAGATTCCCCCCAAAAATACAACAAAGTCGTTACCAATCATTTGATCGTCATATTTAATCCACATGCCTTGTTTGAGTTTACTACCTTTGAACATGTTTGTTTGTAATTTTGAAGATTTTTAAAAGCAGAAATCACCCATCAAGTTTCACTTCCATTTTAGTCATGAATAAATCCATTAATTTCAATTTTCTAGTATTTAAAATGGGCGGCCAGGTAGTCCAGTGGTGAGCACGTCGACTTCACAGTGCAGAGGTACTGGGTTTAATTCCAGCTCCGGCCTCCCTGTGTGGAGTTTGCATGTTGTCCCCGGGCCTGCATGGGTTTTCTCCGGGTACTCCGGTTTCGTCCCACGTTCCAATAACATGCATGGCAAGCTGATTGAACACACTAAATTGCCCCTAGGTGTGAGTGTGAGTGTGAGTGTGAGCGCGGCTGTTTGTTCGTCTCTGTGTGCCCTGCGATTGGCTGGCAACCGGTTCAGGGTGTCCCCCGCCTACTGCCCGAAGACGGCTGGGATAGGCTCCAGCAGCCCCCGCGGCCCTTGTGAGGATTAAGCGGCTTGGAAAATGGATGGATGGATAGCATTTCAAATTCCAGTCGGTTTGCACAACGTCCAGTTTGTGAAATAAGATAAGATATCCTTTATTCGTCCCACACTGGGGAAATTTACAAATAATTAATAATTTACAAATAACCTCTAAAACAAAAGTTTTATATATTCTCAGTACAACCTTATGAAGTGGTGCTTGGTTTAGTTTAATTCATTCCTTGCACGGACGCAGCAGTAATTGAAAATTAACCTAACCTTGTCATCTATAGAGTAAAATGGATCTTTAATTGACTTAATGTGCAGGATGGCTCGTTTTTAAAATCAAGGTGATCAACCACACACACACTTAAATGAGCTTCTCCCCGCTATTTTACTACCACAGAGAGAATACCTGGAGAAAAGCCACGCAGACATGGGGAGTGTTCATACTCGAATGAATGATACCCCTAAATTGTAAGATTTAATCCAGTAAACAAGAGCAACATAAAAAAGGTTTTCATGAGCTTCATTTAGCCAAAAATGGCACCTGAGCCAAAAAGTAAAATCGGTTGTAAACAGTATATTATTGACGTCGTTCATGAGTTGAACTTGGAAATAACAAAATCAGACATAAATCTCCACCCCTGGCCAGCTCCATTACCTTTTTATTGACACCGAAGCTAAAATAGTTCAAAAAGGTAGCCAGGTGGACACAAATGGCCAGCATCGAGACCAGAGGAATAAAATAAAGAGGTACAAGTAAATGTGTAACAGGAAGTTTAAAAAAACTAAACTAAAGGACTACCATCTGGTATTTTAACTTGTACGATTCCTTTTCAATTGTAGTACCTGGAGATGCGCTTCAGCAGGCTCATTCGTGTACTTGGGACCTTCATGTACACCATGCAGACGGTTGGTAACGCAACACAATTTCGCCAGCATGCTCCTTTGCAGTCTTCATCCTGACAAACAACACCTGGCTTTGTTTTCCCTGTTGGTCTGATGGAAATTGAAGCATCTTTCCCTCCTCTATGACTATGAATGGCAAGCTTGCGTTGTTTCCAATCCAATCAAGTAATGGCGGCCTCTCCTAACAGATCCTGTACACCGGTTTGGTCATCTACGCTCCGGCTCTTGCTCTGAATCAAAGTAAGTCACCAAATAATACATTTTAAAGTCTTAAAACGTCAATCTCTGATGAGTCACATTTAATCTAAGCTGTTTTTTGTTTTTTGGGGGAAATTCATACTTAGTTGTTCATTGTACTATTTTCCCTTTTGTCAACACAGCAAGCCGAGAAATCACACTTTTAAGTTCTTGACAATAGAAAATCGGGGATTTAGTGCTGAAAGATCTGAATGTGTGGGAGGTGCCTCAAGAACTTAATGTAGGGACGTTTGCAAGAAGGTATGTGACTTGTAGACACAAGTCGACAAGCAGATGGAGGAAATAAACACAGTACGATGCCCCTGTTAGCCTGACTGAGAAGCGATGCTGTGGACAAAAATGTTTCACAAAAAGACAAGAGACACAGACTACACATCATAACGACACGCCGGAGTAATTTGGAATCATGACCGTTTGAGACTATGAGAAAACAAACAAACATGTGATCAGTAACTATTGTCTTAGTGACTCAATGACGTGCGCCCAACTTCTCATGCTGTATTTCAGCAAATCGTGTCCAGGAACATTTATTTATTCAACTCAACTGCAGATGACAGGGAGGAATTTGCATCGTCAAGCCTTTATTTGTACAATACCTCCAAATCAGCATGGGTGTGCAAACTGCTCTTACGGTTTGTTGTGTAATCCAGTAACTCAACAGAGCACATGACAGAAATCATGATAACTACACTAACAATGTCTCTTCTCCCATGACAGATGTCTGTCATAGTTCCAAACCTGACCTGTGGTGCCAGAAGTTAGAAGGAAGAGTACAAACTAAGTAGTAGTACAAGTAGAAATAGAAGAACCAAGGCTAACTATTCGCTTATTTAGTAACTATATTACACATTGTAGTCGCAAATGGTCCTCCTTGTCTTTTCTATTGTGTGGAATGACTTGGGAGACGTGTTATACATACACTTAGCGCAACCGGTTGCGGCTGTGAAGTCACTCTTTACAAGAGGTGTCAAAATTAATCGATTATTTAGCACCTAATCAATTATAAAATTAATCAACAACTTTTTGGAATTATCAAGTACTGGTAATCTTTTAGAGCCATTGTTTAACTGAAATGAGTCCAAATCCTTTGATTTGAACTAGAGCTGTCAAACGATTAAAATATTTAATCTAATTAAAAATGCAACTGTCATAATTAACTCAAATTAACAACTAAAAATTAATCGTGATTATTATATATTACGCATTTTTTTTATCGTTTCTGAATTTCCTTTTATATTTTTTGTCCTATTTTTCCCCATTTTAATGCTCTCATCAACATGGATCAGTTTTCTATGTGCAAAATGCAAATATTTTCTGAAATAACAATTTCGATTTTCAATTTTACACGAACATTTTTTACTTGGAGCAGTTATTCACACATAATCTCTCACACAATATTACAGTGAAAAAAATATTTTGTCACACAACAACTGCTTTAACAGCTCTTTTTATGGAATCAAAACAGAGCAATATAATATTATAAAGTGCACATCTAAGATAAACTAGTACTCAGCCTATCGTAGATTCAAGCCATGGTTGCATACTTCGTTTTTCTCAAGTTTGCTTTGAACACAGCAGTGAGGCTCTGTTGATTCTGTTGGTCCTTCTTGCTCGGAAGTCTCTCTACGGTTTTGCGTAGACATCATTTCGGATGACTAAACTTGGTTCGATGACAACAGTGGAGACGTTTTATTTTCAGTGGGTTCGCTAGATCGCTACCACTGCACTGCTGAACTCTGGAGGTGCCTCGACTCACCCTCGCTGTCAGACGAACCTAGAGAAGCTCCACCCGCTTTTATAGGGCCACAGAACACTGTAACCTTCCACACAAAATAGTTCCAAACAAGTAACAATCGCGTCAGTTTCAGCTTGAGTCGAGCTGTGAACAATATTGACAGGCTTGCATGCAGTTGCCATACATTTAGCTATGGCTTCAGCAAATTTGTTCTTCGTCGTGTTATCCATTTTCTTCGCTTTGAAATGATCCATAGCTGTTTGTCCGAGACGAGGGGGCGGAGTACTCACGTCAGCTGTGCTTGGCCATTCAGTGGTATTTCAGACTTTACGTGCTATGATGATAGATCAGTTTACCACTGCAAAACATACAGGTAACTTTGGTCTTGTCAGTGGAACAATCTGGCAACTTTTTAAAAGTAAACTTTCCATTCATAAACTCTTAAAGTATCCATTTTCTGTGTCTCGTGCTGCCGTGGTTGGCAAAACAAACGTGCATGGACCTATGCAGCGCGCTTGTTGTTTTGTTTCTGGTTTATTTATAGAGAAACGTAACATCCGCTGTGACGTGTGCCGCGTTAATCTCGTGACAAAAAATGTATCCCGTTAAAATTCATTTAAATTAATGCCAATAAAAACGCTCTCAACTGACAGCTCTAATTTGAACGTCTCAACAGTAATTATTCTCTGATTTCTATCGTCCTTCATGAAAGCAGACTGAATATCGTTTGTGGTTCATTAAAATAAGTAATTTCAAAACATCTGTTTTTACTTTGGAAAACAATGACCCAACCAGTCACTGAATCAGTTGAAAAATGGTTGAGAGTACCTCAGCAATCACACTTGTGTGGTTGTGCTAAATAGTTGTTAAATTGTTTTTAATTCTGAAACGATACCAAATCAACCACAGCAATTGGTTGATGAACAGTAATTGGGGGAAATAAACATTTTTGGAATACACTTCATTGCAAATTACATTTTTATCCGTTTATTTGGTTAATCGATGGAGTAATTGATTCTAAATATATCTGTTAATTTGTGACAGCGCTTCTCTTTACACACCACAGGATAATCAGTCAAGATGATCAAGAATCTTTTAGATTCACCCCGATAATCGAGAATCTGCTGGCTTTGATCAGAAGCGGGGAACATTTTCAAATGTGGCTCGGTTATCAATATGCATGCACACCCGCTGAACAAACCAACGTGAAAGTCTCTCTAAAAAGAAAAGAAATATTATATAACAGTGTGTCCCCTAGCGGATACTGCATGAATTGCACCTTATTAAAAGTATTGATTCCGTGTCTTTTATGCATTTTATCAATTTTAAATGATCCTGTGAGCCTGATCGAACCTCTTTGCGGGCCAGACCCGGCCCGTGGGCCGCATGTTTGACACCACTGCTGTAGGTAGTTCCAATGAATGCAGAAAACCACACCCTATTGACAAATAGATGCTGCTTTATGTAGCGTCTTTTCTTATGCCTACACATCCCCACATGAGCTGCAAAAATATATCAGATTTCCACGCCACAACAACATCTAGCGACCTTGTGAGCCTTCTGGGACTCCTCATCAGTGGTGGGTTCACCCGCAATGTTCCCTCCTCACTTAGGAATTTTAATGACAACACCAAACTGTTCTGTAAAATGTAGCCTCCAGGGAAGATAGATGCATTTTGGGGGTGTAGGTGCAGGTAGCAAGCTAACCGCTCTCTGTAGTGGTAGAAATGGCCCCAGTAATAATAGTTAAGTAACTACCCATTGCGCCGGCTAACCACTGATGCGAATGAAGTCTGGACATGAGGACTCATGCTGAATGCCCAAGTGTTTGCACTGATTTTCGCCACAGCCCCCAAAAAATGGAAAACTTAAATGATTAAAAAAACAAACTGTTTTTAACAGTAAATCTGTATTATTCCAGACTACATAGTTCTCACTCTTTGGCAATGTTTTCAACACTTAGCTTCAAACTAGTACAATGTATTTAAAAACGAATCTCTGATTTGTCATTACAGGGGCTTTAACAACTCAACTGAAATGCACTCAACATTTAACTCACAAACTGAACTGACATAATTATACTTACTTGATCATGGTAAAACTTTGACACCCAATTATTATCATGTGCATTTCTGATTATTTAGTCACTGGGATGGATCTGTGGGGAGTACTGGTGGCTACGGGGGCAGTGTGCATCGTCTACTGCACTTTGGTTGGTAAAACGCCCTCACTCTGAATATCCCCGAGCCTCATTTTGCTTGTCTGCTCAAAATTGTTGAACTCTACATGATCAGTGTTGGTGTCATCTACAGGGTGGCCTGAAAGCTGTCATTTGGACCGACGTGCTACAGATGGTGATCATGTTGACCGGTTTTGTGGCCGTAATAGCAAGGGGGGCCGTGCTTCAGGGAGGCCTGGACAAAATTTGGGAAGACGCTGGCCAAGGGGGTAGACTTGAGACATTTGAGTAAGGACGGGCGTATTAAGTATCATTGTTGGAAAGAAGTGTTATCTATTTAGGAATCCCAAAAATATATGCGGAGCTTCATTTCATCACACATCACATCATATAACTTTGTGATGCTTAGAAATATTTTGTCACAAGGCCCAAGAAAAAGAGAAATCATTTCAAAACCAATAATTTGGCCTTTAACCTGTACAAAACAATTCCAAAACACACATACACGCACACACACCTCTTATTGAGAGGGCTAACAAAGATAAGTAACCGAAATAATGTGGTTGCACTCTCTTATAACAGGGGTGAGGCAGTGTTCACATTCAAACTCATGTTAAAAAGTGGGAGACAGCACATACTTTACCTGCCTTTGACCCCTACCATTCCCTTCCACCCCAAAGACACAAGCAAGTCAAGAAGGCACTGTCGGTTCCCGCCATAATTATTACTTGTCAGTTTTTCGACTGCTTGTTTTGTTATTAATGGCCTAGGAGTGTCCTGCAATGGAGCTTGTAAAACCAAGACAAATATTTTCCACATATAAGCTCTTTCATTTTGGACCTGACTCAGCTTTGACCCTGATCCCCTGAAGCGACATACATTCTGGAGCATGACTATAGGTGGTAGCGTGACATGGATGTCAGTCTACGCGATAAACCAATCCCAGGTGCAACGCTACATCTCTTGCAAAACGCTGCGCCATGCCAAGATGTGAGCATTCCTGCAGCCTACATTATTTATCGATAATTATCAGTTAGAAGCCTTCATGCCCTTACATCACCTCTCATTCTCTGTCCAGGGCTTTGTATGTGAACATGGTGGGCTTGTGTGTGACTCTTAGTCTGGCAATGCTGTCTGGCCTCGCGATGTTCTCCATTTACAAGAACTGCGACCCGTTCACCAATGGCGATGTCGGTTCCACAGACCAGGTACTTCTCAACCCGGTCATCACACAAGCGCCTGCCTATGCGTTGAATAACAATGTCTTTGCAAAAAAACAAAAAATAAACAGTTGCTTCCCTACCTGGTCATGGACATCTTGGCTGTCTACCCTGGAATTCCTGGTTTGTTTGTGGCTGCTGCATACAGTGGCACTCTGAGGTGAGGCTAAGGAGAGAGAAATGCGTTGATTTAGTGTGAGAGGTGTCCAAACATTTTCTTCCAAGGGCCACATCCCCCAAAAAATCGGAAGAACGCATAGGCCACTTGAAGATTCTTCACCTCTAATTTATCCAAATCAATCCATCAGTCCAGATAAACATGCTCAGCAATTGTATGTTGTTTTTATATGATGCTGTAAAGCCTCAATACAGTTGTTGTTTAATTAAAACTAGAATGTAACGAAGGAGAGCGCAGACCACCACCTCGGACGAAGTATTCATAATTATAAAAACAATTCATAGAGCTTTGCATTTCGGTTTATTTGTCTGTTTGCTAGCAGGCAACTTCCGGGTTAGTGAAGGATGGGGAAGCGATGGGAGGTGCCAATATGATTCTATGGGTTGGACAGTAGGGATCATTTTGACTTGCGATTGGAGACAGGACCAACCTTTTTTTGCTCCTCTCACTCAATAATCTGGTGTTATTAACACAAATGTTCCTATTATCTTATTTGTACGGTTTGTGTGGATCGTGGGCTTCTGTGGGCCAAATTGTGGACATCATTGCTTTAGATCGTTGGTGGGAATCACGCAGCTCAGACGGAGCATTTGATACAACCTCACAGGGCACAAGAATTCTGTCTTGGCAAAAGAAATGAATGCTCCCCTTTGAACGCTGCTGTTAAAGTTTTCTTGTGAAGCAATACTCAGCCATAATTATAATTATACCCTGTCAACTGAGTAGTGCTATCTGAAGCACATTTTGTTTGCAGGTGTGCCTATTGTTCGGTTTGGGCAGCAAATTAGTTTTGATTCATGAGAGTGTGCTCTTCCAGATAAGGGACAGCAAAACATGAATTGGCCCAGTGCTGAGAAAATACATAGTAAAGTATAAAACAATCACATAGATGCTACATGATGAGTTTATGTTTTTCAGCACGGTGTCCTCCAGCATCAATGCCCTTGTTGCAGTCACCGTTGAAGACTTTATTCGTCCCGTGTGGAAAAACCTCTCAGTGAAGCAGACAACCTGGCTGAGCATGGGCCTGAGTAAGTGTTGATAAAAGGTTAATTGTATGATAAGTAATACACTTGTTCTTAGCGAACCCCCAAAAAAACTTTAAAAAAAAAACTTTTGTGTGAATACGTCCCACTTGTAAGAGAATACCTTGACAGATTGATAGAAGAAAATTGTATTGTAAAGCATAGAGTGTATCATAGATCTAGGTCACTTCACAATCTCATATCTGAGTAACTTGGAATGGTAACAAAATCAAACCGGTTTCGCTTGAAAGGCAGTATCTTCAAATGTTCTGCTGCTGTGGTCTTGTCTGGCTGCTGTTATATCACAAGCAATGTTTTTGCTTTTTGCCTAAAATGTGGTTTTCACTGACTTCAAACTGATCATGGAAAGGTGTTTTGTGTCTTAAACTGATAAGAAAGGATGACCTGATGACTCAAATAACCGAGGCCTTGACAACCATTCACCCCGATTTGCCTGTTCACGTTCAGCAAGGAATTGAATCCTGTTTCAATATAGGCTGTGTAATCAAGGACTCCACATTATCCATCAATCCATTATTCAAACTGCTTACTGTAGGAATGCTGAAATGGTTATGTAATAGAACCTGCACAATATACAATGTTTCTTCAGACTATCCCATCTCAGAAGATGAACAGTTGATTGATGTCCTTAACCTGAGCAAACAGTTAGTTTTAACCACATGTGGCTCTTTCCTAAAAATTACCATTGAAGAACAGCACAAAACTGCTGAACTAGAAATCAACTAAAGTGCAAAGAACTCATTTTGTTAAAAAAAACATCTTTCTGAAAATGTTAATCCGTTGAGGAACTATGTTTTCCTGCATGTTATTCCTAAATTTGTCAAAATTAGGCCTACTCATTTTGTAGGACATTAAGACCAGTAAGACCTGGTCTTAGCAAAACAAAGACATGTCTGCTCTCTAGTGGTCACTAGTGCCATTAAAACTACAGTCGATTGATATTCAGTTCAGCACTTGAGATTTTGCACATTTGCTGTTTAGACACACACACACACACACACACACACACACACACACACACACACACACACACACACACACACACACACACACACACACACACACATCTGCTTGATTTTCTTTATTCGAGAATTTTGACAAAAGCATGCCAGAGACCTTTCATTAAGAAACCTAGGAGCAGTGCATATTTCATCTCCTTCAACCTGAAATCTACTGTTTTCTCCCGAGGTGTGTTCTTTGGCGCTCTGTGCATTGGGATGGCTGGAGTCGCTTCACAAATGGGAAGCGTTCTGCAGGTAAACCTGATAGACCATCACACACTGACTGTTTTATCTCTACAGCGCAGTGTCCTGATTGTGTTCTGTCCATAGGCAGCTCTCTCTATATTTGGGATGCTGAGCGGGCCACTTCTGGGGCTGTACCTATTAGGCATGCTTTTCCGCACAGCCAACTCAATTGTGAGTTGCACACACGCACACGCACACGCACACGCACACACACACACACACACAAAACACTGACACACACCTGCTGCCCTTCAGCACTCGCTTGTTGACTTTGCAGGGAGGCCTCACAGGAATGTTCCTCAGCCTGGTGTTGACACTGTGGGTAGGGATCGGAGGTCAGCTCTACCCGGCGACGGCAGACAAGACAAACCCTCTGCCAGTCAGCACTGCGGGTTGCAACAACACTCTCCAGTCCAACATGACCACAGAAACGCCATGGACCACTCCAGTCACCCAACCTGAGTGAGACATAAGAGATCACTCCTGGGCATTCCTGTCATTCAAGTACAAAGAGGAGTTAACTTACTCTTTTCACCCTTTGATTACATTTTACAGACACAAAGTTCAGCCAAGTGTTTTCCATCTTCGATTGAGCCAAGGCGCATTTTTAACAAGATACAAACCTCACTGCACGTTACTCAACAAAAATGTTGCAAACAAAAGTGCCTTGAGATTCAAAATTGAAGTTGTTCTTTGACGAGGCCCGTCGCTTGAAACACATTTATTACAACGCGTTTTCCCCATTGGAATGAATGCAATGCCATCAATTCTTTCCAGCCTTTCCCCCAGAAACAAATGTTTGTTGTAACAAAAATTGCACTGCATAAAAGTGTACTTTACAAACATTTGCAGTAATGGCAGGTGCAACGATTACACAACATATTAATTATTAAGCTAATCGCTAATTCTTTTAGTAATTGATTCGAAACTTCCTTTAATTTAAAACTGTCCAAATTGAAGTTCAGCCTCTCAAACGTAAATCTTCAAAAACTTCTGTACATTTCTCCCGTTTCAGCCAAACACAGCATTGTGAACTACATCGACTATGGTACTTTGTGCTGCTGAGCCAGGAGGAAAAGATGACAATAAAATGACGGGCCACACCTTTGTCACGGCGATTATGATGTACAAAAACACAATATTGTGCTTTTTCTTATCAATATCATGAGCTGTTCTTTTACAGTACCGTGAGTTTTTTTTTTTTTTAATATCGCCACACTGCCATCAATATCGTGATCATTATCATATTGTGAGGTTCATATTGTGGTATTGTATCATGACCTTTGGGTAGCGTTGGATCCCTAGTATTACAATCAGTAAATATAGTACATATTTACTGTAGTCAACAGGTGGGAACCTAATAAAAATTCCCCCAGTCCCCATTCTAAGTTGAAGGCTGCTCAGGAGCTACATGGCTTGGTGATAGAGTGGCATTTCCCACCATTGCAACCATACCGAAGGGTCCTTAAGCAGGATACTGAACCCTAGTTGCTCCTGGTGCTGTGTCAAGTCGAAGTCGAAAAGCACCATTGAAGTGGCAGCCCATTTACCATTTGCTTTATAACTATACAATACTGAATGATAATCTGACATCCTGTGTTGTGTGTCAGTGTTAGGCCCCCTTTGGCAGACTTCTACTCTCTGTCCTACCTGTACATCTCCTTCCTTGGTACATTGACAACCATCGTGATCGGACTATTGGTGAGCATGATCACAGGTGAGGACCACTTGCCGACTTGCACCGTGGCAAATGCATGAAACCTCCTAACACAAGAAGACAAAGCAGTAATTTCCCCTTTGTTGTGGATAGGTGGCTGCAAGCAAGGCAAGCTGAACTCCCAATTATTTGTGAGGAAAAGCGACTTTGCTTGTTTCAGCTGCAGCCATAAATCACAGGTAGAATTAGAATTTTTTGAACAAAATTATTGAGAAGACAATCTCAGGTCATCTTACATCTCAATTGCATTTTCATGACAGGTTTCAGGAAAAACAGAGAAGGGTGCGACAGAATTCGACATAGGAGCAGACAAGTCAGGATTTGTACACTGTGACCCGACAAGCCACGATTTTGTTGAAGCGACCAAACTATAATATTCCATTCAGATATTGTACTTCTAACATGTATTTAACATAAATACTGGATCTTTGTTTGGCACACGATTATGTGTTTCACATCATATAATTTAATGGCTATTTTTTACAATTTCAGGGATGTTGGTGGAAAGTAATGGTACTACCCAGTAATGTCTATGTTTGAAAAGTACAGGTGACGCCTGCTATTCACGGGGGACAGGACCAGGCTGGCCTCTGAATAACAGATTTACATATACCGGTAATTGACCCCATTGAAATGCATAGAGGGAACAACATTTGTTGTAAAAAAACGATTAAACCATAAAATTCTTCAAAAGGTACTGATAAATATTCAAAATGTTTGTTCCCCCCCAATAGATTTTTAAAAATCTGTAAATATGTGAATCCCAGATGCTGAACCGTGAGTGTGCAGGAATCAACTGTACAATACACCTGCTTTCCAGAAAGTTCAGTGGTACAAAACACTGTACATGTGAAGTACTTGCATTATTCTAATTCGCTGCTTGATATTAATAAAATATGGGTGGCACGGTGATCGACTCGTTAGCATGCCTGCCACACAGTGCAGAGGTGCAGGGTTCGATCCCGGCTGCAGCCTTTCTGTGTGGAGTTTACATATTCTCCACATGCCTGCTACGTTTTTTTCCGGGTCGCCGGTTTCCTCCCACATTCCAAAAAAATGCTTGTGGAGCTTAATTTAACACTCTAGATTGTCCCGAGGTATGCTTGCTTAATGCTGTCCGTCGTTCCCGACGATGACATCGCTCTCTGCTTCAGGACCGAGGTATGAGTGTAAGCGCGGATAATTGTTTGTCTCTGTGTGCCCTGCGATTGGCTGGCAACCAGTTCAGGGTGTCCCCCGCCTACTGCCCGAAGTCAGTTGGGTTAGGCTCTAGCTACCCTTGTGATGACAGAACAACATATCATTTCTTGAACTGCTGGTGATGCTCATCTACAAATTTTACATTCACTTTTATTACGCTAAGTACAGTTTTGGTCAGTAATACATGCCTTTTTTTTTTTTAATCAGCTATTTTTTATTTTACAGGAAAGGGTTCATTCTTGATTAAAAATGTCCAGTGGTTAGCACGTCGGCTTCACAGTGCAGAGGTACCGGGTTCGATTCCAGTTCCGACCTCCCTGTGTGGAGTTTGCATGTTCTCCCCGGGCCTGCATGGGTTTTCTCCGGGTGCTCCGGTTTCCTCCCACATTCCAAAAAAACATACGTGGCAGGCTGATTGAACACTCTTAATTGTGCCTAGGTGTGAGTGTGAGTGCGAATGGTTGTTCGTTTCTGTGTGCCCTGCGATTGGCTGGCAACCGATTCAGGGTGTCTCCCGCCTACTGCCCGAAGACAGCTGGGATAGGCTCCAGCACCCCCTGCGACCCTAGTGAGGATCAAGCGGCTCGGAAGATGAATGAATGAATGAATGAATGTATTGCAAAGCCCATGCATTGACAGCATCAGTATGACCTCAGCTTTTCACTGTTAAGTAGTAAACTGGAACATTTTCATTGCAGAAAATAAATCATTTATTATCTTTTTATGATTTCTTATGAAGAATTATGTACAGTTCACATTTGATTGCTTAAATAAAAATAAATATTTCTTTGACCATTTACTATCAAACTGAAAAAGTATGCACATACCAGGTCATAACTATTAACGTAGTAAAATACTACAAAACTAACTTTACTAAGGCATTATTCTGATGACTACTACAACAGCTACAAGTAACTCGCTGTGTGCGGCAATACTGCACTAGCATACTGTTATAAGTACTGCTGCATAAATCAGTGAAAAACTAATGTCTGTTTGTTGTTGTTTTTTTTTTTACTACGCTTGCAAACTATGACTCCTACACCACAACAATAACAACACAATGAATTCTAAACCAGCAATCTGTGACTATTACTATGCTTAGGACAATACTACCGTAAGAACCGCAACTACAAAACTATACCTCTTCCTGCTTTTCTTCTATGACTACCACACCACCACTATTTTTACCACATAAGAAATGTGCCTTTCAAAATTAGAGAATAGAAAACTTAACTGCATCTAAGGTGTCTACAAAGACACTACTTATGCAAAAATCTTCCCCCGAGCCTTTTTCTTCTTTTTCTCACTGTCACTGACAGCGATCCAGCCAGCATCACGCATCCTCTTGATGCCCGCTAACTTTAGGGCGGTTCCCGGTGACTTAAGAGCAGTGGGGCTCTGGAGTTGGGTAAAAAGAAATGCAGCAATTTGGTTACTAAAATAATTGTAATTCTTTCTGAGACATTCACATTACCTTTTTGGATCGGTTGCATTGAGAGAGGGGAACCGAGAAGTGTGGTGCTGGCGTGTTTTTTAAAGTCTGTCAAAATCAGAAGGACAAATGAGACTACCTTTGACCTACTCCTGTTATTGGGTAACAAAAAAAAAAACATTCTCACCAAAACATTGTTTGGATCAGAGTTGTCAGACTTGGGTTCCAGCTCCAAGGCTCTCTTCTTCCAGCTCCCTGGCTTGTCAGCACTAGGGGGCGTCCTTATTCTATAGGTCTGCAAAGCAGTTGCAATTCATCAGCATGTTGAGGAGTCAAAACATTTCAGATTGTACAAATGATCAATCAGTTACTTTGATTTTTTCTGCTCTGCCAGCCTGCTTTGTCCCATTTACCGGGGAAGCAGAGTCCTGATGTTCCTTGTGCATAAATTGAGAGTTGATTCAATGGTACGTTAAGTCTTTACTATTGATAATGATCCCCCATTCATCACAGAGCAATGAAGGTTCTACCTTGATCTTTGGGTTTTTTTCACCCGACATCCTCATGGAACCGAAGTCACATTCCTAACACACACATAACAAACCATATGATGGATCTTATGTTACATTTTTCTCAACAATAAATGTGTGTGATACTTTAATGGTCACCAGTACATATTAATGCAGATGTACACAATTGACTAGTTTAGGCTTCTTCATTACAGCAAAATATACAGTGGCCTTTTACAGACCTCGGCGAAGTCAAACACGTTCATCTTTGAAGACTTGCTTCTCGGTGTTTCTGCATGTCTCCCTTTATGATTTGTGTAGAAGGGATTTGCCTAGAAATATTAGTACAGTCATAGTAATATATATATAGATATAAATAGGTGAGGTAGTCGGTGCTCTTTTATTTGTGTCATGTATGTATACCGTGTTGCTCTTGTCTTGGGAAAGCCGAGATAATTTAAGCGAAGACAATTCTTTCTTCAGATCACTTAACTCTTTTTGAAAGTTATCCTGACAACAAAAACACAATAGTCAATTGCATATAAAAAAAAGAAAGAAAATGAATATTAATAAGACAATACCTTTGCTGTTATCAGCTGCTTCTTCAGTTGACCGTTTTCAGTCTTAAACTTTGAGACATCAATCTCCTATTTCAGAAAATGTAATGAATAAATCTTCATCTATAAACTATTTTTTTAGGTTTGTTTTGTGACTGAATTTGTTTGAGTTCTCAGTACCAGAGCCACCCGGCAGCTAATGGCCTCTGTCTCACGCTTCCTCATCTCATCCAGTTCCGCATCCTTTTCTTTGACCATGCGGTCATATTGGTTCTAGGAAGGACAAAATGAAGGATGTGTTTGAACGGGCAGTAAAAGTGTGCAGGGGTCACATGTGTGGGGATCAAAGCGTACTTTGTGTTTTTCCATCAGTGCGACAATATCAGCTGTCTTGTGTTGACACTTGTGTTCTGCGTCCTCTTTACTCTTGATAGCCTCGTCTGTGGTTAATCGCAGCTCTTTTATCTATGGAGAAAACGTAGTATTCTATCACTTTTGACACTCGTGACGTCACTCCCACGCTGTACATAGTATAACAAAGGCCGTTTTTAAAAAGTATAGTCCTATTTTATTGATATTACTAATCTATTTTCAAGGCTAATATTTTTAGATTTCATTTTTTTGTTAAAATGCCTAAGAATTTAATGTGGAAATTAAGGAAACAAAATAACATTATTTTCATTTAATAATCAGCTGTGTTACATTTTACTTTTCCAGAATCATTAACACATTTGAGTGAGGGGATACTCATGGAATGGTTCGGGGGTGCAGAAGCCCAAAGATATTGGGAACCACTGCTCAGAAGGGCCAAAAAATGTAGTTCATTATAAAAACAACCTTATTGTCAAGATCTGCTGCAAATGAAGATTTTTCATGAAGCTCTTCAACCAGCTTTTGATGCTTTTCTTCAAGCTGTCTTTTCTGGTTGTTTGATTCATCATACAGACTGGTCATCTGACAAAAAAAGGCTTGCATTAAGCATGTTTTTAAAACATATTTTACTCCACAAGAGGATAATAAGCATACCTTATTTTCAAGTTCACTGTATTTCACAAGCTCTTTTGCCATTTGTGTCTTAAGCTTTTTAATCTGAAATACACGAGTGAGAAGTTGAGCTGTGCAGAAAGCCAGTAGATGATCGGGTTTGTAGGTCTTACAAACCTCTTTCTGATATTCTCCTGCTTTACGATGAGCCCCAATTTTCTTCATGAGGTAAGAGCACTAAAAAAACAAAACAATGTCAGACCAGTGTCAAAGTAAAACAAGTAATAATCACACATCTTTATTTCTCCTCACCTTTACTTCTGCGGCTTTGATCTGTCCTTCTGTTTGCACAACCTTCTCCTGCAAATGCTGACACTACATTAAAGCGAAATGTTAAAATCACAAAAGAAAATAGTCGCTGAGCATTAATTTGAAGTTGCTTACGTTGTCTTCCATTTTCTTCTGCAACATCTCAATTTCTGCATACTGTCTTTGGGTTAAACTTTGAATAGTGTGCACTTCCGCTCTATAAAACACCCCAAAACAAATGTATATACACTTTAATCATCTTAAAAGACACAAGATGCTTTGTCTTAGAAAATGCTAAACTTTTGAATTTGAATTTACTTCACCACACAGGATATAGAACTGAATTTGAATTACAGGAAGTGGAATTGGGGCAACACAGTGATCGACTGGTTAACATATCCGCCTCACAGTGCGGAGGTCCAGAGTTCAAATCTGGGCTCCGGCCTTCCAGTGTGGCGACCCTTGTGAGGATAAGCGGCTCGGATAATGGATGGATAGAAATTGAATTGAATTCAATGCAATTCAGAGAAAGTCATTCTCATCACATATGATAACAAAAAATGTCCAAAATCTTTGGAGAGCTATTTTAAAAACGTTTATATTCTGGGAAAGGCCATTCTATCAACATATCAAACATTTTCACTGCCGTGCGTTGTCTTTTGCGTGTCACTCGGCATTGTGCTTTGTGCGCATGCATATCAGATCACGGAGAGTTTACATTTGTTTTTGTAATGTGAACGAGAACATAAAAAGAGCAGATTTAACAACAATAAAAAAATCTGGATTGGGCCTCATGCCATGCTTTAATGCAACTGTAGCCTGACTGCGACATCTAGCTGCTAACTTGAACACTACATTCAATGTAATATGCATCTTGTCCTTTTTACCAGATTGCTTTAAATTCTGCAGCGCTTTGAAATCCAAACCAAATTCCAAATCCCGCGATTGCAGAATGACGGATTCCTGCAGGGACGTGTTATTTTAGAAACCTACTTTTATTTCTTTACTTTTAAGCATTTTGGTGTTCTTGTTGGTGGCAGACTAATACCAAGTGCAAAATAATTTGTGCATCCAAGCCCCCGTATATTTATACATCTAAGTCATAATCCGGTAACATTTTGAACGGTTCGCGCACAAACAAATTTTCAGAGATAGACTTTCAAGTCTGTTTAATTCCACACACTCGGAAACCCAAATAAAACTAATCTAACTCATCTCTAAAATATAAACTGACCTTAAACGTTGGTTATCCTCTTCCAGTTTCTGAATTTCCTTTGCGAGCTTCACAGCCTTCTCCTCACTCCCCTGCCAGTCAAATTTACAGATTCACAAATAACTTTTTTTTTTTTTTACTAATTGATGGATACAATTTGCAGGTTTAGATGTCAAGTTTACATGGTTTAGCGACCTAAACATGAGGCAAAACTCAGACCTTCATGGTTGCCGTGATGGCTTTCATATCAGAGGATGTGTTCTCAAACTTCAGCTCAAAAGCTTTCTTCTCGAAATTAACCTCATTAAAGTTAGACAGCAGCTCTTCATACTTAGCTCTGTAAAGCGGAACAGCACTGGTCATGCGCAATACGACAGTGTGATATAATAGGAGGCTGTTAATGATGGAGTGACTCACTGATGCTGTGTGAGTTCTGTTTTCAGTTGTACTATCTCAAAGCTGCACTCCTCTGTTTTCTTCATTTCACTGAACAACTTTTCCTCCAGCTCGTGTACTTTGCTCTGTGGAACAGCGTGAAAACACATGGAGCTGACTAGTGCAATCATTACAATGTGTCTGCTCCCATACTATTTCCACAGTTGATGTAAAAACCTCAGAGTTGCGCTGCTTCTCCAAGAAAAATTCTTCTGCCTTTTCACCAGCTCTCTTGAGCTTTTCGTTGTCTGCATGTATAGTCTCTGCCTCACACTGGTTTAAGGGGGAAAAAAGTTGTCTGATCAATGAAGGGTTCTTAAAATATATATCCATTTGGAAATTACTGTTGTGCATCACCATGACTCGCTGTACTTCTATGGTTTTTGCCGAAAGCTCATCTTGGAGATCATTCACTCTGACCTCAAGGACATCAGCTTTTCCCTTCACAAGCTCTATTAAGCGCAAGCTTTTTTCCTGAGAGCACAAATAACAAAGAAACAGTGCTTTCAATTGAAATACAGCAATATGCACACTAAAATAAGTCAAACTCACTAATTCACTCTGAAGGATGGTGATTTGCTCATCTTTTCTTGCCCTCTGTTCTTTAAGTTCTCCTGTCAGAGTAAAAAATAGTTGCTTTGCTTTTTTTTAAAAATACAAATTGAGCACCAAATGTGTTAAGATTTCTTTCACTTAGACTCACCCACAACTTGAAGACTCCTTTCAAGTTCTTTGTTTTTCTCCATTAGTTTTTCCTCGCAATCCTTAGACCTTAAACAGTAATTCCGGGACCAAAATGACCAAAGTAATCACCACTCAGGCTTCCGTGCTGTGAATTCTCAAGAGTATGTACCTTCGTTCCTCAAAGGCTAACGAATTCTGCAGCTCCACAAGGTTTCTCTGAACTTGCTCGAGCGTCTCGGCTAGTTCATTTTTAACTCTGCAAGCCTCCTTCAAGCTTAACTCTTTGCTGCTGAGGATCTGTTCATGTTCTTCTTTGCTGTGTCTCAGCACAACACCCATGGCCTCCTGTCTTGTCTTTGAGGGGGGGAACATGTTTCAGCTAAAGCAGACAACCCACAACTGAGGGGCTCTTGGAGAGTTTTATGATGTCGAGCAGATACAGTATGCAGGTCAATCAGACACGGACAGAGCAGAAACAAAAATCACCTCGCTCTCTTTACAGCGCTGCTCTGCTGAGTGTAGTTTTTCGAGAAGGGACTCTTTCTCCATTTTTGAGCGTCTTAGCTCTTCACATTGTTGAGCTACAAAAGTTAAAAAAAACATTTTGTCTATTACAAAATGAGTTGAACATTGTGAAGGCTCAGGTGCACTCATTTTTACATTTTAAAACAATTATTGTGGGAAATTCTCGATCAATTGTCTTCACATAATTGAATATCATTCATTATTAAGAACAGATATTGAGTAGTTTTGATGAAAGATAATTTGAATGAGGGCGGCCCGGTAGTCCAGTGGTTAGCACGTCGACTTCGCAGCTCCCTGTGTGGAGTTTGCATGTTCTCCCCGGGCCTGCGTGGGTTTTCTCCGGGTACTCCGGTTTCCTCCCACGTTCCAAAAACATGTGTGGCAGGCTGATTGAACTCTCTGAAATTGTCCCTAGGTGTGATTGTGAGTGTGGATGGTTGTTCGTCTCTGTGTGCCCTGCGATTGGCTGGCAACCGATTCTGGGTGTCCCCCGCCTACTGCCTGAAGACAGCTGGGATAGGCTCCAGCACCCCCCACGACCCTAGTGAGGATCAAACGGCTCGGAAAATGGATGGATGGATAATTTGAATTATTTCATAAGTACTGTACTGCATGTAGGGTGGCCCGGTAGTCCAGTGGTTAGCACGTTGGCTTCACAGTGCAGAGGTACCGGGTTAGATTCCAGCTCCGGCCTCCCTGTGTGGAGTTTGCATGTTCTCCCCGGGCCTGCGTGGGTTTTCTCCGGGTGCTCCGGTTTCCTCCCACATTCCAAAAATATGCATGGCAGGCTGATTGAACACTCTAAATTGTCCCTAGGTGTGAGTGTGAGTGTGAATGGTTGTTCGTCTCTGTGTGCCCTGCGATTGGCTGGCAACCGATTCAGGGTGTCCCCCGCCTACTGTCCGGAGACAGCTGGGATAGGCTCCAGCACCCCCCGCGACCCTAGTGAGGATCAAGCGGTTAGGAAGATGATGATGATGATGATGATGATGTACTGCATGTATCAAACGGTTAGCCCTTCTCATTAGTCATTACCCAAGAAGTAGTTCAGTTTCAAAAAGGTTGGCGACCCCTGGTGTAGGGCTTTCTATACCATGACAACGAGGGACCAATGTTATAATAGTTCATTGAACACTAACAAAATAACTACAACTGAAATAAAACAAAACAAAAAAATTTGACAAAATAAAAACTATAGTGCTTTTAAAAAACCTAAGACTAACTGAAAAAACATCTTACATTTCTAAAACTAAATATCATCATGGATATGTCAAAGTTTTCATCTTTGTCACTTCGTATCATAACAGAGCTTTTGAGGTTCATTGTACTGTATATGTACGTCTGGAGTAAGCAAGTACACACAGTTGTTTGACAGTAATAGTTTACTTTTCTTACACACAACTTAGCGACCTTTTTTTTCTTGCACTTGACAAATACTCCATATAAATATATTTAAGACAAAACTAATAAAAACTAAAACTAAGCTTTTTGGAAAACTTTTAAATGAATTAAAATGAACAAACTTGCTCTAAAAAGTAACTGAAATAAATAAATAAATCAACTATACTGAAAAATCCAAATCTACTATTACCCTGCTAAGGACGGAGCTAGAGGGTTTGGACAAGGCCAGTGCCCACAAATTCAAAGCTTTGAGTGTATTTTCGCTCAGGGAGGAAACACTTCATCGCATAACTGCGGTTTTATACTGAGTTACAGTATTGTGTGGATCAGTGCACGCGACACCCACAGCACCAAGTGACAACTCCAAACACAAAATGTGACTCCTCAATTCAGGGAAACACAATACGTCTTGCTCACGGACACATTTTCTGAAACAGGCAGCTCACACAACATTCAGACTAAGGGCCTTTTTGATGAGAGACCGCTGCATTCTTTTTTTTAATTTTTATTTTGGTAGCGTTGATGGTTTCACCATGGAACATTTCAGAAGGCAAGTTGAAATTGCATATCAGGCTTTGGGGTTGTTTTTCTTCAGCTCAAACTGGAAGCCTTAGACAAGTTGAAAGAACCATGAACAGTTCCAATTAGCAGGCAGTGTGTTTCATTTTCTTATATTGCAAAAACCCGATGTTTGAACAGGGGTGTGTAGACTTTTTATAGCCGCTGTAAATCCTACTGCACATGTTAAATTAATCTATTTGCATATTCTCTTTCCTGGAACGCAGTATATCAGGTCCTAACCATTTCATTTTACTTGATGGGTTGGCAGACACTCCAAAGACCCAACTATGTGAAACACTCTGTTAAAGTCAATATTGCGTAATGTGTCCCCTTTAAGAAAATAATTAACTGAATGTCGATAAATGTAATCATGTGATTAACTTTTTGGCATCATTCTTACTTGTGGCCTCTTGAAGCAGTCTGCATTGATTTTGAGTATCATGAAGGTCACGCTGGACTTCCTCTAGTTCGCCTACTTTCTCCTGAAGTTTAGCTTCCAGCATCGCCACCTGTGGAGCCGTCAAGTCTTTTAGCAGTTTGTGTTACAAAGGCAGTCATCAGTCTTCTACTTACTGACCGTGTTCTCTTTTAGGGTGCATTCTTGCTGATAGTTTTCTTTCAGCTCTTCAAGTTTTTGTAAATTTGCTTTAACTGTGAATGAAAAGAGTTTTTTTTTTTTTTTGGTCAACATGCAAAGAAGAAAGAAATGTTGAAGAACGAACCAGAATCCAACTCGTTCTGATTGGCTTCAGCTTGACCGCGAAGGTGTTCAAATGCCACTATCAGTTTCTGGGAAGATTAATTATTCATTGTCTGACCGTTTATTCCTCATTTTTTAGCTGATGTTATGTATTTTACCTGAACACGTTCACCGTTTTCCATTAGAAGGTGATGTGTCTCATCTCGCTCAGATTCAACTATAAAACGTAGAAATGTGTGTCAATTTTGGCACATTGATGAGGCCGCGAGATTTGCGGAAGAGCTGAACACACTCACATAATTGCATTTTGTCTGCCGACCGCTCAAATGTTTCTTTCAGCAAATTACACAAGTTGCGGGTTGCATTGTGTCTGAATCAAAACATTGATTATTCAAAAGCAGGACTGTGCATGTGGAAACTGCTGGGTACAAAAAAACAACAACATAAAAAAAACATACTTGTTCCGCCAATCCTCATTTTCACTCATCTGTTCCTCAAGCTTGATGCTTAGACTTTCATTTTGAAACTGTAAAGCACACACTCACACAATGTGAAATTACACAAATACAGGACATGCGCAGTATTTGCCTCAAAAGGCACACACCTGCAACTCTTGAATGGCCTTGCGCTGAGTCTCAATTGTTCTTTTGTTCTCCTGAAGTTTCCGCTCGCTTTGCGCAGCATCAGAGTCCACTTTGAATTTCCAGCATTTGATTTTCTCCACCTCGTCAAACATTTTTGAACAAAGCTGTCCAGGAGCACAGTCACTCTGTGGACCATTCGATCCAGATTATTTACGCAAGTATCCCCCGAGGATTTTGGTGGCCATAAATGAGATTTTATATGTGCAGCTGCCAAATCATGCTGTGGTACCCACTACAGTGCGGCCCCGTGCCGTGCGCATGACTTGTGCGCTTGTTGTGGCGCACATTAGACAGGCTCCCTAGGGTTGAGCATGATCGTTTGAATTTGAATTCAAGTTCTGGTTGCTTGTTTCCATTTCAGTTCCCAACGACTGCTGATTCCAATTCTTTTAGGGGCCAGGGTAGAAATATGTTTGCATCGTTTAAGTCAGGGGTGTCCAAACCATGGCCATCCATTTTTTAGCAGCCCGGAGCATAGACTAAAATGAAAATATGGCACATCCTGAAGGTTTGCTATCTACACACTGAGTGGCAAACAAAGGAGAAGATAAGAAGTTTAACATCTCTCACTGTTTCATTTTCAACCAATAACACATCATTTGGTAAGGCCACTGACCACCCACACATACTGAAAACTTTATGTCTTGCTTTATACATCAATAAACATTAAGGCCCTTGCCTCCTGTTTTTCTAAATGTAGCCCTTGGAAGCAAAGGTTTGGACACCCTGGCCTAAATGGCCTAGCTAATCAGCTATTTTTAGATTAAATCCTCTCAATTTGTCAACAAAGTATTAATATCAAACCTGAATTGTTTGTTTTTCATTTTCTTTTCACCGGAGTATAGGTTCCACTGCACAACAGAGGATTATTTTTGAAAACCTCAGAAAATACACATTTGAAAATGAGTGTATACATGTTGCTCCCACTGATGGGCTAACCTAACTTGGTGTATAGAAGCAAAACAGAATATCTTAGCAACCCATTTCAAAATAGCAGCAGATAGTTACATCGTTCATGTTGAGGAAAATGGCCATATCTCCATTCATTGTTTGCCCCGTGTAAGATGATTGAAGTCTGCTGCGGTCTCTGCTCGTCATCCACAGCACTGTTAACTTTTACCGGTCGTGTGACCTCCTTTGCACAATATACCTGTAATGTCACTGAAAGTGTTGTGATGAGACTGCTCAAGCCACACCTTGGATTGCCGCCGTGTGCATGTGCATGCGGTTCGCAGCTGTGAACTTATTCCATTCAGGAGACGTGGCATCGAAACGGGTAACCGGAATTTTACAAATGTGAATGACTCTGGCAGAATCGGAAGGTTACTCCCAGTTCCAATTGATTCCCAAGAATTGATACCAAACCCAATGCTCCATACTGTTGTATAAATTGTGCTATTTTTCTTGAATACTTTGCAGTAGATGAACTCAGGGTGCGCCAGTGGCATGACAAGTTAATGCAGTGTAGCACACATTGCAACACTAGAATTAATGTGGCACCACCAAGCAGTTGTGGCGCTGCATTTACATATGCACCACTGGTAGATTTAGAGGCTGTTGACTTTTTATATATATTACCTCCACTCTCTCTGTTGGGGCCACTGTCATCTTGAGGCAATCTTTTAAGGACACAAATAACATACAACTTTTACACTTGACGCAGTGCATCTTCATCTTTAAGATGTGTGTTCCACCGTAGACATTACCTTGTGTGATTGGTTTAGTTGGGGCAACAGCACTTTTGCTGAGGGCTGGCGTGTTTTGGTCTATCACAAAATATTTACTGGGACCCTAAACAAAAGCAATAGGTCAACACATGTACAGTGGATAGAGAGGGTCTCCTGATCAAGTGCAAAGATTTGTGATTTAAAAAAAATAGAGTAATCATAAAAAAAAAAAACATTTGAAATAAGCTTTTTATGAAAAATTACACCAAGATAAGTAATTTAAAATATTTGTTTTCCCCATTATGTCTTATAATCAATACAATTTAATTGAAAACAAAGGTAATTTAAAAGAGGTGAAATAAAAATAATCAATTGAGATAATCTGGTTGCACAAGCTTTTACATGACTTTTCTTGAACTAATTTTCTTAATGTCACAAAAACCTGGTATTTGAAAAAGGGAGTGACGATATTTTATGTCCACCGTTTACAGAGCAACGGGGGATATTGGTTATTTTCTCAATACACCACATGTCCATGGTGAACACAGCTCTCACACAATATATTCCGAAAGTAGATGTAGAACTACTTCAGTAAATAATGACTGCAAAAAGTCGAAGTACTGATTCAACTCCTTCAATAAAATTCAAAAAGCACAGAAAAAACAAAACGTGGTCTAATATCTTTGTTAGCGCCGTGAAATCATGACAGAAAATCACTAAACAAGCCATTGAAAACTGAAAAAAAAACATGACTCACTTATACAGGTATGTGTTTTCTGATTAGGCCAGAAGCTGTTAGTTTGTAGGTGTACAGAGGACACTGCACATTCACCATATTCTTGTAGCTGACGAGACCAATGGATTGGTAATATCTGCTTCTCCAATTATGTTGCCATCGTCATTGCTTACTGGTTCACGTTCCTCTTGTTTTAATTTCCCCCCCTGCTTTATTTGCCCCAAATATCTCAAATCACCAACATCTCAACAGTGATTGAGATCTGTCTTTTTTCCGTTGTTGACAAAAATGGATGAACATACAGTATCTTGACAAACTTAGTCTGTTTTAAGAGTTAACTCAAACGTTGTCAGAAAAATAAATACTCAGTATATAATAACTAAATTAGCAGACACCTAAAATTTTACTTAAGTATAAATACTTCGTACTCACCAGCTCAACTCTGTTCTCGACACTCTCTTGGGGTTTAACCGCAGACACCTGGCTGCAATTATTCACCCTTGGTGGCACCAAAAGTTTGAAGTTGAACCGTCCGTCTTTGGCCATCTGGGAATCAAGTCCAACGCCCGAATGACTACCTCGCAGGGGATACTGATCAGGGGTACCTATTCACATTATTTTTTAAGCGTAAATGTAATGAGCGCTCACCTTTAGATGTGACGAAAGCATTGTTTCGGAGTTCGTTCAAGACAAAGTAACAGATGCTGTTGGCGACAATACATTCAATTGTTAAAAAATGAGTGAAATGTTTAGCTCGTGGATACCCAGAGCCGATACTTGTTCGTGACTACTTGCAGAATCAGATAACTGTCAATAACAACGTAAAAAATAAGCGTTTTTAAACTCGTTTCTTACCTACAACTCACGAACGTTTGTGTGCGAAGTCAGTTAATATGACAAAATGGCGACGGCACATTAATGTCTGCTTAAAAAACAAATGAAGGAGCATACTTAACGTGGGGCTTGCGGTAAGCACACTTGTTAACAAGGGTACAGTATTTTTAACGCATGGATTTAAAAACGGCCTCACTGTTCTAATCGTGATTAATAAACCAAGTATCAAATGTAATTAATCATTAAACGTGATATCCCAATTGAATGTGTGTGTGTTTGTGTATATATATATATATATATATATATATATATATATATATGAGAGAGAGAGAGTGAGTGTGTGAAATCCATTATTCAATCAAATAAATTAATTAATAATGAACAAATACATCTTAACCAATTTGAGGAAACAACAATTTCATGCAACAAATATTGTATGACTGTAATGTAATAATCATGTGAATGCCTGGTGGGCCAGATTATGGAAGAGTCATACATTGCCCATGCCCTAGAACAGTGGTGGCCAACCCGCGGCTCGAGAGCCGCATGTGGCTCTTTGGCTGGCTCAATGCGACTCCTGGGCTTTCAAATGACAAGCGTCGAAAATGCCTCGGCAGTGGCACTGCCATTCAAACAACGGAGTTAAATACACAGAACTTACTACGTCAGCCTATCATCAATCCCATTATTTGATTCACATACAGGGCAACCAATCAGATGACAACTAAATCATCGCCCATGTGCAAACAACAGTGCTTAGCGCTAAACGCTAAGCTAGTCAGCGAATTACCTCCGATTTTAAGGCAGTAGTGTCCCAATACGTCAACCGCGGTCGACCTGGAGCCAGCGGACTGGTCCCAAGTCGAGTGCGAACGTTGGGAGGAGGAAATAGGGGCGAAAAAAAACTTTGTGTGTCTGTGTGCTTCGATTCGTTCATATTCAGTGACGTTCCGGTTGTTGCTCATCTTGGCGTGCGTGCGTGCTGCTTGCGTATGCGCACGTGTGCGTGGTTGGGCACCCGTCTGTGAGCGTCACATTTAAGGCATATGGACAAAAACATTTACGCAAACACTGATAATTATTTTAGAGCAGGGGTCCCCAAGTCTGGTCCTCGGGAGCCCCAATCCAGCCTAGAACAGGCTGAATAGGGGCTCTCAAGGACTGGACTTGGAGATCCTTGATTTAGAGCAGGGGTGCCCAAACTTTTTGGATCAAAGATCTACTTTTCGATCAACTAACCTCCCGGGATCTAAGCTTACTGGCGCGCGCACGCGCACAAACACACACACACACACACACACACACACACACACACACGCACACGCACACGCACACGCACACGCACACGCACACGCACGCGCACACACACACACGCCATGATGAAAAACAGCCTGAAACAGAGGCATGCCACGCACTTTTGCAGCCTGTTAACTTTCGTAGCTAACACGTACTGTTTTAAAGTGCTTCCCTGGGCCCTCCTAGATTCCTATTCTTTGCTCGTGCCCTCGGTGAATTGTACAAGAAGCAAACTCTGAATGAGAATCATGACAATAAAAGATAGAGCGCAACAGCTCTGTTCACAAGCTGCAATTGCAAACTGCTGAGCGCTAACAACTTCCGGTGACGTAATCACGCGCCACCGTAAATTTAAGATTTATCGGCTTTATTTTATTTAAAAAATAGTGAAAATGAGACTGATAAGATGATTAGGGTGCAGTGTATATTAACACAAAAATATATTACTAACATGTAGAAAGACACACAAATGGTTGTTTGTTTTTTTTTCTTCTCGACACTCCTCGGATCTACTTGGGACCTGTCTTAGATCTACCGGTAGATCAGGATCTACCTAATGGGCACCCCTGATTTAGAGTCTTCACTGAATTTAACATGTATGTTTCTGCAAAGTGTGAGGAAGCCAGAGTGCCATGACAAAACACACACAAGTTGAATGGGTAGAACATTCCAACGCCACAGAAGAAGGCCGGGGCCAGGTTCAAACCCCCACTCAAACAGAAAAGCTATGAGGTCTTGGCACCACCTCAGTAACCGTTCAGTTAGGTGGCATATTGGCATAGAGGGATTGTTATTATAAGGACGATAACCAATGCTCAATTAACTTAATGCTTTCACAGCATTAACATAATTTAAGGGGAATTGCAATATTTCCAAGGCTTCAGCCAGTCAGTAATAATGAGCAAGATATGAATCCACTAGACAAACATTGTAGGTCTTTTCTATTTATTTGTGTAAAGCAAAAATAAACAGTTTGGAAGTTGCAAAGTTCCTCTGTAATTGTGAATGCAATATATGACATACAATACAATACAATACATGCTGATTTATATAGCGCTTTCACAACAGCGGCAGCTGTAACAAAGCGCTTAACAAAACGGTTAACAAAGTAAAATAATAAACACAACACAGAACATAAAACGTGGACAGTCGTGCAGTCCTCACCACTTTTCCGTCACACGCTTTGTTGTCTGAAGCAGTTTGAGATGAAAGAGGAGAGAATCAAAGTGTCCTTTAACCAGTGGATCAGAAACGTCATGCTCAAAATGTGCACACGTCGGCTACAAGCTAATTTTCAAAGTCAACAAGAAGCTGCAACATCCATTGACGAAAGAAGAGACTGGTTCACTTCTCCTGTCCCATGGAAATCCATTTCAATTCCAACCGGCGACTTGAGTAAAGCAAATCACTCTGACATTAGTATGTTTTCCTGTACAAGAAGATACAAACCATTTCATTTCAGAACATTTTCTGTCAAGAAAAAAATAGGAGAGTAACATTTTGTGTTCAACATAGTGATACTAGTAGAATAACGCTCTGCATGACTACATTTAATCATCAAAATAGGAGAAAACAACATGCTGTGTGATGTAATGCACATATTGAATCTGTGTAAAAAGTGAATTAAATTGGTTATTGCAAGCAGACACAATAACGGTCCCTATTTCAAAATTATTTGTATACACCAATACAGTTGTAGCATATAAATATATTCCAGTGAAGTGCACGTGCTGGTACAATACAAATATTTTTTTTTTTTGTGGTCAAAACAAAAGTGAACGCTAACTAGAGATTTGTCATAAATGAGGCAGGATGTTTTCAGGTTTATCTCTATGACTTGAAACAAAGTGACTGAAAATGAGACCACTTAGACAGTGTCTGTGTTCTTGGACTCAACCACCTTGGCTGCAATGTCCCTGTAGGATTTATGATCTCCCACTCTGGCCATTCGCTCTTCCTCTTTCTTCTCTTTCCTCAGTAGCCGATAGTTGAGACCCATACCCATAAAGAGGAAGAAACTAGAGACGATGAGGAGAATCCCGCAGCCCTGGTACGTGTACTTGTAGTCGTGATAGATGTCCTTGAATTTCCCTGTGAGGAGGAAGATAATAATGGTGTGATGTAATTACGGCAGTCCACACCACAGTACAGAGTGAAACTTCCACAGTCAAATATCGGCAAAGTCGGCACAATTTGCAATACGAACAAGTGCCATGATAACCGTAGAAACCACACTGGAACTGACTGGGACACAGCACTGGGTCTGGCCCTTCAGCGCAGCATTTAAAATCAGTTACATTGCATAAATAAATTTTAATGACGAGCGGTAACATGACAAAAAATGTTGCCAAAAAATACACATTAAAAAAATCTTAAAACAGGGGCCCCTCGGTTTCACGACGGGTTCGACATGAAGTTTCAACGGTAAGCACAGTGTGCAAATAAGTAGTTTGCGCAGCGGTGTACTTAATGCCTAGAAGCATTTTTCATACAAATATTTACTGTCGGGCAGCACGGCGGTTGACTGATCAGCACACCCGCCTCACAGTGCAAAAGTCGTGGGTGTGTGGAGTTCTCCCTGTGCTGGTGTGGGTTTTCTCCGGGTACTGCAGTTTCCTCCCACATTCCAAAAACATGCATGGAAGGAGTGCTCTAAATTGTCCCTCGGTGTGATTGTGGGTGTGAATATTCTGCAAATAGCTTCACCCGTGGGTGCCGAATTTCAATTTTACAAGAGTCCACTTTACTCTTTACTCTATTTTCACCTATTGTGGGTGAATCTGGAATGTAGCTCTTGTGATAAACAGTGGTGTTGCTTTTTTTGGTTGTATTAAACATTGATTCACTTCTATTTTTACTTGTATGCTATGTCTGACAGAACATATAATTATTGTGGACTGTGGAGGTTCCACTGTAACGTTTGCGAATGAGTCGGTTACCTAGCAAAGGGGGTCCCAGCAACACGGGGCCACATTCAATGATAGTGACCAGGCCAACGGCACTGGAGAAGCGCTGCGCTCCCACCAGGTCCATCAGTGTCTCGAACAATACGGAACTCAGCCAGCCGAAAGCAAAGCCAAAGAACATGGAGTAAATCACAAAGCCTTTGTAGTCGACTGACATAGGGGCGAAGACATGACACACGCCGTTGTACAGCACCGAGGCGGCAAAGAAGTACTGGATCCTTGGCCGAACCCATTTGCTGTTGGCCACAATGCCCATCGAGGGCCGCGCGACCATGTCAACAAACGCCAGGACAGACAGCAGGAAAGCAGCTTTCTCTTTCGGGATGTCTTTGCTCTTTGCAAAATTGCTCAGGAACACTAACGGAGCGAAAAGGCCAAAGAACATGACGATATTGCCTGAAATGTAAAGCAAGAAGCCACGATGCTTGAACAAAGACAGATCGAGGAAGCTGTTCATGATTTGCGAACAGCTCCTTCGCCCCGTAGTCTTCTCCACCGGTTTGGGCTTCGGTCCGATGGGTCGCATAAGGGAACCAGCGACGCAGCAGTTGAGCAGCAGACCGCCCAGGATGAGGAAGCTTCCTCTCCAGCCAAAGCGGTCGTAGAACCATGTGTTGAGAGGCGCCAATGTGGAAAGGAAGACTGGACTACCAGCCATGGCAATGCCGTTAGCAATGGGACGCCTCTTGTAGAAGTATTTCCCAATCATAGTGAGGGCGGGGTTTAGGTTGAATGACAACCCCAAACCTAAAACACAATCACAAATATTATTTAAACGGGGCATATTATGGAAAATGTAACTTTTGAATGGCGTAAAGATGGAACTCGGGAGGGCCTGGCCAAGCATGAAATGTGAAATTTAACAACCACAGTTAATCTGTTCTAGTCTATTTACTGAAATTTGTGAAATACAGTATGTCTTCACACAGTATGATTAGTTTACACGAGGGGTGTCAAACTCATTTCTGTCGCGGGCCACATTGTAGATACGGTTTGACTTGGAGGGTCATTATCATTTTGGGAAACCATACAAATGTTTAATCACCTCCACATATTGAATACACAGCACACAACAAATTAATAAATAGTTTGTAAAATGTTATTGTGGATTACGTATGACATTTTGAAATTTTGGTTCAGACTTTAGCAAGCCTCATGGAACTTGACATGCTTGATTTGCGGCGGGCCAGATCTGGCCCCTGGGTCTTGACTTTGACACCTGTGGTTTCCATAATCCCTGTTCACTTTCTCCTCCAATTCCTTAGAAGCTAGGTTGGGCAAAGGTTTGCCATTTCCTCAATAATAGTGAATGTAGTCTTGCCCTATTTTTACACAATCTGGGTTCTACTTCTACACGTACAAGCCACTTATCTCATCGCAATGATCTTAGCTCAGCTACCTGTCATTTCCGCAGTGTAGGCGATGAGTTGCTCACTTGCATGAGACAGAGCCATGCCCTCAAAACGGGCTAGTGCCAGCGAGACAATAAATGTTTAAGTGCTATCATTCTTGATCATTGTCAGAGAAAAGTCATTTCGACACGGGAACCACTTTAAATTGTGGAAAACGGTCTGCTTTACAACATTTGGACAACCTATTGTTGTTTCACAACAGTAGGTGGCATAGGTGTGCATAATTGGTGATTTAAAAAAAAATCACACGTAAAGTAAAGTACCTCCCACGACACCAATGCAAAAATACAGGGCTTGGACAGAGTTGCAGAAAGAGGCGGCTACAAGGCCCACTCCGGAAAGACATCCTCCCAGCATCATAACACGACGACTTCCATATTTATTCACCAGGATGCTGCTGATAGGACCTGAGAATAAAAACAAGCACACACACACACACGATGACTGTATTGGGTTGGATTGGATGTGACTGCAATTCTGTTTTTGCCCACAAGAGAGCCACAGCACCACATCTGAGGCCAAGCAAACTCGCAACAACTTGTGCATCATTTTTGTCAGTGGTGCACTGCAGTAGGTGCGTTTTCATTCCATTCATAATAGGATCCATCATAAAAACTGAGAGCTATAATGAAATAATAATTTATTTGGCTTGGAGATGTATACACATTGACAGGTGTAATTTGTTTGTGGAATCTCCTTAAATTGACTTGAAATACATTTGAAAGATGATTGGAAGTTCAGGCCTGGGTGTTTTGTATTTTGTGAACATGTGGATGGAGGTTGTGGACACAGTGTGTTAGCGCTACAATATCAGCAAATCTTTAATGCAGGGCTCTTAGAATTAAGCTGTTATTCAGGTGGAACTAAGCCACAAGTGTTAGGTTCTGCCGCCATGTGAGGATTCTTTAAACCGGTGGTAAGAAATCTTCCGCACATGGCTCAAAATATGGTCCATGAGAACATTTTGTTCGGCCTTCCGTGCAATGTGTGCAATTCGTCCATATGTGGGTTCTAAGAGGCTTTGAGTGTCTCTGAGGGCCCACAGGGAAGATCGCCTTCTTGCCATATCCCCACACTGCCCAGTCCATCTAAATGGAAACTGACAGTTTTTGTTTAGAGGTTGTCCAAACACTTTTGCCGACGCCACGCGAGACAAAAGGTCTTTAAATTGTAATGCAGGCCGTCTCCGAGCTATCAACGAGTTCTTTCCTGGCAGGGCCGCGGGGAGAGCTGCCCGGGATAAAAAGGTTGGAGACGAACCGGTGCGGAATATTATGAAGGTAATGGATCAAAAATGGAGGGAGTACAGAGGTGTGCAACAGTCGCTTAATGAACTCGTCCCGCTGACGTGCAGCGAGTGCTAAGCAGGCAAAGCTTCAGCATCGCAGTGCCTGCAAACACATTTCCCTGCTAACTTTCAATTTCTAAAGTGCCACTTGCTGTCATCTGTGTATATTTACATCGAAACATTTGCATTCATTGACGGTGTCAGTCAGCCTCTCGGTGAAATGTGTCGCTGTACGATAAGCAGCTTTGATTCATTTGATGTTAAGCATCCTGCTTGCTGATGTCATGAGGAATGAGAGATTAAGATGGATGTGTAGTTTCATTTGAGTTGGACATGAAATGAGCGATTGTTGACTTAACAAGCAGAACTCACTCTTACATAATGTATGATGCCATACATTCATAGCGCAACTACCTTTCATTTGTTTGCACACTTTCCAAACACATTTGTCACTTAAAAACATACATTAGTGCTTGTGATGTAATATTGTGTGATGCAATGTTTTCAGGTTCATATTCATTGGGCATACGAAGGAAATACGTTTTTACGGAAGAGGATTAGGGCCAATGAAGAAAGAAAAAATAAGGTTGGCAAGATTCTGACTTTAATCTCAGAATTCTGACTTTAAAGTGAGAATTCTGACTTTAAAGTCAGAATTCTCACTTTAAAGTCAGAATTCTGACCTTAAAGTCAGAATTCTGAGATTAAAGTCAGAATCTTGCCAACCTTATTTTTTCTTTCTTCATTGGCCCTAATCCTCTTCCGTACGTTCTAGACACTTTACAGAGATCTCAAAAAAACTGGCCACTTTCATCCTTTTTAGCCGTTTGTCTCACACGGGAATAAAGAGAAGTGCAACTCTTTTCATTCTGAAGCATATAGCTGCGAGGGACGGCCGGTATCTTTCTTCTCCCTCTGAGGAATATCATGCAGAGAAGACAAAAGCTCCATCATCACCTGCCCTGCGTGTTTTCATTCATCTCATCAAAGTGGCCTACCTCACTTCTAACGAAACACATTCAGGATGTGTACAAATCAATCTAGCCAATCTAAAAATTCACCCAACGGTCCTGTTTTGTAAACCTCAAAGACAATTTAGAGTCTTCAAAGTAGTGTTTTTTTTCTCTTTTTAAGTCTTAAAAGAAGTTTTAGCAATTTGAAGCAGTAGGGGTTCAGTCCATCCAAACTTCAAAGAGTTAGAATGTGGCTACGGAACTAAATAAGGGAACAATTGTTGGAAGAAATGCGAGTGTGCTTCCTGAGGACTGTTGAAGTGCCCTTGACCAAGGCACTCAATCAGTTCAGGAGTTCTTTCCTTGCATGGTGTGAATGTGTGATGTACTGCATGCAACACTGAAGCAGAGTGAAAGGACAACAGTATTTTCTTGAAAGTAGTCATTATCACCACCTTGTGCTTTTTAGGACATCCTCATTTAAGTCATTATGCTGTAGCTGAAATGTGTAGTTAGCAAGCTGGTACACAACATTCAATTACATACATAATATGATGAACATTAGGAAATGTAAACGTTTCTGCAACATACCCACTGTTTCAATTTCCATTTCCAAGAAAGGCAAATGCAATTGTTATTTACGTATATATTATATACCGGTAATTACAAAACGACATCATTTTTAATCATATAACCATTTAAATTCATTGAATTTAATGTAATTTAACTACTTGTTACATACGTTATAGTTAGCAGGGCAGTGTGTGTAATGTGAAAAAAAATCCCACACAACTTGTTTAAAAAAAAGAAAAGAAAAAGAAGCTGGGTATGAAATGAAGGGCACACATAAGAGAGTTATTGCACCTGTATTGCTGCAAATGATTTGCCACTTAAAATATTGCCCAAGTGTTTCATTCGTCGGGTTGTTTTTCATGATGACTGATTCTGGCGGGGACACTTAATAGAACATTATAGTTTGACACAAATGGTCTGTTTGAATCATTCTTTCGGTAAAATCCCATATCTGAAGATGTAGTTACCTCCTCCGTACGTGACCGCTAACATGATGGAGGAAATCCAGGAGACCTGGCTGCTGGTAACATTGAAGATCAATTCAATTTCCTTGAAGAAGACAGTGATGGACTTGGGGAACGCATAAGAGAAGCCAATAGAGATGAAGGCCCCAATCACCACCATCCATCCCCAGCCGCCCTCCGGGGGGGTGTAGCCTACTGGACCTCCGACGGCCGGTGCCATTTTGACTTGCAAGGGTTGGTTTCTGATTCTCTATATGTGGTGCAAACAGGAGAACCTTTGCAGAAAAGAACACATTTATTAATTCACATTTCATCTTCCTGAAAGAGGAAGTCAACTCAAATGTTTTTTTAAAAATATTTTTCTTAAGAATTTGTTCTATGTGGCCCAGCAAGTATAAATACTGTATTCTGATTCATGTTGTGCTTGTAGAATATGAACCGAGCAGCAAATATTTTATCCATCTGAGGTTTTGTGGCCATGTTGCGAGCAATCATGGTTCACCAGTTTTCTCAGTTTGGTCATGTGGCATTTGCAAGTTGAGCTGTGATTGGTCATTACCTGAGCCCAGAGCAACTGTGATGTCATTTTCATTTGACAACAAGGGGCAAAATGGCTGCCTTCTGAGGTAAATAAAAATGGATGGATTTTGTGGCTTAAATCATATTCCACAAACATAATATTACTCAGAATACTGTGTTTACACTAGCGGGGATGTCAAGAACACAATATGATGATCAAGTTTTGAGTTGATTTCCCCTTTAATATTCAATTTTTCATTGTTTGTCATTTGTCAGGACAATAGGATATTGTGTCACCATCCTATTTGTCACTTGTATTGGTCAGGAGGCAACCTTTACATTCAATGTTTGCACATGTTTCAATTTAATTAGTTCCGAGGAGTCCTAGTGTCATGTCTGTGATATGATTTTTTTTAAAAAATACCCTAACGAACAAGAATTACTATGATACACTTTAACCCTCTTTTTCTAGTTTTGCTGAAATTATCCTGCTTTGAGGGGGTGGTCACGCGAGTACAAACCATTAACACAGTAAATGTATTTTCATTCGGGGAGGCACCAGTTCATCACCAAAATACTGAATTAAACTTGCCAATTTGTGTTGTGGATCTGTAGATATCATTTATCTTCCCCAAACTTGAGCTAGGGGAATTTTGTCACATTCCACCTCAAAATTTTGATCCAAGGTACTGTAATCAAGACAAAACTGTGGTGGTGTGATGGAGGTGAGTCTCATGTTTTATCTGTAGTTTAAAATCAACATGAGCGCGGTAGCCACTATGACTAAAGTGCGCCTCTGAGCGCTTCCGAGTTGAGCACATCCTGAACATTTTGCTAAGTGGAAAACAGGGTGCGAGATTGAGGATGCTCTTAAGGAGATAGCTCGGCTCTGCACGTGCGCCCTTCCACTTATCTCCAGCAGTCTCGCTTAAGTCTTGATGAATAAGAGTCCATTTGTGGAGTCAACAACTGACTGTGTTGTTTACACTGGGGAGGCCACTCGGAGAAAACATCGATCAGAGCATGAACACGAGGAATTCACACAGCTGTGTAGCCCCCAGCTCTATGAAGTGCTCCTTTTTCTTGAACCGCTTTGTACTTGATTTGGTTGACGAATTCTCATATAAAAGATCGGTCTTATAAACGTATTGGAGAGGCCACTTCTACGTGGTGAGGAGTAAATATTTAATGTGTGAAAGAACTTTTGTTATTGAGCTGGGATTTTGGCTGCTGCTATGCAGCTGTAAATGTTTCTCCTTCACCGAACCCGTGAAGAAATGGGTGAGAAAGTGACGTGTTTTTATTTACAGCATTCATACACACCGTTAATGTCACCCGGTCTACAAAAATAGTTATCACTTCCACATTGAGCCATTCATTTTTGCATGGATGGATTGGCTTGACAAAGCGCAATTGCTTCTTCCCGTATCACGTTATTTTTATTATTTAACAAGAAGAGAATATATATTACTGTACAATGTTTTTCTACAATAATGTGTACTTTGTGAGTCTTTTATATACAGATGGACATACAGTAGCCTATTTTGTTCAACATAGAATGCACATTCCAGTCAGACTGTATATGTCAGTGTTACCCAACCTTTATTCATCCATAGGACCCCGTTTCTATTTACTCCCAAAATGATTTCCTTTGTGTAAAATCTCAGCATGTTTCCTTGAACACAAAGCTATTTTGGGGCTGTGTATTTGGGGTCTGAATGCAAGGGGTGGATACACAGGTGAATGGTACCTTCTGTTATCTGGTCGAAGAGCATTTATTGTTTTGCTTTTCACTATATGATGCTGGCATTAGTATCTGAACACAGATACATTTTTGGGGGAGAAAGTCAATAACGTGTGAAATCAGATCTCTCACAGCACGGTGGTTGGGAGTCCCTGACCTGTGTCCTGCCTGCGTAGCTGTAAACATGGGATAGTTTTGGTGAAGTGAATGTTCCGGATCCCCCTTCACTCCCGTCGTCCATCCGAATTTGATCAGCATGAATGCAAGAACACCCACTTGAACAATATTCGCTGTCTAGAAATACTGTAGTTGCTATCCGTCCATGCAGGAGCAGGAGTGAGTTGGGACGGAACCAGAGGTGGGATGGGGGTGGGAGGGCGTTATGTTCCGTGCTCGCGTTGAAGGGATGAAAAATTCAACGGCTAACTGGAGTTGATAAATGGACAACATGGTAAACAGGGACAAGGCTCCAGATAAAGCGGCAAAATCACTGAGATAATGAAAAGAAAAAGACATTTATATAAAAGGATTGATTGCCAAGTTCTAAACTTACCGTAATTGGTGAAAATTAAAGTCAATAAATGGTCTGCGACAGGCAGAGACATTAATGCCCTTGAAACTTTAAAGGTGGAAAAAAAAGAGCGGTGGGTTGCTTTTGTGCCTCTTAAAAACAAATAGTAGCACAAGGCAACTGGTGGGGGGCTCTGCAGGGACTCAGTGGGCGTGCGCATTATGCCAAAAGTATACACTACTTGCTACTTGCTCGCCAGACGCTAACTTAATTGAAGTTTAATGTTGAGATAAGAGCTTTTGGATTGGGGTAACATTAAAAGAAGCCTTGAAATAACATCTCGACTACAACAAATCCTCCATAGAGGCTGATATTTTCCCCATTCGCATTTATGATTAGCATTGTACAGCCACTAACTTGGCAAGAATTCCCACTGAAAATCATTCGATGAGCATGTAGCTTTGCGATGCTTCGAGCAATCTCATTCATTCTCCCTGCAGCCCAGCTTTGGGCCTCTTGCGACTCGTGACTGCTTATCAAGTGGTTTTGTCTCATTGAAAATAGATGAGTATTAAATATTTGCATAGGGAAATTAGATCTTGACATAATAGTTTGCCACGAGCTTAACAAAGCGACAATGTTTCACCAATACTGAATTCAGTTGGCTTTGTAGCATCAGTAATTTTTAAAGCATGGCTTGTGTTAAAAGTGGAGAGCATCTTACCTCGGCTGGCAGGCACTCTCAAAATAGGGCCAGATAAGCTCAGCGGGACACGTCACTGCAGATCATGGAGGAAACTCCTTGACTATGGAGCGAAAGGAATACAACCTATATGCTTCACAGACGCTCCGAAAGTGATCTGTCAGTTTACATCCAGTCTGACAGCAATAAACCTCGCTGCATCAACTCTGCCTCAAACGTCACCCGTTTTTTGTTCCCTAGATAACTTCAAAGTTTGGAGTCCATTCTGTGCCCAGGTGAAAGTTGGACAGTTTGATTCAAGGGAGTTTGGTGGGTCACCTCTTATTAGCCCGGGGAGGCTTAGTGCAATGCTTACAATGCTTTCCCCACCCCTTCGTCATGTGCCGAGGCCGCACTCATTCACAGCCAAGCCCTATGGCATGTTTGACCCACAAGGATATCCAATCATGTCTGCACTCTAAGAGATAAGATGCTTTCTGACACACCAACTTCCTCCATTGGCTGATTTATCCAGTCCTGAATATTAGAAGTCGTGACCATCCAACAACAGATATTGTTGATCGGTGTCATTTTTAACACTTCATATGTCAGCCCCCTGGCCAGGCATTTCCTTCCTAGTGAGCGAGTTTATATCAAAGCTTGGGAATGTGAAATCTTATCTTCATGAAGCATGTCTTTTCTTTGTTTGGAGGGTCAGTGTTGCCAAACCCGTTTTTGGTACTCTAAAATCACTTAAACACCTCTGAGCATGTTCAGTATAATCATACATTCATGCTTCTTACATCTCACCAAGAGGCACTTGTCCAACCAACAGACGGATCCATTTTTAAAATATCAAGGAATGTCACATTATATATATTTAAAAAGGAAACAAAAAAGTCATCATTTATGACAGTTGTCTTCTATAAGTACAGTGTATGTAATTTTTCTTCTGTTTATGTATAGTTATTTTTCTTTTTGAAACAATCTGCTGTGTGTTGGTTACCCTGTACTGCTCCAACACCTGCATTTCTCCTAAGCAAATCTTATCGTATTCTGTATACCTCTCAGAGGTTCATGTATCGTAAACATATTCATGCCACACGGCAGTTTGATCTTTAAATCAGAAAGTAACTGGTATTATATAAGACAAGCTGAGATCCTCCATCTCTGTCTCCCGATTCAATCCTTGGAGGCAACAACGACATGCTCATGCATGGCGTCAATCGGTCCAGTACCAGTCACAAATCTGCTGTAACTTCCTCACTTCATCGCCCAAGTTGCTCGTAGTCATTCTAAGACTCTGGAAAGGATGGAATAAAGGCTTTCTCCATCTGACTCGTAACGTCTCAGGATGCCTACTTGTTGGAATGTTTTACGCCTGTGACTCTGAATTTGAGACATCTCATAACTTGATGGGATGTGTGTTTTACTGTTGGCATTATGTCGTCTTGACAATGCTTGACCAGTCCATGATAGAGCTGCACTGAATAGACTCTAGTTTACCCGGGAGCCTGAACAGGGTAAGCCAAATAAAATGCATGGATGGATGAATTCCATACATTGTCCTGTTGTGTGGTGGTCCCCAACGTTTCATCTGCCATGGGCTGCGAATCAATATTTTCACTGACCTAGAAAAAGCATTTTAAAAATACAGCTCAACATCTTGCTGAATAGAGCTGGAATTAGGGGGAACCTTGCACTTGTTTCTCTTCGACAAGCCAGTCCCATCTTGGGGTGGGATGCAATGACACCTAAAGTGGGTTACTTATGTCCGGTCTACTGTCATTTTGTTTTGGTCACCGCCTTGATGTTGGAACTGGAAGCACGCTATTCAGTCAGGTTTTGGATCAGTTTTGAAGGCTTCATTGCCTCATTTGTGAGTTTTCCACCAGAAATTTCGCACCACGGGATTAAGCCAAGAAAATCACATTGAGTGTTAAACCCAAATTTCTAGTTTGACTGCTGATATTGGCTTTTAAATGCAGCAGTTTCTTTTTCTTGGAAGTAATAGGCTCTTTTTCTGCTCATTATCTCTCCTTTTCACCTTTCAGAAGATTTTTATCCACACGTTTTTGCTCTTTTTGTGGGATACTTCTGTACCACCATATCGCGTGACCTAGATAAGTTTACCTTGTGAACAGGGGCACAGGTGGATGCATCTTCTTTTCAAAATAAAACTTCATTCAGACTCTGATGTGCAAAAATGTACATTCCTTTTTTTTAGTCTGACTCTGCAGCTTAGTATCGAATGTACTCGTCCGTAACCTGGTGGTTGGCTGCTGCTGCTGTCCTGTCGTTGACAGAGACTCGGTCTCTTGTCAGAGACAACGGTCCAGATACAGAGTACTGTACTGTGTTGTGTTTTTGAGATAATGAATGGTCGCAACGAGTGGCATAAAACTACAATATCAGAAGGCACATTCAGTTAATGCCGTGCTTTTCTTCCAGTATTTGGATAGTGTCGAAGTGTTTTCCATACACACATTTCTCATAATTCTGGCTTTAATGCAAACGTAGGTTGAAGACATTTCCCGACTTAAGTACAAATTCAAGTTACGTAGTCATTTCGGTTTGTGGCAGAGATTTCTGCGCCTATTGAAAGAAAAATAAAACCAGATTCCGACCCAGACCACAAACATTCAACACTGTATTCAGCTTGCCATCATTTAAAGTCATTAATATTGCAACCAGACACTATTTGCATAAAAAAGACCCGTGATCCAATTGTCTAACAATTTTTTTCTACAGTCTCGCTTAGTGTAAAGAAGCTGCAAGTGAACTTTCATAAACACTCATTTGCTACCTGTGTTTTGGTGTATTTGCAGCCAACATTTGAGGGGAAAAACGTCCATATAGCATTTTCTGTGGGATTAAAATTGATTATCTCAGCTAAAGACGGCCCCTATACAGTATAATCAGCTGTAAGGCGTCATGGCACACGTTCTCCTTCAACATGCTGGTGTTCATTACTGCGCCTGAGCCCCCAAAGTGTGGCGCGTGCAGCTTTTCATTTTACACTCTTAATGCATGATCTTAACTGGAGTTGGTTAGCAAAACAACACCCCGCCGCTTGAACGGGAAAGCAATAAACGCCGTACCGCCTCTGCAACTTTGACGTGACTGAGTGTGATTGCGCGGCGGCCAACAGAAAGATGCACTTGCGGGGCAAAAAGTCTGTGCCAATTAACTTTTAAGGTGCGTGCGCTACAAATGAAAGTGGAGTAAATTGTGTCGTGATGCACTGAGAGGAAGCCGGGTCCTTATAAGGGTCACATGCTGAATGTTTCTAAACTCAATTAGCTAAAAGTAAGGAAGCATCCATTCTGTTAAAGAGACTGCAGTGACAGGAGAGCTTTCACCTTACAGAGCACACTGAAGCAATAACACAATAACACACACTCACCAATAGTCATTATGTGTTTTTCTGTGTTTAGGAAAGGCTTTCTGCAGCAACACTGTCAGCGAGATACCGATCTTCATGGCATCAGTCACGTAGGAAAGCAATTAAGAGGACTTTACAATGATGATGCATACGTTGGGTTTTGGTAACTGGGGTAAAAGTCATTCCAAACAGACTATTGAAGTTATATTTTGATCAGCTACCAAATAGACTTGCATAGGAATATGTGTCAAAAGTCAGCATGAAGGTTAACGTGTTTGATTCTACCTATGAGCTGTCTTTTTGATTTCCACTGTTATCCAGCTAATAATTATTTCCACGTTTGAAGCTCCAAGGTATTGTTTGAATCACTCTTGATTGGTTCGTTCGTCAAGCCAAGGCAGCTTTATTTATATTGCACATTCCATACACAAAGCAACTCAATGTGCTTCATACAAGCAAAATCAAACAAACAAGACAGAAGATATTCCGGGAGCAAACCAGAAAAAAATAAATAAATTTGCAGATAGTGAGGCATTAGGATATTTTATTGCTATTCCCAGTTGAGGTTTAATGGCAAACTAAAAAGAAAGTGCAAAGAAAAACAATGACTTATTCTATTCAAGTCCGATCGCTTAAAGCTGACATACAGTATAATGAGAAAGACCATAGTCAAATAGCAATATTATTCAAGCAAATGTCTCTGAACACAAATGGTGCAACAACACAAATAGAGGGACAATTTAACACTACCCAGGGACATTTATCATTTGCAAACAACGATGAAAATTACTCCAGTTTACAGTAGTTGTGGATCTCTTCTTTGTTGGTGTCTGCATGACTCTATTGCACTGTCCCTTAGTGCCAAGGTCGCCATCACCAAGAGCCACAATGAATTAATCACGATGCACAAACTGTTTAATTCTTTGCATTTTGTTTAATTATTCCTGTATAAAGTATACTATTGTAAACACAACACTATAACGGCCAGTCAAAGAATGTATCCATATTTTTTGTGTGTCCTGCAAGATGGGCATTCTGTTGCATTTCTATTCTGTTTGATTTTTATTTGTTTGAAGCATAATACGAAAAGAACAGATTGTCTTGTACATTCTACATATTTTCAGGTCTTGACTGCATCTCAGTTTGACACACAATTACACAATGTGACGTCTATCTGGGGTGCAGAAGATGGGTGACATGTATCAAGGTGTTCATGAAGTTACAAAGCAATTTGGGACCGGCTTTGTGAACGAGCCAAGCACATTTCAATGTTATCGCTGGGATTGTGAATGCTACACAAAGGGAGCACAGCGACACACACCAGTGGGCGCTACAAAGGCGAGCCAAGACAGCATCGGAAGCAACAGCTCTTGGAAAGCTTCCTGATAAATACATCAGACGAATTTGATTTTTTTCCTTTTTAATCTTTTGTCATATATATATATATATATATATATATATAGGGAGAGAGAGAGAGAGGGAGAAAGACACACACACACACACACACACACACACACACACACACACACATTGCACTCTCCATCTAGTTTGGAATATTTGAAGCACCCCCTTTGTGCTGACAGATATCCGGCTTTACAATGCTCCTTGTTATAACATCAAATAGCTATACTGCAATCATGCTCAAGTTGTTTTCCCGTCTAGCAACATAGTGGATTGACATCATTTACTGACTAGATATGTCCAACTTTTAAAAGCATCTTATTATGTTGATGTAATGGACAGATGAAAGGCATTTTATTGACAGAGCACTTAGTCTTAACAAAAGCACTTTGTGGAACTTGGCATAAAAATAAAAGGAGGAATTAAAATCAACAAACGTTACCATGAAAAGGGGTTGACAAATACCAAGAACCAGAATAAATTGAACATTTTCTCTCCAAGTGAGGGAAGACTGATTCTCCAATCTCTCTGAAAGATATCACAGGCGATGATCCTGTAGTATGGGGTCATTAGGAGTGATTTGTCTTCGGAAAATGGTCAGAGCCAATTGTAAACATTTCATTTTGACGTTCAATTTTAAAAATGGGAAATATTTGTGTGTTGGGTCTGTCATGTTTGCATGGTGGTGGTGGACCCCAAAAAGCAGACAGGAGGGAGGAGCAGGTTGTACTTGAAGTGTATTGAAAAAGAGAAAACTAAATCCAAAAACAACCATAGTCCAAAGTAGCAAACAAAAATCACAACTGAAGCTAAAACATGTATGTACAGTATGTATGTATGTACAGAACCGTGACCAAAACATGACCGAAACAAACCTGACAGCAGCAGACAAACAGCAGCAAACAAACATGACAGTAGCCAAAAGCAAACAATAACCTGACACTGAGTGCACGGGCGGGAGTCCTTTTATACAACTAATAATAACATAACGACCAACAGGTGTGCAGCTGCAGGGGGAGCCCTACAGTGCCACCTGTTGGTCCCAAACCAAATCATGACAGGGTCGAGGCACAGATTCAGTGATTGTGACGTGGACTTGAACTAGGGCTGGGCGATATATCTTTATTGTATTAAAATCGAGATATGAACAGTGAATATATGAATACCGAAATGAGGATGATATCAGCTATGTGATCTTGTCACACTTGAGGTGCATGTAAATCTCAGTCCACCCAACCACATTCCTCCTTTCAAGTTTGCCGCTGATTGACAGTTAAACCACCAGATGGTAGTTGCAAGAAATTTGCTTCCGTGTTTTCTGTCAATCAAATACAGACAGTACATATACAGTATATTGTCTTCTATAACATTACATAACAAATATTTATAATTTCAAAATTACCAAAATTTGGATAAAATAGCAGAGCTCGTTGTAAAAATGAACGAGCAGTCCGCACCTCAAGCGAATAAAAAGTCATACGATGCAACATTGTATGAGGAGCCGCAAAACGCGATCCAGGCTGGCATAATTCATATCGCTAGGAATCCGCGCTTCGCATTTACATGTAATGCATCAATGCATACACAACCATCGTCTGATTAACTTTTTGTTTTTTCCCCAGGCCACAAAACACATCCATCCACATGCCGAACCGCTTAACTTAACTACGGTTGTGCACACGTTGATGCAGTTAACACACACATGCACGCAAACACAATTAACACTTATGTTATAATTAAAACACAGTTGCAGTACAATGTGAAATAAATTATTTTTAATTTATTGCTGACTGTTCATGTTGATGGCTGTCAGTACGTTTGTTTATAAAAATGCATAGTTTTCACTGAACCCGTCGTAATATCATTATCGTATCATTATCAAGATATCTGGCAAAAATATTAAGATACCGGTAAACTTAAATTTTTGCCATGTTTTTAACATATTAAATATTAAGATAAACTTAAATTTTTGCCATATCACAAAGCCTTAAATTTTTGCCATATCACAAAGCCCGAACTGGAACGATGGTTAATTCGGTAGTGACCTGAAGCTCTTGTTGTTATAAGAAGCAACTGACTATGTTGAGTGTTTGTATAACGTCTCGAAAGTCATTCAGCACTCTGAACATGGCTTTGCAACCGCAATGTAGTTGTCCAGTTCATAACTGTCTAGTCCATTTCTTACTCTTCTACTGCAACAATGACTACTCTTTCTTCTTTGTGTTGTCCAGCAGTCTGGATGTCTTGTGGCACACCGCTGCCTCTCAAAGTTCTAACTTGGAACCATAGCTGGGTTCTAGTTTTGGGTGCGAGGATTCGCGATTGTTCACAGTGATATTATTTTGTTTAAGGTATGCTACGTCGGTCACCTCAAGTATACATGATGCATGATAAGAGCAGTAACAACACACTTTCTGATTGTATGCGTTAAGGACTCGATAAACCGAGTTTGGGGGGGGGTGGATCCAAAAAACGTAGACAGAAACAAGGTCTCCGAAGTAAAGACAATTTAATGTCTTCATCGCACCGAAAATAAGGCGAGAACATAAAGCGCTGGTCCACGATGAGGACCAGAAGGTAAATCCAAACGAATAACAAAAGGTGCTTGCACAAAAGAGCAAGAAAGGAAAGTAAAGCCCGCAAACTATGAACGAAAAACAATGTAACACCTTGTACACGCACAAAAAGCCAGATCATCAAAATAAAACAGTACTTACACAAAACTTGGTACCAAGAACTATACGTGAAATCATGACGAGGTCAAAAGCCACTAAGTCAATGAACAGTGCTGATAGCAGTGCTGATAGCAGTGCCATAAACAATACTCCCACAACAGGTGTAGGACGGTGGAGTCCTTAAATAGTGCATCTGTAGATTACCGATTGCCAGCAGGTGCGCTAGGAAGACCGCTCATGCCACCTGCTGGCCAGACCGCAAAACCGAAACGTGACAGTTTGGGTTCTGTCACAACACTTGCTAAAATACAAACAAAAGCAATTACATAAAGTATTGAAAATGATTATAAAGGACACAGTGCTTGGCTCATTTTGGCTGGTTGTGTTCTTTTTTGCATACACTTTAGAAGCCACATGCGTAGAAGACAGAGAAATAAAATGGCCTTTTGGAGTGTACTTCCTGCTCCTTTGTGGCACATTCAATGGCTTTCTCTTTGCAGGTGTCACATATCATCCGCATGACACTTCATTGTACAATCGGAACAAATGCCTCATTTGAAACAAAATAGCATGCTGGTCTTGGATCTATCCAGATGAGGAGCCTTTGTGGCTTCAGCGGGAATGTTTAATGGTATTTTTCCTGCTATATTGCAGTTCACCCGCTGAACATTGTTTTTTTCTGGATTATATTTAATCTGCATTTTCCCAACACTGTCAACCCACACCGGGTTCGAATCCGCCATCATCATTACTGGCTTGGAAGTGGAGAGTGCTGATCGCTGAGCTAAAATCCACGGTCACCAGGAATCAAGTTTTACTAAATTGTGTTGCTCAATCTGGCTTCTGTTACACTTCTCCAGTCCGGAAATCCTAGCTATATCATGGAAGTCAGTGGTTTATAATATTGCTGAATGTAAATATCTTGATGGATGGTGTCTGATGTTCAAGTCCTATGAGATTTTAGTTAGACTTTTGCCAAAAATATTTCAATTGCCGCAAAAATTGTGGACACTCCTTTCTGGGGAAAGTGGATGAGGGAGCCTGAGAGGTTTTAAGGAAGAGGAGTGGAGGGAGAGTGGATCCTCTACTATGTACAGCAGCAGAGAGAGCTGACCTTGAAGGAATAGGGAAAATTGCCACAGAGGGACCGGGTGGGGGTGAGGTACGGGGGTACGGTAACAAGTAACAAAAGGCTGCCATATATAAGAGAGACAATTCGGAGCAGTTTATCCGATGGGAGTTAATTCCCGCTGCAGTGCGGTAGATCAATCCTGGGACGAATAAAGGATATCTTATCTTATCTTATCAGGGTTTTCCGAGCCTGAGTGCACCTCCTTAGTGGGAACTTGTCAGGTCTGTTTGGACACAGGTATTGTGACACCTTACTGTTATTACTTTACATGGCCAGGATTTTTGGGGTCGATCAGTGATCAGAATGTTTGAAGAAAAAAACAATACTCGGATCACCGATTTCATCAAAAGATGGAGCAATATCTATCTATCTATCTATCTATCTATCTATCTATCTATCTATCTATCTACAGTATCTATCTATCTATCTATCTATCTATCTATCTATCTATCTATCTATCTATCTATCTATCTATCTATCTATCTATCTATCTATCTATCTATCTATCTATCTATCTATCTATCTATCTATCTATCTATCTATCTATCTATCTATCTATCTATCTATCTATAAACATCTTATACAAACAATCTACAGTCTACTGCCACCATTGAGAAAATGCATTGGAGAACAAATCTATATGTCTAATTTCTGTCACCACATTGTGTCATAAAGTCATCATGAAGACATTGGCCAGTATCAGATTCTGACAGCTGTATAACCATGACACTGTCAAAAGCACTAAAATGTGTTATTTTGAAATGTAATTAGCTTTAAAATTGAACTCAATGTATTTTATTTTTAACTTGGAAAAAGGCCTGGGACGATCACAAATCCTAATGTGGTAGTGCAGTACATGCCCTGTGGATCCTTGTACTCTGGCACACATCTGGTTTGGGGGAGGAGAGTCGAAAATGTCTTTGGAGATATTGTGTGGTGTGCTTTGTTGGTCATTTCAATAAGAGCATGATGATTAACATTATTTCAGAGCTTGTTCGTAGAACCCCAACTCTTTCATTGACCCCAATAAAGGGGTCTAATCCTGAGTGGAAAATATTTCATTTATCTTGTGAATTCTTATGTGAATGTGCTCATCATCCATTGCCATCTTAAAACTACAAGAAAGACTAAGCCGGTAGCATTTTTTAAAATTCCGCAAGAGTGCATGACCTGTTCTATTTTGAATCTTTGTCACTGTACACCTTTGAGAGAAGCCAGATGGCCGCTGTGTCGAGTGATACAATTTGAAAGACAAGAGCGCTGCTGCACTGTGGTGCTGGGAGCCCTTCGGCTCAGATCCCAGGTCTGAAAGAAGCACATAGGCACTGCAACATGTTTGAATTCTTTGTCATCATCATCTTCCTCGTGGCCTACACCTGCATGGCTAAAGTGGGTGTTTTTCTGCAGCAGGCTGGAAAATATAAAATGAGCTGCTCAGTGGCATGCTGTTGAAATAAGATAAAGTAATAGCAGATTCATGAATATACAGGTATACTAAATGAAGGAGGACATCTTGTGGACAGGGTTTTACTCTGCATCTCAGTCTCATTCGATTGTGTGGATGTATCGAATAAATCATTTGTTAAAACACAATAATCTAGTCTTGATTTGCAATACAAAAAAATGTGTGCTTACATGCTCTTGTCATCTTATAAAATAGATGTCAGAGGATGGTTAGCATAGTCAAATAACAGCCTCCTGACTGCATGTCAGGAGGCTCATATCGATCGTGGGGGCTTGACATGTGGATCAATCACAACCACCGTAAAGGCTCTTTGCTGTTGAGGAGCATCGGGGTCTTATCATCTGAGGTGCTGTCAGGTGCTTGCTCGACTGGAAACAACTTTATTCGCGATTTCTGACATTTGCTGTTGCCTTTCTGTTATTTTTAGCATTACTTAGTTGATGACCCGATACAAAACGGTCATGTCAGTGCAGGTTCTTGACGGGGGTTGAAGCTGTATGCTGCTGTCCAAATATCCCCCCAAAACACCATATTTATTTCATGTCATCTGACATGAAGCACACAACTTTACAATTCCTTTTTTTAAACTTACTGCTAACTGGAGTTAAATTACTGGGAAAGAAACTATGATAGTCTCCTTTGCTTCAGCCTGTGTGGGTTAGCACATGATTCACACATCTTTCTGTCTGGCTTTTTGGCTCTACAGTAATGAACTGCTTAATGAATATTTTTTTTCACTCCTATAGATAGCACTGTTGATTTAAGGAAAGGGTTTAACAAATGGCAACTCTGTGTGCTTTCAACTCAGTGTTGAACAGAGAGGTCCAGCAAGAGGGCTGAATAAACACAACAGCTGGACCACGAAGCATCTTGACTCTTCTTTTTCCCATCACTACTCTACAGTCTCTGACTGGCGAGTTTAGTCTGTTCAGAAAGGTTGCAGGACTGGTGTCACAAAGGATACATTTCAGTGTTTCCCTTCTGAGTAATCACCCTGACGTCTAATGCACTTTAACACACATTTCTGCCATTCCATATTGTACTCCTGGAAGGATTATTCTGTGATCTTCCACAGCTCCATTGTCATTGCTATACTGTTTTGATGTTGTCCCAAAAAAACCTAACAAAAAATACAATAAAAAAACACATGCAGCCAGGTTGAGTGAGGGGGGGTCGTTCTTGTTCTTAGCCAAGAATTGCTGGATACCTAGGGCGTTGGAAGCAGATAGATGCATTGTGATAGTGAAGCAGCTACAACTTGTCCTGTCACAACCTTTGCTTCTCTGAACCAAGTAAACGATACAGGACGTCTTTGTTGACTTGCTGGTTGATCATCTGACTCTGTGGCAAGATCTCACAGTGTATGATGCCTCTTACATCAAAGAAAGTGATCTACATGACTTTGACTTTGGACTTTGACTGTCTTGGTCTCGTCTGACTCAGGCACTAGCGTCTGGTGTCAGAGGTTGTAAAAAAAGATCCATGACTCATCATTAGTGATGACTCTGTCTGATCTCATTGGTTTCATCATCACTCACTTTGCTCATTGCTTGATGACTTGACACAGAGGATAAGTATATAAAGGCAAAAGTAAAGCTTAATGACTGCAGAGAGCCGTGGTCATAGTTAGATTCTCCAGGGTGATTACATTGAAGAAGAAAACTTGTAGTTTGAGTTTAAAAGATATCTTCAATGACACCAGTCAAAAAAGTTTCTTGTTCAAGAATTCAAATGTCAACAATGAATAATCAAAAATGTGCAAGTTATGTTTTCACTTTAGCTATGGTTCCGATTCAAGCATTGCAATGGGGATGCATTTCACAACTGATCTTTATCCTTATAAAACAAAGTAAAGTAATTGTCACAAACATTCTTCAAACCTGAAGTAGCTTTTTTTTTTTTTTTTTTGTCCGAGTGAGAATTCCACAGACGTTGATTAATATGACATTCAATATACAAAAATGGATGGGATCCATCACAATTTGTCGCTGCACATTTTCATCTGACCTTGTTTTGTTGATTTTAGCTCACTCAGTACTCTGAGCAGGGGGTTATGATGACCCTAAAATAAAAATAAAAGAGGATAAGTACTGTAAATGATTGCTGGACCCGGCACATTAACGTGGAGATCATGCGAGAATATTTATGCAATGTGATTCAAGCATGTCCTGCCGATCTGGTCTACAGGACGTTCACTGTTTTCCACCATAAAGACGGTATATACTACGTACCCCAACGCTGCACTTTTTCCATCTTATCTGAGCTGTGCTCATTTTCTGCTTGAGGAAGTCAGGAAAATTGACTGGGAATTGCTCAATGCAAACTAGCTGTTCTTTCCACATCGGAAGAGTCGCACAGGTAGGGGCACGCTTTTCAATAAGGCTTCATCCCATAACGCGAGACCGCCTGAGCATCCATCCTGCAAATGAAAGCCATCAGCAGTCACGCATTGACGATGCTGCTTGTGTACCCCGCAGGGACTTATAAAAAAATGCTCTTCATGCTTGAATACGATAATGGATTATGCAGTCAAAATGCCACCTTGATCTCCTTTGAAAACCAATTTGTTGTGGTTGGAGCAAGAGAGGATGATACTCTTGTTTAAGCTTGTCTATTTCTTGTGCATTTAGGTGTGTTACCACTGAAAGAAGACATTGTTGTTATGTGTGCCCCACCAGATCCAGCAGATTTGTGAAAATAAGCCCATCAATTGTCAAATCATTTTGTATTCCTCTTATAATGTCTCGAGGAGACATGATGCTTTTCTTACAAAAAAAAAACACGCTTCATATAAAAATTACTTGAATTCTGTCTTTATATATTTTATAGCCAAGCCACATTAAAGCTAAGAATAACATGCACCGGTTTTCCTAAATGCCTTCTGTCCGCCATAGTGTAAAATAAATGAATAAATAAAATAACTGATGAAAATGGTCTTCCTGCTCTGGTAAAACAAAACAAAAAAAACCCCAAAACAAAACATTAATTTAATGAATTAGTTTTATAATTGGCAGGAATAGGCATAATTAATCATTTGTTTTATGTATGGTACAAATACTGGAATGTTCCAAAGTTGCATCAGACAGTAAAAGAGAATACAGTTGTTTTTCTTGGGATGTCGTTGACCTAATTGGTTGGTTCATTTGTTTCATATAAACACTCTACTCCTCTCACACTACAGGATTACAGCTCACAGCGCAAGGATGTTGCTTTCTTTGCCAGTAAATCAAATTTTACCTCGAAGCTTAACTGCGTTAGCATGCGCAATATATCCATCCCAATCATTTCTCAATAAAGCTGTAATCTAGTCCCGAGTTCAGTAAACAAAGCTCTGGCGACAAGAAGGAGCCTGTGATGTAATTTAATTTGCACTCAATGTACATGTGATCCTTCACATCTTCCTCACCGAATGCTAAAGCTACGTCGGAGGCTTTGTCGGGGGAAACCGCAGATGAATAATTAATTGATGCCACCACAATTAGGGTGTAATTTACCTCACCATTACGCAGTGATTTTATTAAGGACCGCTGATGGGCTGGCAAGGAACTCATGCAAAATCCATGAGAATGCAGCCTATAAAGAAGATTTTGAGTTAAAGAGGGAAAATACATTGGCAACAAATCCCACCTCTTGGAAAAAAAAATGTTGTTGTGTTAGATTAGTAGAAGCCTCTCTGTAAGGTGCCGCTTGGATTCAGAGGAGCTGCTGTCATCGACCGTGATGCATCAAGGGCCTCCTGTGTAGAATATTTTGGTGAAGATGCAAACATGCATAACGCACCTTTTTAATCAATGATTTCATTAATCATTGTTTTGGAATGGTTCATGGCTTAAATGGTGTCATACTCATAAGTGGGCTGATATGGAGCATTTTTTTTTGTCTGATCACTATCTTTGAAATTTCGCACATCCCGTATTGGGATTTTACGCACCACATCCACTACTTACCAAAAAATGAAGGGCATTGTTTGAAATTTCACAATACAACTCTAAATGCACTTTGACAATCACCTTCCAACGTTGTTGTTACAGTTTGGTAAATGAGAATTTCTGTTCTGAGTGCATAAAGCAATATCCATAAAATCTTGCTTGGGTGAGTTTGATATGTAAGCGAAACCTTCTGTTTTTGTAGAAAGTCTTCTCAGAAAAGTGGAAGCTGTTTGAGCTGCACCATACTGTCTTCACATTTCACTTCCTATGATGGAGTGGAATCGTCTGCCATCTCCAAAGGTTTTGTGCAGATACAATATTTTGAACAACTTTACAGACTTCTACTCAAACGAACAGCTTTTCGTGTGAACTTAATAATGTCAGCAGGTTTCAGCACCACACTTGAAATAATGCAAAAACATCGACATTTGCTCTTCTGGTATTTTCACCTGAAGTTGCCAGGCAATGCAAAAATCAAAACAACCCACCATAACGACTTTATAGCCCTCCTCGGACACAATTATTGAAAGTGCGTTGCACACGTTGGATCCACATCTGACTCAGGTTGTTTGTTTGAATACAGTGCACACCATACACTGCTCTGGGACTGACAGGTGACCAGCCCAAGGTGCACCCGGCCTCACTCATGCTCAAAGTTTAATGAGATATGCTCCAGCGTTTCTTCGACCACAATCAAGATAAGACAAGCAAATAGATGGATGGCTTGATTGGCGTCTTTTTACATGCTTACATGGTAAAATAATGACATAATTTCAGATGAAATATGAGTTGCAGTGTTTTTTTTTAATGTTGTTGTTGTTGTCAATGTTGTGGTAGTATTGGATTTAACTCAAATATATCTGCTACAAACTGGGACCAAGTGTGCATATTCATTTCACCTGCACGAGGTGACAATAAACAGAGGCGCTTTTCCTACAAAGCGCTTCATGACACCGCGCGAGCCTCCAAACAAGAAGCGTCAGGAAGCCAAACTGTTTTTTTAATGCGATGAACATCTGTATGCAGGCAGCAAAGGTGCAGCGCCAAGCGGGGATGAAATATTCATTGCGTCCCGTTTCTTGACGATGAAGCGATGCGACAACGTTCAATACATCCAAATGTGAGACGAAAAGCCGCCACCTTGCATTTTGACTTACTCTCGGTTCAACAGAACATCAAGTTAGTTAATCAACGCTTTACAAAAAGTAAAAGCCTGCCCTTGAAAGAGGCTAACCTACAGAGAGCACATCATATGTAAATATGGCGCAAGAATTCCCATTAATATTTAACGGCCTGACAGTGTAGCGCAGGAGATAAAAATAATTCTCCCGTCAAGTGAGGACCTCCTTATGAAATGGGGTAAAAGCTATTCTGTGTTATCAGATTTTTGTAGCGAAAGCGGCGTTTCTTTTGGATTGCATCATCTTTTATTTAAATGTCAGGACCCAGCGCTGGATGACGACTGTGGCTTTTCACAGCTTGCCGAGAACAGCCCAGGCCTCTGAATTGGATTTGATGCCACTCGCGATGCAAAAGGTCAAAGTAAAAACAAAAAAAGAAGAAAAGAGGGGATTATACACATTTGTGATATTAAGGATTAGTGTGTGTTTTTTCCCCCCTCTCTCTCTCTTGGAAATTTTCTCAAGCGGAGTGTTTCTGTTCAAAATAAGATTTACACCCTGACCTTAAATCCATTCGATATCAACAAACAGCAGGATGAACCAATCTGACCCGACGACCAGATGTAAGATGATAAATCGATAGAATTTAAGCAGAACATTATGGCACATGTGTACAACGAGAGAAGTATTTGCACAATGAGCGGTCCAGCGTCGCAAAGGTAACGGACAATCGAAAATTCAAAGTTCAATCACATGAAATGGTGCTTGTCGGTCTCCTTGAAATAAAATGCAAAACTCCATCATCGCCACGGAATTGTTCGTAGCTCAGCCTGTCATTAAAAGGTCACGCGTCGCTGGATGTTTACTCTGATGCAATTCGTGCAGAATGTCTTGCAATTGCAATTGATGCCTTGGTGAATAAATGTGTGTGATCGCTCTCGTGTGTGTTTTGCGTATGAGCGAGAACTACAGTAAACAAGGGCGCATTAAGAAAGGCTTTGTGTGATCAGGACGAGTACACAGAGCAGTGGATAATTGACTGCGCCAACAAACGGGGCCCCACACAGGTTGTTGACTGTTAACATTGTTTACTATAGATTTGGCTTTGTGTGAATAAGGAAGTTGGCAAACTGGCATGATCAAGTATCAATTTAAATGAAAGTGGATGCTTCGAACTTTTACGATAAACACGCTTAACAAAACAACCTGGGACCTTTTCATAGCAGAGGCGATTGCTCTAAGACTTCCCCTAAAATGTAAAAAAAATAATTGATCGAATACATATGTGGACACACAATTGTTTGTACACGTCATTGACTAAATACATACTACAGCACATTTATATACTACTGTATTTATATACGCTCAACTTTTGGTCCGAATCAGCTTCTTATTACTGGTTACGACGCGACTTGCTCCTCATTAAATCCCGCAGCTTCACTGTCCTTTCAACTGTGTGGACGCTCAGCGTCTACAGTGCGGACGCTTGGCGTCAAGAGAGTTCCTGTTTGGTTGTCCCAATGCATTGAAATGAGAGGAGTCATTGGAGAAATGATTTTGTGCCGCCCATCGGACGCTCAGCGTCTCTGGGAGTCTGTGGACAGTGGCCGTTTATGGGGTGTTCCGGGCGCTGAGCTTTTCTGCATGATCATTGGATGATCTCTCTGAGGCTGAATCGCTTTTTGAATGACGATCTTTTGGTGTAGGCATTTTTCAATTCACCTTTTGCTCTGAGTTGAACTGGAGACTTCACATCATTTTAGTGACCCTCTCTTTGTTGAAAACGACTTGCGACAGATTACTATTTTATTTCTGGTGGGTTTTATTGTAGTTGCTTGTGTTCGCAGACTGACTTATATCACCACAGTTAAGACCCTGTAAAAGCCGTCTTGTTGGTATGACAGGGTCACAGATCATCTTGAAAAGGAACGGAGAGTAGAATTCACGTATAAATAATCGGACACATTTTATGATGGAGGCCGAAATTGAGCTTCCGCTCCTTGACAGACCAGCACCCGCCACTGTTTCATAGATTTTAAAGGACGACTAACCTGGTATGCTTGAGTTGAGGTATCTGGGGTTTTGTTTTTTGATAACACCTTAAATTTTATCTCCACCAAATGAGATTGGAGCTTAAATATTTGTATATATATTTTGATTTGAAATCGGGGGGCATATCGTACCTGGGAGGGAGGGAGGGACTCACAGGAGTTTGAGAAAATGGGGGAGGTGGAGGAAGGACCTCATTAAAAAGAGCGATGTTTTGCCATTTCTGGGTCTGGTGGGGGCTCCGTGGCCAGTGTTCTCACTCGGCACTGCTCTTACCGTCTCGGCGCACGCAGTGACGCTAAGTGCGCACCATGCACACACGTTACATTTCTGTACTCATTCCTTCATTTCCACACTTTAATTCTATTGTATTCTGTTTGTTGTTTAACCGACAAACAGAATACCAAACGATTCCCACTTTCCTGACAGTTTCAATTGTTACAGTTTTAAAACATATACAGAAATGACACACATACACTTACAATCACCACTGACGCAGACGACTCTCACTGTGCTCCAAGGGATGCTCAGGGAGTTTGGGTGAATGCTCACACGCATGGAAAATTAGAGGGAACCATTGCCTGTGTCGATGTAGAAGTTTTACTGACACTCCTGAAAACAAAAAGTGGGTATTCTCGCAACTTCAGCTCTAAACTGGACATAAATTCGCCCCCGGCTCCACTCACTCCCCGTCCTGAAAAATGAAATCATATTTCACCATTTTTACAGGTGTGATAGGGCCTCCTGGTGTGGTTGTGAAAGGTTTCCCAGCAATCCTTGACCTGGAAGTCTTTTTTGTTGTTGTTTTAAAATGTCCTATTACCTGTTAAAATGGCCGAAAGCTGACCTCTGCCGTTGGATTCACCAAGACGCAGAAGCTGCAGTCCTCTCCAGGATCAAAATGATGCAGTTTGTCCATTTGTGATAACTTTTTCTCCACTGATAAATGTGCTTATTACTCATTGAGAAAACAAATCCATGTGAGCTGACGTACAACACCGCCACTTAAAGGTCACAGATTATCAACCTGTTTGTGCACAACTGAGTATTTAAAAACCTGGATAAAGGGATCATCCAGTCGAGATGACCTAGTTTTCACTCCAAAGTGCTATCTATGTATTTTATTCAGGACTTTGATCAAATTTAAAACACAACTAATTTAATAATTTTTTTTGAGCGAAATCACTAAATAACATTCACTTCCTCATCCGCAAAATCATTTACATATATCAAATTTATCTTTGTTCATTCGACATTGACAGTTACTTACAGAGGCAGACAGAACAAATGACTGAGCTTCTTATAGATGGCACAAAGTATATAATTGACACGTGCATCCACTTTTTGTTTAATTTTTATTTGGTTGAGTGCCATGTGATTTTGTTTAAATTAAAATTTTCTTGACTCAGTAAAGGTTAGGAATCACTAAGATGGATGGATGGATACATAGATATCTCATGAGATAAAGTTCAGGACAACATTGTTGATACAACATATCAAATGGGGAAAAAGAACACCAATTAAGTTTGGAAAGGTATCCTCACTCATATGACGCGCGTGCGCGCATACGCACACCATAATCGGAATATTAACGCTGATGACCATATGTGATGTTGCCATAAAATAGCACTTTTATTTGCCGTGACAAGTGTAGCTGTTTTTATTGATTTTAAATCGAAAATCTGTGGGTGATTTGTGAGACAAGGTGAGACTTACTTTGGTACAGTGGCCTAGCATTTTAGCTCCATCATAGCAGGACACTGCGGGATTGTGACAGCTCAACCTTTCCTTTTGAAATATTATTTAAGATAAATTGCAGTTCTTCGGTGAGTAAACAGTGAATACCAGTCACGCTTCCTTGTTTGCCGCGTGTGTGAAGGACACGACATGGACAGTTCCCCCCACCTTGCTGACTGAAAATATACATCCTTTTGCTTTCAGCAACTTTCCAAAAATAAAACTACTGTGTCACACTGTCCGTGTGGAAGATGTAATTCTGTAAATTCAGTTTTAATAAATATATCTGTGATCTGATTTCGTGTTTTTTTTCTGCAACAGTAATGGAATACAGTTCAATTATTATAATTTTTTTTTTGTATTCTGAATACATACATAATGGCGTACATGTATGCCGTTCCTCCCGAAGTCTGCTCCTAATACTCATATTTTACACCTGGCATCACGAGAGCAACATGTGTAATATCCAGAAAACACTAATCTGAACTAAAAGCATTATCAATGATAACCAAACTCCGGTAAGTGTAAACTCTGTGTGCGGGTTATCGAGTCGATCGTGGCAGCTTTTAACGGTCCGCAGCACAGACCCGAGTCAAGAGGCCTGTGTGAGTGAGATACAGAACGGTCCGACTAAACGCCACCACCTGCTCGTGGCGAGATTAAAAGACACACTGACCCACGATAGCATCTGATTCAATTTATTGCATGTCCGTGGGTGCGGTTCACACTCTACGAAAAGTCCAAAGTTGCGAAGAACACCTAGGGGTTGTATGGGCCGACCCCTCAACTTAAAAGGCAACATGTATTAGGGTTTCTGCATTTGCTTATCTAGAAATGCAGATGGGGAAATTCACAGGCAGCAAACTGCGCATGGGGTTCCGGCACACTGCAGGCAATTTTATTTGCTGTGTGACTGGGTGATAAAAAGAAATAAGAATATGCAGTGGCACCTTGACGTACAAGTTTCTAGGGTCTCCATTTCTCATGTTGCGAGTAAAAATAGGAGTCATGAGCGATCGATGGTGACACCAAACAACAAGTAGTCGTCGTAGAAGTACCAAAAGAGACCTCCGGCTGTTGTGTTTTTTGTTCTCCCAGCATTTTTTGGCGCAAACCAAAATCAGTATCGCAAATAATTAATGCATGAAATTAGGATGCACAAACTGTTTAATCCTTTTCATTCTGTTGATTTATGTTATAACTGTAGGTAGGTTTCTAAAGAATCATTCTGTTGAGTGCTATATTTTTATGAACATGTAAACACCAGTGAGCAGAAGAAAGTGTCTGCAGATACACATTCATGGAGGAAATGAATCGTTAAAATCTGAAAAATTAACATGTTAACGAGATTAGGCAGGGCAACTTATCAACTAATCTCCTGATAGGGCGTCCGAGAGGCGTGATTGATGGTGCGCCGCTTCTATGCGCCAGGAAAAATTCCTGATTGCTCGTTGCAATTATGTCTCGCCACAAAATAATACATATTAGTAGGTGTTCCATCTCCTCAAAGATGTGCTCATTTGCATCTGTTCACTGTAGAATAGAAGCATATCCTCACATCAAATATACTCCCCAATTACATCCGTTATTGCTAACCAGTGATTTGGCCAAACGGAATTTGATTGATTGACTGGCCCACACGTTCACCGCCATAGATTTTTGCATCAGACATATTAACGATCCATGCGTATAGATATAGTAAATATTTAAACGGGAGTCTGTGGAGCCAGCGCGTCCAACCGCTCAATGGAATGCAAAATATTACTGTCATGATTTGGTTTTGACCAACAGGTGGCACTGTTGCCACCCCCCCCCCCCCCCCCTGCAGCTTTAAAAGGACTCCCAGCCCGAACACTCGGTGTCAGGTCAATGTTGCTTTTGCTACTGTCATGTTTGTTTGTTGCTTCTTGCTACTGTCATGTGTGTTGCTGTTTGCTCTTGGCTTCTGTCATGTTTAGTTCATTGTTGTGTTTTAGCTTTAGTCATGGTTTTTGTTTGATACTTTGGACTTTGTTTTGGATTTAGTTTTCTTTGTTTTAAATACAATTCTTCAAATACACCCAGCTCCTCCCTCCTGCCTGCTTTTTGGGGTCCACCACCACCATGCAACGTGACAATTACATCTTGAAATGGGTTCCTATGTCCCCATAGCAAGTACTTAAACACCCAAAACTATCATTCATTCATTTCTTCCGAACCGCTTCATCCTCATTAGGGTCGCGGGGGGTGCTGGAGTTATCCCAGGTTTTCTTCGGGGAGTAGGCGGGGGACACCCCGAATTGGCTGCCAGCCAATCGCACGGCACACAGAGACAAACAACCAAGCACACCCGCACTCACACCTCGGGACAATTTAGAGTGTTCAATAAGCCTACCGTGCATGTTTTGAATGTGGGAGGAAACCGGAGCACCCGGAGAAAACCCACGCAGGCCCAGGGAGAACATGCAAACTCCACACAGGGAAGCCGTAGCTGGAATCGAACCCGGTACCTCTGCACTGTGAAGTCGACGTGCTAGCCATTGGACTACCGGGCCGCCTCAAAACTATCATAAAATAAAAAACTCACTTCATGAAAAGGAGCAATGAGTTATAAAGGATAGTTACATTATGGTATGTATCCAATGTAAGGAATACATTTTTTTTACTCGATTGCTCTTTCGTCTAGGCTTGTAACCAACCACCCTGTGTAACCGATGAAAACTCCCGCAGCCACCAAAGAGGCGTGACCTAATGAATTCTGAGGAATGCCTACAAGACCCGGGTGGTTTTGTAGGACATGAATTTCACAGAGATCCATCTGAAATTTATGTCAAAATTTTAAATGTGAAGCTGACTTAGTTATGGATCTGGGCTGGGTCTAGGCAGGAACAAAAGGGGCCTGAGCCCCCTCAAATAAATGTTGTGTGTCACCCCCAAACTAAATCCCCCAAAATATATTATATTTCACATAATTTTACTATCTCTTGCCTCTTTCCTGCGCTTCACTTCTTACTGTCTTTATGTCGGTATAAAATGTATCAAATATATCAAGTTGTTTCTCGTGTCATGTTTCTCGACTCCGCTCCATCTCCCCTTTTTACTCTGCTCAAAGTATTGGCCCACTGCCGGCTCACTGTGAGGGAAAGCTGTCTGCAGCGCGCGGAGACCCAACTTCCAATCACCCTTCGTTATGCAAATGAGCTAGTATCAGCTTTCTAATAGCCGTTTGCGGCAGTAAATTGTAAATGCGAAGTAAATGAGCTTTGTTCGTCACGGTTTGTGTAGGGACATTGTAGTTGTAAGCAAGCAATCTCATGTTTGGATATTCATTTTGTGTGAGACTTACTTTTAATTTGTTTTAAGTTTGTATGTAACATTTGTGTATTTAATTTATCTGCTTAATTGCAGTATGGCACACTCTCGTGTCTAATCCTGAAATTATCATTCTAATTTGAAAGTCTAACACTACTGTGGTTCTCTCTAATTCTCTCTAGTGATTAAAGCTAAAATTACTATTCTGATGCACTGGCGGGTTCCCAAAATATATGACAACAGTTTAAACTGTTGTCATATATTTTGAATAGGTCTAAATCAAGTAAGTATGGCTCTCCGTAGAAGTTAAACCTAAGTCAAAAAGGCCTAAATCAAGGTTCGTGAACTCTGGTGGTTGAATGTTTAGAATTACAAATATCCATGCCAATTATTAAGGCATTTATCAAGCCATTTGTCATGGAGTTCAATTCATTTAACCGTATACCTTTCATTACTTCATTAGACATGGCGGTTCTTTACTCTTGCCTCATGTCAGCGCTCCACTTGTCAATAGCTAATAACATAAATATAAGAGTGAACATTTTTTTCTGGAAAATCTTGATTTGTTCAGTAAACAACAACCAGAACCAAACAACAAAATGATTCTAATAGCCCAAAGCTGGAGCCTATTCTCCTAGAACAGGGTACGAGTGAAATTGACAGTTAGACATGGTCAAAGGCGCTGGAGCACAATGCCACTCAAGATTTGTGGCTGCCCACTCATACATGCCTGTCTACACCAGGCCTTGCTCAGGATAAGGAAGTTATACCCCGATCGTCCCCAGTGATGTGCGCGGCTTATCTAACTTGCTACTTCGTATGACAATGTCCATCCATCCATATTCTGATCCGCTTTATCCTCACAAGGGTCGCTGGGCTTGCTGGAGCCTATCCCAGCTATCTTCGGGCAGTAGGTGGGGGACAATTTTTCATGTTCAATTTGCCTGACATGCATGCTTTTGGAATGTGGGAGGAAACTGATAGATGCGCAAACCACTCGACCACCTGGCCGCCCTTATGAGTACGTGTATGTGCATATTGTATTTAATAAATACAACAAAAGGAATTTAATCAGGACTGTGCTCATGACAGATCGTACAGTATATTTAGATCTGTTCCATTAGTTGAAAAGCGAGTGATTTAAGCGTTGCCCTCGAAATGCTTGTCGCCGCAGCCAGGAGCGCGTCGCTTCAATGAATTTCACGACCGGCATATGTCAAATTAAAACAAATTAATCAAAATCTCACTCACCATCGCAACCATTATAATGGCTGCAGTTGTTGTAAGCAGCGCTTTCAGACCAATGCCCACCAGCTCGGGCGAGGAAAGGATGCAGTTCATTCAATCAAGACGTGCAATATGATGTCTCCCCTCCAAGAGGCGCTAGTTATTAGTACAGCCTCCTGAGCGAGTAAGAGTAAAGCTGCTTACATTTCTGGGAGAATACGCGTGAGGCTAGATTGAAAGGGACTATACTGTAAATACAGTGTAGCTCCAACCAGAGGGCGTACATTTGATGAAACACAATTAGGTTGATGGGAGAATCTGCACAGCTAAAAAAGAAAAGTGTGCAGCAGTGCACCTTTTCTGACCAAAGCACAAGAGAGAATATGACCCTTGATTATTAGATGCTGTAAGTATGGCAATGCAGCAGTCAAAGTCCAGGGTGGCTAGAAGGAAAATTGGAGGGAAAAAAGAAGAAAAGAGTGCATTTAAGGTGAAGGTATATTAATGAGATTTCATTAAAATTGATTTTGTCTTTTGTTGAAATCCATGTTTTATGTTAAATGGAAAACTTTAAAATGTGTGGTCCAGAGACAAATCAAAGCGTGTTCTTGCACATTTTTTTTTTCTTCTAACAGATTGGATCTTTCTTTTGAAGAGAAATGAAATCTCAGCTACAGTAGAAGCGGACTGAGAAAAGATCAAGATTGTCCCCAAGGGTGTGTGCGAAATAAAAAATAATCGGTATAGAGAAACCCAGCATGTGTATGTGGATGTGTGTGTATGCGTGTGTTAGAAGACTATTCATGCAAGTGTGGCCAACACTGGTACTTAAACGCCACGTTTGCTGTATTAATTTAATGTGACTCCTGCTTCCTGAGAATGCATTCACCCCGCCACTAAGTGAATTAGCATGGCTGATTGTGGGTGTAATTGCTCATTAGCATGACCCGGCAGTGCTGCAGTCCCTCGGGTGCATGGTGCGCAACCCTCACTAGGGGTTTGAAAGTCAGTCCGAGGATTGTAATGCCTCCTTTGCACCACAGTGATGTAACGCCAAATGTGGCAAAGGTAGTCACACACAGCTCTGTCTTTAACTTGAAGTTCAGATACATGTATACAAAAAATGCATTTTCTAATCCGCTTATCCTCACAAGGGTCACGGGGTGCGCTGGGGCCTATCCCAGCTGTCTTCGGCAGTAGGCGAAGTACACCCCGAACTGGTTGCCCGCCAATCGCAGGACACACACAGACAAACAATCATCCACACACACACTCACACGAGGGACAATTTAGAGTGTTCCATTAATCTGCCATGCATGTTTTTGAAATGTGGGAGGAAACCGGAGTACCCGGAGAAAACCCACCCAGGCAAAGGGATAACATGCAAACTCCACACGCCGACGCGAGGCTGACGCGCTAACGAGTCGACCACTGGGCTGCCCCTACATGATCCGAGTTGTGTATTTTTACTTTGCCTCCTCAAATAATAGATTTTAACAGGTTGTGGGTTACATTAATGGAAGAAGAAATTTTTGAAATGATTTATCTTGGTCTCATGTTTTTACATCGCAAAGCTCTGGTATTTCAACAGGGGTGTGCAGACTTCTTATATGTGTGCCCTGCGATTGGCAGGCAACCAGTTTAGGGTATACCCAGCCTTCTGCCCAAAGGCAGCTAAGATAGGCTCCAGCATGCCCGCAACCCTTGTGACTATAAGATCATTAGAAAATGAATGGCTGGATGAATGGATGGAACAAAGTACTGTATTTGTATTTGTTTACTTCCCACCATTGAGTAACACACTAAGAAATCAGCTCTCCACCACACACACATGGCGAGAAAAAGAAAAATATTTAATTTTCTGGCTCACAAGGTTAACGGTGTCGTTTGTCTTTTGATGATGTGGCCGGAAAATCAATTTTTCTTCGTGTTTGGCATCTCACACCATTTCTTCCCGCCATGCCTCAGAGACAACAACATAACGAGAGACACACAAACAACCCTCACGCACCTTGACCCCATGAACTGGGGGGGAAAAAAAAGGAAAAAAAGGCTCCATTGCCCTTAGCTATAAGCAGTGGAGCACATTTGTTTGTTTTTTTTAAATCAAAATCCAATACACTCACTTGGCAGGTTCTCCCAACATCTTGCCTCCTTTTTTCCCCCTCACTTCCAGCTGTGGATTTCACTTGAGGTTATTAACCTTTTGGCCTAGCGAGCTGAATCAGAGGTCCCTGAAGGCAACACTGGCCAGGAGAGGAAAAACAGGTGGATGGGCAAAGAGTGAAACAGCAACAGATTTTGAAAAAAACAAAGAAAACCAAACAAAAAACACAACCAGTGAATGCGTATAACAGAAAGGGATCAAACATTTTTTTTTTAAATCATACTCTCACACATGAGTGGCTGGATATGGATCTTGTAAGCCGGAGGATTCGACTCCATTTTTAATGCAGCAAAGTGGTTGTTACCAGAAGAAGTTGCCAAATAGAAATGACATCCAACACCGCAGTGCGCGCGTCTGTATGTGTGTGAGTGTGTGTGTGTCCTCAGGATGATAAAACATCGTTTTCATTTGAAGCTGCAGTCCGGTGATTGCAGCACAGTGAGGAAGGTGCGGCATCTCCATCTTTTCCTCCTCTTGCCATGATGTGAAGGACAAAAATCATAAACATTTCCTGACTGGTTGTTGTTCCTTGTCTAAGCATGAAATTTGTTGATCTGGACTGACGCACCCAAGGTTGTTGAAGTAGCAAAGTACTATATTGCCAATATAAAAGATCTTAAATTCACCATCTTCAAACTTTTGAGAATACTGTCTCATGCACCAGGTTATGATGCTTCACGCTGGGTATGGGGCTCTATTTCCGTAGACAGCGCACATGCACTCGGTGTAAAAATTGGCGCATCTTGATTCTCGTGTGGCCGTAAGCGTAGTTTACTATGTTTGGGAATTTGGCAGACAACGCTGTGCCATGCTAGGTGTTCCAGCGGGCGGCGGGTGTTTTCGTTTACATGCCCCCGGTGCACCTGACAATTTGGTGACTGAAATTAGACCAGAATTTCCACTAGCTTGGAACAGATCTAAGTTTTTGATCAGGAGGTGTAATGCGATTTTGGTGACAGATGGATTCCGCACGCCGCAGATATGAGTGGTGGGTGTCATCATGTTTCAGTCATAAATACAATGATCCCTCACTATTTCGCGGTTCGTTTACCACGGCTTCTATGCATCGCGGATTTTTTCAAACATAATCCTAAAAAAAAAAAAAGAATAATAATATATAGTTTTTTCCATATACAAGGAGTACAGTACTGCATATGTTGCTCTATGTGACTCACTGTTGTTTTGCAGCTTCTCGCGGACTGTTTGTGAACTTTTTGCAGACTTAAAAACATGTATATGTTTATTGGTTGCTACTTCACGTCTCAGGAGGGGGAAGCAGTGCACCACTAACAGTGTGTACAGTGGGGATGGGGCGCTGCTGACTTCGACTCGGGACGTTGTGAACCGGTGGGCAGAGTACTTCGAAGACCTCCTCAACTCCACCAACACGCCTTCCTTGGAGGAAGCAGAGCCCGAGGACTCTGAGGTGAGCTCTCCTATCTCTGTGGTTGAAGTCACCGATGTGGTTAAAAAGCTCCTCGGTGGCAAGGCCCCAGGGGTGGATGAGATCCGCCCGGAGTTCCTCAAGGCTCTGGATGTTGTGGGGCTGTCCTGGTTGACACGCCTCTGCAACATCGCGTGGTCAACAGGGAGAGTGCCTCTGGATTGGCAGACCGGGGTGGTAGTCCCTCTTTTTAAAAAGGGGGACTGGAGGGTGTGTTCCAACTACAGAGGGATCACACTCCTCAGCCTCCCTGGTAAGGTCTATTCAGGGGTGCTGGAGAGGAGGGTCCGTCAGGAAGTCGAGCCTCAGATTGAGGAGGAGCAGTGTGGTTTTCGTCCCGGCCGTGGAACAGTGGACCAGCTCTACACCCTTAGCAGGGTCCTTGAGGGTATGTGGGAATTCGCCCAACCAGTCTACATGTGTTTTGTGGACTTGGAGAAGGCGTTTGACCGTGTCCCTCGGGGAGTTCTGTGGGGGGTGCTTCGTGGGTATGGAGTACCGAACCCCCTGATACGGGCTGTTCGGTCACTATACCACCGATGTCAGAGTTTGGTTCGCATTGCCGGCAGTAAGTCGGAATCGTTTCCAGTGGGCGTAGGACTCCGCCAAGGCTGCCCTTTGTCGCCGATTCTGTTCATAACCTTTATGGACAGAATTTCTAGGCGCAGCCGAAGCGTTGAGGGAGTCCGTTTTGGGGGCCTCAGTATTACATCCCTGCTTTTTGCAGATGATGTGGTGCTGTTGGCTCCTTCAAACGGGGCTCTACAACTCTCACTGGAGCGTTTCGCAGCCGAGTGTGAAGCGGTTGGGATGAAAATCAGCACCTCCAAATCTGAAACCATGGTCCTCAGTCGGAAAAGGGTGGAGTGCCCCCTCCGGGTCGGGGGGGAGATCTTGCCCCAAGTGGAGGAGTTTAAGTATCTTGGGGTCTTGTTCACGAGTGAGGGCAGGAGGGAGCGAGAGATCGACAGGCGGATCGGTGCAGCGTCTGCTGTGATGCGGACGTTGTATCGGTCTGTCGTGGTGAAGAAGGAGCTGAGCCAAAGGGCGAAGCTCTCAATTTACCGGTCGATCTACGTCCCAACCCTCATCTATGGCCACGAGCTATGGGTCGTGACCGAAAGAACGAGATCCCGGATACAAGCGGCCGAAATGAGTTTTCTCCGCAGGGTGTCTGGGCTCTCCCTTAGAGATAAGGTGAGGAGCTCGGTCATCCGGGAGGGGCTCAGAGTCGAGCCGCTTCTCCTCCACATCGAGAGGAGCCAGATGAGGTGGCTCGGGCATCTGATTCGGATGCCTCCTGAGCGCCTCCCTGGTGAGGTGTTCCGGGCATGTCCCACCGGGAGGAGACCCCGAGGAAGACCCAGGACACGCTGGAGAGACTACGTCACCCAGCTGGCCTGGGAACGCCTCGGGATCCCCCGGGGAGAGCTGGAAGAAGTAGCTAGGGAGAGGGAAGTCTGGGCTTCCCTGCTAAAGCTGTTGCCCCCGCGACCCGGCCCCGGATAAGCGGTAGATGATGGATGGATGGATGGATGGACTTCGCGGATTTTCATTTATCGCGGGTGGTTTTGGTCCCCATTAACCGCGATAAACGAGTGATTACTGTATAACAAAAGCACGCAAATGCTCTGAATAACTGTTGAAATCAACTCCATCCATCCATTTTCTGATCCGCTTTATCCTCACAAAGGTTGCTGGGCGTGCTGCAGCCTTTCCCAGCTGTCTTCGGGCAGTAGGCGGTTGACACCCTGAACCAGTTGTCAGCCAATCGCAGGGCACCCAGAGCGGACCAATCCATCCGCGGTCACACTCACACCAAGGGACAATTTAGAGTGTTGAATCAGCCTGCCATGCATAATTTTGGAATGTGGGAGGAAAGTACCAGAGTACCCGGAGAATTCTGTACTCAAAACCCCTCTGCCTACTTGCTCGGATTCTTCACCCGGGATGTGCAACAGATTCCTTCAATTTTTCATTGATAAGGTCTCTACAGCTAGGACTCCGGTATCAAATACCGCATCTGACCCCTCTGTCCATGTTCAGCTGTACTTAATTCTTTTGATACTGTGTCGTTGGCGCTTTTGGAGGATGTAGTTCGCCAGACGAAGCCATCTGGCTTCCCTTCCCCCACGCTTCTTTCAGGAGGTTCTCCCGAGTGTTGGTGCATCGGTCTTTGATATCATCAACAGCAGCCTTTCTTCTGGTGTAGTTCCCCAACAGTTTAAACATGCTGCGGTCCAACCCTTGATCAAGAAACCTGGTCTTGATCCAGATGTGCTGTCAAGTTCCAGGCCCATTTCAAAACTGCCTTTCATTTCCAAAATTCTGGAAAAAGTGGTGCACATGCAGTTGAAACTTTTCTTGGATGAACATAACATCTTGGAGGTCTTCCAGTCAGGTTTCAAGACGATGCATAGCACGGAGTCAGCCCTGTTACGCGTTTCTAATGACATCCGCCTGGCAAATAACTCTGGAGACCACGTGTGTCTGTTCTTATTGGACTTAACTGCAGCATTTGATACAGTGGATCACAATATTCTGCTGACTCGTTTGCAGCACTTTGTGGGCATTGGCGGCAGTGCTCTTGAGTGGTTTAGGTCCTATCTAGCTGACAGGACCTTTTGTGTCAGCCTTGGCTGCTCTGAGTCACGCACTGCTCCCCTGTCATGTGGTGTTCCACAGGGCTCAGTTCTGGGGCCTCTGCTATTCTCGCTGTATCTTCTCCCATTGGGTTCCATCTTAAGGAAACATGGTATTCCCTTCCACTGCTATGCAGATGACTGCCAGATCTATGTCCCACTGAGCAAGAAAGACGCCGTCTCATTAAGGCCACACCTATCCTGTCTGGAAGAAATCAAAACCTGGATGGCACAAAATTTCTTGAAATTCAACGAAAAGAAGACAGAGGTGATATTGTTTGGTCCCAGTGGCCCTTGTACATTCCATCCTGTAGACTTGGGCCCCCTGTCTCCTTATCTGAAATCAACGGTCTCAAACTTGGGCCTTAAACTGGACAGTGATTTCAAACTCGATCGGCAAATTGGTGCCGTTGTTAAATCCAGCTTCTTTCACCTTAGACAGCTGGCCAAAATAAAACCTTTCCTCTCACATGAACACTTTGAGACAGCAATCCATGCCTTTGTCACATCCCGGCTCGATTACTGTAATGCCCTGTACTTTGGAGTCAGCCAGTCCTCCATTAAGCGCCTTCAGCTGGTCCAGAATGCCGCTGCTCGCCTCTTGACTGGTACTCGTAAGAGGGAGCATATAACTCCTACTCTGGCATCCCTTCATTGGCTCCCCATTCATTTTAGAGTTATTTTCAAGATCCTCCTCTTTGTTTTCAAATCTCTAAATAATCTCGCGCCACCTTACCTCTCTGAGCTCATCCGCCCCTACACACCTGCCCGGCGCCTCAGGTCTGTCGACCAGTCTTTGTTAGAAGTACCAAGAACTAAACTGAGGCTCAGAGGGGATCGAGCCTTTTCTGTTGCTGGTCCCTCTCTCTGGAATGACCTCCCACTGAACATTCGGCAAGCCTCCTCGCTGCCCATCTTTAAAGCCCTCCTCAAAATGCACTTGTATTCTTTGGCGTTCGACTCAGCAGGATTTTACTGCTTGGTGCTTTCTACCGCCTTTATTACCATTTTGTCTTACTGTTTATTGTGTATGTTAAATCGCTCCATGTACAGCACTTTGTATGCAGCAATGGCTGTTTGAAAGTGCTCTATAAATACTGTTGACTTGATTTGACTTGACTTGCATCACCGCTCATGCGCAAACAACAGCGCTAAGCGCTAAGCTAGTCAAATAATTAATTTTAAAGCAGGGGTGCCCAATATGTCGATCAGAATCCACCAAGAGCCAGCGAAGTGGTCCCACGTCGACCACAAGGGGTGGGAGGAGGAAATGGGTGGGGGAAAAAAAGATTTGTTTGTTTGTATCTTTAGCTTTCATTCATTTTCGGCCTGTTGCGACTGTTGCTCAACGTGGTGTGCGTGCATATGTGCGCTAGTGCACTGGTGGGCACCCCCTCTTCGTCTCTACTGGTTGGCCACCCCTGCTGTGCAGCTTTTTTTTTTCAAAGTGTAATTTGATGCAAGTTGAAGTCACCTCAACTGAAAAACCACCAATTCAACTCTGTGTGTGCGTGTGCGTGTGTGTGTGTGTGTTTATTTGAATTGGAACCCACCGGAGTCTCATTCTAAAATGCTGGCTTTGCACATTTAGCATGCCTCGGAATAAAAGCCAGCCATGATCCATCACTCCACAACAAAAGGCTCTTCATCGCCATTTAACCTTCACACTCAATTTCATGCATTTGTAAAAAGACAACTCGACTGTTTTCTTTTGACTCCCGTGAGCGCTTCTTGGGGAACAACAAAGGAGAGTTCCACATTAAATAAAAAATGAGCAAAGCAGGGAAGTTTCATTATTCATCTGGAGCTGGCAACTCACCCAGCTTCCCATAGGGAGCGCTATGAAATTTCAACTGGCGTGCTATGGTATGTGTTTCCTTTTAATGTCAACAATGTAGATTCCAACTTCCCTCAGGGGCGACAATGAAGAAACTTCGAAGCCCAATCGAATCCTACGATCGTGCATACAAAAACGCTCACCTTGGGGACAAGTTAACAAGCCTGGCGTCAATGTTAATGTTGCTGATTAGTTGAACAAGTGAGAAGAGAGTTACGTCGCTGGTGGTACTGCTCATTTTTGCTTCAGACGGTGAAAAATTAACAGCTTTGTTTCATATTTTAGAAAAGCAAGTGTCCATCTCAACTAAGGTTGCCATCCCTTTGGAATTCAATGTTACGTCCCGTAATGAACCAATACGGGACGTGGTTTGTCCCGTATTTTCCTAATTGTCCCATGCGTCACTCACACACAAACGTGAACACTAAATTGAACAATCATGAACAAAATAAAAGAGAGGAAATATGATGAAAATAAATATGGTATTTGGCGGGAGGTACGCAAGATGACGTGAGCATGCAGCCTACATTTGGTGTGTTCTCTTCTGCTCTGTGCATAATCATCTGTCTGTCTGCCTGCACACAGGCAGTCCAGCCCCTGTTTTGCACTTTTTCCCCATTCTTTTCATCTGAGTTCACACAAGTGTTTCATTTTATGATAGTTATATTTATCGTTGTAAAAGTGTCCATTGACAGGCTTTGTTGCAGCTGTTACAGCACTCTACGGTATATGCGCCTCTATACGTTATGCTCAAGTTCATCTGAGTTCAGTCTCTTCAGTTTTGAACATGTATACAAGTGTTTCATTTTTTTTCTTCCTCTTAAAGTAAAACTCTCCCCAGTTGTTACATTTAAAGCCCTTTATAGGCTATTTAATTGAACTATTGTCTTATTTCATTAAAAGTGTCCCCAGACAGGCTTTGTTTCATTTACTTCACTTTATACGTATACACTACTACTACAGTAGGCCAGGTCTATGAGCTCAAGTTAAGCCTATTCGTGTTTCATAATAGTTCAAAGTGTTAACGTACAAATCTTTGCTTAATTTACACCCTTTTTCATAGCCTGTAGGATAACTGAGGTTCAGACTACTTCAAGCAATGAAAAAAACCTCAACAAAAGTTTATTGCTCAAAAAGCACTTTCACTCGTTCATGTACCCTGTAACCTGATGACATGATAAGCTGTCCACTGAAGTAACCCGTGCCCCTGAAAGGGTTAAACTTGAAGCACGTCTAAATGCTTTCTTGATTTCTCCTTCCTTCCTGACAACCAAGTGACTCCAAGGCCCAGAGGCTTATATGAGATGTTAAATAATGTCAATTAAATCAAAGCATTTTGTTTTTTCAAAAAATAAAATACAATTTGTGAAGGAATTAGGATATTTTGTTTTTTCGAAGATCACTGTATTTGTGGGGAGGAGCTAAAGTAAGCGCACTGTTGTGTGAAAATGAATGAGAATGGCGGCGTGGGCACCCGCTCCTCTCATTGTCTTGTCTGTTTGAGAGGCAAGACATTTCATCTGTGCTGTATGTTGCACATACTGCACATTTGACAATAAAGTTGTACCTGACTTGACTTGATGTCATGGCTGGATCTGTATTTTCTTGCTTTGCCAAGTGTTTGCTTAAAAATTTAAGATAACCAGCAATGGGGGTCTTGTTAATGATCATCGATTACGAGTTGCAATGTTCTCTCCTTTTTTCAGGTCAAATGAATTGACATTACAGGTACATGCATATATAAAAAAACTGTGAAATGGATGTAGTTAAAAGTTAAATGTAACTGAACTGTACTTGAAAATGAATTTGAAATGTAAATCATGTACTGTTCTGGTTCTTAACCTTGTTAAAGATGCCAAACACATCCAGTTCATATGCACATTCACCAAACCCTTCATGAGTGAAAAATAAAAATGTGTTTTTATTTTTACAAATTCAGAACATTAAAAAAATCACATTTATTAAAAACAGAAAAAGTGAATACAATTACATGGCCTAAGCATATTTTTTTATAATTGTATGACTCCGTCGAACTCCTGAGACTGATTCATCGAACACCTGGGGTTCAATCGAACCCAGGTTAAGAACCAGTGCACTGGAGGGAGCCCACCTTGCTACTTTGAGAACCTATTTTACAGTTTTACATTGAAACTTGTTACCACCGCTATCTCAACCTGAGCACAATATTGTGTGGCCTCACTTAGCCTCAGGTGTGGAACGCTAATGGCTGGGAGTGAGGACTCAACCAGCACATGGGCTCAAGAAAAGAAAAAGCTTCGAGAGCTTGAGGAGGCGTCACGAGGAGAAACACTGGCGGGTGCTCTTGTTTTGTTTGACATGCTGCATAGCAAATGACGAGCTCTCCTCCAGCGGCAACGACATGACGAGAAGCCAAAGCCCAGCAGACGGTTAAGAAACATTGTGAGAAAACCCGCAGGGTGATTATCTGCTGACTCTCTTTGTGCAGCCTAGAGATGAAGATATATATATGTATATATATATTGCGCGTCGTCCCGCACGCGGTCTGTCCTTCCGTCTGTCCCTTTTCAAAACGTACCTACTTCACCGCGCCGCTGCGCGCCGCTCAGGCAGTGGCTCACTACGATCGTGCGGGCATCTTAGCGAAAAAATGTTGTCTACCCACAAGCATTGCAATGAAATTGTTAGTTATTTAGTAGAGCTAAACATCTCTTTATTTTCGCGATAAGCAATGAAGATGAACAAAAAGTTGAACCAAGCAACAACACTTTTGTGGGCCGAAGGCCCACTTTACCAGCCTTCCGCAGGAACTAGCTGATGAGCCGCCCGGAGGGCTGCGAACCACCACCTTACCAGCCTTCCGAAGGAACTAGCTGATGAGTCGCCCGGAGGGCGGCGAACCAGCTAGTATATATATATATATATATATATATATATATATATATTGTAAATTTCCCCATTGTGGGACAAATAAAGGATATCTTATCTTATATATATATATATTTATATATATATATATATACACACACATATATATATATACATACACACACACACACACACACACAGAGAAAAAAAATGTGATCATTTGCAAACAGAGGCAGTCGCCGCTGAGGTGCCTTTACAGCGACTTGTGGTAAGTGTGATGCCTTCAGCGGTTTTAAAATCCATAACACTGCTAACATCATGAATAATGCATGAGTTTAGAGGAAATCATTTCTGTTCCTAAGTCAATTACTCCCAACAATAACAACAGATGAAAGAGCTCGCATTGTGGAAGCATTGTCAGAATTAAGAGTACAGGGGATAATCACATTGCAATTATTGATCCAATCTGTATATACTGTATATTCTTATATAATCATAATCATGTTTCCACTTTGCATTTTTTATTAAAAAAAAAAAATCAAATAGATGGAAAATACCAAACGTTGCCTTACTTGCAAGGAACAACCTGTCTGGTTGTTTAGAGCAGACTCACGGAATGCTGCACATTCAAAGCCTGCTCACTAACATTGTAAACCTAATAACATAAATGCCGAAGTTATTTTTTATTTCTTTGGTAGAACAAGAAAAAAACCCAACAAATTCAACATCGAGAAGAGTCCAGTTGCTTTGATTCAGCCTTATTCTTGTTTGTTATTCTTGGGACTTGAAAGGCATTTAGAATTTTTTTTAGCTTTGGTAATGTTTTTATTGATATGGTGATAGTAATTATGCTGTAAGTCTGATGACCCATAATTGTTACTTGAAAGGGTGTACCAAGCCACAATTTGCTTTACCAAGTTGAAATGCAAGGAAAATACTCACAACTACTGCGTGTGTGTCTTCAAGACATTTTCAAAGAGTACATGAGTGATTCCTCAATTCTGGCTATTCCATTGAACAGGGGTGCCCAAACTTTTTGGACCGAAGATCGACTTTTTCAGAATCAGAATCAGAATCATCTTTATTGGCCAAGTATGTAGAACACACAAGGAATTTGTCTCCGGTATAACACGCTGCACTAGTATCATCGTAAACAACAAAATCATTGAACCATTTTAGAGTAACCACTAGTTTTGAAGTACCATTTTGTGGTGCAAGAAGAGTGACTTTCAGTGACTGTTTAAGGAGTTAATGGCTAGAGGGACGAAGCTGTTTAAGTGTCTACTGGATTTGGTGCGCATGGATCTGTAGCGTCTGCCTGAGGGGAGTGGCTGAAAAAGGTGGTGGGCAGGGTGCGGGGGATCCAGGAGGATTTTCCGTGCCCTTGTCTTGATTCTTGCAGTGTGCAAGTCCTCAAGAGTGGGTAGGGCGGTGCCAACGATTTTTTCTGCCGTCCTAACTGTCCGTTGAAGTCGGATTTTGTCCTTTTTTCTGGCGGCCCTAAACCAAACCGTGATGGAAGAACACAGGATTGATTCGATGACTGCAGTGTAGAACTGTCGTAGCACCTCCTGTGGCAGGCCATGCTTCCTCAGCAGCCTCAGGAAGTACATCCGCTGCCGGGCCCTTTTCAGGATGGAGATGGTGTTGACTTCCCACTTCATGTCCTGGGAGACTGTGATTCCCAGGAACTTGAAGGTCTCGACGGTTGACACAGGGCAGTTGGATAGTGTGAGGGGCAACTGAGGAGAAGAATGTTTCCTGAAGTCCACGATCATCTCTACAGTTTTGAGCGTGTTCAGCCCGAGGTTGTGGCGGCCGCACCAAAGCACCAAAGCTCCAGCTGCTCCACATGTTGGCGGTACGCAGACTCGTCGCCGTCTTTGATGAGACCGATGACCGTGGTGTCGTCTGCGAACTTGATGAGTTTGACAGCTGGATCTGTTGAGGTGCAATCGTTTGTGTAGAGAGAGAAGAGCAGTGGCGAGAGGACACATCCCTGTGGGGCACCAGTGCTGGTAGTGCGTATTGATGATGTTGTTGCTCCCAGTCTCACCTGTTGTGTCCGTCCCGTCAGGAAGCTGAGGATCCACTGGCAGATCGTAGGGGACACACCGAGGTGGAGTAGTTTGGGGGTGAGGAGTTCCGGGATGATGGTGTTGAACGCAGAGCTGAAATCCACAAACAGAATCCTTGCGTAGGTCCCTGTGCTGTCGAGGTGCTCGAGGATGTAGTGCAGACCTATGTTGACTGCGTCTTCCACAGACCTGTTTGCCCGGTAGGCAAACTGGAGAGGGTCCAGCAGGGGTCCAGTGACGTTCTTTAGGTGATTCAGCACAAGGCGTTCAAAGGACTTCATGACCACAGACGTCAGGGCGACAGGCCTGTAGTCGTTCAGTTCCGATGTTGCCGATTTCTTGGGAACTGGGATGATGGTAGACTGTTTGAAGCAGGATGGGACCTCACACAGCTCCAGGGATCTGTTGAAGATTTGTGTGAAGACCGGAGCCAGCTGGTCAGCGCAGACTTTCAGGCAGGAGGGGGACACTTTGTCGGGCCCCGGAGCTTTCTTGATCTTTTGCTGCTTGAAGAGCCGTCTCACGTCCTGTTCGTGGATCTGTAGTGGAGAAAAAGAGGGTGGGGGGCTAGGTAGAGTGGTTTCTGGTAGAGGTGGGTGTGTGTGGGAAATGGGGGTGTCCTTTTCAAATCGGCAGAAAAACATGTTTAGTTCATTAGCAAGACCCTTATTGTTCACTGTTTGGGGGGATGGCATTCTATAGTTAGTGATTGCTTTCAGGCCATTCCATACAGATGCAGAGTCGTTAGCAGAGAACTGGTTTTTCAGCCTCTCTGCATAGCTTCTCTTTGCGATGTTAATTTCCTTTGTCAATTGGTTTCGGGCATGTTTGTACAGTGCCCGATCTCCACTTCTAAATGCGGCCTCTTTCTCTTTCCTGAGTTGCCTGAGTTTGGGAGTAAACCATGGCTTGTTATTGTTGAAGGAGCAGAACGACTTCGTTGGTACACACATGTCCTCACAGAAACTGATGTATGATGTTACAGTGTCTGTGTATTCATCCAGTGTGCCCGTTGAAGTTTCAAAGACGCCCCAATCAGTGCAGTCTAAGCATTCTTGTAGAGCTAGCTTTGCTTCATCTGTCCATTTTTTCACAGTCTTAAAAACCGGTTTAACACATTTGAGTTTCTGTCTGTATGTAGGTATTAAGTGGATTAAATTGTGGTCAGAAAGACCCAATGCTGCGCGGGCGACCGATCGGTATGCATTTTTGATTGTTGTATAGCAGTGATCTAGAATGTTGCCTTCTCTGGTGAAACAGTCTATGTGCTGCTTATATCTGGGAAGTTCACGGTTAAGATGTGCTCTATTAAAATCGCCCAAAATGATCAGGGGTGACTCTGGGTATTTTAGTTCGATTTTGTTTACTTGTTCGGCAAGCGTTTGTATCGCCGTGTTAGCGTTAGCTTGTGGCGCAATGTAAACACCGACTAGTAAAAAGGAGGTGAACTCACGTGGCGAGTAGAATGGCTTTCAGTTTAAAGGCAGCGACTCCAGGTCTGGGCTGCAGTGTGCGTCGAGCTTCGTGACATCAGTGCACCATTCTGCGTTGATATAGAAGCAAATCCCACCACCTTTCGATTTCCCCGATAGCTCCTTGTCGCGGTCGGCTCGGAGAAGGCGGAAGCCGGGTAGATGTAGCGCGGGATCTGGATGGCGGTCACTGAGCCAGGTTTCAGTGAAGCAGAGCGCAGCAGAACGTGCAAATGTTTTGTTGGTCTTTGTGAGGAGAAGAAGTTAATCCATCTTGTTTGGCAGAGATCGTAGATTAGCAAGATGGATCGATGGGAGCGGGGTTCGAAATCCGCGCTGCCTGAGCTTGACGAGCACGCCGGCTCGCTTCCACCTCCTCCGGCGGCGTCTCCATGCTCCGTACAGCGCAGCCGCTCCGCTCGCGATTAGCTCCGAAAAACCTTGTGGATTTTCGTGTGCTGGTGAAAAAAGACCGAGCGTAGACTCCCCAATGCGCAGCAACTTTTCCCTCGTGTAAGTAAGCCGCTCAGGGTCGCCAAAAACAAACGAAAATGACAAAAACAGGGATAATACTAGGGAGCGTGTGACCGAGGCTGCCATACCTGTCGGCGCCTGATGACAGGTATGTTGATCAACCACCCTCCCGTGATTGACCCGTTGCCGCGCACATGGAGTAACAGCCTGACACAGAGGCATGCGACGCGCTTTTGCAGCCTGTTAACTATCGTAGATCACACTTAACATTTTAAAGTGCTTCCCTTGACCCTCCAGATTCCTATTCTTTGCCCGTGCCCTGGGTGAATTGTATACGAAACAAACTCTGAATGATAATAATGATAACAATAAACGATATAGTGCAACAGCTCTGATCACAGGCTGCAGTTGCAGACTGCTGAGTGCTCACAACTTCTAGTGACGCAGGACACACGCCACCATAGGTTCAAGATTTACCTGCTTTATTTAATTTTTTTAATATTTGTTGTGCAAATGAGACTGATAGGATGATTAGGGTGCAGTGCACATTAACACAAAAATATATATGTTACTAACATGCACAAAGACACAGAAATGGTAGGTTGGTTTTTGTCTCCTCCACTCCTCGCGATTGACTTGGGTCCACTCTGCGATCTACCAGTTGATCACAATCGACGTAATGGGCACCCCTGCCATAGAATCTCCTCGTCACTCAATCCTGTTGCTGCGATCCACGTTGAAATGCTCCTTAATATGGAAATGCAAGAATAGTGGCCAGATTGCGGTCAGAGTGTTGCAGAACAACAACCTAAGAACAATCAAGAGAAATGAGCTCCACCCAATGTGTCGAGCTCCGATAAACACAACCTCCCCCAATCAGTTATCCGATTTCTTATATTTCCGAGCAGGCATTTTCCAATCAGTTTTCTATTTGGGCTTTTTTCACAGAGATCTTTCAAACAAGCCCTCTAATACTGTAAAAAAAAGGTTAAGAGTAAAAGCAATGTGGCGAAGTAGTCAGGGCAAGCAGGTTATTCTTTTATGCTCTGTTCAAAGCACCTGCCAACGTTGAGATGTTGCGATCATGAGGTGCATTTTGTGTCTAAGAATTTTCAAAAGGAGCTACTACAGTGGACAGCTTATCATGTCATCAGGTGACAGGGTGCATGAAAGGGTTAAAGGTTGTTGTCACTTCTGATAAACCTGCTGCAATGGCAACAGTTTTTTCTTGTACAATCCCTCATTTCAAAAAACATTATTGAAATAAATATGCTTTTTGTAGAGGAGTAAAAATAAATCATCATTTAATTTTCTTTTCATGGCTGCTCACAGCTTTTGAGACACTGCTCAGTGCTCACTTTGCTATTAATGGTTGTGAGCTGAGCCTGCTTGGTGAAGAATAACCTCCTCTGGTGGCGCGACATAAATCTGATTCGATGGGAGTGTGGAAAAGTATCATTGGATAAAGTTTGAATGGATTCACTCTGTGTTCAATAAGCACTTTATAATGGAGGAGCGGAGGAAGGCAGACGCTGTAGAGTGTAGACGAATGAGTTTACCGCCATGTGCAAAGCCTCTGCACCAGATTAAGAACAAATGCAGCAGACTGGAAGTGCATTGCCAGATGCATCCTTCACCAAACTCCTGATCATAAACAATCCAAGATTCTATAGAGCAGGGGTAGGAAAACTTTTGTGCTGAAGTGCCGTTCATTTTTAACAGCAACAGACAGGCCAGCTCATTTGTAGATGAGGTGGGGGACAAAAGGCAATCGAAAAATAATTGTGGTTATTTTATGTTAATATATTAATGCATTCTCCTTTTCAATATAGATGTTGCATTCTTCTTAAATTTATCATATGTTAGCATTCTAGTTTTGATCATTACTTTCTTTTATATAATGAATTCAAATTAATTCAATGAGTATTTCATAAGTTTTACCAATATTGTATTGTGGTATTATTTTTAAAAAATGTCAAGATAAAACAGATAAATCAATTCAACGAACATTGGAGTACCCTTGATGACATAAACACCCTGTGGGTACATGCTGTCCATTCCGAGAACATTTTATTAATGAATGTTAGAGAAGAATGTGCCTCAAATATAAACAATTGACCTAAGTGGAAAATAGCACAATTCAATTGCATTGCTTGCATTCTCTGACTTTTCTGCTCGATTGTCTTGAGAATGCATTATCGTGTCCGGATTTGATCAACAATGACATGGAAGAAGATGAAGGAAAAACCCTCACACAAAAACAAGTCAAATGGTAACAGGTTAACAAGGGAAACACAAGTTTTGAAATTGGCACAATTATATATTGGAAAAAAATAATCATTCACCACAAAACTTTCTAAATGGGCTATAGTTTTGTCACATACTTTCTTGGGACATACTGCAGTCCTAAAACATAAATAAGTAAACTTGCCAAGAGAGGACTTTCGGTTCTTTTTTTTAAACTATGGCACAGTCTGCTGAAGCTATCTATGACAGCCACCATCCATTCGTAATGTCATACTGCAAGAGCCAGAATTTACCCCGTCGTTGACAGTTTGACCTCTGTGAACGTAATCGAGAATGGCTAAATCACAATGGACTAGAAGTCATTAACCTATGCCAATGCAGTATTAATTAAAGTAGTTACAAAACACAACAAAACACTTCACTGGTAAATTCTTAAATAAATAAATAAATAAATTGAATGAAAAACTTTAAACACTGAGTATGGCTTCTTGTGCCACATGACCATTCATAAACTGCTCTATGTAAGAACTGTAAATGGGTATGACACTTGTTACTGTTGGTGGAGAGTCGGCCTTTCTCTTCCTCCGTGTGTTCGTTAATTTCGGATGATGAGGATGTTGGTGATCCAAATACAGGCTGGAGACGATGAACAGTACATTTGAAGGTTTTATTTTTCTTTTCAGCAGTTTACGAATCGATTCGGGCTCCTGAGAGTTTCAGATTTCGTCAGGAAGCCCAGAAAAGATACACTCATGAGAATATATAGAGACAATATAATAATGAGAAGCGGGGAGTTACGCTTGGCATGTTGGGAAAGTGCAGACCTCTCCCAGTGTGCGTAAATCTTGAGATAAGAGTCCCTCCCCGGGGGAACTTGACGGCCTTCAGGGACTCTCCCCACCGAGGTTGGGGTCAAGGGGGACTAAAGATGATTGTAATCACAGTAAGCAGGAAATACCTTCAACAGCATTCTACATTCTTTGTGTCAAGTGTTTGAACAAAATCAACAAGACAGAGGGGTTAAAAAAACACAGTAAGGAATGAAGTATTTAATATTACCAAAGCTGGGAAATTTTGTCAGTCCGTCATTCCTCAATTGTCAGGGGTCTGGGGACCCATAGGTCATCTGATATTATTTCAAGACGAACCGAACTCTAATCGTCAGGCCCATCGTGCTGAGACGGGCCGAGGGTACACAGAGGAGGATGAAGACGGTCTTTGCGGATATCCTGGACAAGGCAACCCCTCCCAACAAGTGAACGAATGTTGAATAGTCCAAAGCCGACGCCAGCTACATCTCTGCCGCGAGGAGCATTAGCCAGGCCGGCTAACACGCTGTGGTCCGTGGAATGGCCGCAGCCCTGCCGCTGACCATGCGCTGCTGGCGGGAGGACGACCAAAAGGAGGCGATGCCCCCGGAGCCACCAGGGAGAAAGCCCCGACGAGATCTGCGGTGGATGCACCTCCGGGAAGGACGAGGAGCGATGCCCAGAAAGTGGTGGAGCGCAGGTGGGGAGCCCGACCACCGGAAGCGGAGCCCAATCAGCCCCGCCACCGAGCACTGCAGCAGCCCCTCCACGGGCAGACGGAGGAGCCACAGGACGGTCCACAGCAGCACGGCCCGGATGCAGGCCCCGCTGACCCCCACCACAGGGCGCAGAGGAGTGGAGAACACACGGGGCCCGGTCCGACATCCGAACAGGCAGGACGCCATGAAAGCACGACCGAGAACAACCGTGCGACGACCGATGGCCCAAAACCACAATGAATTGTGACAGGAGTGTAGGGTATTCTTATGATGAAAAATAAATTGCGGGTGAGCAGCGGCAGCCAGACGCGCCAGCGTTCACTCAACCCGGAAGTCTCACTCCAGCCAATACTCCAAACAGCGTGTGTCAACGTGATCTCTTTTACTGAGCTGTTTTTCCCATCACAGGTACATTCATGTTCACATTGTGAGCCCACAGAACAGTGAAATTTAAATAGGCTAATATTACTTCTGGTGGTAAGTGTGAAGGCCACCTAAGTCGTCATCGGGGAAGTAGGCCATATGGAGAATGGAGATCTGTAACTAACCGCTGACTGGATAATGGTAAATATGAGTCGGTCGGATCTGTAATGAGAGATATGAAGGAGGGAAACGGCAGATATTTTTAAAGGACAGGAACTAGGAGTGATTGGCTTGGAGAACAATGATTTGACACAAGCGGTAATTTTAGAAGTGCAAATGAAAGGGATATTGACAGCTCGGGACGGCCCATGTGACAGGAATTCCCAGCAGGAAAGAAACGAGGGGAAGATTGCCCCTGTCATGAGTAGAACAATTGGCTTTGACAAGCTGATTTATGAAGTGGGAGTTGGTTACCAAAATTGGTGCATGGAGTAGACCCAGAGAGTAAATGCCCACTCAGAGATTCTATTACAGTATGCCATAGAAGACATTTTTAGTCCCCCTTTACGAAATTTGTAATGAAAGATTAGGGGGGGGTTGTTCTCGGATTGAACATTTGGTTCTCACCATCTTATATTTTGTTCAAGGCCCTTTTCAAAGCCACGGGCCACTAGAGTTTCATCCTCATTTTTGTTTTTAGGTTTACTGCATCCCAGCTTCTCTCCTTTGAGCTACCGGAGTCTTTCACACGTGTTGAGGAAAGTTGTGCGAGGCTTGCATGATCTATTTCAGTCAGCCATCTTTTTTTTTCTGGAGATTGAAAACAAATATTTGGAATTACTTAATTTGAACATGTACATTGGTTGCACATGATTAAAACGTAATTACCCTTTTAAGATGTCATTTACCCGTGTTTTCCTCAAAAATAAACAATTGTGTTAAATACATTTTCATCATCATAAACTGAAAATCAAGTCCCAGTACTTTTTTAGGGCAGTGCTTTCCCTTGTAAAGGTCAATGGATGAGTTTCTGGCGTCTATCCCAGCTGACTTTAAGATAGATGAAAGGTACAGTATTTTCTGCACTATCAGGCACTTCGGATTACAAAGTGCACCTTCGATGAATGGCCTTTTTCAAAACTGTTCTCACATACGGGGCACACTGCATTATAAGGCGCAAAGAATAGAAGCTGCAATAGTAGCTGCGGTTGTGCTATGCATCCAATAGACGCAGCGAAGATAAAGGGAATACAATAAAATACAATACGATACAGCTTTATTTACCGTATTGGCCCGAATATAAGACAGTGAGTTTTGCATTGAAATGAGATAAAAAGTGGGGGTTGTCTTATATTCGGGGTCTAGACATTATACCCATTCATGACGGTAGATGGCGCCAGATATCATTGAACCGAATGCCTAATTTGACTCCCCAGGTCATAGTGAAGCCCTGTCAAGAAAAATAAAAATAAAAATAGCGGTAAGAAAGAAAAGAGAAGAAAATAATAGAAGAGATAACAGAAAATGGAGAAATGTAGCGAAAATCTGGAGAAAAGTGGGTCAAAGATCGGCCAGGTTAACCGGCAGATGAGGAGAAGTTGTAATGTAATTTACATTTCAAAAACCAGAAGCCATTCATTTACGCACTTTAGTTTACATATTTAAATGTTCAGATATTAAGATTTGAATGAGGCAAAATAACATGATTTTATCTCAAATATATTGTTATAATCAGATGTACTGTACTTATTTTCTGTATGAAAATGAATTTGGTGTTCAAAAATTCTTTTTTCAAACTTGAGTCTTGAAAAAGAGGGGGTCGTCTTATATCAGGACTGTCTTATATTCAGGCCAATACGGTATATCGAGCATTCACAACGGCTGCAGCTGGAACAAACCCATGAGAACTGACATGCAATAAAAAACACAGACATGAAATAATATAAATAATACAAATGACATTAAAAAACTATACATTAAAGACAAAGGTTATGAAGACAATTGATTCAACAAAAAGGCACACAAACCTCGTGGGCTCACATGCAGAAGTTCGCTAAATATCCTGACAAGTCTTGCTTGTCTCGTTCTTCCTTCATTTAGTCAGTAGTTAACTATGCTTTTTGTGTCATCTTCGTTTCATAAGGGCTGCACAGAGCTCACAGAGTAGCTGTATGTTTGAGTGTGTGTTGGCAAATGCACATGATAATTAGTGTCGAGCAGAACCCTTTTAGGTTACAAATGGTTCCTGCTTATAATCACCACTAGATCACATAGGAACACTAACAGGAAAACAACTCAGTGGGTCATATAAAGAGGCTGTGACACCATATGTAAGGTGCACTGGAATATAGGGTGCACTATCGACTTTTGGGAAAATAGAATACTTTTAGGTGTGCCTTACAGTATGGAAAATGCTTTACATCCAAAGCCATATCTAATGTAAAATGAATGCTTTGTTGCCATTTTCGGGCCAAGTAACTATGTTGAAGAGAGGGAGGAGCTTCATTTCATCAAGGTCTTGCCTTGTGTGAAAAAAATGCAAATGTTTTACTCTCATATGCAGTTTCGGGTTTGCCTTGTCAGTGCTGAGGAAGCAGACAACTGTGTCTCTGACAAATCTTTACAAACTGCTGCTACTGTATACAAAAAATAAGTTTGGGCAAAGTCCATTAAGTCAAGAAAATAAAAAAGGAAATGAGTGTAATAAATGAGTTTGTTACAGTCTCTGTTTTTCGTACTTTCAAACATGAGCAGACTTGTGGAAAGTTCTCTGGCCATTGTTGTCTCACGGAGGGGAAGGACCAGCTAATTTCTCTCATCTGGAACATCCTTTGTGAGCAGTGAGCACTGGCCTTTCATCACATGCAGGTGCACATGTCACCTGTGGTGTTGCATTCACGGACGCTGTTTATATTCAAGGTTGATTAACAGCGGGGTGTCATTTGCATTATTAGAGACTCAACACTAATGAGACTTCAGCTTTTGGGCCTTAATTGGATTGCTTCACCACAGTCCCTTATTGATATTTGCATGCCACAGTTCATCATGATAAGTAACGAGAAAATTATTAACTCGAGGTCTCTAATTTCAAGCTCCATCTGGGCTGCATGTATGTGTGGGGGTACTGTCCACCATAGGGGGGACGACAGTGCACAATGACAAAGGGGACGGGAATGAAATGTTTTTTTTTTTTTTTTTTTTTTTTGCCCAAAGCTACTCCCATTTTGCTGTTTTTAATGGTGATGGAGAATGCTGACTTGTATAGAATTAGCCAAAATCTAATCTCAATGAGGAGATTGTATCTTATATTTAAGCAAGAATGCTATTAACAGATGACGTACTCAGGGAATGTCTCAGACAATTGGGAACAGAGGATGAGGTGCTGGAAGAGGGACCATCATCACCTACACGGGATGTACCACCGGACCATAACTGAAGTGGCCGATCCCAAGAAGTCCTATGAGTGGCTAGAGAGGGCTGGCCTGAAGGACAGCACAGAGGCACTCATCCTGGCTGCTCAGGAGCAGGCCCTGAGCACCAGAGCCATTGAGACCCAGATATACCACACCAGACAAGATCCAAGGTTTAGGTTGTGCAAAGAGGCACCTGAGACGATCCAATACATAACTGCAGGGTGTAAGATGCTGGCAGGGTAAAGCTTACATGGAACGCCATAACCAGGTGGCTGGCATAGTCTACCGAAACATCTGTGCAGAGTATAGATTGGAAACCCAAAGGTAAAAACGGGAAACACCCCAAAGGTGGTGGAAAATGGGGGACAGACACCACCCGAGGGGTGAGACGAGGATTTTTTTTTTCTTTTTCACTTGCTCCCAAAAACATTCACACAATTGTTGAGAATTCTTTATGGATTGCCCACCCGTGGTTGTTTCACAGTTTAGGCTGATGATGATTACATTTTATGAGAGCACACACATTTGGAAAAAAAAAAGGTCTATGAAATAGCACGAGACATTTTTGCTTTATAATCAGATGTTGGTGACCAACCAGCTGTGAGAAAAGGTAATCAATGGGGGAGCCATTCTGGGTTATCACCAGCTTTCAAAAAATATTTAGATGCAATCTACCAGAACAAACAAAAAACCCTGAGGAGCCTTTTGCTGTCATGTTTAATGAAACTCCGGATGCTGATCGGACATGTGCACTCAATATCTTTTTTTCAATAAAGAATATACGGTAGACATTTGGAAATATTTATTGTTTATTCAAACATCTTTTAAAATTTGTAGTTTGCTTCATTGTAAACAAACATAGTTTGGAGTAAAGAAAAGACAACTTTAATTGCAACGTTTTTGAATATTGCCCAGAAAATCAAGCATTTTCGGCCTTAACAATCATAAAAAATTGTTTTATTTGAATAAGTTCACCAGTGAGCTACAAAAGAGACAATTGAACTCTTGCAAATCGATGAAGATAGTCTATCCGTCTTTGTCTGTGTTTCTCCTTGCTCGGCTTCCCAGCAAATCACAAAACCGCACGAGGCGATGAAGTTTCGTGAGAACATTTATCCTCATCCTGCAGTTCGTAGTATATGCTTGTCATTCTTGTCATTTGATATTTTTTTAAGCGCAATTTTGTTGCGATAGACTAGTAACCAGAAGTTAGCACGCCTCCGTATTTCCTGGCACAGCTCATAGAGCATTGTGTGGGACATGCCATCATCTACAACATAGGTGTCAAACTCAGGTCCTGAGGGCCGCTGTCCTGCATGTTTTCCAAGTCTCTCTGTTGCAACACACCTGATTCTAATGAACAGGTTCAATGTCAGGCTCCCGCAGAGCTTGCTTATGACCTGAGTTTGATACCCCTGATCTACAACACAGTCAATTAAAAATAAAATGGAGGAAACACATTTTAAGAGACATCATTGTCCTGTTAAGTGTGCAAATGACTACCAGGTTTCATTATTCTGCTCCAATATTCATGACAGAATGAGTCTGATTTTCAAAGTACGGTAATAGCTGACGTTTCTGTGATGTCCTATCTGATTCATCTGTGCTGATTTGACATTGGAAAATTGGTTCTTCAGTACATTGTAAAACGATTCCCGTTCTCACCTAGTTTCTCAAAATGTTAAATCAAGAACTCAAAAGCTTTTAAATATACATTACTTTGGTGAAAGGTCATTTGGTACCTGTTAGTACCTGTCATTTTCTTTTATGACTGCCGTGAATTACTGTCATTTTTTTTTTCTGTGTCCAAGGTAGAGCTCGTTCCCTGATTGTGCTTATATTGTATTTTTCAAATCCTGATTAAGGATGCAGGCCGGGAGGATGCATTCATGTCTCTGTCGCTACATTTGTACTTCTTATTAACTCATAATTTGTCCTTATCGAGATGACAACAATGCCTTTAAAGCAATCCGTTCCCCACTCTCAGACGGCCTTCCAATGTTATTGTCATTGAAATATGTCGCACTACAGAGGCACAAGCAATGACGAGTGACAAAACCACTTGTCTCATTAGCAGTGAAAGCAAACCTGCTGGTGGGGAACACCTTATAGAGCATTTTGCACACGCCGAGTGTCCTTTCAGGGTCGGAGCGAGGTGGCACTTTAGGCAGGAATTTAAGGAATATCATTACAACCTGATGATTAGTTGTGAAACTGTGCACTGTGTAATTATCGGCATATTGAAACAATTGCAGGCGCACATTTATGGAAGGGAGCGCATAACGACGGAGGACTTTGAGGACTGGTGCCTGCAGAATCACCTCCAGATCAACCCAGAGAAAACTAAGGAGTTGGTTGTGCATTTCTGTAGGAAACAGTCCTCACCTGCACCAATGAGCATCCAGGGTATGGACATAGAGAGGGTGACCTACAAGTACGTGGGTGTTCTTCTCAACAATAAACTAAGCTGGTCTACCAACACAGATGCCCAGATCAGGAAGGGACTGAGGTCTTTTGGGGCTCAGGGGCCACAACTTAAGACCTTTGACTCTATGGTGGCTTCAGCCATCCATCATGGCTTAATCTGCTGGTCAGGCAGCATCTCAGCCCGAGACAGAGAGAGACTGGAGCAACTGGTCAGGAGGGCCAGTTCTGTCCTGGGCTGCTCCCTGGACACTCTGGAGTACGTGGGCAACAGGAGGATACTGGCTAAGCAGCTATGATGGTCAGACCCTCTCACCCACTCCAGACCACCCTGAGAGCATTGGGCAGGTCCTTCAGCCAGAGACTAATCCACCCACGCTGCAAGGAGAGGTAGCGCTGCTCCTTCCTGCAGACTGCTGTCAGACAAATGAATAAATGCACCTGAAAACCTGGAATCTCCCCTACTGACCCATTGTAAATAGCACAGCCACCTTATGCAGCACATACACAGCTGCATATATGCTGATATCTTATATTTTGTATTTTTAGATTGCATTCTGAACTGTATATACATGTAGTTCATTATATATATATATAAAAAAAAATCCTCATCTCACCCCTCGGGTGGTGTCCGTCCCTCATTCAGCTCGGGTCCTCTACCAGAGGCCAGGAAGCTTGAGGGTTCTGCGCAGTATCCTTGCTGTTCCCAGCACTGCACATTTCTGGACTGAGATGTCCGATGTTGTTCCCGGGATCTGTTGCAACCACTCATCTAGTTTGGGGGTCACTGCCCCGAGAGCTCCCGACCACCACAGGCACGGCTGTCACCTTTACCTTCCAGGGTCTCTCCAGCTCCTCTCTGAGCCCTTGGTATTTCTCGAGTTTCTCATGTTCCTTCTTCCTGATGTTTCCATCACTTGGGACCGCTACATCCACTACAACGGCTTTTCTCTGACTATGGTAGACTATGCCAGCCACCTGGTTATGGCGTTTCATGTAGGCTTTCCCTGCCAGCATCTTACACCCTGCAGTTATGTGTTGGATTGTCTCAGGTGTCTCTTTGCACAACCTTGGGTCTTGTCTGGTGTGGTATATCTGGGCCTCAATGGCTCTGGTGCTCATGGGTCGCGCCTGAGCAGCCAGGATGAGTGCCTCTGTGCTGTCCTTCAGGCCAGCCCTCTCTAGCCTCTGATAGGACTTCTTGAGATCGGCCACTTCCCCCAAGCGGGATTCGAACCACCGTCTCCCGTATGCCAAACAGATACCTTACCAACTGAGCTATCCAGCCGCTATATATATATAGCTCAGTGTTCCAACATCCACAAACGGCAACTGCTGTCACAACTTGAGATTGATGAGGTACAACGCAGGTTCCATGGTGAAGGGCCCCAGGCTGCCAGATCAGAGGAGGAGGTCATACAAGAGATTGGGAGGCAAGCCCCAATGAATGCAGATGATGAGATTGGGTGGCCAGCCCCAATGAATGAAATGCTGAGCGAGGCAGCAACTGACCTGAAAGCTAAGATCATGGCGAGAATGAAAGCTGGGCAACCTAGAAACCGATTACAAAGGCTATGTGAAGTACCATCTGAAAGTCTCATAGAAAGTGTGAATGCAGCACTGAGGGCGATCCCTACCGTAACGATCACAGAAACCAATGAGCTGATATATGCTTCAGCATCAGTGATCCTGGAGACTCTGGGCTATAAGAGCAACCATGGAAACCATGAGATACGTTACCCACCATGGAAAAGACGGTTGGAAGCTAAGATCAAGGCGGCCCGGAAAGATGTGAGTCAATTGACGGAGGCCCAGAGAGGTGTGATGAAAAGGCCGATACCCGAGAGGTACATCCAGATGACCATACCTGAAGCACTCGAAACTGCCAAACAAAGGCTCCAAGCCTTGTCCAGTCGCCTAAAGCGGTACACGAAAGAGAATGAGGCCAGACGAATAAACAGGCTGTTCGCAACACAACCTGCGAAAGTGTACGCTCAGTGGCATGGTCCTAACAACAGAGCTGACCCACCAAGACTGGAAACTGAAAGGTACTGGAAAGGAATATGGGAGAAGGAGGTTGCACATAACAGCAGTGCACAATGGCTGGTGACCCTGAGAGAGGAGCACAGCAACCTCCCTGAACAGAACCCAGTTACCATAACAGTGGCAGACATACAGGAAAGAGTCTCAGATATGAAGAACTGGACAGCACCAGGCCCAGACATGGTCCACACCTACTGGCTAAAGAAACTCACAGCACTCCATGAGCGTCTAGCAGTACAAATGAACCAGCTGCTGCGGGATGGGACTCACCCAGAATGGGTAACCGAAGGGCGAACGATCCTGATCATGAAGGATCCCTCGAAGGGTGCAGCCCCATCCAACTATCGGCCAATAACCTGTCTCTCCACAACATGGAAGCTCATGTCAGGCATCATTGCGGCTAAGATAAGTGGACACATTGAACAATACATGAACGAAGCGCAGAAGGGCATTGGTAGAGATACCAGAGGAGCCAAACACCAGCTCCTGGTTGACAGAACAGTCGCACAAGACTGCAGGTCCCGACGTACCAACCTGTGCACAGCTTGGATTGATTACAAGAAAGCCTATGACTCGATGCCACATACATGGATCACTGAATGCTTGGAGTTGTATAAGGTGAACAGGACCCTAAGAGCTTTCGTTGCGAACTCGATGAGGATGTGGAAAACCACACTTGAAGCCAATGGCAAGCCACTTACCCAAGTGTCCATCAAATGTGGCATATACCAAGTTGATGCACTCTCCCCACTGCTGTTCTGCATAGGACTGAACCCACTAAGCCAAGTAATCACCAAGACGGGCTATGGATACCGCCTCAGAAATGGAGCTACGATCAGTCACCTCCTCTACATGGATGACATAAAGCTGTATGCTAAGAGCGAAAGGGACATAGATTCCCTGATCCACACAACCAGGATCTACAGCAGCGACATCGGGATGTCATTCGGGCTTGAGAAATGTAGTCGGATGGTGACTAAGAGACGAAAGGTAGTCCGCACTGAAGGGGTCTCACTCCCTGAAGGAACAATAGCAGACATTGAGGACAGCTACAAGTACCTTGGTATACCACAAGCCAATGGCAACCTCGAACTGGCAACAAGGAAAGCGGCTACGGCCAAATACCTCCAGCGAGTGAGGCAAGTCCTAAGAAGCCAGCTCAATGGAAAGAATAAGACCCGGGCAATAAACAGCTATGCCCTGCCAGTGATCAGATACCCTGCAGGAATAATAAGGTGGCCAAAGGAAGAGATTCAGACCACGGACGTTAAGACCCGAAAGCTCCTAACCATGCATGGAGGGTTCCATCCCAAATCCAGCACCCTGAGACTGTACGCAAGCCGAAAGGAAGGAGGCCGGGGACTAGTGAGTGTGAGAGCTACTGTCCAGGATGAAACATCCAAGCTCCATGAATACATCAAGGAGAAGGCTCCAACGGATGACGTACTCAGAGAATGTCTCAGACAATGGGGAACAGAAGATGAGGTGCTGGAAGAGGGACCATCATGGGAGGACAAGCCCCTACACGGGATGTACCACCGGACCATAACTGAAGTGGCTGATCTCAAGAAGTCCTATCAGTGGCTAGAGAGGGCTGGCCTGAAGGACAGCACAGAGGCACTCATCCTGGCTGCTCAGGAGCAGGCCTTGAGCACCAGAGCAATCGAGGCCCAGATATACCACACCAGACAAGACCCAAGGTGTAGGTTGTGCAAAGAGGCACCTGAGACGATCCAACACATAACTGCAGGGTGTAAGATGCTGGCAGGGAAAGCCTACATGGAACGCCATAACCAGGTGGCTGGCATAGTCTACCGAAACATCTGTGCGGAGTATGGACTGGAAACCCCAAGGTCAAAATGGGAAACACCTCCGAAGGTGGTGGAGAATGACAGAGCGAAGATCCTATGGGACTTCCAGATCCAGACTGACAAGATGGTAATGGCGAACCAACCAGATATCGTGATCATAGATAAAGGGCAGAGGAAAGCCGTTGTAGTGGATGTAGCGGTCCCAAGTGATGGAAACATCAGGAAGAAGGAACATGAGAAACTCGAGAAATACCAAGGGCTCAGAGAGGAGCTGGAGAGAGCCTGGAAGGTAAAGGTGACAGTCGTGCCTGTGGTGGTCGGCAGCACTCGGGGCAGTGACCCCCAAACTAGATGAGTGGTTGCAACAGATCCCGGGAACAACATCGGACATCTCAGTCCAGAAATGTGCAGTGCTGGGAACAGCAAGGATACTGCGCAGAACCCTCAAGCTTCCTGGCCTCTGGTAGAGGACCCGAGCTGAATGAGGGACGGACACCACCCGAGGGGTGAGATGAGGATTTTCTTTTTTTATAAAAGCGGAGATGGCCGAGATGCGATAACATGGCTCTGTTGGAATGCTACTACTCAAGCAACCCTAGTCAGAGGGGTTACATGCAGAGAATGTGGGCTAAATGGTTACTTCGAAACCCACAGTCACGGTTGACCACGAAACAACTAGGAAGAGATTCAGACCACGGACGTTAAGACCCGAAAGCTCCTAACCATGCATGGAGGGTTCCATCCCAAATCCAGCACCCTGAGACTGTACGCAAGCCGAAGGGAGGGAGGCCGGGGACTAGTGAGTGTGAGAGCCACTGTCCAGGATGAAACATCCAAGCTCCATTAATACATTAAGGAGAAGGCTCCAACGGATGACGTACTCAGAGAATGTCTCAGACGATGGGGAACAGAAGATGAGGCGCTGGAAGAGGGACCATCATGGGAGGACAAGCCCCTACACGGGATGTACCACCGGACCATAACTGAAGTGGCTGATCTCAAGAAGTCCTATCAGTGGCTAGAGAGGGCTGGCCTGAAGGACAGCACAGAGGCACTCATCCTGGCTGCTCAGGAGTAGGCCTTGAGCACCAGAGCCATCGAGGCCCAGATATACCACACCAGACAAGACCCAAGGTGTGTGTTGTACAAAGAGGCACCTGAGACGATCCAACACATAACTGCAGGGTGTAAGATGCTGGCAGGGAAAGTCTACATGGAACGCCATAACCAGGTGGCTGGCATAGTCTACCGAAACATCTGTGTGGAGTATGTACTGGAAACCCCAAGGTCAAAATGGGAAACACCTCCGAAGGTGGTGGAGAATGACAGAGCGAAGATCCTGTGGGATTTCCAGATCCAGACTGACAAGATGGTAATGGCGAACCAACCAGATATCATGATCCTAGATAAAGGGCAGAGGAAAGCCGTTGTAGTGGATGTAGCGGTCCCAAGTGATGGAAACATCAGGAAGAAGGAACATGAGAAACTCGAGAAACTCGAGAAATACCACGGGCTCAGAGAGGAGCTGGAGAGAGCCTGGAAGGTAAAGGTGACAGTCGTGCCTGTGGTGGTCGGCAGCACTCGGGGCAGTGACCCCCAAACTAGATGAGTGGTTGCAACAGATCCCGGGAACAACATCGGACATCTCAGTCCAGAAATGTGCAGTGCTGGGAACAGCAAGGATACTGCGCAGAACCCTCAAGCTTCCTGGCCTCTGGTAGAGGACCCGAGCTGAATGAGGGACGGACACCACCCGGACACCACCCGAGGGGGGGTGAGACGAGGATTTTTTTTTTATATTAAAATTACAATTTTTGATGTCATCTGCCTGTCTGTAAACAATAGGACGAAATGCAGGTAGGAGATGCATCTCGAGTCATCCAGCCTTTGCCACCAGCAACAGGACTGCGCAGACACCACCCACACGCATGCACTTGAAGTTATGAATGTTCTCTGGTTACAAAGTTGTCAGTATGTGCTATGTTTGACAAACCGAGATATTATCTAAATGTTCCTACATTTAATGCAGATTCTCTTTGACTTTATGTGTTACGGAGCAGTCACAGCAAGCTAATTTCTATTCTGTTTAAATTTACAAGAAAAGACAAATAAATGATTCACCACAAAATGTTGACGTTCAATGAAATCCAATGCCTGTACAATTACTCCAGTGACTTAATTTTTCAGATTCAATGGAATGTCAGGACTGCATGAGAAAAATAGTTTCAGTAGTGTACTGTGAAGTTAGTTGATTTACACTCAATAACCATATTCCCTCTTTACAGTATCTACTTACGACTGAGATAAAGTGCTGCTACTGAAACTTAAAATGGCCGTAACTTCGAGTTGCCAGTAAGTTACTGTAAAAAACACGTGAACATTTCTAGCAGTGTTCTTTTGAGCCTGGGGATGGGAGATGTGACCACACTACAGTGCTCCCTCATTATTGCTATCATGAGTCCCCGAAGCTTTCCGCGGTGGTCCCCAGGCTGCCGACTGGGTCCTGTGTGAATCTTATTAAACCCCTGCATCCCCCTTCTGCTTCATATTCATAGTGTAAAAAAATACAACTGGGATCGGGAATGGAATTTGCGTCTGTGTGCCGTTGTTTTCCTACAAATCTTGCAGTTTCCCCACCAAATGCATGCCAGCCCCTAAGGCGGGATTTGATTTAATGGATGGATGGATAACATGACAGCAACGGGGCCTCGCAAACACAGGAATGCGTCCAATTTAAATGAGCTTTCAGTCCTGCACTTGTCTACGTAGGGTCACACTGTTGATACCTGGGTGTCATGTATGACATGAGGAGGCGATATTGGCAACTGTCGAATTCTACGTTTCCTTGGACCTTCACAATGTGGGTGGGAATACTCCCAGAGCAATGTTTGACACCTCACTGAATTGCATTACCATAAAGCAGTGTGCGGGACAAAAAAGGCAGGCTTATGCAGCTTGAAATACATAAAAGGGGACATAGTCAGCTGAGCCTTGAATGTGGTCCAAGCCCAACTGCACTGAATGTGTTTATATGAATCAGCATGGTCACTAGCAATCAGTGCATGTTCTCACCTTAATTTTTCAAAGAGTAGCCCTGAGGCTGGATTTACACTTTAGGGTCAAATACCCTCTTCTGACATAATGCCTGTTTATTTGGGCTACACCAGTGGTAGGCAATGCTGGTTGTTTGAGAGCCATCTTCTATCTATTTTAGATCCCTCCCTACTGCAACACACCTGATTCAATTACTCATGATCGTTTCAGGCCTCGACAGCGCTTGCTGATGACTTGATGATTGGAATCAGGTGGTGTTTTTTGTGGTCTTTTTTTTTGTCAGATGCTTCAAAGTGCAATAAGTAACATTGCAATAAAGTTTAGCATGCCTGGATTACTACTTTCATCGTTCATTTCGTTAAACTGCCTTCAAAGGTATGAAAGGTATTCACATAGGCCTAGCTCTTTTTTGTACCCCAACATCCAAACAAAAGGCCTACATTCTTCATTTTCAGTCATTTCCACTCACGGCAAGTAAATGTAAAATAAAGTCTGGAGGTTACTCCATTCGGAGCTGTGGTGGAGCTCTCCTTGCGTGATTCCTGGCTCATCGCTGCATGAATGTTACTTCCTACTGCTGGGCCTCATTTTAAGCCAGGGGTCCCCAAACTTTTTCCTCTGAGGGCCGCATAACTTTTCCCTTCTCTGATGGGGGGCCGGTGTCAGTTTGTAACATCAACGATCGTAGGGGAGCTTAAAAATGTATTGTTTCCCAGAAAGCCACACATAACCAAATAACCCTTTCCAGGTTCTTTACAGGACATGCTCCGGCCTCAGGCTCACTCTTTTGACTCCTTTATAACCCCTGGCAAGGTTGACATCGACGGCAAAAACACGACCGCAAATGACAGCCCCGAGATTACCACAAACAAGACCTGAAATCTCCCATACTGCACTCGCTCTTGCATACTGCACCATGGTGTCTTTAAAGGTCATTCAGCATCCAACAATGAACTCGAAGTGAATTCAACAAGAGAATACACAACCATTCACACTGAGATTTGCACAATTACATGTACAAATCTAACACTAGATCTGGAGCGTTTTATTTTCACATCAATGGAGCAAGCCGGGATTTTAATGTACCATATTTTCTCAAAAGATGTCAGTGTGCCTTATAATCCAACACACCTTTTATGATATATATATATACACAACTAGTCCCGCTCACAATCACATCTCAGGACAATTTAGAGCAATCGATCAACTTACCATGAATGTTGTGGGAATGTGAGAAGAAAACCCACGGAGGCATGGGGAGAACAGGCAAACTCCACGCAACAAGGCTGGGACCAGATTCGAACCCAGGACCTCTGCACTGTGACGCAAACATGCTAGCCAGTCGCCAACCATGCCAGCCAAGTATTTTTTATTATAGCTTAAAATTAGCTATCAAAAAGTAGGTTAACCTGTTCAATAAGCCATTCGCATCAATATGCATTCTTATAAATAAAGTCTATGCAAGTATGTGACAAAATTTGCAGAAGTGCACCAAACCTTTGCACCCATAAAGTGCTAATGGGATTTAGATCTGGGCTCTGGTAAATATAAATCTAAATTGTGTACCATGTAGATTCCACCTGGGAAGAAACATGTTTCATTCGTGAAGAATGAATAAAGGCTCCTGAAATTGTAATTCTTATAATGCCGACATTAAAGTCACCTCAGACCAAAAGGCTCGTCCTCTCTGGGGCAATTGTTTGAAATCGTCATGAGCGAGGAAAGGTTGCTCGTAAAAATTGTGCATCCGACTTTGTTCCTGTGCCCTGCAGCGCATCAGCCAGGCATTCACTCGCTTATGTTGCATCAGTAATCTCTCCGCCGCTCTTTGTGCCCGACTGGCCTTGGCTTTAAGGAGGCATCAAAGCAGTGAGAGGCCTCTTTCTTTCTCTCGTTCTTTCTTGCTCTTTCTCTCCCACAGTCAGGTACTGGCGGCGCCTTCAAAGAAAGGGAAAAAAAAAGTAGGCAGACTGGCATTTTTTTCACCCCAAAAAGAAGCGCAATCGTCTGCATCTTGCTGTGCACCTCATTAAAGGCACACCATGATGTCCTTTTTTTTAACTACGGCAACTGTGGCGATAAATGAACTTGCACTTTCCCGTTCTTTTTTAAAGTAGTTTCAATTTATTTTTTAATCGGGATTCATTTGGGCAAGTGTTAGTTGAAGCACTCATTAATGATTGCTGTCATGCACTTGGTCATGATGATAGGATTTGAGACGATGCGTCAACAGACCTGACCCCAGACCTCAGTCTTTAGGAGAGCACATAAAATCAATATTTGAATTGAATTGAATTTAATAAAACTTTATTGTCAAATGTGGTGTACGTATGTGTAACATACAGCACAGATGAAATGTCTTCCCTCTCAACAACAATATGAGGTAGGTGTGGGTGTAGGGTAGGGAGTATTATTACCCGACAGACAACTGCATGTGAGCATGCATGCATGTTTCAAATGCAACAGCAGAAACACACATACACACTTTGAACCAACTTTGCGGCATGATAAGCTGTTGCACATTAGATTCCCATCCATCAAACAAAACTTGTTTTTTTCTTTCCATTGTTATTGTCCCAATGACAATAATCCAACACTAGCATTTCTTAACAGGGACATAGAAACTGAATGGTTCCCAACAATGCACAGTGTTTGACTTTCCTTGCTCTGCTCCAGGATTTCCTTATTCAATTCACTTCTATCTTTATACAACATGGGTACAGTATTGTGGGCTGTGGGTGTTTGGGTTTATAAGTGTTTTTGTAGTTTTCCTAAAGAAATAAATAAACAAAGCCAATAAATGAGTGTACACCACATACATTAGCACACTCTCATTAAACAAAGTGCGGTTAAGCTAGCAACGTCTAAAGAGCATTTCCGGTATGTGCACTTATTGTGACAATTCAGATTGGTGCCACTTCCAGTCGTCAACGAAGCAACGTGACAACTTATCACTACATAGTATGTGGGAACATGGAAAAGGTTGACTAAAATACTCAATAAATAAGAATGACATGACTTACTGGTCATCAATGCAAATTGCTCAACAAAATCAGAACCTGGCACACGCTAGGCCCTAAATTATTCTGTCTCCTCAAGCCACATGTGACACCATGTAACGTGCATGTGAAAGTCACGTGAACTTGCTATTCACACAAGAATGTTGTATAAAGTATGGCAATTCGTAACCAGAGTAAAGGGCCAACATTCCATGACTGTAGCTTTTTCTATAATCAAAATTTTAAAAAATGTAAAACTTTTTTGTGACCCAAGCCACAAGTGGGGTGCCACAAACAACTACCGGTAATTGGGCGGGCAAGGCCTCCTTTGGTCGACCTGTTATGACGGGTTTGTGCATCAAGTGTGCGTGACACTTTTTTATTTTTCATTTGATTGACTCAAAACCAGCGAACACAGCTTTTCTTGAGCATCTGCACTGCAAATCTGCTGGTGTTAATTAAACACCGAAGGCGTTCATTTTAACACTCGGCAACGTGTCTGTATTAAAATAATACAGCACATCTTTGTTTATACAGCACGTTTTATAACATCCATAAACCTGAATGTAAAGTCAGTTACATTCAGAATGTAACTGTGCTTTACAGAAGATTTAACACCTCTCTCTTCATCTATCGATCGATTGGTAGATATATCTATAAAGATATACAGTATCTTTATACACAAATTTTCCACAGAGCCCTGACATTATTTCAGGACCTGCAGCAGAATGTGTAATTATTCTTAGAAAGATATATTTAATCATGTCAGCTGAGATTCCTGTGGCAAATTGCTCGGCCTCACAGGCGTTTTAGCCAGGTGGCTTTATCCTCTCTTCAATCTCACCTTTTGTTTTTGCCCCCTCCCCCACCTCCCAACCTGTCCCATCCCCGCAGCCCCCACCACCAAGAAAATAAATGAAACGACGCAGACATCTGCAGAGGCAAGCGGAGCCCCCTCAACCAGAGGAGGCCTACGGACCTGGTTGGTCTCTCCGCAGTACGTTGTCATGGCAGTGCAGAGCGGAATGGACAACACGGTAGCACATCGCTGCCATGGAATGACAATTGGCAAGGGTGAGTGAGGCCGGGAATGCGGGAACCGGAAAAAAACCAATGTTGCTCTTATGTGTTGTGTAAAAAATACAGGTAATGGAAGCTTGAGCCTGATCCCACTCCTGTGGACACGTAAGCAATAGTGGTGCATAGGCCATATAGCTGCTTAATGTTTTTTGCTGAAATCGGTCACCAAAATTGCAAATTGTCGTTGCCTATTATAATGTTATAGGATTATTTTCATTGAATTGTGATTTAAAAACTAGCAATCCATCAATTTGCTGTGTACAGTGGTGCCTTGAGATATGAGTTTAATTTGTACCATTACCACACTTGTAATTCAGACCATTCAGTTCCCAATTGAACTAAATGCAAATACCAATAAAAGAAAAAGTGAAAAACCAAAGGTGCTTGCAAAAGGCAAGGAAAATATCGACGAAAATAGCTTGTCCAAAAAGGACAAGAAAACCAATTTATAATGAATACAAACCGTGAATAACTTACCAAAACCAAAATTACTACTACTAGAAAACAGAGAGCAAATATCCACAAATGGTGAAAAAAATGGAGCAGGATCATGAACGTCTAGAAAATGGCACAAAAACAGTGGTTTGAGCAAGGCGAATTATCGGAACTTAAATAGTCCTTAAATAGGGGCTTGAATGTGATGCATGACATGTGCGCAGCTGAAGGGAAACGCCCACCGCTCAGCTGGACCTCAAAACAACAACAGACAGATCATGACAGCTCTGTCCTCCAGCTCAATCGACCCGCTTCGCTCAAAAGTTTTGTGGGTGTTGTATAGTTCAACCTTCTTACGTGGCTTTATTTGCTCAAAGGCTGCAAGTTTAGCGGGATGAAGGATCAACCCCCGGGGAAGACGGGTGAGATCTTAATGAGTTGCGGAACTTCCTCCGCCGACGCTGCATCCTCTGATGTAGTGTCGAGGCCAGCTTCGGAGGGACTTAAGTGTAATCCAGAGATGGAGGAAGATTTGCAGGTAGACAGGCCAGAATTCTGATTTGATGACTTTGTTTTTCCAGACAGACTGAGATGTTGGCTGCCTGCCTCTACTTGGTGATGGATGAGTCGAGTCACTGAAAACGCAGAGATGCTCAACGGTTTTACACAGTCTCTTGCCCAAAGCTGTGCGAAACAATTTAAAGCTTTCAATTTTCACCGGAAGGGAAAACTATATACAAGCAGCAATGTGACAGGATTTTCCCAAAATGAAAAGCTGTCTGGTTGGAAATGCAACTTCAAGATGCGTACATCCAATGCGATAATTTTGAAAATCGGAAGTGATCTGGAGAATTTTTTTTCTTTTTGTGTTATATTGCCGATTGAAAGTCAAGTCAAAAAGCAAAGCACCTTCAAATTAGAATTATTAGTTATTATTTCTCAACATATTGCTACAAAACATGCTTAATTGAATTGGCACATTGACCCCCCAAAATTTATATATACCTGTATATACAGTATGTATATGTATACAGTATATACATACAGGTGTATATAAAATATTTTTAAAAGATGGACTGGATTTATTTTGGCGGCACAGTACTTGACTGGTTCCTGCATTCACCTCACAGTGTGGAGGTAGAGGGTTCAATTCCTGCTTCAGCCTTCCTGGTTGGAGTTTGCCTGTTCTCACCGTGCTTGCGTGGGTTTTCTCCGGGTACTCTGGTTTCCTCCCACATTCCAAAAAGCTTGTCTTTGGTAACCACACTTTGCTGACAACATCTTGAGAAAGAGTCATTATGAATGGTCTAAACATTTTATTTGCGTTCGTGGGATATGAACCAAGCAGCGAATGCCACTGCTTTTTATCCATCTCATCTGAAAACAGGTCATCCATGAGGGTCGTTACCTGAGCCCTTCGGCACTGTGATCTCATTTTACATTGGGCTGGACATTTCAGGAGTGACAGCGCATTGTTATTTTCTGGATTCAAAAGTGGATTGTGTGCTCTGTTGGTGGAAGAGTCAAACAAACATGACTGCGTTAGAGGAATCAAATAGATGACTTGCATAATTAAAGAGAACCTGAATGTTGTGTTTTGTATTACTCACCCTAAGGACACAGACATTATGCTCATTCAATTGCACACCAGTGCATGGGGTCGTCCAACAAGTCACACATGCTTCCGAAATCACTCATTTCACTCTTCAACCACAAGCTGAAACTCAGTAGAACATGACATTTTGGAGATTACCAATTGCTATAGGTTTCAAGGAATAGACTGAAACCGAACACAATGTCGGTACTCATAAAGGCAACATTTTCCATCAACTTTCACATTATTGTCAGGATGTCCACGCTAAGATAGGATAATCCATCCTTTAGTTTTGTGAGCTACTCCGAGACTCCCTTCTTCGATTGGCTGACACATTACACATATCAAGTCAAGGCAAGTACAACTTTATTGTCAAATGTCCTGTATGTGCAACATACAGCACAGATGAAATTTCTTCCATCTCAAGACAACATGCAACAAGAGGAGCCGCTGCGGGTGCCCCCACCGCCATCAAAAGAACAGTTAACATATAATGACAAAATAATACAAGACAACACATAAGACACAGACAATCATGCAATCTGAACCACTTTGCTGCATACAGTTTGTTGTTTGCGGCAGTTATAGATGAAAGAGGAGTGAATCAAAGCGTCCTTTTCACCAGTGAAATTTTTCACCATCAACATATGTCCTATGAGATCATACGGGCCGATAAATCCAAGAGGTGCTTCAAGTGGGCTCCCGAAAATTACTGTGATGCTTCAAAATGTGTCACAAAAATTCGACATGAGTAACACAAATGAAATATTATTCATGACAAGATAGGTGTAGGCAGTAGGACACTTGAGTCAGTGATTGCTTTCTTGTGAATTTACGTGATGAGGATTTCAGAGATGTTTGTTCGCCCTGACCCCCCCCCCCCCCCCACCAAAATGGATTAAGAAAATTCCACCAAAACGGCGGCTACACTAATGTTGATAATCAGAGTAATCACCAAAAAAATAAAAATAAAAAACCACCCCCAAAAATGAATCACAAAACAGTCATTTGCTTATGTCAAGGCTTACGTTTGGTTGGTTACTTTGTCTGTCCAGTAATGAGTGAGTGGCTTGCTTGGTTGGTTCAGTATTTAGTAGGTTGGTTGGTTAGCTGGCTAGTTCAGTCATTGGTTAGTTAGGGACGGAATTATCTTAAACGGTATTTACTTGTTTGGTTATTAGTCAGGACAGTTGCCACTGAGTTGGTCTGTTTGTTAAGCCGTTAGTTGTTTTGTTGGTTGCGTACTGACTCTGTCCACTGTTTTCTTCGCTGGATAGTTAGTTTGTTGTTTCAGTAATGGGTGAGCTGGCTGGTTGCTAAATTTGTTTGGTTTTCAGTTGGTTGGTTCTTCTGTTTGATCGTTAGTTGCCTTCTGGGTTGGTTAGTTTGTCTGATCTTTATAGAGTTTGTTCTTGAGTCAACTGTTAATTCAGTTATTTACTTGGATCACTCATTTGGCTACTAATTATGAGTTTGGTTGGTATTTTAGTCATTGTAGGTTGGTTGGTTAGTTACTCCAGTCTTTAGTTGGTTGAATTTGTCACCAGCTTTGGTTGAAATCAAAATTGGTCGGCCGCATTAGCGTTTTACTTTATCTTGAGAAAAATGCCTTTAGTTGTTCAGAGCAGAGGTGTTTTATGGCTTCACTTTTAGCCATCAAAATGTGCTAAATGTTTACTTTTTCCATTCTCACAAAAGGTGTTACAGTCACATCACCGCCATCATTCCCTTTAATAAACCATGAACTCTCGGGGATTATTCATAGCACCAAGGTGTTAATGGAGGAAGAGTAGGTGATGGCACACTGAGGGATGCTGCACACATTGGTCCTGCCAGGGTGAATAAAGTGCACCAGATCACAGTTGGGTCCGGTCGAGTGTGTAATCAGTCGGAGGTGCGGCCTGTCTATCAAACGGCTGCCAGCCCGTCGATGCTGCTGAACGCGCCCAGATCAGTGGCCATCATGTGACAACCTCTAAATGAGGAGTTTAAATTAGTTCCACGGGTGGCGGAGCATTTCCTATGAGCTCTACCTACACACACACACACACACACACACACACACACACACACACACACACACACACACACACACACACACACACACACACAAAGCTCCATTTCCATCACCACCTCTCATTTCCCGGCTCGGACTCCCACCGCATACGTGACTGCATGATCGCAAACCATTAATGGCTCTTTTTTCACACGATATTCCAACCTGTCTGTCACATTTGCCTTCTTGTCCCCCCATGGACACTGAACATGTCTATATGGCGTCAAAAAATGTTTTGTTTTAATGTTGAAATAACCTCAAAATGGCTTATATTCAAAGTTGAAGCTTGAAAGTAAGCAAACAAGGCAGATCACACATTCAACCAACCAAACATCCAACAAATGGACAAATCAACCAACTAAGAACCAATTAATCAACAAACCAACTAATTATCAAACAAATGAACGCACCAATCCAAAAACAGACTAGATTAACAACGACTGTCTGAACAGATTAACCGGCCATGTCACTAATGACCAAACAAACTAACGAAGCTGACGATGTAACCAACAAATCAACTTATGGCTGAACAAGCTAAACAATTATTTTCTTCACTCACTCACTCTGTTTCTGACACTACCTCATGCTCTACTTCCCACAAAAAAGTATTTGAGGCAAATAGTACATTATGGAAGCGGCCCGGTGATCCAGTGGTTATCGCGTTGACCTCACGGTGCAGAGGTCGTGGGTTCGATCCCAGGTCCGGCCTTCTTGTGTGGAGTTTGCATGTTCTCTGCGTGGGTTTTCTCCAGGTACAATGATCCCTCTGTACTTTGTGGGTTCAGTGCATCACAGATTTTTTCATGCATAAAAAAATATATATATCTATATATATATTGCACGTCGTCCCGCACGCGGTCTGTCCTTCCGTCTGTCCCTTTTCAAAAGGTACCTACTTCACCGCGCCGCTGCGCGCTGCCACTGCGCGCTGCCACTGCGCGCTGCCACTGCGCCGCTCAGGCTCACTACGATCGCGCGGGCATCTTAGCGAAAAAATGTTGTCAACCCACAAGCATTGCAATGAAATTGTTAGTTATTTAGTAGAGCTAAACATCTCTTTATTTTCGCTATAAGCAATGAAGATGAACAAAAAGTTGAACCAAGCAACAACACTTTTGTGGGCCGAAGGCCCACCTTACCAGCCTTCCGCAGGAACTAGTTGATGAGCCGCCCTCCGGGCGGCGAACCAGCTAATATATAATATATATATATATATATATATATATATATTACGATAAACGAGTGATTACTGCACTGCGGTTTCCTCCCACATTCCAAACACATGCATGGCAGGCTGATTGAACATTCTAATTTGTCCCTAGTTGTGAGCGTGAATGGTTGTTCGTCTGTGTGTGCCCTGCAATTGGCTGGCAACCGGTTCAGGGTGTCCCCCGCCTACTGCCCAAAGACAGCAGGGATAGACTCCAGCACCCCCCGTGCCCGGTGTGAAGATAAAGCAGATTGGAAAATAGATGGATGGAAAATGGTACATTATGGATCCTGAAGGATTGTTATATTCATGCTAAAGTGCACAGTGCATGTATTCGACAAATGCAAACTCTTCACAAAGTTTTGTGAAAATTAGTCATGATTTCAGTCATGTTAACAAAGACCAGTAAGTTATAAAAAAAAAGTACCGGTAATCCTCTAATATCATGATCACATTTCTGTAGAAATTCATGTAACATACAATGATTAAGACAAATGTTGCAGTGACTCCAAATAAAGAGGTGTATGTTAACAACAATCACAAACTATTAACAGACACAAAATGTTCCTAGACCAGCATTTGTGTTTCTTTTCTATTTGTTACTACTGGGTACTGACCACCTTTCTAAAACCAACCAATGACCACCAATGTACAGACAAACTACTTACAACCAACCATGATTCTTAAAGTTTGTCCACATACCAGTATATATATTTTTTTTCATTCATTCATCTTCCGAGCCGCTTGATCCTCACTAGGGTCGCGGGGGGTGCTGGAGCCTATCCCAGCTGTCTTCGGGCAGTAGGCGGGCGACACCCTGAGCCGGATGCCAGCCAATCGCAGGGCACACAGAAACGAACAACCATTCGCACTCACACTCACACCTAGGGACAATTTAGAGTGTTCAATCAGCCTGCCACGCATGATTTTGGAATGTGGGAGGAAACCGGAGCACTCGGAGAAAACCCACGCAGGCCCGGGGAGAACATGCAAACTCCACACAGGGAGGCCGGAGCTGGAATCGAACCCGGTACCTCTGCACTGTGAAGCCGACGTGCTAACCACTGGACTACCGGGCCGCCCACACACACATATATATATATATATATATATATATATATATATATATATATATATAATTTATTATTTTTTTTGTTTGTTTCGAGGCTGCTTATGCATCGTCAAATTAACAGATCACAGTCTTAACAAACTGAAGAATGGATGGATGGATGGATGGATAGTAAAAACATGTCTGCCAAGTAGAAGTGATTGGCGACATTCCAACTTAAAACTCCGCTCAACCATAGCACAATTGCAGTTTGAGACACTTGGATTGACTTATTCGCAGATTACATTTTTTTCCCATATTTTTTGATTTTTTTCACATTTTTTCCCCCGCATGCTACTCGCGGGCTGCCAGTTTCCCCATCCCTGACTTTTAATATGAAAGGAGAGTTGATATTGAACCACAACCCAAAATGAATGATGATGTAAGTGAATATCACATCACACATCCATTTCTCTTGAGTTTTATTACCCAGACTCCCCTTATTGTTTTTATGTTTTCCATTTTGCAGCGCAATTGTTGGCCTTCTTTTAACAACCTCTTAAAGGAGAGTAACTTTTCATCAGCAACTGCAAAGTGAGTAAAGCACAAACAAGATCGACATTCTGCTACTGTGGGTGAGCAGGAGGACTCAGCGGTGAAATTGCGGGCCATCTTCCCAAGAAGAACTCTGCGTCTTTATGTTACGCATCAGCATGCCGATCGTCACAATGGCCGCCGCCTCACCATTAATACTATTCAGATTTCTTTAAAATCTTACATCATGTGATCTCCATAATCTAGGATTACATCAAACAGAAAAAGCAAAAAGAGGCAATCAATCTTCTTTAAAGGATTTAATCCCTTATGAAATAGACTGGATTATTTTCTTGGGTTCAGTTTTATGACTGAGATTTAATTCCCTTGGAGTTTCAGTGGTAGCTCTTTGTGTTTGCCTCACTCCTGCTCGCTCTCTCCCGCTTCCCACAAGGGGATTCTTGATTTATAGATATCATTTGACCTGTTAAGGCAACAGTCTGCCAAAAGTCCAAGATTAATTGCCAATGTCTGGGCTGACAGCGGTTCCGGCTGCTAATTTTACATGATCTATGGGGCTAATACCTGTTCTCCATCCAGGCCTGTGCCTCCTGTCAGAGGTTTGGCGAGAAACTAACCGTACGTCAAACCATCAAGCAATTATTACAGCAAGTTTTGGCACTTGGTTTGAAAACCTAGAAAGCAGCTTTCTGAGTCGATAGTGCAGATGCCTTCCAAGAATGACTTTGTAACCTAATATAACGATTTGTCTCCCAGAGATGCAAAGGTTTCGATACCTGCACATTCTTCACAGTGTCACTATCCAGTCAGGTGGTCGAAGGTCACACAATTGTGTATCAGTATCTCCAACAGGGGAAAGAGTAATGAGTCAAAAGGTTGGGAAAAACAAACCATCCCTCCCTTTGCCATCGTGCTTATCCTATTCAGGGTCACGGGTGAGCGTGAAATCTTATCCCAGCTGATTCTGGGAGAAAGGTGGACGATACGCTGGATTGGTCTTCAGTCATTCACAGGGTGAGTGGGAATTGATCTGATGCTACCTCAACCAATACCTGGCCGATGTGAAGGTGATGTGAAGAAAAAAAAAACGTGTAAACCCTCGACTGTTGTCAATGTTAATGTCTCTTCCTGGGTCAGTGCATCAAGTCCTAAAATTTGAGAAAAAATACTTGAAACTTGGGACAGATACCGGTTTCTCGGGTGACTTTGTCAAACTGGGTCAGTTTATGTTAAATAATATTCAAAACTAATTGGGTTCGGTCATTGACAAGGACAGATAATTCCTCAAGGTTAAGAATTGTGAGGGTTCAGGGACCAAGATGAACTTTTAAACTTGTCTCTCTTCGACTCTCAGATCAGAGGTCATCCAAAAGAAGAGATCTAATTTTGGCATTACCAATGCGAAAGACATCCCGCATAGTTCTGCATCAAACTGACACATCGTTGTCACAAAACTACCTGTAAACACTGAAACAGTTATTGTATCAAATCTGCCCAAATAAAAGACCAAGTGTAACTGACAATCGTGCATTCTTTGAAGAAGTGAGATTCATTTTGTTCCACAGTGAGGTGATTAGCACCCATGCTCGCCAATACATCAATTGGTACCTTCAATCATCTTTGCACTGCAGCGTCGCAAAGAATCAACATTTTGTTTGCGACATTATTAGGAACAAATGGGTCACAGAGTTTTCTGCTGTAGATGAGTTTTGCTTCCACATGAAAAGAAAACTTTCTGACCTTAGGCGGAAGTTGTTCAAATGTGTGTGGGCAGGCTGATGGAAGTAAATCATGCAGTATTCATTCATACCTGTTGTGAAAATATAACTGACCATCAAACCTCTGTCCGTTTCGCTAAATAATGCCATTTTATTTAACCCTTTCATGCACCAATAAAAACAACAACTAACCTGGTAACATGATAAACTGTCCACTGGAGTAACCACTGTCGCTGAAAGTTTTAATACAATTCTTTCCAAAATAAATCAGAACTGAGGTATGGACAAATGCATATATGCCTATTAATTTGGAGTCTGAAACAAAGGGCAAATATATTTTTCTGCACATTTTCCTAACTCCTCCCTAGAGCCACCTCCTGTATACCGGGATCAGACCGTCAAGGTCCCTACTTTCCATTGCCGCCCAACTCACTACGCAACTGAACCTCTATGCCTCCCTCACAGATAGTCAGGCCATGACAATGAGGACGATGTTACCTTTTCGGGCTGTGCCTGGCCAGGCTCGATGGGTGCAGCCCCACCTCCACAGCCGGGTCCAGAAGTGGGGCCTGTTGACCCGCATCCGGGTAAGGGAAAATGTCTTCAGAAATATGTAATCATTATCAGGGTCTTTTGAGATATGCTTTGTCAGGTCCCTCACCGAGGACCAGTTTGCCATGTGCTACCCTGCATAAAGGCCAAGACAACTGAGTTCCTATGATAATTGGGACACACAAACCAATGACTGTACCATAAATTAGGCATCTTCTCGTCTCAATCTATAACCTGCCAATCTTGCCGTGCTCGTCCAACTGTACTTTAAATATCAGTCCCATGTACAAATGCATCACCAACAGCACCAAATCTGTGTTAATCCCTGTCTGAAAATAGTAAATACTCTATTTACTGATTAAGAGACATTTTCTCTATAGTGCAGCACCATCTGTTTCAATTCATCTGTACATTGTTAGACACATGCAGTAATTACAAGAGGATTACGACACTGCGCAGGGTACTGTAAATTAATTAACTCTGATTTTGATTAAAATGTTGCCAAAAAAACAACTGGGACATGGATGAACTCTTCACTGCGTTTGCACTGACAATTCTTGGTATTCCAGACACGGTGCACATAGAGATAAAGTATTCCCAACATTGTTTTATGACAGCTGCATGTGGAAACACTGAAGCTTGAAACCCCGTGGGCGTGTTTTTAAAAGAACATTATGACTAAAAGCTGTCATGCTGCCATGTCCAATTCATAGAGGGAGCCGCACAAGTCCCCGATAACATTCCGGTGATTCATCACATACGGAAACACATGCACAGTACATACTAAGTACATGCGCACGATTCAAACGTGCTGCACAGGAAGTTGAGTGCTCAAATTTAGATTTTCGAAATCTATTTTCATTGCGTTCCAGGGTCCACCAGGTGCGGAAATGCAAATAATAGATGTAAAAGCCTCGGTCACACGCTCCCTAGTATTATCCCTGTTTTTGTCATTTGCGTTTGTTTTTGGCGACCCTGAGCGGCTTACTTACACGAGGGTAAAGTTGCTGCGCATTGGGGAGTCTACGCTCGGTCTTTTTTCACCAGCACACGAAAATCCACAAGGTTTTTCGGAGTTAATCGCGAGCGGAGCAGCTGCGCTGTACGGAGCATGGAAACGCCGCCGGAGGAGGGGGAAGCGAACCGGCGTGCTCGTCAAGCTCCGGCAGCGCGGATTTCGCACCCCGCTCCCATCGATCCATCTTGCTAATCTACGATCTCTGCCAAACAAGATGGATGAACTTCTTCTCCTCACAAAGACCAACAAAACATTTGCACGTTCTGCTGCGCTCTGCTTGACTGAAACCTGGCTCAGTGACCGCCATCAAGTTCCCGCGCTACATCTACCCGGCTTCCGCCGTCTCCGAGCCGACCGCGACACAGAGCTATCAGGGAAATCGAAAGGTGGGATTTGCTTCTATATCAACGAAGAATGGTGCACTGATGTCACGAAGCTCGACGCACGATGCAGCCCAGACCTGGAGTCGCTGCCTTTAAACTGAAAGCCATTCTACTCGCCACGTGAGTTCACCTCCTTTTTACTAGTCGGTGTTTACATTGCGCCACAAGCTAACGCTAACACGGCGATACAAACGCTAGCCGAACAAGTAAACAAACTCGAACTAAAATACCCAGAGTCACCCCTGATCATTTTGGGCGATTTTAATAGAGCACATCTTAACCGTGAACTTCCCAGATATAAGCAGCACATCGACTGTTTCAGCAGAGAAGGCAACATTCTAGACCACTGCTATCCAACAATCAAAAATGCATACCGATCGGTCGCCCGTGCAGCATTGGGTCTTTCTGACCACAATTTAATCCACTTAATACCTACATACAGACAGAAACTCAAATGTGTTAAACCGGTTGTTAAGATTGTGAAAAAATGGACAGATGAAGCAAAGCTAGCTCTACAAGAATGCTTAGACTGCACTGATTGGGGCGTCTTTGAAACTTCGACGGGCACAATGGATGAATACACAGACACTGTAACATCATACATCAGTTTCTGTGAGGACATGTGTGTACCAACAATGTCCTTCCACTCCTTCAACAATAACAAGCCATGGTTTACTCCCAAACTCAGGCAACTCAGGAAAGAGAAAGAGGCCACATTTAGAAGTGGAGATTGGGCACTGTACAAACATGCCCGAAACCAATTGACAAAGGAAATTAACATCGCTAAGAGAAGCTATGCAGAGAGGCTGAAAAACCAGTTCTCTGCTAACGACTCTGCATCTGTATGGAATGGCCTGAAAGCAATCACTAACTATAGAATGCCATCCCCCCCAAACAGTGAACAATAAGGGTCTTGCTAATGAACTAAACATGTTTTTCTGCCGATTTGAAAAGGACACCCCCATTTCCCACACACACCCACCTCTACCAGAAACCACTCTACCTACCCCCCCCCCCCACCCTCTTTTTCTCCACTACAGATCCACGAACAGGACGTGAGATGGCTCTTCAAGCAGCAAAAGATCAAGAAAGCTCCGGGGCCCGACAAAGTGTCCCCCTCCTGCCTGAAAGTCTGCGCTGACCAGCTGGCTCCGGTCTTCACACAAATCTTCAACAGATCCCTGGAGCTGTGTGAGGTCCCATCCTGCTTCAAACAGTCTACCATCATCCCAGTTCCCAAGAAATCGGCAACATCGGAACTGAACGACTATAGGCCTGTCGCCCTGACGTCTGTGGTCATGAAGTCCTTTGAACGCCTTGTGCTGAACCACCTAAAGAACGTCACTGGACCCCTGCTGGACCCTCTCCAGTTTGCCTACCGGGCAAACAGGTCTGTGGAAGACACAGTCAACATAGGTCTGCACTACATCCTCAAGCACCTCGACAGCACAGGGACCTACGCAAGGATTCTGTTTGTGGATTTCAGCTCTGCGTTCAACACCATCATCCCGGAACTTCTCACCCCCAAACTACTCCACCTCGGTGTGTCCCCTACGATCTGCCAGTGGATCCTCAGCTTCCTGACGGGACGGACACAACAGGTGAGACTGGGAGTAACAACATCATCAATACGCACCACCAGCACTGGAGCCCCACAGGGATGTGTCCTCTCGCCACTGCTCTTCTCTCTCTACACAAACGATTGCACCTCAACAGATCCAGCTGTCAAACTCATCAAGTTCGCAGACGACACCACGGTCATCGGTCTCATCAAAGACGGCGACGAGTCTGCGTACCGCCAACAAGTGGAGCAGCTGGAGCTCTGGTGCGGCCGACACAACCTCGGGCTGACCACACTCAAGACTGTAGAGATGATCGTGGACTTCAGGAAACATTCTTCTCCTCAGTTGCCCCTCACACTATCCAACTGCCCTGTGTCAACCGTCGAGACCTTCAAGTTCCTGGGAATCACAGTCTCCCAGGACATGAAGTGGGAAGTCAACACCATCTCCATCCTGAAAAGGGCCCGGCAGCGGATGTACTTCCTGAGGCTGCTGAGGAAGCATGGCCTGCCACAGGAGGTGCTACGACAGTTCTACACGGCAGTCATTGAATCAATCCTGTGTTCTTCCATCACGGTTTGGTTTGGGGCCGCCACAAAAAAGGACAAAATCCGACTTCAACGGACAGTTAGGACGGCAGAAAAAATCGTTGGCACCGCCCTACCCACTCTTGAGGACTTGCACACTGCAATAATCAAGACAAGGGCACGGAAAATCCTCAGGGATCCCCCGCACCCTGCCCACCATCATTTTCAGCCACTCCCCTCAGGCAGACGCTACAGATCCATGTGCACCAAATCCAGTAGACACTTAAACAGCTTCTTCCCTCTAGCCATTAACTCCTTAAACAGTCACTGACATAGTCACTCTTCTTGCACCACAAAATGGTACTACAAAACTACTGGTATACTCTAAAATGGTTCAATGATTTTGTTGTTTACGATGATACTAGTGCAGCGTGTTATACCGGAGACGAATTCCTTGTGTGTTCTACATACTTGGCCAATAAAGATGATTCTGATTCTGATTCTGAAAAAAAATGGATGTCAGGAAAAGTAGTGACTGTCATTACCTCTCGCTATTGTTCAGACACAGTGAGTTAACTGCTGAGCACACTTTTGCAAACCACAAATGGAACATCAACCAAGGTCGTTGAAGTGATCAAGGTCAGATGAATTACATGTGAGGAGTTTTGATATGTTGGTAAATAAAGAATAAAAGTCCTTCCATTATGCCCTGCGATTGGCTGGCAACCGATTCAGGGTGTCCCCCGCCTACTGCCCGAAGACAGCTGGGATAGGCTCCAGCACCCCCCGCGACCCTAGTGAGGATCAAGCGGCTCGGAAGATGAATGAATGAATGAATGAATGAGTCCTTCCATTAGTCTTTCTATCTAAAAGTTACCAAAAAAAACTTTTCACTGTTTCCTCATTCACTTACCGATGATGCAATACCAGGATCAACTGGGGTTCAGTCACCTTGCCCAAGGACGGGTGATCATGGTCACAGGGGCTCAGGATTGAACCCTTAACCTTTGGATTGGGGGGACAACCATTATACCACCTGAGCCATGCTAAGTGACAATGAAGTTGACCAACTTTTGCTAAGTTCTTGTCATTTGCTGCATTTCACGAGTGACTTGAAATTTTGTTTCAAACTCCAGTATCAGCTATTTAGATGCTCCAACCCCAACCCATATCTGTTGCTAAACAAAACAACACCACCTACTGAGGCTGACTGTCTGTCATAAGAGCACTCGGGTGCCAAAGGATAGCACATCCTGAGTCATACCCCTAAATGTCTGTCTTTTTTTTTGTGCATTCATGACTCTCAAAGAATGAACCAAATTGATTCCTGTTGGGAACCTCCTCTGACCACTCTGCCCTCACTGCTCATCAACATGTTTACAGTATTTACTTATTGTATCTCCTTTTTTGGTCACATAGTTGTCTCACGCATAAAGTCTCACTCACCCTTCCAGTTATCTCAGTATTGGGACCGGCAGTAGCAGATTATTATTATTTTTGGGTGGGGTGGGGAGAGAAATTCTGTGTGTGAGAGAGTGCGTGAGAGAGAGAGAGAGATAGAGATGTTTCTTGCAATGAAGGATTTTGGGTGTTTGTCTGGATGTACCTCACAATCGCTGCAGCAGCTGCTGATGCTCTTGTAAGGCACAGTCTTCTCTCAATCTGAGGTGTCACTACCCAGCTGCTTCAGAAAAGCCCCCCTTCCATGTTTTGATGACATATTGGCAGATTTGCTTGGCATCTATTGTCAAAATGCAACCGAGTACTCATTGACAGTGATGTTCAGGATCATGAGCACGTCTTTGAAGAACAAGCAGATTTGGTCAAACGTAAATTCATTCATTCATTTTCCTATCCACTTTATCCTCACAAGGGTCGCGGGGGGTGCTGGAGCCCATCCCACCCATCTTCGGGCAGTAGGCGGCGGACACCCTGAACTGGTTGCCAGCCAATCGCAGGGCACACAGAGACGAACAACCATCCACGCTCACCCTCACAACTCGGGACAATTTAGAGTGTTCAATCAGCCTGCCTTGCAAGTATTTGGAACGTGGGAGGAAACCGCAGTACCCAGAGAAAACCCATGCGGGCCTGTGGAGAACATGCAAACTCCACACAGGGAGGCCAGAGCTGGAATTCAACCCGTACCTCTGCACTGTGAAGTTGACGTGCTAACCACGAGACCACCGGGCCACCCTCAAACTTACATGTATCACGTGTACATAAAAATAAAATATCAGGGCAACATAAACAATGTTTCCAATTTCACCACCATTTTTTCAGCTCAAATACTGTCAAAAGGCTCTTCAACTTTTCATCATGATATCTTTGTTCCTCCTCATATATCAGGTGCTCACAGTATTTTGACCACCTTCAGCAACTAAACTTGTTTTGGGCGTGTTTATTTGCTTCAAGATAATAGGTCTACAAAATAGTGAATAATTTTCCAAATTAATTTGTGATAGCTTCTTAGGAGAAGAGCTTGAAATCTATCTTACATTTTTTATTTAGATTGGCCATTTTGTTTTTTTTGGCAGGTGGGATTGTTTCTTTATCACCTTTCCCTCTAGGCCCAATTCTAATACCAATTTCCTGGTACACTGTAATAGCCGCTGCCCCTGAAAGAGTTAAAGTGCTCTGTAAATATAGCTGAGTTGAGTCAGGAGGTCGGCGTGTGTCTTGGTGCTGTAGCGTCATATGCCCCTTATGTGTGAGCCTCCCCCTAAAGTTTACGGAGAATTGGTTCCCTTAAAATGGCAAATCAAAGGTGAAGGGACAAGACGAGAGGTAAGGGGAGGTTTTGGGAATGAGCCTTACTGCAGGTTTAAAACAGGTTCCCAATGTGTGGTATGAAAGATGATCTTACATTCTGCTGATGTTGCGTCTAAATGAGTACCGTTGCAGATTGACGGGTGGCCGCTACGCAATGTTATGTGCGTCCATGTTAACAGTATGTTCTGAGCAGCACCGACATTTGTTCTGTTTTGTCCTGTCGGCTTGTAATTCTTGTCGGTTTGATACATATAACCTTAAAAGTGCTTTTTATTTTGTTTTAAACTCCAGTCGTTGATTAAATACACATCGCCCTTGGCCATTGTTCATGAAAATAGTCCCTATGTTAGCAACAAGAAGCTAAGGTAATGTTTTCCTGCGAGTCTTTCCAGTGAATTCAATTCCAGGACACTGGTCACTACCGTGGACAGCTATTTAAAAGTTGCTTTCTGCTTTTTGAAATAATCTTAAAACAAACAAAAATCCTCCAATATCCTGATATACCTGTAGGTTATATGAATTTGTGCATGAAAGGGTTAATTGTTCCATGTGAGGAAACTCTTTAATATATGTTCAAATTGGAGGGAAACTTGGATCCTTTTATACCGACAGCCTATGGTGAATGTCAGTATGACTGAAGGCTGACGATGCGAGGGAAGATGAAGAGCCTGGCTAAATATCTCTGTGATGGATACAGATTCCCATGCCAAATCCAGATTGAGCCTCGCCAGCCGGAGATGCCTTTGATATGTGAACAAGGCTAATCCATGCGGTGCTGGCTGCTGCCACGTCTTCATCCTCCCAACCATTGCCCTTTCATTAACCTTTGACTCACTCCGACACAGTGTTGGGAGAGACCATAATTGTAGTGGCTCATTTGATCCCGCCAAAGTGTTTCTCACAGCTTGCTTACCGGAATCGAGGAGCAACAACATTACCTTGGTTTGTAACAGTAACACATTTGTATGCATGGATTCTTGCGGAGGTACTGAAAATGTGTGGAGTCGGTGTTCAGTAAAGATTTGCATCCAGATTTGGATTTAGATGTTATTGCAAATTTGGATGCTGATTAAGACGTGAGTGCCGATGTGGATGCGGATGTGGTAAAATTTGAATCTATGTTTTGATCTGATCTTGATCTATGTTTGACGTTTCCAATGTGGTCACATGTACAACTAAGGATATGTATACAGAAGTAAAAAGAGTTTGAATCCTGCTGTGGATGTTGCTGTAGCTACTCAGTTGGATTTCATTGTGGGATCAGATTTTGATTTCAGATATGGAGACGGAGACAGACTGCGATTGGATGGTAAAACAATGAAACGACAACACAATGAACTCTTCAGAATATTTGGAAAGAACACAATTAGTCACAGTATTTTGGTCAGTTTCCCCACAGTAAAATTTCATTTCAAAATGCAAAGGCACCAAATCAACTAGTACCAAGTCTAATATTGTGATGGCAGGATAAGGCATTTGCATAATCCACGACCTCATTTCAAAGACTTCTATTTCCTAGGCAGTAAGAGGATAAAATAGATGTTTTTTACATTTTTTTCCAAGCGTGGATCTGTTGGGACAGTAGGGCCCAAAACCCAAACTCTATTCAGTTCATAGATGAATTGGGAGCAGTATGGAGAAGAAGAGGAGGTAGGAGAGGCTGAATAGTAAATTTCCATCATTAAAATTGAAGTGTTTTTAATTGTTTGTCATGCTCTGTGCTCGTGTGAGAATACACTTCTACTCAACAGCTAGTAAGCACAGTGGACGTGAATAATCAGCTTCTCGCCTTTCAACGAGAACACCGTCGTCATTGAGCACTGGGCCCTGAAATGACCATTTTGTTGTGTAATTATCTACGATGCCCCAGAGTGAAACATCCTGGCTAGGCGCCTGTGTAGCCAACAACTTAATTAAAGCTGCACCTCACTGTGCCTTGGGAATGATCCATGCTCATAATATTGACTCTACAATGAAACATGTTATTTAAATGAAGGCTATTCATATGATTTGGACTTCCATTACGTGTAACAAATCTTCACCCGAATGTATTTCTTCTTTTAAGCATGACCAGTGTTGACCGGTTTATGATATTTGGAAGAAGTGTATATTCATATGTAGATGCAAACATGGAATCAACTTGAATAAAAATGTGTTTGCAGATCTACCGATGGGTATGGATTTAGATTTGTATTCGGTTGTGAATACAAACGCTGATTCCATTGGGAATTTATATCCAGGTTCAGCTGTGGATTCAAACGTCAATACAGATGTGGATTTGAATAATGTTGATCGGTTTTGAATACAGATGTAGAAGTGGAATCAAATTGAAATGACGTGATTGATTCAGATGTGGCATGAATGCGGAAATAGATTTGAATGAGACATTTGGACTGCACGACTGTCCGTGTTTTATGTTATGTGTTGTGTTTATTATTTTACTTTATGCTAACTGTTTTGTAAAGCGCTTTGTTACAGCTGCCGCTGTTGTGAAAGCGCTATATAAATCAGCATGTATTGTATTGTATTGTATTGTATTTGGATTCAAATGTGGATGTACAATGAACAGTAGGTACATGAATGTATTCAGATGTGGAAACACATGTAAATACCAATGTGGATTCAAAATGAATCCAAATGTGAATGCACCCAATTCAGTTTTGAATGTGGATCGAGATGTGAATTCTGATGTGGAATTGAATGACAACGTAGATGAAATTAGGTCTGTTTGGTTGTGTATTCATTGGTTCATGTTGAAATAGAGTAGATACATATGTCAATGGTTTCATGGTGTCATATGGTTTTAAATGCCAACACCGATGTGAAAGAGCATGCGGATTTAGTTGTCAATACGGATTTGCTTGCGTACTGTTTGTGGATGACCATGTGGAATCGGATTTGGATTCAAACATACGGTAGATACAGATGTGAATGAAAATGTTTATTTAGTTGTGAATATGGATATATATATAGATGTCAATTCAGATATTAATCTGATCTGATTGGAAAAATGTGCATACCAATGTATAGTCAAACACGGATACAGACGTGAATGAAAAAGTGGATTTAGTTGTGAATGGATACCGATGTGAATCCAGAGGGATTTGGTATTGAATGCACATGTGAATCCAGATGTGAATTACAGCTGGATTTGAAGACCAGATAGATTCGAGTATGAATGTGAAATGTGATGATGATGTAGTTGAGTGTAGAGAAGTGAAGTTCAAAGCCTACATTGAGGCACAGCTTACATGTTCACTGTCTAAGATGCAGTCAGATATTTAAGGAGTAGCTGTGAGAACCGAGTGAGGGAGATGTGCAAACACATCATCCTGTCTACCTCACCTGCGACCGCTCATGCCACCAGCTTGTTGTAAACACCTGTGATCGTCCATCACTGCTCTAGGCTTCAGTCCACCTCAGAGAGATTTGGCCCTGTATTTCAAATCAAAATACCAACACTTAATTTTTAACATCTGGCACTACCAGATAAAAAAAAAAAGCTTCACAGTTTGTCCATGACATCCATGTAAAACCAACAATTAAAATACCACATTAATTAACCTTCACAGTTCTATGAAAAGAACATACAAACAGCTAGTTAGTCGGTCGTGCTTCATAAACAGAAAATATCCTTGCAGTCACAGGTGATCAATGCGAATGGTTAATTCGGCGGCTGCTTTTTAATGAGACAGTCTGGTCTTTTGATGCACTATGTGGCGGGTTGTGGCAGTCTGTGTTTTGTTAATAATGTGAGACAGATGACAACAGAGAATGAAGGCAAACATGGATGGGGCAAATAAATTAGGAATCAATATAATGCATGAGATTCGCAAAAAAATGTGTTTATATATATATATATATATATATATATATATATATATATATATATATATATATATATATATATATATATATAGCGCTCAGTTGGTAAGGCATCGGTTTGGCATACAGGAGACGGTGGTTCGAATCCCGCTTGGGGCAAAAAATGAGCACATAACACCATCCAGTGTGGGTCCTTGGGCAAGATCCTTCACACTAATGCCTACCTCATAAAATGATGAGAGACAATGAAACGAATGACATGCTGGCTCAGACGTCGCCCGGCCAAACAAGGTCTGCGTCAGGTGCTGGGGAACCAGAGCACCTTGATGAAAAATGGGCTACTGGAACAAAGCGGAGATGGGCGAGATGCGATAACATGGCTCTGTTGGAATGCTACTACTCAAGCAACCCTAGTCAGAGGGGTTACATGCAGAGAATGTGGGCTAAATGGTTACTTCGAAACCCACAGTCACGGTTGGCCACGAAACAACTAGTAGCTCAGTGTTCCAACATCCACGAACGGCAACTGCTGTCACAACTTGAGATTGATGAGGTACAACGCAGGTTCCATGGTGAAGGGCCCCAGGCTGCCAGATCAGAGGAGGAGGTCATACAAGAGATTGGGAGGCAAGCCCCAAAGAATGCAGATGATGAGATTGGGTGGCCAGCCCCAATGAATGAAATGCAGAGCGAGGCAGCAACTGACCTGAAAGCTAAGATCATGGCAAGAATGAAAGCTGGGCAACCTAGAAACCTAGCAACCTAGAAACCGATTACAACGGCTAAGTACCATCTGAAAGTCTCATAGAAAGTATGAATGCAGCACTGAGGGCGATCCCTACCGTAACGATCACAGACACCAATGAGCTGATATACGCTTCAGCATCAGTGATCCTGGAGACTCTGGGCTATAAGAGCAACCATGGAAGCCATGAGATACGTTACCCACCATGGAAGAGACGGTTGGAGGCTAAGATCAAGGCGGCCCGGAAAGATGTGAGTCAATTGACGGAGGCCCAGAGAGGTGTGATGAAACGGCCGATACCCGAGAGGTACATCCAGATGACCATACCTGAAGCACTCGAAACTGCCAAACAAAGGCTCCAAGCCTTGTCCAGTCGCCTAAAGCGGTACACGAAAGAGAATGAGGCCAGACGAATAAACAGGCTGTTCGCAACACAACCTGCAAAAGTGTACGCTCAGTGGCAGGGTCCTAACAACAGAGCTGACCCAACAAGACGGGAAACTGAAAGTTAGTGGAAAGGCATATGGGAGAAGGAGGTTGCACATAACAGCAGTGCACAATGGCTGGTGACCCTGAGAGAGGAGCACAGCAACCTCCCTGAACAGAACCCAGTTACCATAACAGTGGCAGACATACAGGAAAGAGTCTCAGATATGAAGAACTGGACAGCACCAGGCCCGGACATGGTCCACACCTACTACCTAAAGAAACTCACAGCACTTCATGAGCGCCTAGCAGCACAAATGAACCAGCTGCTGAGGGATGGTACTCACCCAGGATGGCTAACCAAAGGGCGAACGATCCTGATCATGAAGGATCCCTCGAAGGGTGCAGCCCTATCCAACTATCGGCCAATAACCTGTCTCTCCACAACATGGAAGCTCATGTCAGGCATCATTGCGGCTAAGATAAGTGGACACATGGATCAATACATGAACGAAGCGCAGAAGGGCATTGGTCAAGATACCAGAGGAGCCAAACATCAGCTCCTGGTTGACAGAACAGTCGCACAAGACTGCAGGTCCCGACGTACCAACCTGTGCACAGCTTGGATTGATTACAAGAAAGCCTATGACTCGATGCCACATACATGGATCACTGAATGCTTGGAGTTGTATCAGGTGAACAGGACCCTAAGAGCCTTCGTTGCGAACTCGATGAGGAAGTGGAAAACCACACTTGAAGCCAATGGCCAAGCCACTTACCCAAGTGTCGATCAAATGTGGCATATACCAAGGTGATGCACTCTCCCCACTGCTGTTCTGCATAGGACTGAACCCCCTAAGCCAAGTAATCACCAAGACAGGCTATGGATACCGCCTCAGAAATGCATCATCTGTGCGGAGTATGGACTGGAAACCCCAAGGTCAAAATGGGAAACACCTCCGAAGGTGGTGGAGAATGACAGAGCGAAGATCCTGTGGGACTTCCAGATCCAGACTGACAAGATGGTAATGGCGAACCAACCAGATATTGTGATCATAGATAAAGGGCAGAGGAAAGCCGTTGTAGTGGATGTAGCGGTCCCAAGTGATGGAAACATCAGGAAGAAGGAACATGAGAAACTCGAGAAATACCAAGGGCTCAGAGAGGAACTGGAGAGAGCCTGGAAGGTAAAGGTGACAGTCGTGCCTGTGGTGGTCGGAGCACTCGGGGCAGTGACCCCCAAACTAGATGAGTGGTTGCAACAGATCCCGGGAACAACATCGGACATCTCAGTCCAGAAATGTGCAGTGCTGGGAACAGCAAGGATACTGCGCAGAACCCTCAAGCTTCCTGGCCTCTGGTATAGGACCCGAGCTGAATCCTTATATATATAAGGATTTTCTCTCTCTCTATATATAAATATATACAGTATATATATATATATGAAATCCTCATATATATATATATATATATATATATATATATATATATATATATATATATATATATATATATATATATATATATATATACACACACACACACAGAATCATCTGGACCCATTTGTAGACTATACATGGACTTTAAAACGATTGCATAGAAATCCAAACATTCTCTAGTGTTGCAGTCACTTGACGAAATTGAGTCAATTCAACACACCATTTTTTTTCAGTGTACACTCAGGGCCGAACATTGGCATCGAACAGCCTTGACTCTCTGGGGAGAGCTGTATTTTTAAGACCACCTTTTGACGTCCACAACCACCGCAATAGCAGCCGCCTCCTCTGTGCTCTTCCCAGTCATCTCTGCTTCACTGGGGCACATGATGGGAGCGCTTCCAGCAGTGTCCCAGGGTAACCAATCTTTGAGAGATGACAGGCCGCAAGTTCCATTTTTATTATGATTTATTCCAGTCAGACATTTTTCTGTAATGGAAATTCATCGGGAACCATCCTGACCATCTGCAAGCACCACAAGACGTGCACACCGACCCCAATTGTCCAAATGAAAGTACACATTTTTTTAATGCAAATATTTGCCAGGCTGGATGATGTCCATATTCTATATTGCACTTGTTTACCGTTTTGGACTTTTCTTTTTCATTACATGGTGCTTGTACATCAACTGCCACGTTGGTTGGCAATTTCTTGGCTATTGTTTTGGCTTTATAAACTCTGCCGTTTTGGTTTAAAAAATAAACAAATTTCAAAACAACCTTATTGGAAAACACAAAAATCAAATCATGTCAACTCAAGTTGTTGGATCGCAGTGTACATACTGTATAGACAAGAAAATAATGCACAACCATGCATACCTGCAGTAAACCCACACAAGCATAGGGATTTTTTTACTCAAAAGTGTATATATATATCTTCTTCTGAACCGCTTTATCCTCACTCAGGTCGCGGGGGGTACTGTAGCCTATCCCAGCTGTCTTTGGGCAGTAGGCGGGGGGACACCCTGAATCGGTTGCCAGCCAATCGCAGGGCACACAGAGACGAACAACCATGCACGCCCACACTCACACCTAAGGATAATTTAGAGTGATCAATCAGCCTGCCATGCATGTGTTTTGGAATGTGGGAGGAAACTGGAGTTCCCGGAGAAAACCCACGCAGGCCTGGGGACAACCGGGCCGCCTTGTATATATATACAGCAGGGGTGCCCAAACTTTTTGGATCGAAGATCTACTTTTCGATCAACTAAACTCCTGGGATCTACTCTTACCGGTGCACGCATGCGCATGCGCACACAAACACTCACGCACACACACACACACACACACACATGCCATGATGAGAAACAGCCTGAAACGGAGGTATGCGACGCCCTTTTGCAGCCTGTTAACTATCGTAGCTCACATGTACCGTTTTTAAAGTGCTTCCCTGGGCCCTCCTAGATTCCTATTCTTTGCTCGTGCCCTCGGTGAATTGTACACTAAGCAAACTCTGAATTAGAATCATGACGATAAAAGATAGAGCGCAACAGCTCTGATCACAAGCTGCAATTGCAAACTGTTGAGCGCTAACAACGTCCTGTGACGTTCCCAGCACTGCACATTTCTGGACTGAGATGTCTGATGTTGTTCCCGGGATCTGTTGCAACCACTCATCTAGTTTGGGGGTCACTGCCCCGAGTGCTCCGACCACCACCGGCAAGACTGTCACCTTTACTTTCCAGGCTCTCTCCAGCTCCGCTCCAAGCCCTTGGTATTTCTCGAGTTTCTCATGTTCCTTCTTTCTGATGTTTCCATCACTTGGGACCGCTACATCCACTACAACAGCTTTCCTCTGCCCTTTATCTATGATCACGATATTTGGTTGGTTCGCCATTACCATCTCGTCACACCTTAATTGCCGGTTGCTGAACATAAACCGGTCCGTGGGGCAAAAAAGGTTGGGGAACCTGGTTTAGACAATTAAGGATTGAGAGACCTGCTTTTGTTCTGATGAGTCTCTCTCTCTCTCTCTCTCTCTCTCTCTCTCTCTCTCTCTCTCTCTCTCTCTCTCTCTCTCTCACTCTCTCAGCAACACACATACACTCACCTGCGCGCCCATGCGTGCATGCACACACACGTGCCCCACATGGACCTTACGCGCTTGAGCAGAGTGCGCACACACTGGCCCGCATAGTAAACAACACTTCGACACAGATTTTTGCAGGCTTAAAAAAAAAAAATATATATATATATATATATATATATATATATATATATATATTTTTTTTTACGATTGTTTGAAAAAATCTGCGATGCACCGAAGCCGCGATAAACGAACCGCGAAATAGCGAGGGATCACTGTACTTCATACTTTGATGTTACGTCACTCAAAATGTTCATATTGCTTGGTTTTGATAGTTTGAATGTCAAGCTTATACAGTCGTGAAGGCTTCAAGAGTTCAATTTGACATTTCATCTTTTACATCCAGTGTGTGTGTGTGTGCGTGTGTGTGTGTGTGTGTGTGTGTGTGTGCGCGTGTGTGTGTGTGTGTTTTAGTGTGTCGGAAGTGCTCCACATATAAAGTATGAATGCATTTATTTGGAAGTTGAAGTTGTTTCAGACTGTATATTTGGTTCACTTATTTTGCAGGAGCCTTATGTGTGGAGGTGAAATAAATTTTTACTTTCCCCCATATTTTCTATATGGAGTGAATCTATTCAAGCAGTTTTCCACAATGAAGAGTTACGAGGCAGACAAGCCCGCACAGTAACGTACAGTGTAATTCATGTTGGATCAAACTAAAGCAGAAGGATGTAGGAAAATGTGATGACTTTAAACGGAGCCACTCTGTCATGAAGACAGCTGTGCCATCCCTACACCTCACTGCCATTGTGGTGCACTATCAAAATAGTATGCGTGTGTGAGGTTGTAAGGCTCATGAAATCCCTCCATCCATTTTCGAATCTGCTTTTCCTCATGAGGGTCGTGGGCATGCTACAGCCAATGCCAGATGACTTTGAGCAGTAGGTGGGGGACACCCTGAACCTGTTGCCAGCCAATCGCAGGGCACGAATAGAGACAAACAACCATTCACACGAGGGACAATTTAGATTATTCTATTAGCCTGCCATGTATGCTTTTGGAATGTGGGTGGAAACCTGATTACCCGGAGAAAACCCATGCAGGCGCGGGGAGAGCATGCCAACTCCACACCAACCACCATGTTGCCTAGCTAATGAAATGATGTTGTTTTATTTTTATTTATTTTCTGAACCATATTTTAAACCAGATTTTTCCTCAGCATGACTGCCATTTTTGGGAACTTTGGTCATGTTGCTACATCAAGCTAGCAAACGTTAAGGCAAAATTATGTGCAGGATAAATACATGACATTCAACTGTATTTGTTTTACGTTAATATTGCAGTCAACTTCAATTGGGAGTAACAGTATACAGTTTAAAGTTAGCAGTTGGTAAGTTTTTTATTTTTTTTGTTTTTTATTCTTCGATTTGTCCCAAACTGCTGCAACCATCACAAGCTAACTCGATATTTTTTGTTGTGTCCTGAAAAGCATGTAAGACTTTCAAGTCAAAGTATCACTGTAATTGTCAAGTTGTTTGTGTATATTGGCTGACAAATTCACTCACTGTCTATAGACTATATAGAGCAGTGGTCACCAACATGGTGCCCGCGGGCACCAGGTAGCCCGTGAAGACCACTTGAGTAGCCCGCCAGTGCCTGGACATTGTGATTTGCTAGTAGAAATTATGATTTAAAAATGCAAACATTGGCAGTACTGTGAGACATTTCGAAACACGATCAAAGTCTGACAATTTAAATCATCAAGTATTAAAAATAACACATCCTCATATTATTGAAGGTATTTTGGACAAATATGTTATTTCAGACGTGTATCAATTTGGTAGCCCTTCACACAATCGGTACACATGAAGTTGCTCTCACCCTCAAAAATGTTGGTGACACCTGATATAGAGTGTGTACCTGCGGTCAAATGAATGTGGTGTCAATCACAAGTGGATGTTATTCTGAGAAAGAGGCTCAGCTCAGCGTACGCTGTCATGTTCTCGGCTGCAGCGTCAATCATCGACGATGTCGGCCGAGCTCACTGTGCTCACATGCTGAAGGGTTCACCCTCATTTGTGCTCCACTGCAAATTACATAATAAACACTAGACGGCAGGATTAACTTAAAGCCACTGTGAATCATCATTTGCCTTTTTTTTCTCAATATACAGTATTATGACTTTTTCCCTCTATAAAATTAAGACTTTGTTCTAAAAAAGTTAAGACTTTTTTTCCTGATAATATTATTACATTATAGCGGTAAAATTAAGTGTTGTTTTCCCCCAATGCCTTGTTCAAAAGAATATCAATTATAAATCCTCAATATGTCTGAGAGGCATTTAAGCTCTCACCTGCAAACCAAATGACACGTTTTCTGCAGCACTCACACGCGTCTGACTCGTTCTGTGGGAGCTTAAGCCCTTTTTAAGTGGCAGTTGGATATTAAAAGCAAATCAAAATATGAATAAAACATTAGTATTTGGAGAACATATAGATACAAAGGCTGTATGTTATGTAAATATGCGAAACAAATATCATTTATATATATATATTTAAATATATCCTGGCTAAGACTGGGGGAAGCAAGGGTGGATGGTGCTCCGAGAATGGAACTCTCATTAGTTTGATATCAAATAAAAGCTTCTTTCCGGAGGGAATGGCGGCGACGTTGCCGAGCTGTGGCAAGGGAGACAGACGGGAGGGCACGTTTTGTCTTTGAAGTGGATCCGGTTTACAAGGGAACATTTTGGCCTATTTCGGGCAGCTCTTAAAGGGCACCATGAAGGAAAGGCGAAGCCAATCTTGACATTAAGTTGTTGTTGGTCACCTTTGTATTTTCTATGTATACAGTGGTGTCATTTCAATATGTTACATGACCACTGTCATAACCACAAACCACTTCTCAAAGCATGTTTCTCCACTGAAATGAATGGAAATGCCATTAAACGATTCCAGCCTTCTCCCAAAAAATAACATAAAAAATACCAGAAGTGTATTTTCAATATCAAAAAAATGTTCTCTATTATACTGCACTTTAGAACAAACATACTGTACAACAATCACATGAGTGAATTTAATGTAAATTTAAAAAAAAAACAGTTCTTGGCACGTTTATGCTGCTACTTCTATTGTGCACACCTTGGCTACATGGGAGCAGTAAATATAAGCATGAGAAACATTGGGCCCAAGTGCTCTAATATTAGCTGTTCTTCATTGGGGATAAATAATAGCCACCTGAGAGTGTTGTTATTTGTCTACATGTGTTGCTTCACTGCCTGTTTTCACATATGAGTTTTTTGAAAGGGTTATAACCCAGCAACACTGATGCTATTTGTGTACTATAGCATTTCTCATAATGTATTCACATTAGGCTAGCTCACCTAAAAGCAGTTATGTGGTTGTTTGAAATTATAAAAAATAAATTATAATTTTCTTTGGGGTTTTTTATTCTGTTTCTTTTTGTTTGACACATCTTGAAAGGGGTTCCTTTTTTCTTTCTCCATAATTTTAGTCTTTGGATGTTTTTCCCATATGTCCCCATAATGTAAAATACTCAATAGCATGAATATTATCAGAATCAGAATCAGAATCATCTTTATTGGCCAAGTATGTAGAACACACAAGGAATTTGTCTCCGGTATAACACGCTGCACTAGTATCATCGTAAACAACAAAATCATTGAACCGTTTTAGAGTAACCAGTAGTTTTGTAGTACCATTTTGTAGTACAAGAAGAGTGACTACGTCAGTGACTGTTTAAGGAGTTAATGGTTAGAGGGAAGAAGCTGTTTAAGTGTCTACTGGATTTGGTGCGCATGGATCGGTAGCGTCTGCCTGAGGGGAGTGGCTGGAAAAGGTGGTGGGCAGGGTGCGGGGGATCCAGGAGGATTTTCCGCGCCCTTGTCTTGATTCTTGCAGTGTGCAAGTCCTCAAGAGTGGGTAGGGCGGTGCCAACGATTTTCTCCGCCGTCCTAACTGTCCGTTGAAGTCGGATTTTGTCCTTTTTTTGTGGCGGCCCGTGACGGAAGAACACAGGATTGATTCGATGACTGCCGTGTAGAACTGTCGTAGCACCTCCTGTGGCAGGCCATGCTTCCTCAGCAGCCTCAGGAAGTACATCCGCTGCCGGGCCCTTTTCAGGATGGAGATGGTGTTGACTTCCCACTTCATGTCCTGGGAGACTGTGATTCCCAGGAACTTGAAGGTCTCGAGGGTTGACACAGGGCAGTTGGATAGTGTGAGGGGCAACAGTGGAGAAGAATGTTTCCTGAAGTCCACGATCATCTCTACAGTCTTGAGCGTGTTCAGCCCGAGGTTGTGTCGGCTGCACCAGAGCTCCAGCTGCTTCACTTGTTGGCCGTACGCAGACTCGTCACCGTCATTGATGAGACCGATGACCGTGGTGTCGTCTGCGAACTTTATGAGTTTGACAGCTGGATCTGTTGAGGTGCAATCGTTTGTGTAGAGAGAGAAGAGCAGTGGAGAGAGGACACATCCCTGTGGGGCTCCAGTGCTGGTGGTGCGTATTGATGATGTTGTTGCTCCCAGTCTCACCTGTTGTGTCCGTCCCGTCAGGAAGCTGAGGATCCACTGGCAGATCGTAGGGGACACACCGAGGTGGAGAAGTTTGGGGGTGAGGAGTTCCGGTATGATGGTGTTGAACGCAGAGCTGAAATCCACAAACAGAATCCTTGCGTAGGTCCCTGTGCTGTAGAGGTGCTCGAGGATGTAGTGCAGACCTATGTTGACTGCGTCTTCCACAGACCTGTTTGCCCGGCAGGCAAACTGGAGAGGGTCCATCAGGGGTCCAGTGACGTTCTTTAGGTGGTTCAGCACAAGGCGTTCAAAGGACTTCATGACCACAGACGTCAGGGCGACAGGCCTATAGTCATTCAGTTCTGATGTTGCCGATTTCTTGAGAACTGGGATGATGGTAGACTGTTTGAAGCAGGATGGGCCCTCACACAGCTCCAGGGAACTGTTGAAGATTTGTGTGAAGACCGGAGCCAGCTGGTCAGCGCAGACTTTCAGGCAGAAGGGGGACACTTTGTCGGGCCCCGGAGCTTTCTTGATCTTTTGCTGCTTGAAGAGCCGTCTCACGTCCTGTTCGTGGATCTGTAGTGGAGAAAAAGAGGGTGGAGGGGTAGGTAGAGTGGTTTCTGGTAGAGGTGGGTGTATGTGGGAAATGGGGGTGTCCTTTTCAAATCGGCAGAAACATGTTTAGTTCATTAGCAAGACCCTTATTGTTCACTGTTTGGGGGGGATGGCATTCTATAGTTAGTGATTGCTTTCAGGCCATTCCATACAGATGCAGAGTCGTTAGCAGAGAACTGGTTTTTCAGGCTCTCTGCATAGCTTCTCTTGCCGATGTTAATTTCCTTTGTCAATTGGTTTCGGGCATGTTTGTACAGTGCCCGATGTCCACTTCTAAATGCGGCCTCTTTCTCTTTCCTGAGTTGCCTGAGTTTGGGAGTAAACCATGGCTTGTTATTGTTGAAGGAGCGGAAGGACATTGTTGGTACACACATGTCCTCACAGAAACTGATGTATGATGTTACAGTGTCAGTGTATTCATCCATTGTGCCCGTCGAAGTTTCAAAGACGCCCCAATCAGTGCAGTCTAAGCATTCTTGTAGAGCTAGCTTTGCTTCATCTGTCCATTTTTTCACAATCTTAACAACCGGTTTAACACATTTGAGTTTCTGTCTGTATGTAGGTATTAAGTGGATTAAATTGTGGTTAGAAAGACCCAATGCTGCACGGGCGACCGATCGGTATGCATTTTTGATTGTTGGATAGCAGTGGTCTAGAATGTTGCCTTCTCTGGTGAAACAGTCGATGTGCTGCTTATATCTGGGAAGTTCACGGTTAAGATGTGCATTGTGCTCTATTAAAATCGCCCAAAATGATCAGGGGTGACTCTGGGTATTTTAGTTCGAGTTTGTTTACTTGTTCGGCTAGCGTTTGAATCGCCGTGTTAGCGTTAGCTTGTGGCGCAATGTAAACACCGACTAGTAAAAAGGAGGTGAACTCACGTGGCGAGTAGAATGGCTTGCAGTTTAAAGACAGCGACTCCAGGTCCGGGCTGCAGTGTGCGTCGAGCTTCGTGACATCAGTGCACCATTCTTCGTTGATATAGAAGCAAATCCCACCACCTTTCGATTTCCCCGATAGCTCCTTGTCGCGGTCGGCTCGGAGAAGGCAGTAGATGTAGCGCGGAATCCGGGTTGCTGTCACTGAGCCAGGTTTCAGTGAAGCAGAGCGCATTATGAGTACAGTCTGACACCTTGGAGATTGGCAATTTGAATTTGACCAAAACCTGCTCCAAAAATCCCATTATTGGCATGGCATAGACGTGACACCTAAGCATTTTGATGCCTGTTTAGCTTTTTTGATGGGCTTATTTTTATTTGATTTTTTGCACCACCAGAAAGGGCACTTAAAAGAAGAATGGGGCAGTTATTCACCAAAGGGTATTTTATATACATACACTACTGCCTATTTGTTAATGCAAGCACCAATGCGAATAAATCATCATGGGGTGCACATAAACGGTGCAGTGATGTGCATGAGCACTGGATATCGAACATTACGCTTAAGTCCATTTTCATGCATTTGTGGACTATCAAGCCACCCCGGGGAAGTGCCCAGAATATCTCACCAAGGAGGCGTCCAAGTCTCGATATCCTTTACCTGTTAAAATGGTGGAAACTGTTTCATAATTTCATTTTTTTTTCCTTCAGCTGAGTGATGCCAATGATTGCACCCCTTGAATTCTGCCTCGCTACAAGTGGCAACCAAATGAAGTGAAGCGGCGATCAAGACGAGTTGGATCATTTCTGTTGAATTCATGTTGTTATGCCAAAATATTAATTTTGCGGCGTTTAGTACACAGAGCTTGGGATGGAAGCGAGATGTGAATACAGAGCTTCACACTAAAAATACTCTATCCAATCTAGCACCATTGCTGCTCAGTACTGTGACATAAATCAAAGAGAGAAGACCCCAAAACCAGCTTCCAATACTCCTTCATCTGTCGTCTGTTTTATCTGTTAATTGTCAATCCCAATAGTGACTAGTTGAAACCAGCCTGCATCTTCTGTAAACATTTTGGTGAACATTAACTGTCATGCTTTACCTCATTAAACTCACTGTGTCAGCCCAAAAGTATGACACTTTGCGAAAGGAGACACCCAGACAATTAAAATGAAAGTCGACATCAGGCAAATGAAACCCTTAATCATGAGTGAAAAGGAATTATTTGCTTACTATTTGATCAGCCAGGACCGCCACTGTGGATCGAAGATGGATGCTTAACTACAATCTGATGGTTCGAACAGGCATCACGAGTGTCAAAATACCCCAAGAATCCGAGAACACTTTACATGTTTTCTTTTGCCTCTCAAGCAGTTTTGAGGAGGCGGTCCTATTTCAAACAAATCAGGCACAGTTGCCACAGTCTCCCTGTACCGGGCTAAGAATAAGTCAGGCGTTTGTTACCATGATGACTGGGACACCGCTCAGATGTTGCAATGAGACGTGCATCCCAGACTGTGAAGAAAAAAAAGTCAGCCCGTTAGATTCCTATTTTCAAAGGAATTTAATGAAAGGCGCAGTACAAGAATAAAGTTGTACTTTTGTTTTTCACTTGGTTAAAATATGACTTTCGGCCTCCAATATACTTTGACTTCAACAAAATATTATTAAGATGTTATCGTCCCCTCCGTGAGTCGTCACCTTACCGTGGTGGAGGGGTTTGTGTGTTCCAATGATCCTAGAAGCTAAGTTGTCTGGGGCTTTATGCCCCTGGCAGGGTCACCCATGGCAAACAGGTTCTAGGTGAGGGGCCAGACAAAGCACGGCTCAAAAGACCCCTTATGATGAGTAAAATTAATGGATCTCAGTTTCCCTTGCCCGGACGCGGGTCACCGGGGCCCCCCTCTGGAGCCAGGCCTGGAGGTGGGACTCGTTGGCAGGCGCCTGGTGGCCGGGCTTACACCCATGGGGCCCGGCCGGGCACAGCCCGAAGAGGCAACGTGGGTCCCCCTTCCCATGGGCTCACCACCCATGAGAGGGGCCAAAGGGGTCGGGTGCAATGTGAGCTGGGCGGCGGCCAAAGGCGGGGACCCTGGCGGTCCGATCCTCGGCTGCAGAAGCTAGCTCTTGGGACATGGAATGTCACCTCTCTGGCAGGGAAGGAGCCCAAGCTGGTATGTGAGGCAGAGAATTTCCGACTGGATATAGTCGGACTTGCCTCCACACACAGCCTGGGTTCCGGTACCAGTTCTCTCGAGAGGGGTTGGACTCTCTTCCACTCTGGAGTTGCTCACGGTGAGAGGCGCAGAGCAGGTGTGGGCATACTCATTGCCCCCCGGCTCAGTGCCTGTACATTGGGGTTCACACCGGTAGACGAGAGGGTTGCCTCCCTCCGCCTTCGGGTGGGTGGACGGGTCCTGACTGTTGTTTGTGCATATGCACCAAACAGCAGCTCAGTATACCCACCCTTTTTGGAGTCCTTGGAGGGTGTGCTGGAGAGTACTCCTACTGGGGACTCCATTGTTCTGCTGGGGGACTTCAATGCTCACGTGGGCAATGACAGTGATACCTGGAGGGGCGTGATTGGGAGGAACGGCCCCCCCGATCTGAACCCGAGTGGTGTTTTGTTATTGGACTTCTGTGCTCGTCACGGATTGTCCATAACGAACACCTTGTTCAAACATAAGGGTGTCCATATGTGCACTTGGCACCAGGACACCCTAGGCCGCAGTTCGATGATCGACTTTGTAGTTGTATCATCGGAGTTGCGGCCGTATGTTCTGGACACTCGGGTGAAGAGAGGGGCGGAGCTGTCAACTGATCACCACCTGGTGGTGAGTAGGCTCCGATGGTGGGGAAAGATGCCGGTCCGTCCTGGCAGACCCAAACGTATAGTGAGGGTTTGTTGGGAGCGTCTGGCGGAATCCCCTGTCAGAAGGAGTTTCAACTCCCACCTCCGACAGAGCTTTTCCCATGTTCCGGGGGAGGCGGGGGACATTGAGCCCGAGTGGACCATGTTCCGTGCCTCTATTGTAGAGGCAGCCAATCTTGGTTGTGGCCGTAAGGTGGTTGGTGCCTTTCGTGGCGGCAATCCCCGTACTCGCTGGTGGACACCAGCAGTAAGGGATGCCGTCAAGCTGAAGAAGGAGTCCTATCGAGCCTTTATGGCCTGTGGGACCCCAGAGGCAGCTGACGGGTATCGACAGGCCAAGCGGAACGCAGCTTCGGTGGTCGCCGAGGCAAAAACCCGTGCGTGGGAGGAGTTCGGTGAGGCCATGGAAGCCGACTTCCGGACGGCTTCGAGGAAATTCTGGTCCACCATCCGACGTCTCAGGAGGGGGAAGCAGTGCACCACTAACACTGTGTACAGTGGGGATGGGGCGCTGCTGACTTCGACTCGGGACGTTGTGAACCGGTGGGCAGAGTACTTCGAAGACCTCCTCAACTCCACCAACACGCCTTCCTTGGAGGAAGCAGAGCCTGGGGACTCTGAGGTGGGCTCTCCTATCTCTGTGGCTGAAGTCACCGATGTGGTTAAAAAGCTCCTTGGTGGCAAGGCCCCAGGGGTGGATGAGATCCGCCCGGAGTTCCTCAAGGCTCTGGATGTTGTGGGGCTGTCCTGGTTGACACGCCTCTGCAACATCGCGTGGTCAACAGGGAGAGTGCCTCTGGATTGGCAGACCGGGGTGGTAGTCCCTCTTTTTTTTCAAAAGGGGGACCGGAGGGTGTGTTCCAACTACAGAGGGATCACACTCCTCAGCCTCCCTGGTAAGGTCTATTCAGGGGTGCTGGAGAGGAGGGTCCGTCAGGAAGTCGAGCCTCAGATTGAGGAGGAGCAGTGTGGTTTTCGTCCCGGCCGTGGAACAGTGGACCAACTCTACACCCTTAGCAGGGTCCTTGAGGGTATGTGGGAATTCGCCCAACCAGTCTACATGTGTTTTGTGGACTTGGAGAAGGCGTTTGACCATGTCCCTCGGGGAGTTCTGTGGGGGGTGCTTCGTGGGTATGGGGTACCGAACCCCCTGATACGGGCTGTTCGGTCACTATACCACCGATGTCAGAGTTTGGTTCGCATTGCCGGCAGTAAGTCGGAATCGTTTCCAGTGGGGGTAGGACTCCGCCAAGGCTGCCCTTTGTCGCCGATTCTGTTCATAACCTTTATGGACAGAATTTCTAGGCGCAGCCGAAGCGTTGAGGGGGTCCGTTTTGGGGGCCTCAGTATTACATCCCTGCTTTTTGCAGATGATGTGGTGCTGTTGGCTCCTTCAAACGGGGCTCTCCAACTCTCACTGGAGCGTTTCGCAACCGAGTGTGAAGCGGTTGGGATGAAAATCAGCACCTCCAAATCTGAAACCATGGTCCTCAGTCGGAAAAGGGTGGAGTGCCCCCTCCGGGTCGGGGAGGAGATCTTACCCCAAGTGGAGGAGTTCAAGTATCTTGGGGTCTTGTTCACGAGTGGGGGTAGGAGGGAGCGGGAGATCGACAGGCGGATCGGTGCATCTGCTGTGATGCGGACGTTGTATCGGTCTGTCGTGGTGAAGAAGGAGCTGAGCCAAAGGGCGAAGCTCTCAATTTACCAGTCGATCTACGTCCCAACCCTCACCTATGGTCACGAGCTATGGGTCATGACCGAAAGAACGAGATCCCGGATACAAGCGGCCGAAATGAGTTTTCTCCGCAGGGTGTCCGGGCTCTCCCTTAGAGATAAGGTGAGAAGCTCAGTCATCCGGGAGGGGCTCGGAGTCGAGCCGCTTCTCCTCCACATCGAGAGGAGCCAGATGAGGTGGCTTGGGCATCTGATTCGGATGCCTCCTGAGCGCCTCCCCGGTGAGGTGTTCCGGTCATGTCCCACCGGGAGGAGACCCCGAGGAAGACCCAGGACACGCTGGAGAGACTATGTCACCCAGCTTGCCTGGGAACGACTCGGGATCCCCCGGGGAGAGCTGGAAGAAGTAGCTAGGGAGAGGGAAGTCTGGGCTTCCCTGCTAAAGCTGTTGCCCCCGCGACCCGGCCCCGGATAAGCGGTAGATTATGGATGGATGGATGGATGGATGGATGGATGGATGGATGTTATCGTGGAAAAATAAAACTTTATTCGAGTATGATTATGACTTTTTATGCTGAAAAAGGAGCGGCCCGGTCGTTAAGTGGTGTCTCAAAGTGCAGAGGTCGTGGGTTCGATCCCAGCTCCAGCCTTCCTGTGTGGAGTTTGCATAATCTCCCCGTGCCTGAGTGGGTTTTCTCCGGGTACTCCGGTTTTCTCCTCATTCCAAAAACATGCATGGCAGGCTGAATGAACATTCTAAATCAGGGCTCCCCAACCGCCGGGCGCGGACCGCTACCAGTCCGTGGGTCATTTGGTCCCGGGCCGCACAGAAAGAATAAATAACTTACATTCCTTCCGTTTTATTCATTTCGGAATCTGAAAGATGTTTTATTATAAAAAATGACCGGATTCTCTTTTATATGAGTCTACAGTATGTCACTCTTGATGCAGGTGAATACGCGCTTCTCGGTCACGTAATAGGTAACCGCATAAAAAAAAACGTCTTTGAAATTTTTTTTGGGGGGAAGGGGAAAAAGCCCAGCCAGGAGACAGAAGAGGAGCCTATGACTTTCAAGAAAGGAAAGGCTACATTTAATAGACAATATAAGGAGTACTATTTCAAATATGGCTTTATTTAAACAGGAGATTCACATGCACCAAGCGTATAATAAGCGGCGTTGATGAGTCATATTTTTCATGCACTTTTTATTTGTGGCTTATCTTATTTTGAAGGCACGTTTAAATGTTACCATAGCGACCAGAGAGCTGCCAGATAGGACGTTCCTCGTGTCACAAATCGTGTTTATTATTATGTTTCGAAAATACCACACTTTTCATGCAGGTCATATCATATTATATTGTTGTATCTATCCGGCCTTAAAGGCCTGTCCCTCAAAATATTGTCTGACATGAAACCGGTCCGTGGGGCAAAAAAGGTTGGGAACCCCTGCTCTAAATTGTCCCTCGTGTGAGTGTGAGCGTGGATGGTTGTTTGTCTCCGTGTGCCCTGTGATTGGCTGACAACCAGTTCAAGGTGTACCCCGCCTACTGCCCCAAGACAGCTGGGATAGGCTCCAGCACCATCCGCGACCCTTGGGAGGATAAGCGGATCGGAAAATGGATGGATGGATGGATGTTGAAAAAGTGTTTTCAAGTTAAAAAGATAATTTCTCGTAAAAACAAAAAAATAAATAAAAAATACAACTTCACCATGACAATTCCCTTTCTATTTTGTTTTCATTTTGTTTCATTTATTTTCATAGCAAAATGCGAGTGCTGTGCATTCAAATCTTTCTTTGCCAGTCTACAGATTATTGAAAGCATTGACTTGCATACAAAACTTTGTAAAACGTTGTGAAATATTGTATAAACTTATTTCCAACAGTATTCTGTCTTCATTTGACATATTTTTTTTCTTTTTTGGTCCAATCAGATTTCATCTCGTATGTGTTCTTAGGTCAGTGTTAACTTCCCAACGTCTTAAGACTGTAGGCTCCGTATAATTGAAACCACACAATAGATTTTTATTTATTTTATTTTTTCAATAATTTAAGTCATGTGAACCAATCAGATTTAAGATTTAATACACTTGGCCTACTAGAATACTTTGGGGTACGCACTTTTCCATCCTCGAACTCAGGGGTGGGCAAACTTTTTGGCTTGGGGGCCACATTGATTTCTAAAATTTGACACATGGGCCGGGTCAGCACAAGATATGATACATATAAAAAACTGCATATGTTGACAGTCCATACCAATCTACAACAGAACAAAACTATTAAAGTATTAACCTCCTTTTTTATGACAACAGTGAAACAACGATGATATATGTCCTGTATGAACGTCCACAACATACATGTGTGACAACACAAGCAACAAAGTGCAACAATAAATTGCCCAAAAACTGTTTACAACAATAAAAAAATTAAAATAAACAATCTCCCTTGCAAGGAGTCGTCGCTGTATCGAAAAAATTTAACCCCTGACAAATGGGTAATGGTAAAGTGCTTGGGTATTTGTCAGTGCCATCTCAGGTGGGTTTAGCATGCCATCAAAAGTTTGATGATCAATTTAAGAAAAAATGAGGTTGTTGAGATGGTCTGAAAAATGTATAGTGCGTGATGTGCCTTGCAGCACGCTAAAAGGACATGGGGGGCGAACTACTCAGCCATTCTTCCAATGCTTCTCCCTCAGTGGTGTACATTAGACAAAGGGAGCTTGTCACTGCTGCCGTATAATGTATAATTCAAGCCACTACAGCACTGACACAAGTGTAAATCAATGCATCTGTTCATTTATTAATCCAAAATATGTATACATCAAGCTTCAACAAAAGGCCCAGAATCTATTTATGAGACTACTGCTACATCATAATAACCATCATCACCGCATATACCACCGCTTGAATGCAATGAGCCCAAGACTGGGTGGCTGGGGCTGCATTGTAACAACCCCCGTGATTGATATCGGGGGGGCAACGGTGAATGTTGATCAAGGTGAGGCACCCATGAGGTCCTCTTCAGCCGTCTTGCCAGGGGTTCCGCTGTCATCCCCAAGCAATCTGTGCAGCCGGCAGATGGAAAGAGCAATGCTCGCAGATCTATCATGCGCCGTGCACCCCACGCAACATGGATGCCGTGGCTCCCCTTAAGTGGGAATATGTTAATGTTTGGCATTTCAGGGTTGAAGGAATCATTCACTGTTGGTGTAGTAAGCCACGGATAACCTCAACATAAATGCAGGTGAATGCATTCGAGGTGGAAAGCAGACATTTGTGCTTCAGGGTCACGTTGGATTTTTTTTTTTTTTTAATGCATAGATGGAGCTTGATCAAAACTTAATGTTTTATTTTTATAATGAAAACATATTCTGCCTTCTTTTTTATTTTGTATTATTATAATTAGTTTAACGCTTTCAGGGACAGTGCTTGTTGCATTTGACAGCTTATCATGTTATCAGGTTACAGGCTGCATGAAAGGATTAATTATATAAATTACCAAAGGACCACTTTACCAATGTTAACATTTTCAGCAGTAAAACATTTATTTGGATCCAATGCTTTTGATAGCTTCGTTATTATTCATGTACAATTAAAAACTTATCTGCGATTGGTGGCAACCGGCTTATGGTGTCCCCCACCTACTGCCCCAAGACACCTGGGATAGGCTCCATTGCCCCCAGGATTCTTGTGAGGACAAAGTGGATCGGAAAATGGATGGATAGATTAAAAACTTAAAATCAAATTTTGCCACCTGCTGCCGGCTGAAAAGGGCATCACATATGCTCACGGACGCACGGGTCAGGTAACAACCAATCACGGCTCGTGTGAAGTTAGCAAGCTGAGCCGTGATTGGTCGTTACATTAGCCCTGAGTACTGTGATGTCATTTTTAATTTGGAAAGTGAAAGACAAACATTGCAGCAATCTGGATTGTGTAAGTACTCGGTGGTAAAAAACAGATAAGGTTGTATGTTGCCCGTGAAGCCATTTGGCCTCGACGCATAGAACAAGAGCCCTGTTGCTTTTGAAAAACTTGACTGAAATGACTGAAATGTTTCCAAACGTGAAATGGTTTGATTGATCATATGATGTTACAGAGCTACAGTTCAGCAGGCGCAATTCTCCACCCACTGCTCCTCCAACACAATTTGTAGGGTTTTTTTTGCTTTCAATTTATGAACCTTGTTCATTTTAAAGAATATGCAGCAGAATAATCTGAGCCATCCTGCACATTAAGACAATTAAAGATCCATTTTATCATAGATGACAATGTTACATTCGATTACCTCTGAATCTGTGGGAACGTGTCTCATATCCGAAACAGAAGCGGATCCCACAAATGTATTCATTTTTCATTCATTCATTTTCCAATCCGCTTTATCCTCACAAGGGTCGCGGGAGGTGTTGTCTTCGGGCAGTAGGCGGGGGACACCCTGAACCGGTTGCCAACCAATCGCACGGCATACACAGATGAATAACCATCTACGCTCCCCCTCACACCTCGGGACAATTTAGAGTGTTCAATCAACCTGCCTTGCATGTTTTTGGAAAGTGGGAGGAAACCGGAGTACCCGGACAAAACACAGACAGGACCGGGGAGAACATGCAAACTCCACATAGTTCAGGTCAGAGCTGGGAGTGAACCCGGTCACCGTGAGGTCGACGCGATAACCACTGGACCACAGGGCTACCCATAAGCTCTTTAACAAAAAAATAATTAAAGAAAAAAGCAAGACCGACAAAGTACAACAAATGACACTGGTAACAAAGAACCAGGAAAAAAACAAAGATGCTGAAAAAAGGCAAGGACAAAAGTACAAATTTAAAAATAATAACTAAATAGGACAAGGAAAAACCAATTGAATAAACCAAGATAAACAACTCCCCTCCGTGAACCGTCACCTTACCGTGGTGGAAGGGTTTGTGTGTCCCAATGATCCTAGGAGCTAAGTTGTCTGGGGCTTTATGCCGCTGGCAGTGTCACCCATGCCAAACAGGTTCTAGGTGAGGGACCAGACGAAGCACAGCTCTTATGACGAGAAAAATTAATGGATCTCAGTTTCGCTTGCCCGGACGCGGCTCACCAGGGCCCCCTCTGGAGCCAGGCCTGGAGGTGGGGCATATGGAGGGTGTCCATATGTGCACTTGGCACCAGGACACCCTCGGCCGCAGTTCGATGATTGACTTTGTGGTTGTATCATCGGATTTGCGGCTGCCTGTTTTGGACACTCGGGTGAAGAGAGGGGCGGAGCTGTCAACTAATCACCACCTGGTGGTGAGTAGGCTCCGATGGTGGGGGAAGATGCCGGTCCGTCCTGGCAGACCCAAACGTATCGTGAGGGTTTGTTGGGAGCGTCTGGCAGAATCCCCTGTCAGAAAGAGTTTCAACTCCCACCTCCGGTGGTTTTCGTCCTGGCCGTGGAACTGTGGACCAGCTGTACACCCTTAGCAGGGTCCTCGAGGGGACGTGGGAACTTGCCCTACCAGTCTACATGTGTTTTGTGGATTTGGAGAAGGCATTTGACCGTGTCCCTCGGGGTATTCTGTGGGGGGTGCTTCGGGACTATGGGGTACCGAGCCCCCTGATACGGGCTGTTCGGTCCCTATACTGCCGATGTCAGAGTTTGGTTCGCATTGCCGGCAATAAGTCGGAATCGTTTCCACTGAGGGTTGGACTCCGCCAAGGCTGCCCTTTGTCGCCGATTCTGTTCATCACCTTTATGCACAGAATTTCTAGGCGCAGCCGAAGCGTTGAGGGGGACCGTTTTGGGGGCCTCAGTATTGCATCTCTGCTTTTTGCAGATGATGTGGTACTGTTGGCTCCTTCAAGCAGGACTCTCCAACTCTCACTGGTGCATTTTGCAGCCGAGTGAGAAGCGGTTGGGATGAGGATCAGCACCTCCAAATCTGAAACCATGGTCCTCAGTCGGAAAAGGGTGGAGTGCCCTCTCCGGGTCGGGGAGGAGATCTTGACCCAAGTGGAGGAATTTAAGTATCTTGGGGTCTTGTTCACGAGTGAGGGCAGGAGGGAGCGAGAGATCGACAGGCGGATCGGTGCAGCGTCTGCTGTGTTGCAGATGTTGTATCGGTCTGTCGTGGTAAAGAAGGAGCTGAGCGAAAGGGTGAAGCTCTCAATTTACCGTTCGATCTACGTCCCAACCCTCATCTTTGGTCACGAGCTATGGGTCCTGACCGAAAGAACGAGATCCCGGATACAAGTGGCCGAAATGAGTTTTCTCCGCAGGGTGTCCGGGCTTTCCCTTAGAGATAAGGTGAGAAGCTCGGTCATCCGGTAGGGGCTCAGAGTAGAGCCGCTTCTCCTCCACATCGAGAGGAGCCAGATGAGGTGGCTCAGGCATCTAATAGGATGCCTCCTGGACGCCTCCCTGGTGAGGTGTTCCGGGCATGTCCCACTGGCAGGAGACACCGAGGACGACCCAGGACAAGCTGGAGAGACTATGTCACCCAGCTGGCATGGGAACGCCTCAGGATCCGCCAGGAAGAGCTCGAAGAAGTGGCTGGGGAGAGGTAAGTCTGGGCTTCCCTCCTAAAGCTGCTGCCCCCGCGACCCGACCCCGGATAAGCGGTGGAAAATGGATGGATGGATGGATGGAAGATAAACAACTGGCAATTTCAAACAATGTTCAGACTTTTATTATTATTCCACTTGATCATAAAATCAGAAGAAGCCTATTAATTTTGTTTTAATCGAATATGTTTGATAAAGACTGCTTTTTTCCCCTTGGACCATGGTTATTAGAAACATTTTTTTTCCGTATGGCATAAAATGGTCATATTTCCCAGGTGAGCTGAGCAATATAAACTAAATTAAAGCCTTCGATAACACAAACCAAATATGGTTCATGCAGCAAGAAACACATTCCACCGTTCAAGGTTGAGCTTGTCACTATAGTCAAAGCCTCATTAGGCAGCAGAAGGAGAGGGTGGCAGCGGCGGTGGGCGGCGTGCCCCACCACAGTCCATACTATTGTCATGAAAGTTATCTGGTTGGCTTTCCCCATCGGGTCATGGGCTAAGATAGTGATCTGAGAGGCAGCGCCTTGATAAAGATCACACATTGACTGGCTGGGACATCTCTCCCTCCAAGGATTTAATTGAAGTCAAGCAACTTTGAAACAAAAGATGACCTCATCGACTCTTGTTTCAGAACCCCTTCCACCTCCCCTATATGCATTACTGAACAACATGAAAAAATATTGAATAATGCCTTTCTTGTACGGTCCATTTTTTTCTCTGAAATATACACTATAACTTCAATCAACATTTTTTTTTTAAATACTGTCCCTTTTTAAGCACACTTCACACAAAGGCCCCAAAATCTGAAATTCTCGATAGCCCAAACTGGAACTTTCATGCTACATGATGCCCAACGTCTGTCAGTAAAGTTGTACGATTGGTGTCACCAAAGATATATTTAAAACACAGACGACAAGATTCTCCTTTGAAGTAATCCCCCTGGATTCTGACGCTTGCCTTTTTCAGCCATCTCTGACATGCCTTCATGCACACCTGAAAAGATTCTGTGTTCTCCAGGATCGAGATGTCATCCACGTCTTGAAAACAGGTATCCTTGATGATCCCTTTGATCTTAGGAAAGAAGAGAGAAAAAAAAATCCACAAACAGCCGTGTTGGATGAGTAGGGCGGTTGCGATGTTTTTTGTGGCTTTTATGACCCCAATCCTCAAACATTATTGATGTACTGCAATCCCAAGTTGGTTCTATCGCGGAATCCTTCCATCCGTCTCTGACTTGCACTTTGACCGATGAAACTGACTGGAAATTAAATAAATGACATATCTGAGTTTGTGGCGGCAACTAAAGATGCTAGAGAAGGATCTGGAGTCGCAGCTTGGAGTTGAAGCGGATTACGTGGGACAGGAGAAGTGAACTAATCTCTTTTCATTAATGGACGCTATAGCTTCATGTTTGCTTTCAAAACTTAGCTTGTAGCAGACGTGTGCACATTTTCAGCATGACGTCTCTGATCCACTGGTGAAAGGACACTTTGATCCTCTCCTCTTTCATCTATAACAGCTTCAGAAAATAATAATAAGATTGCACCACTGTCTGTGTCTTATCAGAATCAGAATCAGAATCTGAATCATCTTTATTGGCAAAATAAAATACAAAATACAAGAAAAACACTGCCCCCGATATTTGCATGCCGCACCTCTGGCCCTCGTTAGTGATTTGTTACCTGTTTTTCAAACTTGAACCATCAGTACATTGGCGCCTTTTCTGTCTGGTCTACATTGAATTACCATGTTGCAGACTTTGCGGACGGCCAATGTCGCCTGGGCGCAACGGGTGTTCTCAACTTGTCTTTTGTTGCTCAACCGCTGTTCCCGAATTATTCATTCCCCTTTTGTGACCGAGTTTCGCCTTCTCCCCTGTGGTCGCCCACCTGTATTGACGTGCTAATTGTGGACTTCAACAGCCCTCCGGCCAGATGGCGGGCGCCTTTGTGTGCAGGCATTTGGGGGTGCTGGATATGCACCCAAACGCTTCGATGTGCCCAAATAAATGAAACTTTAAACATGATACAATTTTGCTCATAGATTCCTCTAACACCGGTATAACACGCTGCATTAGTATCATCGTAAACAATGAAGGACATTTCGTAATGTAAGTGAACCGCAGTGCAGTGGTACCACCCAGTGACAACTGTGAGACAATGTGCAAATAATGTGTTGTGTTGTGTTATTTTTGTTATTTTGACTTCATCACTTTCCTATATTTCATTCTTTTACTTCTTCCTTTCATAACTTTGCTGCTGTGAATGTCTCCATTGCGAGACTAATAAAGGTTTTTCATTCTAATTCTAATCTTATTTTATTTTATCTTAACAAGCCAACTGATGTACCATCTCCAAAATATGTAATGCATCATGTAACTGGCTGCACACCACAGATGTACTGTATCTTTACTTCTTGTGCGTTCAGTAACCGGGTCCTCACATCTCTGCTCAACTTAGACAGCCAACTGCATCTGTCGGAATTGTCAAGCAAAGTAAAGGCTGACATCCACTCAGGCTGATATCAGTACTGTCATGTATTCTCTCCCAATCTTAATTGCCAATTGTTTGCAGCACACGGCCCGCCTGCCCTGTTCCCAATGGAGTTCAAGTGTGTCCCCCGCTAAGTGTGAAACGCGTCATGTTGTCTTAGAGTGCTGCTGTCAGGGCGGGACAAGGAGCCGGTGATTGATGTGTTTCCCAGAGTCTTCCACCAAGTTGCCCTGCACACCAATAATGACACATGATGGAAACGCCTGTCAGCGACCCATGAGCGCGAATGAAGACGGATGGCGTCTGGGATGGAAAGTGAGTTCAGTCGGGCGCTAAAGTTGCGAGCGCTTTAGGGAGATAATCTGCTCGCATCATTATCAGGTCGTCGCGGATTCTGGATGGCATTTTCGAAAAAAGATTGCATCGCTATCTTCTCTTGTTGCTTTAAAACATGTCAGAGTTTGACCTTAAACTAGAAACCCTCAGAAATTATGTGAATGCTGAGAGGAGCTGTCACTGAGGCAAAATATCAATTAAGGAGCTCAAGTGCGGATGATTATCAACCCCCCTCTCCGACACTTAAACAATACATTTAAATTATTCAGCACAGTAGCATGGTATTCCCAAATGGAATACATTGTGTATGTGACATGAGGTGTAACCACCTCGTGTCTTCACCGCACATCTACTTTGTAAACAAACACACAGTACAGCTCAGCATGAGCATGAGCATGAGCCTGAGCAGACATCATGGCAAGGCACATGCTTTTGGGATTATTAATTGAAAATGGCATCACAAGAACCTGCGACACATAAACATTAATTTTCAACATGGCTTTTCCTGAACAGGGTTGCTGGGGGTGTTGGAGCCGAACGCAGCTAAGTTAGGCCTGAACTGGTCACCAGTCAGTCGCAGAGTACAAATAGAGATGCACAACCACTCACACCCACATTTACACTGTCACTGAGTAGGAACAGTTCCTACGTTGCCCACACACAAGTCAGGCGAGTGTACAACTATACCATCAGTGACTCTCACTTTAACATTCAGTTTTCCTTATATTGTACATAGTTGCTTTGAGAAACTTTGACTTTTTTAGTTAATTTACAGCTGTTATTTTGCAGCATTGTAGCCGCCATTTTTAATCTGTTTCTGTTCACACAACAGATGAGCACTTTTATAATTCACATTTGTTTACCTTCTGTGCTCAATGTGAACTGCACCGTGACTTTAAAACTAAGGTACATGCTGAACCATGATATTTTTTGTTTGACCCCATAAGCATTACACTTCTTAATTCTGTGCATGTTTTGTTAATGTCTTAATATGGAAGGGAAGAACATGCATCGAAACAACACAACATCAGACTGCAGCGCAGCAGTGACTCTGAGTTACAGAGAGTGCTACGTACAAGAAGAACCTAGTGCTACTTCAACAAGTTTAAAGACAGCTGTACGTTATCTGATCACTTGAAGAAACATCCGGTAAATCTCCATTATATGCTGAAAAAAATTCTCCAGTTCACCTACTGCAAACCTGCTCAGGTTTTTGGTTGAATTTGAATGATAATCTGCATGATTAAAAATGGGGAATACGATGGCAGCCTTGATATCTTAAACTATCCTAAATTATATTTATTCTTATATACACTGGAAAGGTGGGTTGGAACGATGGAAGACCAGTTTGCTCGTCCACCTCACAGTGCAGAGGCGCAGCGTATGATTCCTTACTGTGTCGAGTGCATGGTCTCCTTGTGCCTGTGTGGGTTTTCTCCGGGTACAGCGGGAGTTGGGGGGTTTGGGGGGGGGTGTGGGGGACAAAACACCAATAGCTCTCGGTAATAAAGCAAAACAACAATGATTTTTCAAGCCTTTGGTGTGACCGATGCCCATATCGAATGATGGCTGATTGGTTTCAAAACAAGGAAGCTGAGTTGAGGTCAAAATTCTTCTGTTCTGCCACCTTGCCTCTGAGTGTAGCAGGTAAGTATCGAAAAAGGCAGGCAAATGACACGGGACGTGTCAAATGTTATTTCACACCATGCAGTGAGCCTCAAAACATATATATTGTGTCATAATGCTAAATAATGAAGTTTAATACGCCCATTGGCACCGTGAACGCCAGTATTTCACACAACAGTCTAGAGTGCAACCAACGCAAGATAAGAGCAGAGATAGTGTGAGATAGGTCCAAAGTTAAAAAAACAAGTTTGTGGTAACTTCAGAGTAGGGGTCACCAACCATTTTGAGAGTGAGAGCTACTTCATGTGTACTGATTGTGTGAAGGGCTACCAAATTGATACACGTCTGAACTAACATATATAATATTAGCATGTCTAATTTTGAATACTTGCTGATTTAAATCTTCAGACTCTGATCATGTTAAAGATGTCTCACCGGTGTTTGCATTTTAAAATATAAAACTGCTTCAAACAACAAAGCGTGTGATGGAAAAGTGGTTACGACTGAATGACTGTCCGTGTTTTATGTTATGTGTTGTGTTTATTATTTTACTTTATGTTAACTGTTTTGTAAAGCGCTTTGTTACAGCTGCCGCTGTTGTGAAAGCGCTATATAAATCGGCATGTATTGTATTGTATTGTATTGTAAAATCAGAATTTCCACAACAATCCTAGCAAATCACAATGTCCTAGCGCTGGCGTGTCAGTAAATGTTGCCGTGTTATCATGCGTCTTTCACCAGCATCTTGGTCACCAATCCGTCATTATCAGTCTATTATTTCAAGCCGACCAAAACTGTCAACAACCGTATGTCACTCCAGCATCGTTATTTTAACCATGTTTCCAACATTGCTCGACAGGTCGTCACTGCTACTCTAGGATCGTCAGATGATCTTCATTTTCTGCGGCCTCGCCAATCGGCCCGAATATAAGTATAAGTATATAAGTATATATGTTTTTTGCATTGAAATAAGACTGAAAAAGTGGGGGTCGTCTTATATTCGGGGTCTAGACATTATACTCATTCACGACGCTAGAGGGAGCCAGATATCAATGAAGCGAATGCTGAACGTGACTCCCCAGGCCAAAGTGAACCCCTGCCATGAAGAATAAAAATAAAAATAGCGGTAGCACGAAGAAGAAAAATAAAAAATAGCGGTAAGAAGGAAAAGAGAAAAAATAACACAAGAGATAACAGAAGATGGCGAAACGTAGTGACAATCTGGAGAAAAGTGGGTCGAAGATCGGGCTGGTTAACCGGCACCTGAGAAGACGTCCTGATGTAATTTACATTTCAAAAACCAGAAGCCATTCATTTACAAATGTGATTGACTTCAGATTTGAATGAGGCAAAATGACATTCATTTTCTCTCAAATATATTGTTCTAATGTTAATTATTTGTTTCAGATGTACTGTAATTATTTTCTGTAGAAAAAATAATTTGCTGTTCAAAAAGTATTTTTTCAAACTTGAGTCTTGGAAAGAGTCGTCTTATAATCAGGGCCGCCTTATATTCAGGCCAACACGGTACTGAACTCACTACTTAATCCATCAGACGAATGTATTACAACCAGACGCAAGACTCGAAAGATCCGTTAGTATTGACCTGATTAGTCACAATTCTGGTGACTGACGAAAACCCTTTGTTTATTCCATCATTTTAAAAAAGTTTCCCATCCCAGTCATTCGGCATTCAGCAAAAAAAAAAGAACTTGGCGTCCGACAGTGATGTAATTACTCTTATTATATGTTGCTTTTTGATCTCTTTCTATTGTCTGTGCTTCCAAAACATGCCAAATCAATAATTTGGTTTGCAGAGGGGAGGATTAATATTTATGTATGGCCTTTATTAATGTGTTTGGATGGCATGGGGTTAAAAATACACACGGCGTCAGATGAAAGGCCGATCTGATCGTGGTCTGAAGATTTTTTCCTACCCCTGCTGTGAATTTGAGGCGCCTCGTACTAACACGTTTTTCAATGCTGGAAGAATTAATGATGTTTCTCATCACTAATGGATTACTTACTTCATCCGTTACACCGTTGTCACCATCACACGCACACCAACGCGCACACTCATTCTCAGAGGACGCAATGAAAAAAAATTTGGAAACATACATGGAAGACAACCCCCCCACACCCCCCCACCGCAAAATACTAACACACATACACACTCCAACACACTTCTAATCAGCTCATCATGACCCGGGGAATCCCTGCTGGAGGCGATGGGATTCATTGAGACTTTTCCACATTTATCTACGCCATCACATGTGTTCTCTCCACGCTCTCGCTGACGACAACTTGGAGCAGGCGATTGTCTCCGCCGAAATGATTCATTGTGCGTCAGCTGTACTGAGATGGCACTGGCTGGCCTTCCTCTCTATCACCCTCACGCTCTCCCTTCCTTGCAATTTTAAGGTTGAGCCGGATGATTTTAATTTGTCAAAACTGTTTACCGACACGTCGGCGAAGCTATTACTGGTGTGTCACCAGAGAGTAGATAGGTAATGAAAAGCATACAAATGGCAGATTGGGGGACGGGGAGGGGGATGCGCTCACCCGAGTCATGTCGTTGGGCCTCTCATGGAAAATAAATAATTAAATACATAAATAAAATAAAGAAAGGACGAAGCTGGCAATGATTTATTATTCAATCTTTTCTTAGGAATCAATTATGCGGAAATGCTAATGGCGGACATTAAGCATTTCTCCCGTTGCAATGAATAATTCAAATATGTATTGTCTGCGAAGAGGGGGAAAGTCAAACACGACGTTGTCCTCGACACAAATGCAGACAGGAGCGGACGAGGCTTAATAATTAATGTCAACATGCACACAAGTTGAGCACAATAAACAATGTAGGCTTTCATTGTTAGTGCAGACACAGCTAATCGACGAGATGCCTCCAACTTGGATGCACTCGACCAGCTTGATATTTACCGCGCCATCCCCAAACAAAATGGCTGCATTCTTGAGATACAATCCATCGTTCAGCTAATTTTTAGGGGGGCTTTTGAGCAAAAAAATGTAGATACAATCACTGTATGGTAGCAGTGAGCTCAACTAAGTTCACAATGACCAACTTTGGTAGCTAGTGAAAAAATCTTCAAATCAGAGTTCACAAACAGTTTGAAGCTGCTCACAATTGACTTTACTGACAAACTAAGCATCGAACAAACAATCACGCAAAGCTAAGTGTGACCTTAATGCTAGCACATAAGTCATGGGCTAATGAATAGCATCTGAACTTGGTCTACAGGTAGTCTATAAACTTTCCCAAGTCCCAAATATTGCTTGTATTCGGGCCTGCAAAAACCACAAAAAGGCCTCTTTTTCAACCGGAATATTTGAATATCAATCGCATATCAGAATACATCTGCTAAAAGGAACATTCGCTTGTGTTCTGCTCTATTTGCAAGGATTCTTGTTGTTTTGAATACAGGAAGTACAAGGGACTTGTATACACGGCATCTGGCGAACAGACATGTCTATGAATGGACTAACACTGGCCATCGCCGCACGTGAAGCCCCTCGGTCAGTGAATCTAGCTTGACTTACCAGAAATACACATGCAGAGGTTAACAAACATGGAAAACCTCAAACGCATCATAAAACCACAATTTAGGAGAGAGGAAACACGCTACTTTATGAGTGTGATAATATATATGAATATACTGAACCGGAAATTACATCTCATTGCGTTATGATGTTTGATCAGATGGGGATATTCCAACTGATCAGAATTACCATGTTTGCGCCTCTGCCCTTCTCACTCTGTCTTTCTCATGCATTGGACCTTAAGTGGAGTATTAACTGAAGGGAAACGTAGTCGGTGTCTCAGTGTTATTAAAATGTGCCTAAAATCTTGCGCTCATCAAGTGCGATCCGTCGTCATGCATAATATCACACAAGACCTCAATTCAGTGGGCTTTATAGGATTAATTTTGCACGGATTGGGTTCATATTGTGGCTATTTTAGTGGCAGATTACAAAAGAGGAATTTGTCTTAAAAAGAGTGAGGAGAAAAAGAATACCGTGTAAACTCCCATTTTTCATTGGGGGAGAGGGATTGGCATCAATAAAAAAGAAACGTAAGTGACTGACATGCCTGACATCCCACGAAATGTTAATATTTGCCTATTTAATAATTAAATATACCACACACTATCATTCCAAAGCACCTTAGTATCATTTCACACTCATTTTTCAACATTAACCAGGCTGGAAGGGTATATCAAGGCATCACTGTATTTGTTTGAATACCACTTAGGCCATGGATATAAAACAATCCAAAGAAAACCCCTGGGCAGCGAAATACAGTCAAAGTCAAGTTTCAAAATAATCCTTTTGAAAGACTAATCAATCCCAGATGCAATGTGCAGAGAAGAGAGGAAGAGGCGAAGCGGTGTCAGGGGCCTGAGAAGTAACTTGGCCACACACAAACATGCAAAACACACACACACACACACACACACACACACACACACACACACACATACCCGCACACACACACACACATACACGCACACACACACACACGCACACGCACACACACACACAGGAGGACAGCAAGGACGCGTCTGGGCCGCGCTCATCATTTAGGTCTCGCTGGGAGGAAGCCGCCACACAAGTCGAGGAGCATTAATGTCACTTTGGCCATCACCGCCACTTAATTACACACCTGATAATGGCAGCGCCCTTGTGTGTGTTTGTGTGTGTGAGTGTGTGTGTGTGTGTGTGTGTGTGTGTGTGTGTGTGTGTGTGTGTGTGTGTGTGTGTGTGTGTGTGTGGCGGAGATATAACATACCTCTTGGGTGTGATACTTCATCCATGTTATTATATCATCACAGACCACAGTTAGAGATCGATAAAGCATGAAATAATTGACGAATCATTAGACAAACACACACCATTCACACCACACTTGCCTTTACAGTGAACGGCCTTGAGGTTGCAGTTCATCATTCATTCACCTTGTTTTTAGCTGATTATTTAGTTTTATTTCCACTTTTTTCTTGAAGCATTTTGTATTTAATATACAAAGATTGCCTGTTTATCACAAGAGTAACGACCCAAACCCAACTGAGATAGGTGGAAAATCTGTGATCGAAACACCATTGAAAAACAACCCAAAAATATTTTAACTTATTAAAACATACTTAACCATAGTGTAAGCATGTCTTGTTTATGAAACGTGTTACACTGGATGCCCTTGCAATGGCTAAATAGCCGTGTTTAAATGCCGTTAGCTTTTTTATTTATTTATGATATATTAAAAAACAAACAAACAAACAAACAAACACTATTCCAACATAAATATTTAAAAAACGTTTTCCCATCTTTAATGTGAACGAAAACCTACACTGCATTGTGAGGGGATTTTTAAAAAACAGATTATGTGATTGCAAACGCTCATAACTTGTCACGTTCTGCCCGAAGCGATAACGATCGCTCCGAGCAGAACAAGGAACTAAAGGATTGGATCCCCGGAAAAACAGACAACGAAAGAATCTTGTCAAAGAAAAGAGTGTCTTTAATGACAAAAACAGAAAGAGCCCGACAGGGAAAAAACGGTAACACAAAACGCTGGTCAAATAAGGACCAGGAATAACAAAGAAGGAAACTACAACTGAAAACGCTCGCGGAAAACAAGACGACGCGAGGCGGGCCTGAATTGGCGGAAATACAATTAATACAAAAACTAGAAGCGAAACGCGAATAACAAGAGTAATCGGCCGTAAGGCAAAAAGGCAACAGGTCGAACGACAAATAGCGAAATCGAGCGCGAGAGCAATATGGCACGGCGTGGAATTCTCCGGCAGTGAGATGACTGCCGGAGTCTCTAAATAAAGGGGGGTAATCAGCCCGAAATTACGGGCAGGTGTGCCGATGGCGGAGGAGAAAACCCGCCACCTGCTGGCGGACACGCGACGTGACATAACTGAGCTCTGGCTATTCATAATAACCAAATTACATTCAAACTCCTGTTGAATGTGGGTCAGCAAACATCCACCACAATTTCCGACCATGTTTGCTTTCTGTCAGAAGTCTGGAGATTTTGTGCTTACTCCTATTTGAAACTGCTCTTAAAAAAAAAAAAAAAAAAAAAAAAAAAAAAGCCCAACATAGATCATTTAAAAACGTTTTCCCCATCTTCACTGTGAACTAAAACCTGCACGGCATTGTGAGGGGATTTTTGAAAAACAGATTATGTGATTGCATACCCCCATAACTGAGATGTGGCTATTCATAATTACTATTTATAATTACATATTTCATAAATACGGCTATTTGAAACTGCTCTTAAAGCTTCTCTGATGGTATCTTTTGGTAATGAGCGGTGTTGCGTTTGTGTGTCTCGAGAGTTGAAATCAAATGCCATGAAAAATGTTTTAATAACACGCTGTATTAGGAGACTCAAGCGGGTGATGGCCATTTTTGAGTCATCGAATCGTAATGCATTTTCCCCACTGTGTTTGGGAGATTTAAAGTATGTTTATATTTAATATGTTTACATTATATGTTGTTTAGGCAACATAGCTTTCCCATCTTGATTAAAACCCCATCCATTCCAACGCCAGCTAACTCAATCGCATACTTTTGTTCACGTGACTCATCAGATGACGCCGAACTCCCCAGTGACAAGTGCTTGGTGTTAATTAGACAAGGCTAAATGCGTCGGTCTGACAGCCCTCACTAATTGCATTGATGTGAAGGTCCCGTGGGCTAGGCTTGAAAGCAGAGGCTATCCTATATTCCTATATATATATATATATATATATATATATATATATATATATATATATATATATATATATATATATATATATATATTGTAGCGGCAACTTACTATCCTTTTGTCGCTACGTCAGCAGGGCATGTAGGTTTTTGACTCGTGCTTTTCTTCGACGGGCTTTTCCTTTCCAAGGCGACGACAAGGAATACACGAGGCCGCCGTCGTTGATCCAAAAAAAATGAATCGCTTTATTTTCTTGAACACAAATTAAGGCTTTATCAAATGAATTAATAAAACTTCTACAATACAATTAAACGAAATACAAAATCAGTTCCCATAAAGTACGAAGTACGGTCAAAAAAAAGGTGTTGCTCCATGCCCTACTGTCTTCCTAATGATGTTTACATAAATCTAGCCTCTTAACAGACTAAAAACAGGACAACCAATGGAGCTCAGATACTTCGATAAAATATAAAATATAAACCAAACGCCTTGCATTCATTCATTCATCTTCCTAACCGCTTGATCCTCACTAGGGTCGCGGGGGTTGCTGGAGCCTATCCCAGCTGTCTCCGGGCAGTAGGCAGGGGACACCCTGAATCGGTTGCCAGCCAATCGCAGGGCACACAGAGACGAACAACCATTCACACTCACACTCACACCTAGGGACAATTTAGAGTGTTCAATCAGCCTGCCATGCATATTTTTGGAATGTGGGAGGAAACCGGAGCACCCGGAGAAAACCCACGCAGGCCCGGGGAGAACATGCAAACTCCACACAGGGAGGCCGGAGCTGGAATCGAACCCGGTACCTCTGCACTGTGAAGCCGACGTGCTAACCACTGGGCTACCGGGCCGCCCCGCCTTGCATCTATTAAATTCTAATTTTTCAAAAGGCCGCATTTATAATTTAACCAAATTTTCCTTATGGCTCAAACACACACATCTATCTATCTATCTATCTATCTATCTATCTATCTATCTATCTATCTATCTATCTATCTATCTATCTATCTATCTATCTATCTATCTATATATATATATATATATATATATATATATATATATATATATACACACCCTCTGAAGTGAGAATGAGATTTGAGGGTTGGGGGACGTCACCTATTCCACACAGATGAAATCTGTGTGGAATTTGTCTCAAATGCTGAGAGGTGTGTTGAATGGTCGCCACTAGATGACAGAGGATTGTAAAGCGTGCCCTTCTTATCTATTGCTAGGGCATAGAGGGAAAATGAAAAGCTTACACGAATGGCCAACATTGAAGCATGCTGCACCAAGCTTGACTGATATTTGAAAGATGGCTGTTGTATTCTTCACACCCTGAACAATTATTTCTGGCAAAACTGAACTTTTGGTAAAGCTTATAAATATTCATGATTCAAAATCTTTTTTTCAGATAAATGAAAATAGCTTGGGAAAATGGCCTCTTTCTCCTTACCAACTCAAATTATCTCGCAACCATGGTAATAGGCTGTCAAATGTTTTAAAATTAAAATATGTAAAAGGGAACCTAAACATTATTATATCAATTCATCAGTATGGGTTGATGATAACTAATGGTTTGGATATACTCATGAATACCGAGAAAGTTTTTCCAAAATATTTGCATCTCTCCAGTTAACATTTCCATGCAGGTAGAAGAGCTGTGGAATGTTAAAAGTCTCACACAGGGCACCACAAATGTCAACCCTCCAAAGTCAAGGTGTTTTTGGTAATATTACACATGTGTAAATGTCAGCAAAACTGCGTAGCTGTTGAGTGAGTGTTGTCTGTCCTATGCAATCTTGTGATAAGAGACGATGCTTCCTATGCTTGTCGCCATCACGTGTTCAGCAGATATGTTGATGCGGTATCAAATGCGTAGGGAAGGCGTTCTGTACGTTGTTGTCGTCTCCTCCCGCGCTGAGATGAGGCAGCTTTGACGGATGAAGACGAGCGCGCTGGCTGTCTTCCATGACCCCATCTATGAGATTGAGTCTGATGTTCATGCACGCCTCAGCTCGGCATTGTTGTCCACAATGGACAAATGGCCCCGCTAAATGAAAAAAGCTGCTCGTGTGCACCTTTTATACATTTCAGCAGTCACATTCTGGCTCTCAAGACAGTGTTAAATTATGATATTTTCAGTGCTGTATTGTTTGGGGATGAGAAAAGATTTTCTTTCCGTCAAACTACATGCTCAACAAATTTGTAGTGCACAATAAGAAAGTCCATCCAAAGTCCCCTCCGTGAGTCGTCACCTTACCGTGCTGGAGGGGTTTGTGTGTCCCAATGATCCTAGAAGCTAAGTTGTCTGGGGCTTTATGCCCCTGTCAGGGTCACCCATGGCAAACAGGTTCTAGGTGAGGGGCCAGACAAAGCACGGCTCAAAGACCCCAATGATGAATACAATAAATGGATCTAAGTTTCCCTTGCCCGGACACGGGTCACCGGGGCCCCCCTCTGGAGCCAGGCCTGGAGGTGGGGCTCGTTGGCAGGCGCCTGGTGGCCGGGCCTACACCCATGGGGCCCGGCCCGGCACAGCCCGAAAAGGCAACGTGGGTCCCCCTTCCCATGGGCTCACCACCCATGAGAGGGGCCAAAGGGGTCGGGTGCAATGTGAGCTGGGCGGCAGCCAAAGGCGGGGACCCTGGCGGTCCGATCCTCGGCTGCAGAAGCTAGCTCTTGGGACATGGAATGTCACCTCTCTGGCAGGGAAGGAGCCCGAGCTGGTGTGTGAGGCAGAGAATTTCCGACTGGATATAGTCGGACTTGCCTCCACACACAGCCTGGGTTCTGGTACCAGTTCTCTCGAGAGGGGTTGGACTCTCTTCCACTCTGGAGTTGCTCACGGTGAGAGGCGCAGAGCAGGTGTGGGCATACTCATTGCCCCCCGGCTCAGTGCCTGTACATTGGGGTTCACACCGGTAGACGAGAGGGTTGCCTCCCTCCGCCTTCGGGTGGGTGGACGGGTCCTGACTGTTGTTTGTGCATATGCACCAAACAGAAGCTCAGCATACCCACCCTTTTTGGAGTCCTTGGAGGGTGTGCTGGAGAGTACTCCTGCTGGGGACTCCCTTGTTCTGCTGGGGGACTTCAATGCTCACGTGGGCAATGACAGTGAGACCTGGAGGGGCGTGATTGGGAGGAACGGCCCCCCCGATCAGAACCCGAGTGGTGTTTTGTTATTGGACTTCTGTGCTCGTCACGGATTGTCCATAACGAACACCTTGTTCAAGCATAAGGGTGTCCATATGTGTACTTGGCACCAGGACACCCTAGGCCGCAATTCGATGATCGACTTTGTAGTTGTATCATCGGATTTGCGGCCGCATGTTCTGGACACTCGGGTGAAGAGAGGGGCGGAGCTGTCAACTGATCACCACCTGGTGGTGAGTAAGTGGTGAGTAGGGGATGATGCCGGTCCGTCCTGGCAGACCCAAACGTATTGTGAGGGTTTGATGGGAGCGTCTGGCGGAATCCCCTGTCAGAAGGAGTTTCAACTCCCACCTCCGACAGAGCTTTTCCCATGTTCCAGGGAAGGCGGGGGACATTGAGGCCGAGTGGACCATGTTCCGTGCCTCTATTGTTGAGGCGGCCAATCTGAGTTGTGGCCGTAAGGTGTTGGTGCCTGTCGTGGCGGCAACCCCCGTACTCGCTGGTGGACACCAGCAGTAAGGGATGCCGTCAAGCTGAAGAAGGAGTCCTATCGAGCCTTAATGGCCTGTGGGACCCCAGAGGCCGCTGACGGGTATCGACTGGCCAAGCGGACCGCGGCTTCGGTGGTCGCCGAGGCAAAAACCAGAGTGTGGGAAGAGTTCGGTGAGGCCATGGAAGCCGACATCCAGACGGCTTCGAGGAAATTCTGGTCCACCATCCGACGTCTCAGGAGGGGGAAGCAGTGCACCACTAACACTGTGTACAGCGGGGATGGGGCGCTGCTGACTTCGACTCGGGACGTTGTGAACCGGTGGGCAGAGTACTTCGAAGACCTCCTAAACTCCACCAACACGCCTTCCTTGGAGGAAGCAGAGCCTGGGGACTCTGGGGTGGGCTCTCCTATCTCTGTGGTTGAAGTCACCGATGTGGTTAAAAAGCTCCTCGGTGGCAAGGCCCCAGGGGTGGATGAGATCCGCCCGGAGTTACTCAAGGCTCTGGATGTTGTGGGGCTGTCCTGCTTGACACGCCTCTGCAACATCGCGTGGTCAACAGGGAGAGTGCCTCTGGATTGGCAGACCGGGGTGGTAGTCCCTCTTTTTAAAAAGGGGGACTGGAGGGTGTGTTCCAACTACAGAGGGATCACACTCCTCAGCCTCCCTGGTAAGGTCTATTCAGGGGTGCTGGAGAGGAGGGTCCGTCTGGAAGTCGTGCCTCAGATTGAGGAGGAGCAGTGTGGTTTTCGTCCCGGCCGTGGAACAGTGGACCAGCTCTACACCCTTAGCAGGGTCCTTGAGGGTATGTGGGAATTCGCCCAACCAGTCTACATGTGTTTTGTGGACTTGGAGAAGGCGTTTGACCGTGTCCCTCGGGGAGTTCTGTGGAGGGTGCTTCGTGAGTATGGGGTACCGAACCCCCTGATACGGGCTGTTCGGTCACTATACCACCGATGTCAGAGTTTGGTTCGCATTGCCGGCAGTAAGTCGGAATCGTTTCCAGTGGGCGTAGGACTCCGCCAAGGCTGCCCTTTGTCGCTGATTTTGTTCATAACCTTTATGGACAGAATTTCTCGGTGCAGCCGAAGCGTTGAGGGGGTCCGTTTTGGGGGCGTCAGTATTGCATCCCTGCTTTTTGCAGATGATGTGGTGCTGTTGGCTCCTTCAAACGGGGCTCTCCAACTCTCACTGGAGCGTTTCGCAGCCGAGTGTGAAGCGGTTGGGATGAGAATCAGCACCTCCAAATCTGAAACCATGGTCCTCAGTCGGAAAAGGGTGGAGTGCCCCCTCCGGGTCGGGGAGGAGATCTTACCCCAAGTGGAGGAGTTCAAGTATCTTGGGGTCTTGTTCACGAGTGAGGGTAGGAGGGAGCGGGAGATCGATAGGCGGATCGGTGCAGCGTCTGCTGTGATGCGGACGTTGTATCGGTCTGTCGTGGTGAAGAAGGAGCTGAGCCAAAGGGCGAAGCTCTCAATTTACCGGTCGATCTACGTCCCAACCCTCACCTATGGTCACGAGCTATGGGTCGTGACCGAAAGAACGAGATCTCGGATACAAGCGGCCGAAATGAGTTTTCTCCGGAGGGTGTCCGGGCTCTCCCTTAGAGATAAGGTGAGAAGCTCAGTCATCCGGGAGGGGCTCAGAGTCGAGCCGCTTCTCCTCCACATCGAGAGGAGCCAGATGAGGTGGCTTGGGCATCTGATCCGGATGCCCCCTGAGCGCCTCCCCGGTGAGATGTTCCGGTCATGTCCCACCGGGAGGAGACCCCGAGGAAGACCCAGGACATGCTGGAGAGACTATGTCACCCAGCTTGCCTGGGAACGACTCGGGACCCCCCGGGGAGAGCTGGAAGAAGTAGCTAGGGAGAAGGAAGTCTGGGCTTCCCTGCTAAAGCTGTTGCCCCCGCGACCCGCCCCCGGATAAGCGGTAGATGATGGATGGATGGATGGACATTAAGAAAGTAAAAGATCAGTTTTAAGGATCATTTCTGGTGGTATTGTTTGGTAGACCGTGTTTTAAAAGGAATGCTCTCATATTTCTAACACTATTTGTATTGTAGAGTTCAGCAGTGTGCTGTTGCACCCTACATACATTCGATGAAGCATACATTTACAAAAAGTTTTCTAATATTCATACCTATATGCAAAAAACAAAACAAAACAATAGAGTAAAATACAATATAATCCAAGCCCCAAAACCTTTAACAGTGTATTTCTTTTTCCTAATGTTTTTGTTGTGACTGTTCCTCTTAATGTTTCAGTTGCTATACAGTTGCAACTGTATAGCTGGGTCTCTTGTCTGCTTTGCACTTTTATTTTGTCATTTTGGCTTGATGCCTCACAGTATATCAAGTTGGATGATTCAGGACATACTTTCAGTACGTTGAGCTTTCGAGTGTCAGCTTTTCCGTGTCTTCTACATCCTGTCCTGCTCTCTGTAGTTACTTTGTATTTTCATTGATGAAGAAGTTTACTTTTCAACTCCTGGGTCCGAATATTATACTGCTCCTCATGTGACAGTTTCTTTTAACCATAACGTTTCTCAAGCATTCGGTAAAGGCTCATCTTTTAAACTTGGTTGTTTTTTTTTCCGTAAGAAATACAATAATGTCAGTGTTTTTTTTGCACTGGTTGTCAAGTCCCTCCCACCCCCTCCAGCCCGCCCTGACAGCACTTGGTAGCTCCTTCAGCCAGAGACTGTTACACCCGCGCTGCAAGAAGGAGAGATACCGACGCTCGTTCCTACCGACTGCTGTCAGGCTGATGAATAAAAAATAACAATCATAATAATAATAATAATTAAATGATGTGAAGGAAAAATTGTAAATAGTACTGCGATTTATCCATTTGTGTTCATATTGTATTTAATTGAAAGATGTGTGTTGTTTTTTTTTCTCTTTCTCCTTTCTTCTTTCTACATACATTCTTGCTGCTGGAGGCTGTAAATTTCCCCATTGTGGGACGAATAAAGGATATCTTATCTTATCTTAAATATGATGATACTGTTTGGGGCAGCACATTGGATTTGTGGTTTGTACACCTGCCTCAGCAGTTTTGAGGTTCAGGGTTTAAAACTCAGTGTCCTGTGCAAAGTTAGCCCCTTCTCCTCGTGCGCGCAGAACAAAATTGTCCATAAGTGCGAAATTGTGTGTGAATGGTCCGTTGTCGATATATGCTCTGTGATTGCCTGGCAGCCATTTGGGCTGAGAAAATCTCTGGCTCACGTATGAGCCGAACGAAAACAAGTGCTGACCAAAATGAATGGATGGGTGGTGTATTGTACTGCAATTTTCAATGTGGTGGAAATTGGGAAAAAAATACAAAACACTGGACCTAGGTGAAAATGATAAAAACCCAATGAAAGTATGTCCACTTGAAGCATAGAAAATACACATTGTACCCATTCATCCATCCACGGCGGTCATCTTTGCACCATCCCAAAGGGGATATCTTTTTGCAATTTCCTTTATATCAATGCTTCTCAATAATTTTCTGTTACCCCCCGCCCCTCCGCCACACACACACACACAATAAAAGAACCAATTCACATGCACCCCCACTCTCTGCCGCCATGATAATTATTATTTGACTATAAAATTGTAATAGGTACACGTCTACATTACATTGTATCCTTATTAAGATTAAAGAAAAGAAAAAAGAAAAAAATAGTTCAGCTTACAGCAAAGAATAACTTTATTAACATTTTTTAATAAATCTGTAACGGACAAGATTTTAATTGTATCAATTTACCTGAAATAAGAAAAATCCTTGTTTGAACATTTTTGACCAACTTATTGCAACATTTCATTCTGAAAATGAAATTTAATAATATCAATAAATAATAACAAATTCAAATTCATTTCAGTAACATTACCTCAGGAGCACACTATATAAAACAATTATTTTTTTTTTTTTAAATCAAAATGAGGAAGTCAGGATAAATGGCTACGATGAGCATGTTTTGCAGTTTCCCAGCGGCTTATCAGTGTGATTGAGGCGTAATGTCTTTTAGTGGCGCCTTGATTTATTTGGCTTCTTGCTGTCCGTGGACAGCATTTTTAGACACGGTAAACACACCAGTCTTTCCTAGTCTCCCACTGTAATCACAGTGATGCCAAGTGCATACAAAAGTTTCGTCATACAGTATTTCCTTGTCTGAACTTTCAGATGACTTTCTTTTGTCTCATTATCTTCATCTCTCTGCGCATTTATTTTCACCTTGTCTCTTGAGGGTTTGTTTCCTGCACTTCATGTCGCCTGCTCGGTGCAAAAAAAAAAAAAAAAAAAACCCCAACTAACTCATAAAACTAAAATGTCCTGCGCACTTGTGGGTGCCACTGCCAACTACTGTAGTGGATGTGCAAATACACTTTATTCTAGTCTCTTCGGCAAAAAAAGCATGTTCCCCAGAGTCACACGCACCCCCCGGGCCTCACATCGTGTCCCCGCCCCAATATTTGAGAAGGGCTGTTTTAAATATACTTTGTATGTCCTTTCCCTGTGCTGAATTTCAAAGGAAAGAGGGTTGCCGATTCACTTATCTGGAAGTCAGCTGCTTTCCGCCCCAACAATGGCACAAATTTCCTCTTCTACCTGTGCGGGTCCAGTTAAATACCAAAATAAAGAAAACTCTACCGATGTGCACAGTTAGACTGTGCTTCGTGCTATACATGGCGCTGGATGTGTAGCATGTTGCAGTACATACTGAAAAGCAAAATATGAATTTATGCACTGACTGAGGTGTCTAGAAATGGAAAGAAAAAATGAAATCCTCATTCAGACTGTCTAATCTGTGCCTATCAAATGGTGTAATTTCTGTTCCGTCCATATAATTCCCAAGAGTAATGATAGCACACCGCATGGGCAAAATACACAAGCCGCACAGGGTACGCAATGTTCACCAAAATGAATGAGCGAGGGAGCGAGGGATGTGTTTAGACATGAAGAAAAAAAAAGGAGCTGCTATCGGATGCATTTCAGACAGCATGTAACCCAACAGGATGGCTTTCCTGTTGAGAGGCCGCCTTGACCTTTTCAGTATGCATCAGCAGATTGCATCTCCCGTCCCAAAACCAATCAGCAGAGTAGAATTTCCAGGTCAGTGTGGCCACCTCAAAGTAAAAGGTCATGACGGGAGTGTCCGCTTTTACAGAGCCTTCTCACCTCAAAACTGTTCTCGTAATGTAATATTAAACTGCAAAAACATCTTAGTGAGGTTTTATTAAACTGCAAAAACATCTTAGTGAGGTTTGCTGGATCAGTATTACAAGCAATATTTGAGGCTAGCTGAATAAATCATGTGTACTTACGACTGTGAAGGGAAATGCATAACATCCGGCATTTGGTACAGCTTTCAGTAAATATGACTTTTAATATATCGGTTTAATAACGTTTAATATACCGGTACCCGTTTATTTTATACAGTATCAATTGCTGGAGTATAACTGTGAATAAAAGCCCCCGGTCTCTGATCCTCATTAGGGTGTGGCAGAGTCTCTCCTAGCTCACATATAAACCTATCCCACTTATTTTTGGCAATGATAAGCCATCAAAATTAGACATTTATGCTACTGTACAGTCGAAAACAGTTGGGTCAAAAATAGAGCTGTCAGTTTAGTGCCTTTTTATTGGCAATAATTGCAATAAATTTGAACGGGATGAACATTTTTCTCGCGAGATTAACGCGGCACACGTCACAGTGGATGCTACTTTGCTCCATAAATAAACCAAAAACAAAACAACAAGCGCGCTGCACAGGTACACGCACGTTTGTTTTGCCAGCCACGGCAGCACGAGACACCGAAAACGGATACTTAAAGAGTTTATGAATGGAAAGTTTACTTTTAAAAAGTTGCCGGACTGTTCCACTGACAAGACCAAAGTTACCTACCTGTATGTTTTGCAGTCGTAAACTGAGCTATCATCATAGCACGTAGAGTCTGAAATACCACTTAATGGCCAAGCACACAGCTGACGCGAGTACTCCGCCCCTTCCTCTCAGACAGACAGCTGTGGATCATTTCAAAGCGAAGAAAATGGATGAGATGACGAAGAACAAATTTCCTGAAGCCATAGCTAAATGTATGGCTACTGCATGCAAGCCTGTCAACATTGTCCACAGCTCGACTCAAGCTGAAATTATTCGCATTACATCAAACGACTCCACAACGGATTGCCAGCGAGAGCCTCCATTACAAGCTGTGTATAGAGATTGTACGTAGCGGAGAAGCTAAGGTACACCAAGCGGGAGAAGACACTGTTTTCGGGAGAGAAACAAGAATAAAGAGCAGGTAGCCTGACGTGATTGTTACTTGTTTAGAACTATTTTGTGTGGAAGGTTACAGTGTTCCGTGTCCATATAAATAAAGCGAGTGGAGCTTCTCTGTGTTCGTCTGACTGACGGTGCGCTTAGGCACGTCGAGAGTTCAGCGGTGCAGTCGTAGCGACCATACTAAAAATAAAACGTCTTTGGCGTCGTCAGCGAACCAAGTGTAGTCATCCGAAATGATGTCTACACAAAACCGTAACTATAGAGAGACTTCCGCGCAAGAAGGACCAACAGAATCAAGATAGCCTGGCTGTTGTGTTCAAAGCAAACTTGAGGAAAACGAAGTATGCAACCATGGCTTAAATCCACTACAGGCTGACTACTCGTTTATCTTAGATGTGCACTTTATAATATTATATTGCTCTGTTTTGATTCCATTAAAAGAGCTGTTAAAGCAGCTGTGTGACAAAATATTTTTTTCACTGTTGTTGATGGATAGTAATATTGTGTGAGAGATTATGTGTGAATAACTGCTCCAAGGGAAAAATGTTCATGTAAAATTGAAAATCGAAATTGTTATTTGAGTAAATATTTGTATTTTGCACATAGAAAACTGATTCATGATTCCATGTTCATGAGAGCATTAAAATGGGGAAAAATAGGACAAAAAATATAAAAAGAAATTCAGAAACGATAAAAAATGTGTGAGCAATCACGATGAATTGTTAGTGAATTTGGGTTAATTATGACATTTGCATTTTTAATTAGATTAAATATTTTAATCATTTGACAGCTCTCGTCAAAAATAACCCTAACACGGGTCAAAAAGGGACCGTCCAACACTGAGTCAATTTGACCCACATTTCTGGATTGTTTTGCACAAAAATTGTGCAATCGTTTTTAATGAAACAACCTCCATAAAAATATGAAGGTTGACCCAAGTGGAGATTCAATCACTTTTCATCCCAAATTGTTGTTTATTAATTAATTTATTTTTTACCCACGTGTTTTTACAATGTACCTGTAAGATAATGAGCCACCGAGAAATAAATTGGGCCGACTAAATTTCTGCCATTTTAAAGTGAAGTGGAGATATAAATTCATATGTTTAAGATATCCAGGTCAATTCAGCTCAACTCTTTCATTTGTTTTGCACAAACCTACTCCCACAATGTATCATTTTGGACAAAACAACCCAGAAAACGGCATCGTATGGTACAGAACAACCCCCCATTTTTTTTTTTTTTTGCACCCCACTTGTCTACCCTTTTTGACCCAAATTGGGTTATCTCTTAACCCAACTGTTAATAGTTTCAGAGGCAAGTTTCTGCTTCCTATAGGAGGGCAATAGTTCACTGTACTGTAGCATATTTAATTCTGCGGCTGTAAGGAATAGCTCCAGCGGGACTCAAATGACAAAAAAGAGGAACTAAAATCCACCAACAAAAGTGTATTCTTTCCCAAAGAACCCATGCATTAAGGGCACCTGGGAAGTGATTTTTCAAAATATGTCTTCTTTAAGTCTTGGGGGAGCTTTATTTATCCAGCATACTTAATACACAAGGCAACTTGGTGTGCTTCTCACAAACAAAAACGCAACACCTAACAAGCACGAACAAACAAAACCGTTCGCGACATTCAAAAGCCAAGCAGAGAAAACGTAGGTAACATACATAGACAACGAAAGGTAACATACACAAATGACCAGAACACCATTTGAACACATTAACAGAAAACTTTAAAAACATTTAAAAGTTAAGAAAGTCATAGTCACAGTCATCTGTCTCACAGTGCAGAGGTGCAGTGTTCGATTCCTATGTGGGTTTTGTCCAAGTACTCGGGTTTCCTCCCACATTCCAAAAACACACATGCAACACTTTCTAAATGATCCCTAGGTGTGATTGTGAGCGCAAATGGTTGTTGATCTATGTGTGCACTGTGATTGGCTGGAAACCAGTTCAGGCTGTACTCCGCTTACTGCCCAAAGACAGCTGGGATAGGCTCCAGCACGCCCACGACCCTCGTGGATGATAAGCAAATTCTAAAATGGATGGATCTTTATCAAATATATAGGAGGGGGCAAAAAGCAACGTTAACCTGGATTGAAAAGCATGTTGGTCAGGTGACACACTCCATCGACAACCTGAGCCTAAATGGTTCAAGCATCCTCATGTTGATGCGATGATAGCACAGACATAGACAGTTTGTTCATACATCCTCTCTGCTTGGCACTTCTGATCAAGAAGCTTACTTCCAATACTCTTGGTGCTGGATATTTAATCACCCAATCAATCTTACCTGCTCCAATAGAATTAGCTAAGCTGGCATTCACGCTAACGGCACACGGCAAACACTGTTGCACAAATAAAGTACAAAGTAAAACAATATCTCAAGCTTTAATGGTGTGTCATCACATTATTAGACCATATATGGCATACGATTGTCCAAAATGTTTCCAGCCCATGATTGATTAATGATGTAACTAGGAGTGTCCCAAGACTCGTATGAACAAACACTGCCTTTGCACTCTATAAAAAATGATAAGCACATCAACATTAATGTTTGTGGCGATGAGAATGCATTAGGGTTTTACAACAAATCGCTTGTTTCAACGGGGAAGGCTTCAACGGTCGACAAGGATTTACTTTTATTGCTCTTTGTGTATAATCTTGCTCTTTCTAATTGTTCACTGAAGCATCATTTCTGTCTGTTGTGGATTTACCGAGATGTGTAGGATTCACATTATGGCTCCATGGGTCCTTAAAGACGCATACAGTCAGAATGAATTGCTTTTGCTGATTTTATAACTTATAAACACGTTATTTTATGCCACTTTTAACATTTATTTTGCCAGTCAGGCTATACAGTATATCATGCAGGGGTGTCAGTCATCTAAAGCGCATTGGTGTAAACATTAAACACGCATACATCAGTTTTGTGAGTTAAACAAGTTCCACAGATGACTAAAGTGATGTACCCACCGACCAATAAACGCAAATGATTTCTTAAAAATGGCTGTAGTAGGGCTATTGCTCAGCATAATCTTTTAGAAAAAGATGATGATCGGAAATGAAATGCTCAAATTTGGCCTGTTTACCAGCCTGCTTGTAAATCTCATCTTATTTTGCCCCTTGTCGCCAGCTGTCCTGTGATTCTTCGCGTTTATACAAGGCCTCATTAGAAGGTTGCTTGACTTGACGTAACCACTTGTTTAACCCAAGTAATGTAACTCGCGCATGTTATTCACACCTCTAGGAAATTGGTTGGACACGTTTGCCTGTTGTCTCTTAGTATTTGACTCAAATTTCTAGGTTCACTGTGTATTCTGACAAGCATTAACAGAGACAACAACAGCACTCAGGCACAAAGCGAACTCAGGACTGAACGAATAGCAAGCGTAAGCGAGCCAATTGGTCGAGGAAACCCAAAGGAAGAGGGCGGGGCCCTGCGGAGACACATCAGACAAGGGGCCGATGGACCAAACAAATGGGGCGAATACATGCGAGCTGCTAGCAACTCACAACGGGGAAGTGATTACAAAATAAAACAGGAAGTACTTTTTACACGGGGGGGAAAAAATGACAATTAAATGCTCAGAGCTTCCAATCGTGTAATAGTATTTTTGTGACACAACGTAGCTGGGGTTGTTTTCACATCTGGCCGAGGGGATGCTATAGCCCCATCAGAAATCTGTGTTGCAGCAGTTAACCTCCTCCAGCATTTTATGGGATACTTTAAATTATATTAATTAGGGCTGTCAAAATCGATGCCTTAATACCGCGTTAACTTCAATTCCCTTTATTCCCAGTAAGTTCTGAATTTTTGCCAATCCCCATAATTTAGGTTTTCGACTCACGAAACAGCAGGTTGTAGACGAATCACAGAGAGATCATCAGAGTACTGCAAGAACTGGATTTGGTGTAAAGTTCCACCTCGAAGCCGTGCCAGATGGTTTATTGAAAACGGCAAAGTGATTTGCATGTGTTGACAATGTGAAATGAGTTATCAGAGAAGTACACCAAATTTACAAAACATTTCAGCAAAGTATACAAATAGTGTTCATCTTAGGACCACTCCTCTATCTCAGCAACAGAAGACCACATTGAATTGTTTACGGCGGCAACGTCTGACCAGAGCTACCAGCGACACTTTTTCAAAAGCAGTTGGTAAATGTGTGGCCACATCTTGCAGGCCGATTAGCATTGTGTAGGACGTGAATTAATTTGAGTCACATCCAAAAGACACCAGATATATTTTACCTTCAAGAGCCACCACTGCAGCCACCATGCAGCATTTATTCCAGAAGGAGGAATCTAAAGTGGAGGCGTCAGGGGGAGTGACAAGGACGATTAACTGGTGATTATTGGACTTTGCTCAACGATGTGAGTTACCTCAGTCTCGTTGCACATTATTTTGACCCACAATGAGAACTTCAGTCACACGTTTTAAATGTTATGCAGACTGACTTGATGCACTTCGCCAACACATAGGACATTAAAGGTACAGTCAGCACTGTCTCCTGATAATGTGCCCAACATAATTGCAGTGATCACAGTTCTTTTTCAATCACATGCCTCGTATTGCACGTAGCCCTCATGAAGCTGCCACTGTTTCTCTTCAGAAAAGCGTGTTTGACATTACATTAGCCCATTGCAGAAATGTCGTTGGCCATTTCAAACAGAGCCCACCAAAAGAAATTGAGCTCGACTAATAGCAAATTGCTCATCATGTCAAGAAAGAGAGGGCGGCCCGCTAGTGTAGTGGTTGGCACGTCGGCTTCACAGAGGTACCGGGTTCGATTCCAGCTCCGGCCTCCCTGTGTGGAGTTTGCATGTTCTCCCCGGGCCTGTGTGGGTTTTCTCCGGGTGCTCCGGTTTCCTCCCACATTCCAAAAACATGCATGGCAGGTTGATTGGACGCTCTAAATTGTCCCTAGGTGTGAGTATGGGCGTGGATGGTTGTTCGTCTCTGTGTGCCCTGAAATTGGCTGGCAACTGATTCAGGGTTTCCCCCGCCTACTGCCCAAAGACGGCTGTGATAGGCTCCAGCACCCCCCGCGACCCTAGTGAGGATCAAGCGGTTCGGAAAATGGATGGATGGATGGATGTCAAGAAAGAGTCATTCACGCACGACATGTCAACAGGATGGAAAAGTACACTGGAAATGACGAAGCGTATTCTGAGAAATCCAGCAGCACTGAGAGATACACTGGCCCTCCATCCAACCAAGGTCACCATGGCGACAATGGCGGATCTGAAGAAATTTAAGATCTTGGCCCACTAATGATGTGTTTCTATATTATTCATAATGTTGTTTTGTGTCATTGCAGGTGCACACACAGCTATTAAAATTACACGAACAGTTCATTCTCAGAGCAGAGAAGGTTGTTTCCTGCTCAGTGGTGCCGCCAGCCTTCTGTCATCTTGCGCAGGTGATGAGGTCTCTAAGGATGACCCAGCTTACATGGCTAAATTCAAGGAGACCCTTACAATAGACAGCGAGAAACACAAGGGGAAAAAATCACCTGCTTGAGGGTTGTGACAGCACTTGATCAAGGATTTAAGGACCTCAATTGTCTGAGCTGACCTGTGTGGTATGCAATCGCTGCCTTGTTCAGGAGGTTAGAGACACACGTACAGCCCCAACAGCCAGTCATGTCTGAGCCACCAAATAGAATATCGGCTTCTATGCTTGCCACAAACTCTTTATCTGATGAAGAGAAAGACATTAATGTCAAATGTTTGGATTACTACAAAGCAGAGCCCACTATTAGTTTGGAAGACTGTCCCAGCAGTGGTGGGCCAAGCATGAAGCTCAGCAAGATGGCCTAGCCCAAGCATTTGACATCGCCTGCTTACATTCATACAATGTCTCTGGGCATGTTGTTCTGAAGAAAAGAGCTGCCGCGTTGTTTGAAAATGTAAACCTGCTTCTGTGTTTGAGCAACTGGCACAGCGTAAAGCAACATAGGTAATGTGGAAATGCCTAATGTACTGTAATTGCTTTTGTTGCAGACTTTCGTTTGCGTTTTCCTGTTCATTTTGTCATAAAAAAGATGACACGAGGTTGTAGTTTTTGATGAGAAATTTGAGACATGGGGTGAAGTCGCATACATGCAAGTCCCAAGTAAATCTCAAGTCGTAACCTTTAAAGCTCAAGCAAGTCTCAAGTCATACAATACCATACCATTTTCTACTGCTTATCCGGGCTCGGGTCACGGAGGCAGCAACTTTAGCAGGGAAGCCCACACTTCATTCTCCTCAGCCACACCTTTCAACTCTTTGGGAGGGATCCAATGGCCAGCCGGAAAACAGTCTGTCAAGCGTGTCCTGGCTCATCCCCGAGGCCTTCTGCCGGTGGGACATGCCCAAAACACCTCACCATCCTAATCAGATGCGCGAGCCACCTCATCTGGTTCCTCTAGACGTGGAGGAGAAGCGGTTCGACTCTCAGCCCCTCCCAACGACCAAGCTTATCACCTTATCTCGAAGGGATGTGGAGAAAATTATTTTCGGCCAATTGTATCCTGGATCTCGTTCTTTTGGTCACGACCCATAGCATATGACCATAAGTGAGGGTTGGAACAAATACGGTCACTGGTACCCTAAACCAGGATAAATCATAATGAACAAAAGCGCTTGCAGAAAGCAAGGAGATAGTTATGTAAATCGCTTGTCATAAAAAGTCAAGGAACCCCACTTACTCGGGCAATACAAAAGAGCACTATGAATAACTAACAAAAACACCACTTGCACAATGAGGAAAATATATGGCATGGACTAGAGTAGAATGAACAAGGTACGAGCGTCTAGAGATTTGTCATTTGAGATAAGAGTCGTGAGCAAGGCAAGTAATTCAATGGCCAATTGTCGGCTTGGCAAGCAGGATGAGGATGCTCTGGAGAGAATGCCATCGACACCCACCGGACACTGCAAAAAAAAACAAACAGGACACTCTCATAACATGCGGAGATGGCATCAGGAACACATTTCATCGTTTTTTTGGGACAGTATGAAACAGCAATGGTGGTGTCTGGAAAAATAAACTTTGATGTGCTCGGCTTCACCTGTCACATTTCAGTGGGCAGCTCAGGATGACTTGTTTTTGTTTTTTTTTCAATAGCACCCATCTGGGTGAATTTCTTCCTGAGAAATTCCTGTCCAGGTCTCTGAAAAAAAAGTCACGTGTAATGTTGTAACTCTGCAGTGCAAGTCTACACAATTTTCTTCTTTTTTAATAAATAATATGAGTAGCATGGCTGGTAAGCAATACCCTGAGAAAATCACAAGAGTACAAGGTGAGCTTTTGAGTAAAACTGACATCCCTCTTTTGAAAAGTTCATGAATGAGTTGATCACCAAGCCTTCCCCGCTCCAGATAAGTGGTGACCCTAATTTCCCAAGTGAGCACTCAAAAGCTATGCTTCTGCAAGCCATGAATTCCCACTGAATAAGGGAGGGCTACAGAGACAGCGACCCCGAGGAGTGAGTGTCGAGAGACAGAGGAGCAATCAATGCACTTGATAGGAGGTAATACATTCTTCAGCAGGTGACCACAATTACGGCGATCTCTCAAGGACAATCAAATGGCGCTTCACATATGACATCCGTTGTGGAGTTTGGTGAGTGTGCATGATCACGCACTGCAAGGGGGCCATTTCAGGCTTTGTTACAAGAAAGAGATCACACTGAACCACGGTGGGAGAAGATGATCATGTTCAACTCACAGCATTGTACCGTATGGAGAATTCCCCATGAGCACGGATGAAAATAATGAGTCACTGCGTGCCCACACAAAGACCCGTGTGTGTCCTGGTGGAAGGCTGATAGAGGACACATCTGCTTTTCAAATTTCACTCTTGTCACTTTGTGTCGCTGTCATCATCCAGCAGCGTGTATTACACATGGCGTGGAATTAAGATATTAATGCAGCAGCCTTTAAGACTCATGATTTGCATAATCAAAGATTCACCAAATGTGAAAAGGATGGCAGGAATTTCATTTCTGTGGAATCTTTAGGTTTTACACCTGACTTACAATCCGTGCTCGGCCAATGATACAAGAGAACAGAATCCCATCAAAGCCTGTTGGGAGCCAATGTCAACTGACTGCTACACCCCGGACTGGTCGCCAGCCAATCCCAAGGCATGTATAGGCATATAACCATTTACAATTGCAAGTTTAGAGTCTTGAATAAACCCAACGTCTGAGTTTGGAATATGCGAGGAAACCAGAATACCCAGAGAATGCACATGCAAGAATGAGGGCAACATGAAAACACCCCACAGGAAACCCTCAAACAAGATTCAAACACTGAACCTTCAGAACTGTGAGGGTGATGTGCCCAAAGTCATCAGGACGGCCTCCAGTTCATCCGTGAATCTAATGAGGGCAAGCACTGGAGAAAATTGGTGGTTTGCTTGTTCTCAAAAGAAGCAAGCATTTTAAAATGTCACAATTTTAATGATATCCAAAACTCAGTCACTGATGGTGTGGTGGCACACTCGCCGCACTTGTGTGTGGGCAGCACTGGAATGGTGCCCACTCAGTTACTGCGTGCATGTCGGGGTGAATGGTCGCTTGTTTCTCGATGTGCCCTGTGACTGACTGGCGACCACCCAAAGTCAGCCAGAATAGCTTGTAGAGGTGTTTGAAAATTGATGGATGATATCCAAAATCCATTTTGATATGATATCTAAAATCTTTTAATCTATGCGGCTGTTGTCAAAAGCCTGACCGGTGAAAGCTCTTTAAATGAACATTAGTCATCGATCACATTCTTTGTTTAAAACAGAGTCACAGTTGGTGTTTTACAGCCAGGAGACTGAAATGATGCTAACTTGACAGTGTGTACTAGAGCAACTGTGTTAAAGTAAAATGAGTCTCTGCTCCACTGACCAGCACAACAAAGGTGATGCGTTTGTGTTTTGTGTGTGCTTGAGTCTGTCGGCCATCAGCCAAATTTCCTGACAGTGCACTTTGCTTCCCCAAGAGGAGGTGGTACAGCGTCACACTACACTTTCCCTGTGAATTTCTTTCAGTTGTTTGTTTTGTTTTCCACAAGGCAGCCAGAGATAGAGAGGGAGAGAGTCAGCGGTGGGTCATCATTCTTTACTGGTGGACCTTTGTGATTGTTGGTCCTGCGGTTGCTGCTTTATTATGAGGGCCAGAGGGGGCTGGTGTCAGAGGCTGGTTGGAGTGTTGAGCTGGAACTCCTAGATTCATGGCTTGTTGCTGCGGCCTCTGCGACCAGCATTTCAAGACTGCGCTCGGATAGATAGGGTGCATGGGGATAGGTAAGGATTGTACAGTGCACACCGCAAATGCCGGGGAGTACAGGGAGAGCCAGGGATGTACGGGATGTGCACTGACAGACAGGCTGTACAGAGATGAACAGCATGTTCAAAGAATGATGGATGGGGTATGCAGGGATAGACTCTAGAGCCACCAGAATAGAAAGGGTGGGGAAGAAGAGACAAAGATTGACAGGTTGTGCAGGAATAAACGGGCATGGACAGGCTATACCGTGATAGAAAGGGTTTTCGGGGATGGATTTGGTGTGCCGGGATGAACAGCGATTGACAACATTTTTCAGGAAAAACGGACAGGGTATTGCATCAACAGTTACTTCCATCTCACCAGCAACTCCCAAAATGGTTGACTCCAATTCTGGAATGGCACTTTACAAATGTTCCTCAATTTTGCACACGCCTGTGGGACAGTATTACCGCATGGCTCATTGGAGCTTCTGCTCACCACATACTTTAAAAACTGTCGTTGATCAATACTCCACAGCACTAGACACGTTAAGGCGCTCAAGTACTTTCTGCATAATTGCACATCCAAAGCTGCATGACAATTATTGCTACTGGTCACTTAAACTGATCTTTGTATCATTTAATGTCATGTCTTTGTTTATTGTAGTTGCTTGTTACTACCATACTAGTGTAACTCATACTACCGGAGACAACTTCCTTGTGTGTTTTACAGACTTCGCCAATCATGATGATTCTGATTCTGAGGAATTGAGAGGGTGTACCAGATGGGCAGGGTGTGCTAGGATAGATAGAATTTATTATTTTAATATCATTAGGGCCTCTCATGCCGCTGTCTTATGACCAGTTTCCATATATAGTCAATGTAGTTGACAATATATAGTCAACGTAGCTGGCAGTGCAGATGAAGCATTTGAAGCAAATATTTGCTTTTTCGCCATGTGACACGAATGTCACGATCTGTTTTTGCTGTTTTGTTTATATTTAGATTTGTTTTATGTTATATCTTGTTTCCTCATGGGCCTTTTTTATTTTTCACTCATTTGATTCTGTTTCCTCCTACTCTCATCACTCTGATCCCTTGTGTTAACGACTCAACTTCCTCCAACACCTTGTGTCTTATCTGTGGGTCACTTTGAATTCTCGTTTTCACCAAGGAAATGTTCTTTTCTATCCCATCCGAGTGAAATGACCTAGAAGTCGTTGTAGAATAGTCTTGTTCGAATTCTACAAATTTATAAGTATGGTTCCTGGATGCAGCCTTTAAGCGACCTCTAGCTTCGGTTCCGTTTGACCAACAATTAGGAGAGGATAATACTCACAATTCTTTACAGCAGCAATATTTAAAGCAACACCGACGTAGTTGACTATCTACGCAGACACTCCAGTTTCATGCTCCAAACGCTCATTTAAAAGATACTAATAGAGCATTTGACATTTGAGACCAAGAAATTAGCAATACCGATGCGTCGACGCACGTGTCGAGCTCACAGAGCAATCCCCGCGTCGATGCGCATACTGCTTCAAGACAATCACGTGACCGATGCATGAACTGCGTCGACACAGCCCAGGGGGCGGCGACGCCGCAAAAGCTCGCCAAACGGTGTTTATAAGGAAGTGCGTCTGTCGACGCGATCCACCTGCCGACGCGATCCAAACCTCACCCTTGCTTGTGGAAGTACATGCATATTATGGAGCAGCTCCAGGGAAAACAGCGGGAGACCATTTTGATCTCCTTTTGGAGAATAAGGAATTTATTCAAATCTCCTTTTCTCACCAAGTGCCTCTCAGATTTTTGACATGTCTTGTCCCATTCTAATTCTAATTAATTTCAATGTAACTCTTAGTCTACTATTCACATATTTTATTAAAGGCGAAATGTGACATTTGCCATACAGAATTATCATTTACCAACAAAAGCACCTCCTCCATGCTGAGGCATTATCGGGCCAAGCATGAGAATGAAGTTCCCAATACACCCAGGATAACTTCAGGTATACAGCCATTTTCTTACCTTTTCGCAGTTGCTTTGTTAATTATTATTTGGCAATCAGTAATTATTATTGGTTTACTCTCCACTTCATGTTTGACAATCAAGCTTCCAGGAAGCAGTTACTCGATCAGTCACTGCAGATCTTCATTGTCAAGGACTGCCAGCCACTCAGCATTGTGTAGAGCGAAGGGTTCAAGGAACTGATTCATGTCCTTGAACCCTCATATGTTTTGCCGACAAGACAGTAAAAGTTCCATAAAGTAGTAGTTGGTGTAGATAAGATGAATCACCTCTAATTTAAATGTATAATTTGCTTTTGGTTTAATTTTCAGACCATCAAAAAAGAATGGTGGCGGACAAATATCAGGAGGAACAGGAAAAAGTGAAAAAGGAAGTACAGCAAGAGTGACTATAACGACTGACATGTGGACCTCTGTGAACATGGAGGCCTACTTGGCACTCACTTATCACTCCATTAATGTGGCTATGCAGTTGTGTTCATCGGTGTTGGGAGTACAATACTTTCCACAGAATCACACTGCTGACAATTTGGCCCAGGTCAGAAGGGGCATGATGTAAGACAGAGCCATAACAAACAAGTTAAGTGTATTATGAGTGACGCAGCACCAAACATAATGGCATCAACTAGACACCTCCAAATTCTCCACTCAATTTGCATGGCACACAGTCTTAATTTTTTGTTCGATAATCATGCAGTCAGGTCCCTGCACTTACAGACATCAGAAACAAAGGTCAGCACATTGTCACATATTTCCATTCAAGCATTACAGCCAAGGAGAAGCTCGCTCAGGTGCAGTAACAGATGGGACGGTCAACCCTGAAATTCAACTCATCAACGAGGTGCCAACAGGCTGGAACAGTACTTATGAAATGCTGTCAAGGCCGCATGATGAGAGGGAACCAGTGTGGGTATCTTTGGCGTCCTTAAAGATAGATTTGACACCACTGACAGTTGATGAGTTCACCATCATAAGAGAAGCACAACTGGTGCTTTCTCCATTCCATCAAGCAACAGTGGAGTTGTCTGAAGAGAGGCGAGTTTCTGGTTCAAAGGTCATCCCGATGATGAAAATGCTATAACATGCACTTGAGCGTCACGCTTCAACCTTGTACACACAGGCAGCCATACAACTCCACGAACACCTGAAGTGTTGAGTCACAGACACTGCTTCCAGTCTGGAGTCTATTAGTGTGTTAAGCTTAGCAACACTTCTAGACCCCAGATTCAAATCACTTGGATTCCGCAGTTCCCCCAGGTGCACGGAGTTCATCTCCAGACTACGGTCTGACTGTGTGCATGTCATCGGGCGCATAATCGAGGCCCAGCCCGGATCATCATTACAGCCCTCTGCAACTACATCTGGCATGTGACTCGTCATTATTAGTTTGTTTTTGGAAACTGTTCTAAATGCCCATTTGTTGGGTTTTGTTTTTTAGAAGACCTGTGGCAGCATTTGTATGATGAGTTGGGGAGACTGGGAAGAAGTGCAACAGCAGATGCTCTATCTGAGGTCCAGCGGTACCTGGCAGAGGGGAATATTGTACACAGTCAAGACCCGCTGTTATATTGGAAGAACCAAAACACTACTTTTCCAAACCTCTCCCACCTCGCAAAGGAGTTCCTCTGTACACCGTCATCATCAGTGCCATGTGAGTGTGTGTTCTCCACAGCAAGGGAAATAGCATGCAAGAAAAGCAACAGACTCAAATTAAAAACACTGGAGCAACTTATTTTTCTGAATAAAGATTTTTGAAGACAAAGCCCACAAGCATCCTCATTCACATAATGTCCACATTTTCAAACATAATGAATAATACAATATGAATGCATAGATGTCAATGATATTGGATACAGTTCATCATCAATTCTGTCAGATCAGTCTGTCAAGTGGGTTGCCTGCAGGGATTTTGAAGGTCCAGCTCGTGTCAGCGGTCAGCAACACTGTATCAACACAGCATCAACACAGTGTGTCATTGTGTCGACACGCTACATGATGCCTCATGTACCCATCGCTACAGGAAATGTATACACAGTACAAAACAAAAGGCAAGGTGTGGTTCCACTCAAGCGGGAATACAATTATAAACATCATAATTTAGAACATCATCAGTGATCCTTAACAATCTTTATGCGTTTTTTTTTTATTACTGAGCTAATATTTTGTAGATAAAGTCCATAAGCTAGAGACTTAATGTCAGCAATACTCGCCGTTGCATGAGGATGGCAGTTAGGAAAAGAAGAGTCAAATTCATTTGAAACAGTACTGTCCTTTTCTGAGAAAGAAAGCACCTTTTCATCTTAGCTTGACTGGATGATGTCATTCCAAAAAAGGTGAAGGAAAGATGGTGTAAAGTTTAAGACAGGGGTGGGCAATTATTTTTCTGGGGGGGGGGGGCAAATGAGAAGCAGAAAATATTGTGGAGGGCCGGGCCAAAAGTTAGAAATAGAAATAGAAATTAAATAAGATAGCACAATGTCTTTGTATGCCAATAATAATATAACATTCTCCTCCACCATCACACTCAGCACCGGTTCTCCTCAAGGATGTGTACTGAGCCCCCTGTTGTTCACGGTCTACACATTTGACTACTCTTCGACTCTTATTATTGGTCCAGTTTACGGAAAGTTTTCAACATGATAACAATCAAACCATTCTAGGAAATGTTCATTTACTCGAGCCAGAATAGGACTGAGTAAGAATCGCTTCCTTGTTTTTCAAAGTCTCGTAGATTTGAGTCTTTCCGACTCCAGGCGTCTCCTGAATGTTTCGTACTTTGTTACCCGCTTCGTTTAATCAGATACATATCACTTTCCCTTCCATGGTCATTACTCTCTCCCTCTTTCTTCATCTTCCCCTCCCTCCCTGTGCTCTGCAACTTGAAGTAACTGGTGTTGAAATACGTGTGATTACAAGTCCAAACGAAATGAATGCAATCAAATCTTAATTGTGCACCAATCTTCGGCGGGCCGGATTAAAAAGACCAACGGGCCGGATCCGGCCCGCGGGCCGTAGTTTGCTCCCCACTGGATTAAGACATTGGACTTTCCTGAGGCTCCAGCTGTTCTTTGTTGTCTCTTCACTTTGCTTGTATTTTGTTCCGTTTGCTTTGTGTCTTTGTCGGACCATTACTTCTCTTGGTGTTCCTGTCAGTTCCCATTTGTGAGTTTGTTGCCGTTTTGCTATGTTGTTTCCAGTTTTTTAGACTTCTATTAACTTTGTATTTTTGATTCCATGGGAATTTGACATCGAACAGTGCTAAAATGTAGCTTATAACTGTTTGTATCATTGTGAATGCTGACCTTGTTATTTGCAGATACGCAATGTTGCTTGCTCATTAGCCAGACTTCAATCTGTTATCCGAAAGAGTAGCTGTCTAAAGTGCTGATTGTGCTGCATGGTCTGCACCTTAACCCCTCCCAGGAAGAGTATAAGAATGGCTGCACCCCACGGCTCGGGAAAAGTCTCCAAGACAAATCTGTGAATGGTGCGTCTCCCTATTTTTTTGGTAATAAATCTCATCTTTTAACAAACACCTTTGTTGTCTTGGTTTCCCTGGACAAGGCATCCGCATGTCTTGTTTGCCTTTTCATTTTATATTTGGAAAATGAACACAATTTTTTTTCAGTTTGTTCTGCATTCCTGCATTGCCTCTATGCACTTTGGTACACCTTCTGCCACCACCAACACAACAACCCGCAACCAGTGACTGACAGAGATATTGAGTGTTTGGTCTGAAGGTGGCATAGGTTTGAGAGAAAAAAAGGGAAAAACTTGTGACTACTAGACTCTTGGCAAGGATAACAGAGCAGTGCTGGTGCCATTTCAAAGCAATACCTTTCTGGAACCTCGAGGAAGAATAACAATAACAGTGGATGATTGGTGCATGCAAAGCAATGCTCGAATCGAGCGCCGCATGGAGAAAGTCTCAGGCTTTTGGGATGGTGACATTTACAAGGTGCCAGGTTCAACCTTTAGAGAGCAGCTGTGGTCGCTTTGAATTCACGTCAGATACAATTTACTGCTACATTTCCAGTCATTACTGCGGGGAAACAAGGCAACCTTCTGGGATGCTCTTTATTTCTCTCTGTGTTGTGGTCACAATATAAGCGACAACTCGAACTTTCCTATCATTTGGTGATAGCCTCATTGTATAAATGTCTGAGTGTAAAATGACAGCCGGTGAAGCATTAACACCTGCCTCTCTAACTAAGCCCACCACTGCATGGTTAGGCAGCTACATCACCGCCGATTGAAGGCCCTTGTGATGAATAATTATGGCGCTGTGGAAAGGACACACACAGCACAATAGGAAACAAAGAAGGGGTGTGCGGGTGACTAAGCGTGTTAAAACAGGTGTGGGTCATGAATTATTCAGATGGAGAAACGACATCAATGAGTCGAGGAATAAGAAACGAGAAAGGACGTTTTTTAGGAATGTCAGATTTTGTGAAGCGGTCCTACCTACAGGGTGTTGCGTTAGTTATGCTTGGCGAAGATTAATTACATGGACACACACACACACACATACACACACACACACACACGCACACTCATATAAAGATATGCTAATGACACAAAAACAAAGGCATGCATTCTGCTATGCAGTGCAATGTGTCCTTTCCTGTCTTTCTCCACAAATATGCTTTATGGATCATCAGAGTCTTGTTTTGTTTTAAAAAAACAGGTCCATTCTTCTGCATAAGTGCCAAACCGCTCGTCTCGATCTCGTTGTACACAGGCTAGCAAAAATGTATCAACCGAGTTTTGAGTTTTGCGATGTGTCCCCTGCGTGTGTCACATCTACGCACTGTAAACTCCACACTGATTGCCAGGTAGAATTCGTGATGAAGTGCTGCTTTCAATCTTATCTGTCTTTGTGGCTGTTTGCTTCTTAGTAACACATCTGTGCAAATCGCAGAGGCTTACCTCATCACACCACCCAAGCTCCACTCTCACCCATTTTTTATCTTAATTCAGATGATCAAAGATTACTGCTCCATGTCAGTGATCACACAAGATTAATGATGGCTAGAACAACTAACGCTACTGCATATGAATATATTTTTTCCTTTCGTATCTGCAAAAATCATATTGGGTTTGAATAATACCAAACACACGATTAATAAAAGTCAGAATATCACATGCTACTTTTCAATCTTTGGACTCTGAGGGTTTGTTGTTCTGTATTATGTGCAAACAAACTGTGTCGTTTTGAATGAGAAGATGCTCTGCGTTGGTGTTATCAGTTGGTGTAAGCATGTTCTTGTTTGCGAATATGATCCCAAATATCTAATGATAATTGGTGTCATTCATTCCCAACAAATTTAAAGGGCCCACATAAAAAAATGTACTTGTTTATTCTTCGTATGCAAACAATTGGCTGAAATTACGTGAATGTGTTGAACTAAAACATCAAATACTCAAATTGTATTTGATGTACCACAATGCTATGTAGCAGTGAGGCTAATTTACAAATGATTCTAATGCCCATGACATTGTCAACTTGGCTGGGCGAAGATCCAGAGTCACTTTTGAGCAACAATCAGAAACGGGACTACATACCCTCACATACCCACATGTGTGCGACACGTGTGGGTATAGGTAAGTCTAGGTATAGACTTCTAAAAGTCAAAAGGTAAGCAGAGCTGCACTAAGTCCTGTTGGATGCACATATTCGTGTCCGTTTCTAATAAACGGCATATACTTGATTGTTCTGTGAAATTGATGACGTGGTGATGGTAAACCATGATTCATTAACTGTGAGTCATTCGAGTATTTGCAAATTGGACAGAAGGGCAGTATAATAGTTACACATATACTCTTAGTAATGAAACGAAGACTTGCGCTTAGCCCAGCCAAAAACAGGGGAGTGGTACAGTGTATGAATGAGAAGAAGAAGAAGAAGAAGAAGAAGAAGAAGAAGAAGAAGAAGAAGAAGAAGAAGAAGAAGAAGAAGAAGAAGAAGAAGAAGAAGAAGAAGAAGAAGAAGAAGAAGAAGAAGAAGAAGAAGAAAACCTTTATTAGTCTCACAATGGAGAAATTCCAGATTCACAGCAGCAAAGTTATGAAAGGAAGAAGTAGAACAACAAAAAAATAGGAGCTGCTGGAAAGGCAGCCACTCTCGCGGCGCCATTTTGAAGTCAAAAATAACAAAAATAACAACACAACACATAGGACAGAGACAGTCGTGCAATCTTCACCGCTTTTCTGCATACACGTTGTTGTCTGAAGCAGTTATAGATGAAAGAGGAGAGGATCAAAGTGTCCTTTCTCCAGTGGATCAGAGACGTCATGCTGAAAATGTGCACACATCTGCTACAAGCTAAGTTTTGAAAGCAAACACAAAGCTGTAGCGTCCATTGACGAAAAGAGATTAGTCTTCTCCTGTCCCACGTAATCCGCTTCAAACTCCAAGCCGCGACTCCCAGCTCCAAATCCGTTTCAGCACTCCGCGCCAACGCTCCTTTCTTCTCATCGTCGGCTCCTCAAGACCTCCATCCATCCAGCCGCAGACCGTTCAACAGCACCGATCTCTCCGCTGAACAAAGCGGGGCTGTGAAAAATGCTGCCCATTACAGGCGCAAGACACAAGCGCCCCGGGACTGTCCAGCAACGACAGTCAAATGGCGCCGACATTCCTCCAGTCAAAAACAGTGCTGGTATACCCATGCTGCCGAGAAGGCGCAACCACCAAGCACAGAGTCTCCTCCTTGATGAATGTCGTGGCCAAAAAATGCTGAAAAAAGGTCCACATCAAGTCCATACGACGTAACAACAAACACAAAGTGACAAAAGAAACACAAGAACAACAAAAAAGCAAGGCTCAAGAGAGCACTTGCTGACGGCTGCCTACTCGGGCGCCATCTTGACTTCAAAAAAAAAAAAAAAGGGACGCCTCCTCAACTTCAGCTAATTTCAGAGAGAAATAAAGAGTGCTATAATTACTGTTCCTTGATGTATTTTGACAAAAGCATGGGCCAGAAATGTTATTAAAATACCTGGGAACTGTTTTATATTGTGGGGAAAAAATACCCAGTACGTCTCCCTTAAACTGTATTAGCACCTATTGTGTGGATTCGGAATATTTACGGCAAAACATTCCAGGAGACCGAAGCTTCCGCACTATTGGAATTCAGTACGCCGCTGCTGGGGACATTCCTCCCGTGAGTCACATTTCGTCGACCATGAAAGTAAACCATCAATTTGATTGACTGATTGGAATTAGTCCTGTAGGCAATTAGAGCCGCTGACACACACTCGGCGCGCTGTTTATGAACTTACATTAAATGACGAGCAGCAAGTCGTAGCGCAGCCTCCGGCACCAAGGATTAATTGTGCTCTGCTGCAATGTCACACACCAGTGAAGTGCCGCCTCGTCCTCACCACACCAGAGGAGTCGTCAAATGTGTCCAAAGTTTTTTTCTTTTTGTGTGTGTTGTATTCACCACCTATTCCTGGTAAGTGAACGTGAAAGGTAATGAGTGGAGAGGCCAGGGTTCAGGACATGTAAGAGGATGATCTGTATTCTCTGCAAGCGGTCCAACCCCCCGACCACCGCGGCTATCTCTTGGGGTGCGGGTGGTCACACAGATCAGCATCCAGCTTGCACACAGAGACTCGAGCATCACTATTAGGAGGGAAAGTGGCAAGGAAGAGGAGTAGTAGTGTTGCAAAGGCTTTATATAAACGCCCCATTAACATGGGGAATTTCTCATTGGGGTTGGTTTGTTTGGGAGGAAATGGGCAAGGAAGCTGAAATCATGGCTAAGCATAATGTTCGAGAGAATGGGGCAAAGGAGACAGAAGCTAAATCAATGCAGCTGCTCTGCGCCTCCAAACGAATGCTTGTGTCCCAGCTCCCAGCCACAATAAGTCTAAATACCTTACCTAACGTGACCTGTGGGAGTTTTGGCAGCCTGCTAGTCAACATTAGCAGGAGATACTTCCACAGAATCACATAATCTTACTGCCATGCAGAAATGTGGAAAAGGCCACTTTATTATTTCACTCCACACCAAAACAGTACTAAGCCATTGTTTATACATTTGTACTTTGGTCTGTAAATGAAGCGTTTTTCATCCCCCCAAAAAAGACTGCAAAGATGGCTTAGCTGCTATGTTAGCATGGGTCAGTTATGAACGAAAATTTCCTACAAATTCAGGTTATTGATTGGATTGGATTGGATAAGCTTTATTGTCAAGTGTATTGTATGTGTAACATACAGCACAGCTGAAATTTCTTCCCTCTCAACATAAAACAAGAGGAGCCGCTGCGGGTGTCCGCACCGCTATCAAAAGAAAAGTTAACAAAAACAAAAGACAAAATAATACAAAACAACACATGAGACACAGACAATCGTACAATCCGAACCACTTTCCTGCATACACTTTGTTGTCTGAAGCAGTTACAGATGAAAGAGGAGCGAATCAAAGTGTCCTTTTCACCAGTGGATCAAAGACGTCATACTGCAATGTGCACTCGTCTGCTACAAGCTAAGCTTGAAAGCAACAAGAAGCTGTAGCATCCATTAACGAAAAAGAGAGATTGGCTCTCTTCTCCTGTCCCATGTAAGTCCGCTTCAATTCCAAGCCGCGACTCCCAGTTCCAGTTCCAGTTATGTCACTGCTGTCAGAACAGACGGCTGTCACGAACTACGGAACCTCTCAAGTAGAACTAGTTTGTGTTGGATGTCAATCAAAGTCAATGCGTTTCTTGGATTATCATTAATAAATAATGATTGGCAAAGGTTTAAAGCAGATATATTTTGAATCATACCTGGCATAAAAACATTCTAATTTTATCTTGTGTTTCTGTTGGATATGGAGGCATGGTGTACGACTGATTAGCACGTCCGCCTCACAGTATAGTGGTCCGTTTCTCACCATGCCTGTGAGGGAACACTGTTTTACACTTGCTCTTGGATAAATTGACCCAGGATCATTCATGCTGTTACCATCTTAGAAACAAACAGCAAAAACAAAATAAAGACAAACAATTGTAATTGGATTGCTCGATCCATTTTAAAAATAGACTGGTAAGAACGGTCAATCTATTGTTCAAAATCAGGGTTTTTTCTGTCATCATCCGACAAACTGATTGAGCTTGTATTTTTTTTTTCTTTGTCGACTTCTTATGACTTTGGCCTTGCGCTCTCGTAGTAGCAAAACATCATCTTCTCCCAGCTAAGAGACTATTAAATCCATGCGAACGTGTTCCCGGGGTCCTCCCTTTCATCAGATTTCTTTGATGCTTCGCACGCACATGCCCCTTGATTGGAGAAATTAAATCGAATATATCAGCGTTCAAACAGTGGTGAGATAAAGGAGAATTGATTAAAAAGGGATGGCTGGAATTACTCAGAAAGGAGGGGTGGTGGGGTTGGGGACCTTGGAGGGTCATGCTTAGCATATAAATAGTAAGGGGAGCCATGAGTAGGAGATTAAGTTATCGGTGCAATTATTGAACTCTTTTGGGTTTATTGGTTTTAAACCTGGGACCAACTTGTGTATTACTTCAACCCATTCCTCACCAAGCTAGTTCCAATGCTGAAATTAGTTTCTAGGACGCATGTTTGTGCCGGCTAAGGGTTTTCCGAAACGTCAACCGTGACAAAAATGTCCCAGTACCTTGAAACAAGTGTAATTAATTCTGCAACCACACACAGAACTTAGAACACTTGTATCTCAAATCATCTTTCTTCATTGAAATGGAATGGAAATGCCTTTGATGCGTTCCAGTTTCACCTTCCAAAAAATAAACAAAATAAGGAAAATAGCACACAAACTGACTAAAATTATTGAACGAAAGATCAAAACAGGAAATGCATCAGGAGTAATTCATCAGTCATTCATTCATCTGGCAATAATCAGGAAGACTCGATAAATGAAGACTTTCATAATTACTGTCAGTGACTCTGAAAACGATTACCGGTACTTCTTTTATCCCACAGAGGAAAATATGCCAGGGTGTATTGTTGAATTGTCTGTCAACATGTGTCAATACACCGTTTCTGGACCACCAATCAATGCTATTTGTTAGCCCCTCTATGGCATTTTGTATTGTGTGTTAGCATTACATTAAGAGGACTAAGCAAAGCTTGGAGGTTGTTTTAAATACACAGTGTGTAGTTCTCTTTGTTTTATGTTTGGTTTGATGGGAAACTTCAACTGGGAGTGGCAATCAACAGCTTGTAGCGTTTTTGAAGAATTGATCAATATCGACAAAATATGCTGTTGTGATGTGACTTGAATTGTGTTCAATGTGTCATTTTTCTTCTGAAGTTAAAGCGAACAATCGCCTGAAAAAATCGTGAGTCTGGTGAGGTGTATTGCAACGCACTACTGTACCACAAACTGAACATACTGAACCACTTGTCAGAATGGCTACAACCTAAAAAGGAAAACATGCACAAGGACATAATGACAACATTCGCAAGGAGTTGCTGGAGGCCAAAACTCACACCCAGATGCACACCCTGAATGAAAACCTGCCACACACAACTCCAGCTCCTGCCATCACTCACGAAGCCCCGCCCCTCAAAGGCACACACCCAAAACATGGAAACTACAGTAAATAAAGTGTATAGACTTTATAAAAAAAAACTTTATAAAGTGTAATTCATTGTACAATTATTATGGAAAAATACAGTGTGCTTCTCTTTATTAAAAACAAATAAAAAATGTTGGTGTTCCTTGAGGGCTATGTAAAAAGTATAAAGTGCTTTTACACAGTATATGGGTAAATTGAGACACACGCATGGTCATGGAATGAATTAAAGTTACAAATCAAGGTGCCCTTGATTGCTCTGTAAAGTTGTCGAGGCTGTGGCAGCAGTTATTTGTGTTTGAGTATGTGTCGATGCGCTTCATCCACACCGTGTAGTGTATAAAGTGCTGCCTTAGCAAATAAAAATGTGTGAATGTGGCTGAAGAGTCTGCATGTCGCAAGGAGTGATATACAATAAAAATAGAAGCGATAGTTAAAATATGTTGAGATTTTGCCCAAAATATCATCCTCAACAGATTCCAATTTCATTTCCCAGCAGCTCAAAGGTTACAACTAGAGTCGAAGTGTATGAAAATGAGGGAATAGTAGATAATGTGCATCGGTAGCTAATGTGGACTTTGCTGATTCTTACCAAATGCGTTGTGGAGAAACCACACACTTGGTCTAAAAAAAAAAAAAAACGTGTAATTCCTCACGACTAACATTGTTTCACAGATTTATATAAATGCACATAGCAACCAATGAAAGTTGAAAATACACCATAGTTCAACAGTCCTGCTGTGAGCTCAAAACCGTAATGCATTAACAACGTAAAAAAAAAAAAAAATCACAAAAACAAATCAGTGTTCAGATTCAAATCAGGATTCAGATTTCTTGCCAAAAGTCAGCTGAGAAATTAGGTGTGTGTGCTATAATTCCTATTTCCACTTATACGTGATATGGGTTATTAAAATATGTGAACAATTTTAAATGGTGAAGAATTGCATCATGTTTTGTATCATTGTACCTTATTTCCTGAGTAAAATAGAATTTAAAAAAAAACAATCCTTCGTTAATCAGAAGCTGGGCGTAACAGTAGCAAACAGAAGTGGAGCAAACAAACAACAACATAGGATTGATTGTGCAACATAGGAGTTGCCTTTTACCAGCTGAAAAAAATATCCGGTCTGAAGAGTTGCAAGCTCAGAGAAGACCACCAAAATAAATAAATCAGAACATATTATTCCAGTCCTAAGGGCTTTATGCTGGCTTCCAATCAGCTAGAGAATTGATTTTCAATTTCTGCTAGTGGTCTATATAACACTAAATGGATTGGTACCTGAATACATTTTTTAAAATGCTGATGGAATATAAACCTAGTCGGGCTCTGGGATTTGCAGATTTTTGGTCAATTAATGGAGCCCAGTGTTCAAAGTACATAAAGCTGCATTTAGCTGTTTTCTACACACACATGAAATAAGCTGCCAACAGAAGTAAAGTCAGCCACGACGATAAATGTTCTTCAATCAAGGTTAAAAACTTTGATCCTCCCCATAGCTTTGATGACTATTTCTAAACTAAGTTGAACAGTTAGCATGTCCGTCTCACAGTGGAGTGTTCGTGGGTTCGAATCCGACCCTGGTCTTCCTATGTTGGGTTTTCATGTTCTCCTCATGCCTGTGTGGGTTCTCTGTGGGTACTCCAGTTTCCTCCCATATTCCCCAAAAATACGTGGCAGGTTCACAGATCACTCCAAATTGTCCCTCTGTGTCATTTTGAGCGTGAATGGTTTGTCTGCTTATGTGTGCCCGTGATTGGCTTGTAACCAGTTCAGGTTGTAACCCGCATAGTGCCCAAGACATCAAGAATAGGCTCCAACACGGTACATTACCTTCGTGATGATCAGTGGCTAAAATAATGGATGGATGGATGTTCCATTGATAACCATTAATTAAGACAAGTAACACAATAAAGTACTGTTTAATACCGGTTTTGATTATTCAGGTACCAAGAATCAGAACAGAACTGGTTTGAAAAAGAAAAAGTACCCCACCCTGTTGACTTTTTGCTTTTTCCCGCCAGCCTGTTTTTCAATCGACATCCTGGCAACCAAGATTGAAATCAGGGCAAACTTCCACGTCACATCTCACTTGGGGCCAACTCCGACAAACTGTGAGAATTTACCACATTGTGTGCACATTGGTGCTTTAAATTGGCTTGAAGAGGTTAACTTTACTAGTCCTACATTTGTCTGGTTCGATTATTCATACCAATGAATCGATTCAATTCCCATGTGGATTTAGAGAATAAATGTGCACAAAAGATTGCATTCTGTACTGCATGTGTTTAAATCAAAATGATTATCTTCAAAGCTGTAAAACCAATCTCATAGGTATTCAAATGTAACATCCTTCTAATTAATGACTAATTTAAAGATGGTTCTCATCAGTTAACCTTTGAATAATAATCAGAAAAAAACGACGTAGTGACCCTAAAGGCGCTCAAGAATAGGACAGGCATGAAACTTCAATTGCCCTGAATGAATTCAATAATGAATTGGATACGATTTATGCTCCAAATATGCTCTCCAAATTAAGCTGCCTTGTCTTTTTTTGGCTTGTCTTTCAAGGGTTGAGGCACCGAGAGCTGCTGGAAGGATTCAGGAATGATGAGGAGTTAGGAACACTTCTGATGGACAGATAACTTTATCACTTCATATTGATTTTTAATTTAATCGTACATTCAAAACAATAAAGCACTAAAATAATAGCACTTAGGGTTGATTTGACCAGTGCAAGTGTAGTGTAGGGTGCAGCAATTCTGCACAGGGGTGGGCTGCACTAAGCTTTTGTATTTCAGCAAACACACGTACCTTAGCACAGGCCAAACAGATGTTTTGCGCCGTTGTGGGCGTGAACACAGCCCACTTGATTCGCTGCCAATTGAAGCGGCTCCTGTCATTCCGTTTAAACTCAGCATGCAAGAACCCACAGTGCTTGACACACTGAAAGGAGAAACTGGTTTGCTGGAGTTCATGCAAGAGGTCAAAATGTGCAAGCAGACCTCCACAGGCGGATGATGTAAAAGTTTGCCAGGGCGATCACAGATCACTGCTGTTAAGTGGACACCTGGAGAGCGCCTTCCAGCCTGATCGTACGTATACATGTGTGGAACTCCTGCCCCTATAGCTGTGTCAGGTGGCTGATTCTAAAAGTATAAAGATGATAACTATAATGGGTTCTGATCAATGTAATTATTTCTAAACGATTCAGCGAGTTTGATTCATGCTGTGAAATTGTAATTTGTAAATTGTTTGGATAGTTTTTGCATAATCATAGTAACAAAGACGCAGCGGTTCATAAAGCAGCTATTTGATTTCATAACTCATCCTCCCATCTCTGATCCGAACCGCTTATCCACACGGAAATAGCTAGTTTGGAGCACATTGAAAAAAAGTGCTTTCATTTTTTAAGTTTGAAATGAATAAAAGATCCGAAAACACGCACAAGAAAAGAGCTGCTTTGTAACCACTCTGCATCCCCACAGCACATATTGGCCACCATGACACTTTTAAAGGTCCACTGACAACTTACGTTAAGCTTGATTTAGCCTGCGGTATCCTATGTTCCACAGAACTCACGCCGCCTTTATCTCGGCTGCTTTCTTGTTCATGCTGGTCCTCAAGATAAATAGATGAGAGTTGCTGATGTAAATTTAAAGCCGTCTCTGTTTTATTCAGGGATTTTTTTTTCACCCCCACTTTTTTTTTTCATTTGAAGAGCAGCGAAACTCTTTCATCTCGACATCTCTGCCCGCATCGTCTATCTCAAAGCAGCTCTGCCAGCTCGCTTGATATAATGCTTCATAGCACTTCCTTGTTTTTCTCACCTCTCCCCGAGCCTGCATGCCACACTGAGGTGCCCCCCTGCCCCTCACCCTCCTAACCGCCCACCTCGTTGGTCACACAACGGCAGCAGCACTTAGTGTCCTCGCCCTCAAAGCCGATATGAACTCTCAAAAATAACTTGTGAGTAGATCAATTCGAGTGCAAGAACCAGGCCAGACAATGCAATGGCAATTTTGCCGAACTGATGATCTCAAAATCATGGCATGCTGTCCCACTCCAGCGGTGGTAATTCAAATTACAAAGTGGGCGCCAACTGACAACCAATCAGGTCACTATCGTGCCTTCTTGTGCCATTGGTGCTTGCGAATAGCATTATCATTGCCTTCCAGTGACTTCAATTTAAGATGGTTTTCGATCAGGTTTTGTACTCCTGATTTTGATGTGTTTTTCGTGACTGCTATATTTTGAATTTCAAAAACCGTTTCTCTCAGTGCGGCCCAGTGATCCAGTGGTTAACGCGTCGACCTCACAGTGCACAGGTTGTGGGTTCGATCCCAGCTCTGGCCTTCATGTGTGGAGTTTGCATCTTCTCCCCGGGCCTGCGTGAGTTTTCTCCGGTTCCTCCAGTTTCCTCCCACATTCCAAAAATATGCATGGCAGGCTGAATGAACACTCTAAATTGTCAAGAGGTATAAGTGTGAGCGTGGATGGTTGTTTTTCTTTGTGTGTCCTGCGATTGGCTGGCAACCAGTTCAGGGTGTCCCCCACTTCTGCCCGAAGGCAGCTGGGATCGGCTCCAGCACCCCCCGCGACCCTTGTGAAGATCAAGCGGTTCGGAAAATGGATGGATGGATGTTTCTATCACTTTGTCTTCTTTTGTAACGTTGATGATTTGAAGCTTGTTGTCATGCAATTCTTGCATTATCACAATCGTTATTTAGCGATATTTGTGATATCATAACAACCTTTCTAAGATGACAGATCATATCAGTTTCCCATCTTCAAATGCATGGTGTGGTGATATATTTGAGATTGTTTTCTTTCAAAATAGCGACTACTGCAAAATCACTGAATCGTGAGTCAAGCTAAATTGCTGGCTATTATTTTTACTCGACTGATCTACTTCGAATTTCTCTCATTTTTCTCAAAATGTTCCTTCTTTGACTACATAGCAAAGCATGATAGATATTTTCATCCAAACTTTCGATGGTCATACAATTGCTGTATTCTGATGTTTGTGATATTTTTGCTTGATTTTATTCAATCAATTACGTAATGACGTAACATCTGTTTTTCTCTTCCAAGTCTCCATTATTGCCCAATCCCTACATCATGATACTAACATGTTATTGACTATTTTGAAATAGAAATGTCTTCTTTTGTGAAATGAAAGCATGTCACGATCCTAGTGATAACACAGGTAAAATATACAAAGTATGATGATAATCCGAGTGTAAGTAATAATAATAATAATAATAATAATAATAATAATAATAATAATACATTTTATTTATAAGTGCCTTTCAAGACACCCAAGGACACTTTACAATAACAAAAAACACAAAACAATACGGGTGATAACTTTGAACTTGCTTTTAACTGCATGACTTCATATGAAACATATTTGCAGTTAGTAGGAGCATTTTGCCAACTGATTGTTCATGCTTCTCTGCTCTCAAATTTGCCTCCGGATCAGCCTTGAGTGTATTTTCTTTGCTTTTGTTGTTCACGCTTTCAAAAACGCGCACAACAATTTATTATTTTTACCGGAGGTTATTTTTTATATGCTGTGTTATAGATTTTTTGAGTGTGTTTATGAACCTTCCGTCCACCTTGATGCCACTCTGGAGGAGAGCTTCACTTTAAAGCCACGCCGTGTCTTTAAGGATACGCGAAGGACGAATCACAAACAACATATCAAAAGGTTTTCATCAACGACTGCACAAGACACCTGGTACTGTATCACCCTATGATACAAAAGGGCAAATAGAGACAGAGGTGGAAGTAAGTCACATATTTTGATTTAAAGTCTCAAGCAAGTCCCAAGTCACTGTGGGAAAAATCAAAACATCAAGGAAGGTGAGTCCCTACCAAAGTTGAAGCAAGTCCAGTCATTTTATTACTTGGTTGAAGGAAGTTACAAGTCATAGAATCTTGCTCAGTCACAACATACTACTGTATGTTGGGGTGATCTTTTTTTTTCACTGATCATACTACAAAAAGTACAGTATGTTGTCTCCAGAAATTAAATCACCATTTACATCTCAAAAAAATGAATATCTCCACTTAAATTATGTCAAACAATGTAGGTTGTAGGTTGTTACTTTTTTAAATTGACGTGGTTGAGTTTTCAAATCCAGAAAAGTACCCTGTGTATAGACTATATGCCAGGAAAGAACTCTATCCAATCTTGAATAACAATCACTGCTGTAAACGGTATCGTTTCAAGATTACTGTGTCTATGGTCTCAATTAAATCCATAACCGACATGAAATATTTTATCAGCTATTGGTAGGCTAGACTGTCAAACTAATCTAGCTAACTTAGATTAAGTCCTTAACTCCTTCAGACCTTCTATGACTCTGTGGTGGCCTCAGCCATTCATTATGGCATAGTCTACTGGTCAGGAAGCATCTCAGCCCGGGACAGAGAGAGACTGGACCGACAGGTCAGGAGGGCCAGCTCTGTCCTGGGCTGCTTCCAGGACACTCTGGAGGAGGTGGGCAACAGGAGAATGCTAGCTAAGCTAAAAGCTATGATGGACAGACCCTCCCACACCCTCCAGGCCACCCTGACAGCAGTCGGCAGCTCCTTCAGCCAGAGACTGATACACCCGCGCTGCAAGAAGGAGAGGTACCGCCGCTCGTTCCTGCCAACTGCTGCCAGACTACTGAATAGCATACCTGTCAACTCATACGGTTTAGCCGTAGTACATTTGATGGTGAATCTTACGTATATGGCTGTATCGCACAAATCATACGGATACTGAAAATTTCCGGGGTTTTTTCCCCCCTAACAGGTAGTTCCGTTTGCTATTGCAGAATGGTGCTCGTCTCCTCGAATGCTTTCATTTCCGGTTACTTTCTCTTCACACAGATTTCTGAAAATCGCTTGCACCAGAAACACTGACAGCATTATTGCAGTGCAGAGTAAGTCAAGTCAAGTCAAGTCAACAGTATTTATAGAGCACTTTCAAACAGCCATCACTGCATACAAAGTGCTGTACATGGAGCGATTTAACATACACAATAAACATTAAGACGAATCGGTAATAAAGGCGGTAGAAAGCACCAAGCAGTAAAATCATGCTGAGTCGAACGCCAAAGAATACAAGTGGGTTTTGAGGAGGGCTTTAAAGATGGGCAGCGAGGAGGCTTGCCGAATGTTCAGTGGGAGGTCATTCCAGAGAGAGGGACCAGCAACAGAAAAGGCTCGATCCCCTCTGAGCCTCAGTTTAGTTCTTGCTACTTCTAACAAAGACTGGTCCACAGACCTGAGGCGCCGGGCAGGTGTGTAGGGGCGGATGAGCTCAGAGAGGTAAGGTGGCGCGAGATTATTCAGAGATTTGAAAACAAAGAGGAGGATCTTGAAAATAATTCTAAAATGAATTGGGAGCCAGTGAAGGGATGCCAGAGTAGGAGTTATATGCTCCCTCTTACGAGTACCAGTCAAGAGGCGAGCAGCGGCATTCTGGACCAGCTGAAGGCGCTTAATGGAGGACTGGCTGACTTTAAAGTACAGGGCATTGCAGTAATCCAGCCGGGATGTGACAAAGGCATGAATTACTGTCTCAAAGTGTTCATGTGAGAGGAGAGGTTTTATTTTGGCCAGCTGTCTAAGGTGAAAGAAGCTTGATTTAACAATGGCACCAATTTGCCGATCGAGTTTGAAATCACTGTCCAGTTTAAGGCCCAAGTTTGAGACCGTTGATTTCAGATAAGGAGACAGGGGGCCCAAGTCTACAGGATGGGACAAGGGCCACTGGGACCAAACAATATCACCTCTGTCTTCTTTTCGTTGAATTTCAAGAAATTTTGTGCCTTCCAGGTTTTGATTTCTTCCAGACAGGATAGGAGTGGCCTTAATGAGAAGGCGTCTTTCTTGCTCAGTGGGACATAGATCTGGCAGTCATATGCATAGCAGTGGAAGGGAATACCATGTTTCATGGTATTATGGTGGGCCCAGAACAGCAGAGGCCCCAGAATTGAGCCCTGTGGAACACCACATGACAGGGGAGCAGTGCGTGACTCAGAGCAGCCAAGGCTGACACAAAAGGTCCTGTCAGCTAGATACGACCTAAACCACTCAAGAGCACTGCCACCAATGCCCACCAAGTGCTGCAAACGAGTCAGCAGAATACTGTGATCCACTGTATCAAATGCTGCAGTTAAGTCCAATAAAACCAGACACACGTGGACTCCAGAGTCATTTGCCAGGAGGATGTCATTAGAAACACGTAACAGGGCTGACTCCGTGCTATGCATCGTCTTGAAACCTGACTGGAAGACCTCCAAGATGTTATGTTCATCCAAGAAAAGTTTCAACTGCATGTGCACCACTTTTTCCAGAATTTTGGAAATGAAAGGCAGTTTTGAAATGGGCCTGGAACTTGACAGCACATCTGGATCAAGACCAGGTTTCTTGATCAAGGGTTGGACCGCAGCATGTTTAAACTGTTGGGGAACTACACCAGAAGAAAGGCTGCTGTTGATGATATCCAAGACCGATGCACCAACACTCGGGAGAACCTCCTGAAAGAAGCGTGGGGGAAGAGAGTCGCAAGGGAAGCCAGATGGCTTCGTCTGGCGAACTGCATCCTCCAAAAGCGCCAACGACACAGTATCAAAAGAATTAAGTACAGCTGAACATGGACAGAGGGGTCAGATGCGGTATTTGATACCGGAGTCCTAGCTGTAGAGACCTTATCAATGAAAAATTGAAGGAATCTGTTGCACATCCCGGGTGAAGAATCCGAGCAAGTAGGCAGAGGGGGTTTGAGTACAGAATTCTCCGGGTACTCTGGTACTTTCCTCCCACATTCCAAAATTATGCATGGCAGGCTGATTCAACACTCTAAATTGTCCCTTGGTGTGAGTGTGACCGCGGATGGATTGTTCCGCTCTGGGTGCCCTGCGATTGGCTGACAACTGGTTCAGGGTGTCAACCGCCTACTGCCCGAAGAAAGCTGGGAAAGGCTGCAGCACGCCCAGCAACCTTTGTGAGGGTAAAGCGGATCAGAAAATGGATGGATGGAGTTGATTTCAACAGTTATTCAGAGCATTTGCGTGCTTTTGTTATACAGTAATCACTCGTTTATCGCGGTTAACAGCAGAGGCCCCAGAATTGAGCCCTGTGGAACACCACATGACAGGGGAGCAGTGCGTGACTCAGAGCAGCCAAGGCTGACACAAAAGGTCCTGTCAGCTAGATAGGACCTAAACCACTCAAGAGCACTGCCACCAATGCCCACCAAGTGCTGCAAACGAGTCAGCAGAATACTGTGATCCACTGTATCAAATGCTGCAGTTAAGTCCAATAAAACCAGACACACGTGGACTCCAGAGTCATTTGCCAGGAGGATGTCATTAGAAACACGTAAAAGGGCTGACTCCGTGCTATGCATCGTCTTGAAACCTGACTGGAAGACCTCCAAGATGTTATGTTCATCCAAGAAAAGTTTCAACTGCATGTGCACTTCCCATGGGGTCACCATCCATGAGAGGCGGCCAAAGGGGTCGGGTGCAATGTGAGCTGGGCGGCAGCCAAAGGTGGGGACCCTGGCGGTCCGATCCTCGGCTGCAGAGTCTAGCTCTTGGGACATGGAATGTCACCTCTCTGGCAGGGAAGGAGCCCGAGCTGGTGTGTGAAGCAGAGAAATTCCGACTGAATATAGTCGGACTTGCCTCCACACACAGCCTGGGTTCTAGTACCAGTTCTCTCGAGAGGGGTTGGACTCTCTTCCACTCTGGAGTTGATCACGGTGAGAGGCGCAGACCAGGTGTGGGCATACTCATTGCCCCTCGGCTCAGTGCCTGTACATTGGGGTTCACACCGGTAGACGAGAGGGTTGCCTCCCTCCGCCTTCGGGTGGGTGGACGGGTCCTGACTGTTGTTTGTGCATATGCACCAAAACAGCAGCTCAGCATACCCACCCTTTTGGAGTCCTTGGAGGGTGTGCTGGAGAGTACTCCTGCTGGGGACTCCCTTGTTCTGCTGGGGGACTTCAATTCTCACGTGGGCAATGACAGTGAGACCTGGAGGGGCGTGATTGGGAGGAACGGCCCCCCCGATCAGAACCCGAGTGGTGTTTTGTTATTGGACTTCTGTGCTCGTCACGGATTGTTCATAACGAACACCTTGTTCAAGCATAAGGGTGTCCATATGTGCACTTGGCACCAGGACACCCTAGGCCGCAGTTCGATGATCGACTTTGTAGTTGTATCATCGGATTTGCGGCCGCATGATCTGGACACTCGGGTGAAGAGAGGGGCGGAGCTGTCAACTGATCACCACCTGGTGGTGAGTAGGCTCCGATTAAAAAGGGGGACCGGAGGGTGTGTTCCAACTACAGAGCGATCACACTCCTCAGCCTCTCTGCTAAGGTCTATTCAGGAGTGCTGGAGAGGAGAGTCCGTCAGGAAGTCGAGCCTCAGATTGAGGAGGAGCAGTGTGGTTTTCGTCCCGGCCGTGGAACAGTGGACCAGCTCTATACCCTTAGCAGGGTCCTTGAGGGTATGTGGGAATTCGCCCAACCAGTCTACATGTGTTTTGTGGACTTGGAGAAGGCGTTTGACCGTGTCCCTCGGGAGTTCTGTGGGGGGTGCTTCGTGGGTATGGGGTACCTGATACGGGCTGTTCGGTCACTATACCACCGATGTCAGAGTTTGGTTCGCATTGCCGGCAGTAAGTCTGCATCGTTTCCAGTGGGGTTCGGACTCCGCCAAGGCTGCCCTTTGTCGCCGATTCTGTTCATAACCTTTATGGACAGAATTTCGAGGCGCAGCCGAAGCGTTGAGGGGGTCCGTTTTGGGGGCCTCAGTATTGCATCCCTGCTTTTTGCAGATGATGTGGTGCTGTTGGCTCCTTCAAACGGGGCTCTCCAACTCTCACTGGAGCGTTTCGCAGCCGAGTGTGAAGCGGTTGGGATGAGAATCAGCACCTCCAAATCTGAAACCATGGTCCTCAGTCGGAAAAGGGTGGAGTGCCCCCTCCGGGTCAGGGAGGAGATCTTACCCCAAGTGGAGGAGTTCAAGTATCTTGGGGTCTTGTTCACGAGTGGGGGTAGGAGGGAGCGGGAGATCGACAGGCGGATCGGTGCAGCGTCTGCTGTGATGCGGACTTTGTATCGGTCTGTCGATACAACGTCGACAGAACCTCACCTATGGTCACGAGCTATGGGTCGTGACCGAAAGAACGAGATCCCGGATACAAGCGGCCGAAATGAGTTTTCTCCGCAGGGTGTCCAGGCTCTCCCTTAGAGATAAGGTGAGAAGCTCAGTCATCCGGGAGGGGCTCAGAGTCGAGCCGCTTCTCCTCCACATCGAGAGGAGCCAGATGAGGTGGCTTGGGCATCTGATTCGGATGGCCCCTGAGCGCCTCCCCGGTGAGGTGTTCCGGTCATGTCCCACCGGGAGGAGACCCCGAGGAAGACCCAGGACACGCTGGAGAGAATATGTCACCCAGCTTGCCTGGGAACGACTCGGGATCCCCCGGGGAGAGCTGGAAGAAGTAGCTAGGGAGAGGGAAGTCTGGGCTTCCCTGCTAAAGCTGTTGCCCCCGCGACACGGCCCCGGATAAGCGGTAGATGATGGATGGATGGATGGATGCATGTGCACCACTTTTTCCAGAATTTTGGAAATGAAAGGCAGTTTGGAAATGGCCCTGTAACTTGTTAGCACATCTGGATCAAGACCAGGTTTTTTGATCAAGGGTTGGACCACAGCATGTTTAAACTGTTGGGGAACTACACCAGAAGAAAGGCTGCTGTTGATGATATCCAAGACCGATGCACCAACACTCGGGAGAACCTCCTGAAAGAAGCGTGGGGGAAGAGATTCGCAAGGGGAGCCAGATGGATGCTGTAACTTCAAGCCGATGGGTCAGTGTTTGGAGTTGGTGAAAAAAGTAAAGCAGGAATACAACTCTGAACACAGTAATGACACTAAGTAGAATGATGATTAGACATTAACCAGACATTGTATTATGGAAATCTACAATAAATATCATTGAAAATTGTGTGGGTTTTTTTTCTGCCGTTATTTTGACATATAAAATGCTTTAGTATGTTATAAGGATTTTTTGTTCTTTATAAGGATTTTTTTGGTACTTTATACAGGTTGGCGCTCCGAAAGGTTGACAGGTATGGAATACACAGACCTGAAAGCCTGGACTCACCCCCACTCACCCATTTTTAATATGCTTATATTTCTATTTTATATTTATATTTAGTTATATACTTTGTGTCTTCTACTTTCTCCCTTTCATAATTTTGCTGCTGTTAATTGGGAATTTCTCCATTGTGAGACAAATAACGTTTTCTTATCTGAAAAGCGATCATGCATCAGACAGATGGAAGGAAATGTAGTCTGTGCATGTTGATGTCTCTTAGTTTAGATTCTTGCATGTTGCTATAGTTTTTTCCCGGTTTCATCAAAACTATCATCCTTCAATCCAAAAACGGCTTTCTTCCACAATTAACTGACAGCAACCAGGGGCGGAGCTAGAATTTATTCCTTGGGGGTGAATGGTGTGGCCAGGGCTATCTCAGGGGGTCTGCAAAACAAAAACTTGGAAATGCATGAACAATATTCAACATCCATTTTTATATTCAAACACACACACACACACTCACACACACACACGCACACACACACACACACACACACACACACACACACACACACACACAAAAACACACACACATCAACAACACTGGCAACACCAGTTAAAAATATACAGACAAAATATTTTTCAATAGGTACAATATAATAAAATATATATATCCATCCATCCATTTTCGGAGCCGCTTAATCCTCACTAGGGTCGCGGGGGGTGCTGGAGCCTATCCCAGCCGTCTTCGGGCAGTAGGCGGGGGACACCCTGGATCAGTTGCCAGCCAATCGCAGGGCACACAGAGACGAACAACCATTCGCACTCACACCCACACCTAGGGACAATTTAGAGTGTTCAATCAGCCTGCCACGCATGTTTTTGGAATGTGGGAGGAAACCGGAGCACCCGGAGAAAACCCACGCAGGCCCGGGGAGAACATGCAAACTCCACACATGGAGGCCGGAGCTGGAATCGAACCCGGTACCTCTGCACTGTGAAGCCGACGTGCTAACCACTGGACTACCGGGCCGCAAAATATATATATTGAGCTGTAATTTTTTTTGTTTCACTTTTGAAACCAGTCATATTGCTCGTGTTCCCTCTCCCTCATCTTTTAATTCTCTTCTATGAAAAATAGGCTGGCATCATCTTCAGTCACACAATGTTATAAAATCTCTTCTTTCAGTCTGAAAATATTTCAGGGAAAATAGACCAAAGTCGTGTCACTTAGATACCAAGTCCCAAGTCAAGTCGTTCACAAGTTTTTGGCAAGTGACAAGTTCGAAAAAATAGTGTCAAGTTATATGACTGGAATTGCCCATTTTTGAATTGATCAGACGTCCAGGATAGTGCAAACACGCACTCTAAAACTTGACCCTTGAGGCGAAGGTTTGTCCTTGAGCGGTCAAACATTTGCTGACACCTTTTCGAACTCCACACCCATAGAGACAAAGATCGAGTCAATAGAGTGAGCCGAGTCACCTCAAACAAATAAGGGCTTCTTCCACGGAAAGAGTACCGCCTCCAAGCAAACAAAGCCAGCAAAATGTCAAGCAAATGAAGCCGACGCATTGTGACAGTGCACACGCAGCCAACCAACTGTCACTTAAGTGCCTGAACAGGGAGGGTCCGCATGTGACAACACATTTTCAATGAATTTGCCATTGTTAAAGACCATGCAAAGTGAATTCAGTGATTTGTTTCTCAATGTATTTACATGTTTGGGTGGTATTTTTTGGGTGATACGTCATCAGGCGCCGACAGGTATGGCAGCCTTGGTCATACGCTCCCTAGTATTATCCCTGTTTTTGTCATTTTCGTTTGTTTTTGGCGACCCTGAGCGGCTTACTTACACGAGGGAAAAGTTGTTGCGCATTGGGGAGTCTACGCTCTGTCTTTTTTCAGTCCTTCCGCCCCTTCAACAATAACAAGCCATGGTTTACTCCCAAACTCAGGCAACTCAGGAAAGAGAAAGAGGCCGCATTTAGAAGTGGACATCGGGCACTGTACAAACATGCCCGAAACCAATTGACAAAGGAAATTAACATTGCTAAGAGAAGCTATGTAGAGAGGCTTGAAAACCAGTTCTCTGCTAACGACTCTGCATCTGTATGGAATGGCCTGAAAGCAATTACTAACTATAGAATGCCATCCCCCCAAACAGTGACCAATAAGGGTCTTGCTAATGAACTAAACATGTTTTTCTGCCGATTTGAAAAGGACACCCCCATTTCCCACACACACCTCTACCAGAAACCACTCTACCTACCCCCCCCCCCACCCTCTTTTTCTCCACTACAGATCCACGAACAGGACGTGAGACAGCTCTTCAAGCAGCAAAAGATCAAGAAAGCTCCGGGGCCCGACAAAGTGTCCCCCTCCTGCCTGAAAGTCTGCGCTGACCAGCTGGCTCCGGTCTTCACACAAATCTTCAACAGATCCCTGGAGCTGTGTGAGGTCCCATCCTGCTTCAAACAGTCTACCATCATCCCAGTTCCCAAGAAATCGGCAACATCGGAACTGAACGACTATAGGCCTTTCGCCCTGACGTCTGTGGTCATGAAGTCGTTTGAACGCCTTGTGCTGAACCACCTAAAGAACGTCACTGGACCCCTGCTGGACCCTCTCCAGTTTGCCTACCGGGCAAACAGGTCTGTGGAAGACGCAGTCAACATAGGTCAACATCCTCAAGCACCTCGACAGCACAGGCACCTACGCAAGGATTCTCTTTGTGGATTTCAGCTCTGCGTTCAACACCATCATCCCGGAACTCCTCACCCCCAAACTACTCCACCTTGGTGTGTCCCCTACGATCTGCCAGTGGATCCTCAGCTTCCTGACGGGACGGACACAACAGGTGAGACTGGGAGCAACAACATCAACAATACGCACTACCAGCACTGGAGCCCCACAGGGATGTGTCCTCTCGCCACTGCTCTTCTCTCTCTACACAAACGATTGCACCTCAACAGATCCAGCTGTCAAACTCATAAAGTTCGCAGACGACACCACGGTCATCGGTCTCATCAAAGACGGCGACGAGTCTGCGTACCGCCAACAAGTGGAGCAGCTGGAGCTCTGGTGCGGCCGACACAACCTCGGGCTGAACACGCTCAAGACTGTAGAGATGATCGTGGACTTCAGGAAACATTCTTCTCCTCAGTTGCCCCTCACACTATCCAACTGCCCTGTGTCAACCGTCGAGACCTTCAAGTTCCTGGGAATCACAGTCTCCCAGGACATGAAGTGGGAAGTCAACACCATCTCCATCCTGAAAAGGGCCCGGCAGCGGATGTACTTCCTGAGGCTGCTGAGGAAGCATGGCCTGCCACATGAGGTGCTACGAAAGTTCTACACGGCAGTCATCGAATCAATCCTGTGTTCTTCCATCACGGTTTGGTTTGGGGCCGCCACAAAAAAGGACAAAATCCGACTTCAACGGACAGTTAGGACGGCAGAAAAAATCGTTGGCACCGCTCTACCCACTCTTGAGGACTTGCACACTGCAAGAATCAAGACAAGGGCACGGAAAATCCTCCTGGATCCCCCGCACCCTGCCCACCACCTTTTTCAGCCACTCCCCTCAGGCAGACACTACAGATCCATGCGCACCAAATCCAGTAGACACTTAAACAGCTTCTTCCCTCTAGCCATTAACTCCTTAAACAGTCACTGACGTAGTCACTCTTCTTGCACCACAAAATGGTACTACAAAACTACTGGTTACTCTAAAATAGTTCAATGATTTTGTTGTTTACGATGATACTAGTGCAGCGTGTTATACCGGAGACAAATTCCTTGTGTGTTCTACATACTTGGCCATTAAAGATGATTCTGATTCTGATTCTGATGTCCTTTAATGTCACCTATAATTTTTTTTTCTGATAGTTAATGGTATTAGGCTGATTGAACACTCTAAAATAAATTGTCCCTAGGTGTGAGTGTGAGCGTAGATGGTTGTTCGTCTCTGTGTGCCCTGCGATTAGTTGGCAACCGGTTCAGGGTGTCCCCTGCCTACTGCCCGAAGAACCCCCGCGACCCTTGTGAGGATAAGTGGATCGGAAAATAGATGGCCTGATGGATGGATGGATGGAATGGTATCATTTGTGCCACCGAGAGATTACGAACCTACAGTTGTTATGAAATAACAAGAAAATAACCATTTAAATAGCTCTATGTAACACATTTTGCCGATACATTTTTTTACATTAGAGTATTTTATGCACTGTCCCTTTTTAATTGGCACTGTAATCTCAGCTGCTATAAAAATAATAGTTGGACTCATTTTGGATGCATTTATGTTGGACTACTTAATGTCAATACGTTACTTCTAAGGTACTATGGAGCTAAAGTACATCATTCGGCTAGCTCTGTGTACTGTAATGTATTTCATATCCCGGAACTTTAATGTGCACTTGTCTTATAAAAAACAGAACGCCATGAAGTATTTAAAGGGTGTATTGACATGAAAATGAATGAATGTTTGAAGATAATTGCAGAAAATGAACGAAAGCTATGTAACACTGGATTGTGGTATTATGGTGTTACATTTTTCAAAATGTCAGATTTCTTCCATTTGTTTTTTTTTGTTTTTGGGCAAGGGGTGGTCGGCTAAAACAGGGACGTTTTTTTTTCTTTTAAACTTTTATTTAGGAACTGAGGAGATTGAAACACATCCATCCATTAATTTTCTGATCTGCTTATCCTCACCAGGAGGGTGCTGGAGCCTATCCGAGCTGTCTTCAGGCAGTCAGTAGGGTACACCCTGAACTGGTTGCCAGCCAATCGCAGGGCACACAAATGAACAACCATTGGCGCTCACAATCACACCTCAGGACAATTTAGAGTGTTCCATTAATCTGCCACGCATGTTTATGGAATGTTAGATGAAACCGGTGTGCCCAGAGAAAACCCACGCAGGCAGAGGGTATCACGAAAGTGGTGGTGGGGCACTCCAAAAAGCAGGCAGGAGGGAGGAGCAAGGGTGAACTTGACAAAATGTATTAACAAAACACTGAGAAAGCTAAATCCAGAACAAAGACCTGAAAACAGCAATAATCCAAAATAACAAACAAAAAACCCATGGCAAAAGCAAAACACTGACAGGAAGAGAATCAGAAATGATGACCTGACACTGAGTTGTCAGGCCGGGAGTCCTTTTAACAGAGAACCTATGAATAACAATAAGGAACAACAGGTGTGCCGCTGTTGGAGGAGCACTACAGAGCCACCTGTTGGTCCAAAACATATCAACCATGATACAGGGAGAACATATAAAACCCACAGCACCCGTCGAGCACCTGGCCGCCCGATATAAACACAAAAGCATTCAAATACAAACTTTGTGTTCTTTGTCATTAGTGGATTAACCAATTGTTGCAATATATTTTAAAAAGCTTTCTGATTCATCTATCAACAATTATGAATATGGCATTGAGACATATTCATCCAAATGCACTTGACATGCTCAGTCTGCCGGCATGTCGCTGATGGGCAATTACTTTGTGGCAGTGGTTATTTACTCATTTTCCTAGTAACTGCTGCAAGCGTTATTTTGCCGCAAACAGCTGTGATTGGTCAATCGTCTGAGCGAGAGATTCTTGGCCTGCCGTGAATGGACTATTTTACCATGATTACATAATGTTGGCTGCGAAGTGTTTCTTTTTTTTTTTGCGTAATGCGTAGGCTGCCGAGAATCGGTTCTTTTGTCGCGAGTCATGCGCCGTGCGTGGTTCCTCCTGGGCTTCACCGCCTCCTTTCTCTTTTCACAACATTTTCAATTTGTTTTGTCACTGAAAATACGCTGTTGAAGGCATTACCAGCCTAACCCTCAGAGCTGGGTTATCAGGAGCATTCACCCGTTTCTGGGCTGCTTTGACTATCTACGCCAGTTGCACACACTGCATCTTCTCAAATGCAGCAATTGTGTCGGTGCTTACAGCTGTGCTCACAGCAAAAATAATCAGTTTTTTTCTTTTGTTCTCTATCCAAATTTGTAGACCAATGTCTCCTTTTATTTTGCGTATTTTAAGTATTTCCAAGTTTTTTTTACTGGCCCTGTGACACAAATACACTTTACTGTACCACTAAGGGTTAAATGGTAAATTGGCTGCCACTTGTCTAGTGCTTTTCTACCGTTGGTACTCAGAATGCTTTTCACAGTTTACTCATTTGCCTACTGATGATGCAGCATCAGGAGCAACTGCGGCTTCAGTATCGTTCTCAAGGACACTTCAACACAGTCGGGGACTGAGCCATACCACCTTCAAGGGTTCGAGGCGGCTTGAACTCGGCCAGGGCTGTCATTTCTTAAAATTAATTACATCTGGAATAATAATGGAAACAGATCATGTAAAAATGTGAAATACACATTAACTTAGGCTTATGTTTTATATTCCCCCAAAGATAGCCCATTCTGCAGACGAAACCCGTGTGGCCCAATGTTGGGCCGTTCCTCTGTCAAACCTTATTAGTCGTCAAGTGACTTCCTTTCTCTCGGTGTCTGGACATGAATCAGCATCAGGCCCAAAACAACATACCCGGCATCAACAATCACTAATGAATGAATGACTGCAGGGATGAAGAAAGGGATCGAAGGGATCGATCCTCGGCCCGCTATCTCATCCCCGTTTTTAGCCCCTGTCAAGCAGGTGCTAAAGGGAGACGAATTTGGTCTGCTGGAGGAGTGGATTCATGGCGTCGAAGGGGAGTCTGGATGCACCAAAACTAAGCCAAAGGGCACTCTGCTCGGGGCGGGACGGAGGTGGCGGGAAGTGTTATTGACAAGACATTGGGAAGGGAGGAGAAGGGTGGAGCTGCCAGCGCCTCAGGTAGAGAGTAGAAACACTCCCTTAGTCACATGCCAGCAAGTACACACACACACACACACACACACACACACACGCACACACACACGCACACGCACACACGCACACACACACACACACACACACACACACACACACACACACACACACACACACACACACACACACACAGTTTGTAGAATACTGTATTGTGGTCATTGCAGTGGTGGGTGGAAAAAAGTACAAATACTGTGTTGCTGTCAGGTACTTCACTTGAGTATTTACTTTGATGTTGACTTTTACCCTCCATTTGAAAACAGATCACAGTAGTGTCTCCTCCTTTGTTTGAGTTCAGAGCGGGCCGGTGGACCAGTGGTTAGGGCGTCGACCTCACAGTGCAGGGGTGCAGGGTTCAATTCCGACTCCGGCCTTCCAGTGTGGAGTTTGCATGTTCTCTCCAGGCCTACGTGGGTTTTCTCTTGGTACTCCAGTTTCCTTCCACATTGCAAAATCATGCATGGCAGGTTAATGGAACACTTTAAATCGTCCCTAGGTGTGAGTGTCAGCGCAAATGCCTGTTTGTCTATGTCTGCCCTGCGATTGGCTGGCAACCGGTTCAGGGTGTCCCCCGCCTACTGCCCGAAGACACCTGGGATAGGTTCCAGCACCCCACACACCCCTTGTGAGGATCAAGCGGATCAGGAAAATGAATGAATGAATAAATGTTTGAATTCACTTCATAGACTGCGATTGGCTGGCAACTGATTCAGGGTGTCCCCCGCCTACTGCCCGAAGACGGCTGGGATAGGCTCCAGCACCGCCCGCGACCCTAGTGAGGATCAAACGGTTCGGCAAATGGCTGGAATTCACTTCATAGAGTCTCAAGTATAGAAGTTAAATGAATCTTTTTTTACGCAAATATCTGCAACTCATTTTAAGTATAGCATTTGAGTACAGTACTTTAACCACCTCTGTGACCGCCATTCCAGAGCATGACTTGCAGCTACAATGTTGGATGGTTAGAGGGCTCTGTCTCCCATTCACCTTCATTCACACTTCTGTTTCTGTGAATTGAGCGGCCGCACTCATGAATATGCACAAGGGTGTGGGTGATGTTCAAAAAGCTTGACACCAAGCATATAAATTGCCAATCGCCTCGAGTTAATGGCACCAACGCAACCCTGTTGACTTCCCGCACATGAATTAATTGTCTGCCAACCAATTAGAGAGGACATTGTCAACGCATGCAGATGTTCTCTCTAAATACATATTGCATTACTCTAATGGAGTGTCGAGAAAATATGTCTAAATGATTTCTGATTGTGTAACACTTCAACTAATGCAGCAGCTCGCTCATCTTCTCTCCCTCAATGGCTCAATAAGCATTAGTCAAGGATGGCCAAATACACTCTGCACTCAAGCCAATCGGGATGTTAATGTCGGTTCACTTCACTTGTCTTTATTTACTGTATGTCTTTTATTTTTGCATTGTGTTCGTATCTGAAGAGGAAAATCTCATGTGATACTTTTTGACTGGTTAAAGTGTGTTTTTGTACCATCACCAGTGAGTTTCAACAGTTGCATTTTTTTTTAAGAATATACAATGAGTCACTCAAATTGATCTGCTCAATAGCAATAGTGAAAGGTGGAGGTGTGAAGCCAACTGGATGCATTTCCAGAGAGGAAATTACCTTTTTATGCCTTTTTTTTCTTCCATTATTCGGCCACCTGGCTCTGCCTGTCTGGAGTACATGAATTGATCTGGCCATTTGCATGTGGAAAGACATGAACATCCAGATTTGTCTTGAAGTATTTCAATCACCTATTGTGCATCACAACATTTTTTTTACCCCCTCTACAGAGTTTGGTCATGGAATGAATTCAACTTAAAGGTGAGCCCATCTTCTGCATCCTCCTCTCCAACATCACCTGCCCTCATCTCTTCTTTCACTACGTCTGCCACTTTCTCACAGGTCTTCTTCAAGCTCTCTTGCCTCGTGGATTCATCCTCACCACCCTTCTATCAGTATACTCCCTTCTGGATGTGGCTCTCTCTAATTCCCCAAAATATCTTACCTTGGCTGTCTCTCTGATGAGGTCATTTCAAATTCTGTCCGACTTAGTCACTCCTAAAGGAAACCTCAACATATTAATATCCGTCAATCCCAGCTATTCTTCCTGTTGCCTCTTCAGTGTCATCGTACCTCATGGCTGGCTACGCCACGGTCTTCTAAACTTCCTCCTTCATTCTATCAGAGACTCTTCTATTACATAACACACCTGAAACATTCCTCCACTGAGTCCAACCGGCTTGGATACGTTTCTTCACCTCCTGACAACGGTCACCATTGCTCTACCGCGAACATATTTAACGTCCTGCACCCTTATGATCACTCCTCCCAGGAGCCGCACTCTTCCTCCTCCGGCTCTCTCATTCACACACATGTTGTGTCTTACTTCTGCTAATCTGCATTCCATTCCTTTCCAGCACACGCCTCCACCTGTTCCCTGCTTTCACTGCAGATCATGTCATCTTCCAGCATCATGCTCCTAAGGGTTTCCAGTCTAACCTCATCTGTCAGCCCATCCGTCACTATTGCAAGCAATAAGGGGCTAAGATCCCGGATTCAATCCTACTTCCAATTTAAACTCTCCTGTCACACTTACAGCACGCCTCACCACATTTCTGCAGCCCTCATAAATGTCCTGTATTCTTCTATTCTACTCTACTCTAGTCTACTCTATTCGGACGTATGCCACTTTAGACTTCCTCATGAAGTACAACAGTTCCTCTCAGATGACCCCCTCATAGTCCTTCTCTTGATCCACAAAGCCACAACGCGGCTTTTCCTGACCTTCTTTGGTCTTCTTCATCAACTCTCAAGAGTAACAGTAGAGGTGGAAAAAAATGTCAAACCCAATATATGTGCGGAAACAAGTATGTGTTCTCTGTTACTTGGCACCGTTGTAAATACACATTGCGTTACTTGAATTGAGCAGTGGGGAAAATGCATCCAAATGATTGCTGATTGTGTGAGCACACTCAGTCTTCTTTGCCCCACAGGATAGCTCAATTAGCCATAATACGCTACATTGACCGGATAAACGCTCGCACACAATTGGTATTCATGATCAACTTTGAAGGTCACAGGTCTGGGAGCAGTTCGTGGCTCATACAGCCAGCAACTCTTCTAAATTCACTCAGCAGAGGCGAGGAGGAGGCCCGCGGGCTTGAGAGGAGCTCAGTATGCTGCGGACGTCTATCTTTCCATCTCTGGCTTTGGGGCACTTTCCTACTGTGAAACATCACTGATCATTTCTCAGGACAGCAAAAAGTGCAGATGCTTTCTTTTTTTTTCTTGTTTTGTTTTGTGTGTATCACAATAGCTGCTCGGCAAGACATCGTAGATTAATGAGCAGCCAAATGAAAACAGGCAGCAGTGGAATTAGCAGTTACTGTTTTGTTCTCTGAAGACTGATAACTCGTTCAGGAAAACCAAATCAAAAATATGCGCCTTTGTCTTTTAAAATGTAGTAATTAAACACACTTCACAATACATTCCAGCTGGTATTTACTTTGCAATTGTAACATTACCGGTACATATAATAATAAATATGTTACATGTACGAGCATTATTTCAGGACATGTACTGCTACACTCGTCTCACTTGTGTGTGGACAGCGTGTGGTCAATTCCCACTTATTAATGGTGTGAATGTGGGTGTGTATGATTGTTCATCCCTATATATGCCCTGTGACTGAATGGCGACCAGTTCAGGGGTTATTCTACCTTCCACCCCAAGTCAGCTGGGATGATCTCCAGCAATTCCCGCGACCCTCTTCAGGAGAAGCGGTGTTGAAAATGGCTGGATATTTAAGGACAGGAAAACAACAAGGATGCAGAACTAAAAGACAAAGAAACTACACTTTTAGTGTTGTAATATCAAACCTATTAAAAGTTGTGTGTGAGTGTGTGTGTGTGTGGGGGGGGGGGGGGGGGGGGGGCTTGTCTTTAAGTGGAACATATGCCAGCTACACCTTCTGGTAGTCACAGGCTGAGATGTCGCACAGCTGGGATGCGACAGGAGTTATAAATATTGGGCATTAGCATGCAAAGTAATGTGAGATCAATTTGCAGTGCTATAGAAGCACCAGCTGCCCGGTGGACTAAATGTATACTGGTTGTACTGTATTTTAAAATGACAGAAAGGGTTTTTGCTATCGTAGTGGTTGAAGGTAGACAGATTTCCAGGATTTTCCTCTGCAAGGATCCCAGGCTAGTATGCCCGTGATGTACCACTCCAAACAGGGAAGAGGCAGGAATGAAGTCAGCAGAGACGCGTGGGCGGAACTGGGACTTAAGCACTTTGAGACAAGGCGGAGGCGGCGGGTCAATGGGCGCGGCTGATGGATCGCCTTATCCGAACGGGGGTGAGAGGACTAGGAGTACTTTTTCTGCCATCCCAGATTGTCCCATTTATCAGTGTCGTGGCCAAATACAGATGTGTGCAAGTTCGAGACAGCAGTTCATTTTGAGCGGCGCACTGGTAGAAGGCACCACACCAAGATGATCGCTTCGATCTGCTGCTTCATTTCAAAGTTCAGTGGCGGCTTCGCAGGGGAAACTTCTTTAACTTTGATTAGAAGACACACCACAGCGATGCAATAAATGGGGTGTGTTTCTGTGTGGGTACTTCCTCGCACAGTCTAAAAATAACTGAGGGTTTGACTGTCGACTGGGAATTCCCAATAGGTATAACTGCGGGATGGATTTACAATGCATGTCCATCTATCTGTTCTGTATGTCAAGCTCATCCCAGCAGACTTTTGGCAAGAGAAACCCCTTGATAGGTCGACAGCAAAAAAAAAAAAAAAAAAAATGTTCCAATGACTTGCAAACCATGTTGAACCTATATTTAATTAATATACGATACGGACAATATATTTATTGTTGAAATTGATTTGATTGTTTTGGGCAAATAATCATTAACTTAGAATGAACATTGAATAAAAAGACTGAGAAAGTCAAGTCAAGTCAAGTCAACAGTATTTATAGAGCACTTTCGAACAGCCATCGCTGCATACAAAGTGCTGTACATGGAGCGATTTAACATACACAATAAACAGTAAGACGAATCGATAATAAAGGCGGTGGAAAAGCACCAAACAGTAAAATCAAGGACAAATATTGCTGAGTCGAACGCCAAAGAATACAAGTGAGTTTTGAGGAGGGCTTTAAAGATGGGCACCGAGGAGGCTTGCCGAATGTTCAGTGGGAGGTCATTCCAGAGAGAGGGACCAGAAACAGAAAAGGCTCGATCCCCTCTGAGCGTCAGTTTAGCTCTTGGTACCTCTAACAAAGACTGGTCCACAGACCTGAGGCGCCGGGCAGGTGTGTAGGGGCGGATGAGCTCAGAGAGGTAAGGTGGCGCGAGATTATTCAGAGATTTGAAAACAAAGAGGAGGATCTTGAAAATAACTCTAAAATGTGAAAGTTGAGGAATGCTTATCAAACACCTGTTTGGAACATCTTACAGGTGAACAGGCAGACCGGGAACAGGTGGGTGCCATGATTGATAAAATGAGCTTTGCCTGGTTTGCTCAGTCAGTGACAAGCAAAGATGGGGTGAGATTCACCTCTTTGTGAAAAACTGAGTGGGAAAATAGTCAAAAAGTTTCAGTGTCACAATGTTCCTCAACATAGAGTTGCAAAATTTCGAGATTTCATTATCTACGGTCCAGGTCATCAAAAGGTTCAGAGAGTCTGGAGAAATCACTGCAGCGAGACAGCAGGGCCGAGAACCGACAGTGAATGCCGGTGAACTTCAGCTCAGGTGGCACTGCATAAAAAATCGACGACAATGTTTCACGAATTCCTGGGCCTGTGAACGCACAGGCCCAGGAACACTTCAGAAAGCCGATGTCAGTAAATACAGTTTGGCATTACATCCGTTAAGTGCCAGTTACAACTCTAATATGCAAACAAAAGCCATTGATCAACAACACCCAGAAACACCAGCAGCTTCTCTGGACCCAAGCTCATATAAGATGGACCGATGCAAAGAGAAAAAAATAAAAAAATCTGTGATTTAATGACTTCAAATTTGATTTTTTTTCATGGACTTCATGGACATGTCTTATCCAGTGATGTTAAAGGGATTTTTTTTCTCCTTTTCCAAAATCCCCAACTAACTAGCTGAACAAAGCTGTGCTGTTTCACATTTACAAATGTCAGCCTTGACCTTTTTCTGCCCGGATCGCAAAGGAAAAAAAATCACTCTGAACACACTCACATCACAGGATAAATTGCTCAGCGTAATCTGTTAAGAGACATACAATAATCCGATGGTTATTGTCTTTGATCTGAAGATGGAAACCCGGATGAAAATAGGCAGAGCCACAAAGTTCAACTCGTTCCCTGCTTTCTTGCAGTTTCTTCTTTGTTGTGGTCATACATAGCGTCCGTCATGACATGTGATAATGATCATTTTTCTTTCATTCTGTTACTTTAAAATTTGATTTTGGGGTGGGGGTCGTTATGATTTTTGTATTCTGATTTTTCCATAGATCTCGCTTCCCCAGGTAAACCTCTTATCTGCACACTACCACAACCAAACCACGATGGGGAGGAGAAATCACACTGAACACTCTTCTCACCACAGGATAATTCCTCAGGATAATCTTTTACTGACATCTATAGAGATATTGAGGTCTTTGCTTAGTAAGGTATTTGCTGACTTTCAACAGTAAAGGGGGAACCAGCCTCAAATTAGGCCCAATTGGTGGCATGGTTGTACTCAGTTTACCAAAGTCTTTTACATGACAACAGGTTCAAGGGAGAATCCGGACCCTTTGCAAATATTAGTTAAAGGGGGTTGTGGCATGAAGGCATGGTGGATACAGATGCAGAGACGGTGGGGGTTACCACAGTATAATTTAGGATGCACAGATAATTAATAGGATCAAGCAAACACTGAAAAGTAGTTCGGGGGCAGCATTCAAATACCAATGAACAAAAAAAAAATATGTGATCGAAACAAGGAAACTAAAAAGACAAGAAATGAATGCACGGATTGGATGACGCTATCCTTAAATTCATGAGGCTACAGGTAGCTGTGTTGGAAGAATCTGCATGTGGTATCTTATTTTCTTTCATTGTTTCTTTGTGTCACTTTGTTACTACGAATATGTGCTTCAAAGGCATGTTACACCCTCAATAATATTACTTGTATGACTATGACTACTACTACTACAACTAGTAATAATAATTATTATTATTATTTCATTTCTCAAGGGAGCAAAGGCTATGCTTCTGAAAGCTTGAATTGGGCTACTCAGGAACAACATGTTACTGGAGCCCTGTTGTAGGGCATGTCATAGGATGGACGCAACGGGCTCTAACCCAAAGACAACGGTCATAGCATGAAATTTTGTGTTGGGAGGGGTGGCTGCATATTATCAGTAATACCATGCCTAAATAAGAGGAGAGGCAAACATTAACTTTGCGAGTTGACTTTAATAGCACTAGCACTCCATCACATGATAGGGAGGTGCACGGCTCCAATTGCCCATGACACACACACGGCCGACGACATCATCTAAAGGGGCTATAATACAGTTAACGTGCCATTTTCATGCACAAACTCCAATGGGTCTAATTTGTGTTTCCCCAAATGTTATGCACACCGTACTGAGGCGTGCACTCTGTCCTGCCTTGATTTTGATGCAAATGTGGGATGCCGCAATGATTTGCCAGGAAAACACTACTTTTCATCCCACAATGGCGCATAAAGTCTCTATGTGTATCATGCCTGTTTTTAAATTGTCTAAATTAAGCATGCAGAAGATGCGAAGATTCAAGGCAGGAAAATTACGGCAGAAAACGATTCTTGCCCAAGCCGAGCAATAGAGTCATGTGTCAAAGAGGCTCATTAGTAGCCTAGGGTAGACTACAGGCACTTCTATTGCACATTTAAACACTTCGGGTTGGAAAATAGCTTTGCTGCGCTGGAGGCAAGTAGATACTGACTTGCTTAGCATGCGGCAGCGTGTGATCTACGAATCGAAAGCAACGCAATGAAACACACTTTTACACACACACATATGGAACGCTTGTAATGTATTCACATACAAACACACCACAGTATGTTTCAGTATCATCGCTCCCTAATGTAACCATCTGCTCTTCGCTTCTCTGTTATTTCTCACATGCATTAAATGCCCTAGCAAACCTTGGCAAAGGGAACCTCGCTTCTTGCCAGCGTACGTACATCAGCCCAGATTAATGAGTTACCTGAGAGCAGACAGCTTTTGTGGGTCTAATGGGAAATTAAAATGGCTAACAACCCTGAATCAGCCAAACTAATGGGGAGCGCGGCAGAGGCCTTTTCGGGATGATGCAAGGGCCACCCGACACGAAACACACAGGCGCTTCCCATTATTGCTCTGAACAGAAGTTCTTAGTGAGCCATAAGGCAGAAAAGAAACCACTAAACCTTTTGTAGAAATGATTTTGGTTCTCTCAGACAGCATAATCAATCCACAAGGTGAAACCTCAAGGGTTGTTACATGTATTTGGTGTCTTATAATAAATATTGAATGCTTTGTTTTTAAACTGCACATTTTACAATAAGCAGCAAACACACAGACATTCAAACAGGTATTGGGGGAATTTTTTGGGGGGACTTTTCAGGGAGCACAACTGAGTGAGTTCAGTCCTGGTTTTATTGGGCTCCCTGAAAGCCTGTATCCCACTGAAGGGCATACTTTCGCGAGTGTTTGCGTAGCTAACGTTGATTTCAAATTCGGGTTTGTTCAAGGTCATAGACCTTGACCCTACGTTCACCAACAGTTTTATGGATTTTTGTTGTCCCGAGTAAATTTTTAAGATGTTCATCATTTCCTTGTGATAAGACACACTGTTGGCAACCATTGAGAACATGCAAACCCCACACAGGGAGAATCAAACCCTGCTTTGATAATAATTGTTTTCTTTTTTTTCTGATCATCACAAGTATATTATCAACATTTACATTTCATAAAAATGACATGAAAACAACTTGAACTTATAAAATGAATCTTCACACTTAAGTTATTTAGAAGAAGAAATTATTTCAAATATTAACATTTAGATGAGTAGCACACTGTTAATGTGTTGATAATTATAAAGTATTGAAATAGGATAAAGGTGCCCATAAACAAGTATACCCATCAAATTTGAAAACCGCACACATTTTTTCTAGTGCCAAACTGTTACGCAAATCCAATTAATGTGTGAAAATAAACAAAATGCACAAAATTCACTTTGTGCTATTTGTATGTGTGACTTTTTGAAGTTGAGTGAAGTTGACGGTGCATTACTTTATGGGGCACTGTTTAGTTATGTAGTTTTCACCGCATTCGTGCCCGTGACCTTCATATCTCACATGGCCACGATTGTCATGTCATAATCTACTCTAGTGGCCCTTTGCTTCCATTCCAAGGTGCCGCTGTGCCGCAAAATCCGTTTGAGAACAAGTGCATTATGGTTTTAAATAGGGGGTGTGAGTGACGCCTCCAGGACAGACAAGACAGAAGCAGGTTTAATCATTTATTTATTTATTTTTTACCCTTCCACTTTTTCATTTCACTCCACATGTTTGGCTGCACTTGTCATATAATTTAATACATATAGACATCTATAGACAGACATGCGCAATTGCTAATCAATCGGAAACATAATTCTTAAGAAGACATTTTCAACAATGAAAATGTGCTTGAATAAGATTGGTGTGGAAGAGCATGCACAAAAACCTGACCTCAAACCCATCACCAATCTTTGAGATGAACTAGAAGAGAGGGAGTAAAGCCTGAGCGGTGAAATTTGTATGTACCGGTATGTACGCAGCTTGCGAATGCTGCTTTTTCATCAGGTTTCATTCAAGCTCGCAAACGGTCGCAAAGCCGTCCGTTAACAAATTTAATGGTCTCAACCAGTTTTTCTTATGACAGCATGACTCATCAATCAAGCACCATCTAATTTTTATTATGCCACATATACTGTATATATACTGTACATACATATAATATGCTACAGCTTATTGTTGCTTTCGAGCTTAGCTTGTAGGAGACGTGTGCACATTGCAGCATGACGTCTTTGAGCCACTGGTGAAAAGGAAACTTTCATTCGCTCCACTTGCATCTATAACTGCTTCAGACAACAAAGTGTAAGCAGGAAAGTGGCTAATATTGCACAATTGTCTGTGTCTCATGTGTTGTCTTGTATTATTCTGTCATTCTTTGTTAACATTTCTTTTGATGGCGGCGTGGACACCCGCAGCGGCTCCTCCTGTTTTATGTTGAGAGGGAAGAAATTTCATCTGTGCTGTACACATACAGCACATTTGACAATAAAGTTGTATTCAATTAAATTTTATATCACAATACTCTCAAATATAATAATAAGATAGGTTTGGATTTTATTCCTTTAGTGCTTTCCATCAGGTGTCATAAATCAATCATCACCCATCTTGACTCACTCCACATTACATAACCTTCCTGCAGGGCTTAGAAAACATGGTAAAGGGTAGATTGAGGCCATGGAGGAAGTTTTTTGCCTGGTGGCTGCTCCATATCTCTCCGCTTCTACCTACAGATGGTGAGGTGTGCCCCAAGTGAAGCCCGAGACAAGGATGTGAAAAAGCGATGATCGGCATCTCAACGGAAGATGGTGGAGGAACTGAGGGATCCTGGGATGTGTACACTACAATGGATCATTAGTAAGGAACATCTGCTGGAGGAGGTGGCCTTGTACCTGATGGGCCTACGCATCTTTAATCACTCATTGGCTCGCAATGGAGAGTGAGTATTTCAAGTGATCCACTTTGATAAGTCATTAGTTTTAATCACAGAGGGTCACTTGTAGATGCCCCCACTGCTCTATGTTGCACCACTGGAACTTCCATGTGGTATGCATCTTGACCTTTCATACACTTTGCATGATCCTGAACTCGTTTTATTTTGTGTGTTTCTTTAGTGTTGTTCAGGGTCACAGCCAGCAGCCTATCTGCGACCTATGTAAGTATGTAGGCCAATATGTGTGAGAAATGTGGAGATCGTAGAATTCAAAGGCTCAATTCTCTGATATCAAAAGATTGCTTTGACCGAGCATAATATCGTGTATTCAACATATTTTTCTTCCAAGATTTGCTCACAAAATGTTAAGTTCGAGCAATCAATTAATGTTGACTGGTCAATATTCCACTGGGGTCATAAATCTTTCGCAACATTCCTCAGTCGTATGTGAATTGTTTTTCAATTTTCATTTCGATTTCTTGGCATCCCCTTTGTGAGTCATACACTTTGACATGGTAGAGGAGTTTGTGTGTCCCAATGATCCAAGGAGCAAAGTTGTATGCGGCTTTTTGCCCCTGGCAGAGTAAACTATGGCACCGAGATCCTCCATGGGTCCCCCTTCAGGCTCACCGCCAGTGGGAGGGACCGATGAGGGCGAGTGCATCAAGATCTGGGTGGCGGCCGTAGGCGGGGATCTTGTCATTCTGATCCCCAGCTATAAAAGATGAATCTAGGGCAAGGCTTGAAGACCTCCGTCACCTCGATGGGATTATAAAGTCTCTCACCTCACACTTATTCCTCCACGCCTCTCTTATTTCTTATTTCTCTCTCCCAATTGCATGCTTCCAACCTGCTTTCATCGTAAATCACAATGTTCTCTGCAAACATCATGGTCTATGTGCATTTTTAAGTACCAATCTAAAGTGCATAAAAGTCTGAACACATATATATATATATATATATATATATATATATATATATATATATATATATATATATATATATATATATATATATATATAAATCCTGTATGGTGTCTCCATTTTTTATGTTATGCACCATTGTTCATCAATCATTTTGCACAACCAGTCTTGTTCAGGTGAAAAGTGATGTGCCATTTGATTTTTTGAGTCGTGAGATGTTGCATTATGGTTTAGTCATACTGTGCATCACTCTGTTCTTTGATCTTTTTACGTAATGAGTTTATAAATCACAATCATCACAATAAATTTTGACATAAGCAGTCATGTTCTGATGATGAGGTCAAAAACATTCTACCATTGGATCTTTTGAAATCAGGGGCTCATTACTCCAGATTGACACAATACAGCATTGTGGTTTTAAATGTCGGTTATAAATCCCACTATTTTTGCAAGGTGAGTCATATATAAATCATTATACAGTATTTGGATTATATTTGGACATATACTCTTTGTGCCGACCCAAAAACACAGCTCCCTGTTTTGGTCAATCAGAAGTCTAAAGCATTTCCCCCCCTTTAGTATGACTATCAGCCACCCACTTTGCAGAAGATGCAAAATCTAGTGAGAATACAGTATGTGCCGTTAAGAAGTCATCAGAAGAAATGTGACTGTGAATGTGTGAGTGATTTGGCCGAAGCAGCTGGCAATCCCGCGTCATCATTCACGGGCTAATCGCCTGTTGGGCTTTTCATAGCATGGAAAAACATGCCAAATTGAAGGCAGCAGGTACACCAGCAATACTTTGATACAAGAATTTTTGAGCAGCCATGCTTTTGCTTTGGACAGGATAATCCCATTATGTCTCAGGATACTAAGAGAGCGGCACAACTCCCTCAAAAATAAACAGTTTGTTGAGGCGTAATATGTCAAGATGCAAGTAATAACATTCCAACTTTGACACCAAATGAATTAGAACATCCAATTTTCTTTGACAACTAGCAAGTACAAAAAGAAAGAATATAGCACAAAACCTGCAACAATTTTTTGTCAGGCCTTTCCAGCTCATCTTGGGTGTTTTGGAGATGGAGCGTTTTTCCATTAGTCTGTCAACTTTCATTATGACATGAGAAAATCAAATTAGCCTGCTGTGTCTGACAGTTTTTCCAAACTAATTTATTCTGTCAAGATAAATGCAGCAGATGGTGTTTGTGGAAGTGAAAGCTTGCTCTTCTATCAGAACACTGTGGTAAAGTGCAAGCTCCGTCATGTTTCAGATTAAATGCTCATTGTTAAGATATCCTTTATTTGTCCCGCAATGGGGAAATTACAGGAAATTGTGTTGTTGTTGTTGCAGTTGTTATTGTTGTTTTTCTTACTTGACAGAGGATAATTAAACCAAGTATATTCTTGCACAAATATGCCATCATGTCACATGTAAACAAAATTATTTTAGCCTCTATGCTTCAATTAAATTGCTCTTCGGTTCAATTTTTACAACCATACAGTAGTTTATGTCACAAAAATCAGTGGGAAAAAAATAAAATCTCGGGTTCCAGACCATGACCTTGTGGGATTCCACTGCTCGAGAAAAACCTTCAAAATAATCTGACTTTTTTTTTTTAGACAACAAAATGTTCCCTTCCAATATCCAAGAATTTTTCACAAAAGCATTCAGTGTCACCAGCACAACGCGAATGAGATTTGATTGAAATAGATTGGGACAAAACAACAGCATACACTTTGACAAAAGTCAAAAAAGTCATCCACATCCAATAAAACCTACATGAAGTATTTTAGTCATTTTATTTCCCAATCCGCTCTATTTGGTATACAGGGCAATTCATTTCAGGCAGGAGGAGTGGGAGGAATTTAATCAACAGTTTGAGAAGCGTCCACGTGTAAAAGCCGCAGTGACACCAGCTATAAACTAATGACCTGCACACAGTATTAGAAACCACTGCAAAGAATTTCATTATCAGGAGCAACACCACACCAGCTGACTGTGTAGTTGTGATCGAAAAGCAGTCACTGAATTTGTTTTTTGGGGGAAATATTTGACAGACATTGATGAGTGACTATTAGTGATGAGCAGCTATTAGTCAAAAGACCTATGACAAAACATTTCAACCAGACATTCACGATGCTGTAAGGTAGAGCAGTCAACCAGGACAGTGGGCAGGCATGCCCGTGAATAGCAAACATTTCCATGTAACTGGCGCCCATTGAGACGTGTTGGGGGGGAAAAAACTTGAAACCCAAAACTTTCTTCAAAAAAAAACGCTAATAAACATGTAATGTGTTTTCCACCAAAAATAGGAGATATGTGGAGGAAAAAACAAAGAAAAAAAGAGAATATACAAATATTGAAAAAAAAGGAACAAAAATCTGTGAATATTAGTTGTCATATTATAAAACTTTTATATTTTCCCTTGGTGTGAACGGTTGTTTGTGCCCTGCGATTGGCTGGCAACTAGTTCAGGGTGTACCTTATGTACTCTCTGAAGACAACACACCCAGGACCCTCGCGAGGATCAGTTGCTCAGACAATGGATGGGTGGATGCATGGATGGATACTTTGCAGGTGTCTTCATCTGGCTTCTTCAATTAAATTACACCATAGTAAAACTCAACAATTCAAGGTGTCATTATTGTGTAGGCTCCTCTATAAGCCGTCACCTTAACGTAGTGGAGGAGTTTTTGTGTCCCAATGATCCTAGGAGTCAACTTTACTGGAGCTGTATCCCCCTCACATGGTCACATCTGACAAAAAGCTTCTAGGTCAGGGACCAATTATAGCACGGTCCATATAAGCCCTAATCATAATAAATAAAAATTGACTTGGTTTCCTTTGACTGGACGTCGATCACCCGGGCCCCCTTCTGGAGCCAGCCCTGTAGGTGGGGCTTGATGGCGAGCACATCCAGGCCTACACCCATAGGGGTCCGACCAGCACAACCCGAAAATGCAAATTGGGTCCCCCTTCCCATGTGTTCACCATGTGTCGGAGAGGCCGTAGGGGTCGGGTGCCTTGTGGGTGCCAAAGGCGGGGACCTTGGCAGGCTGATTCCCAGGTAAAGATCACTCTGGGGACATGGAAATGTCACCTCTCTGGCAGAAAAAGGAGTCTAAGTTGGTGTCCGAGGCCGAGAAGTTCCAACTAGACCAGGCTGCCCTTTGTTCCAGATTCTGTTTGTGATCATTATAGACAGAATTTCAAGGTGCAGCCGAGGTGTTGAGGTCTCAGTATTCCATCCCTGCTTTTTGAGGTTGATGTGGAACTGTTGGCTTGTTCAAGCCTTGATCTTCAACTCTCACTGGAGTGGTTCACATCTGAGTGTGAAGAAGTTGGGATGAAAATCAGCACCTCCAAATCTGAACCCATCTTCCTCAGTCCGAAAAGGGTGGGATGGAGCTCCAAGCACTCCAGTTCGGGGATATGATCCCACCGCAAGTAGAAGCATTTAAGTATCTTGGGGCCCTGTTCACGAGTGAGGGAGGATGGAGCAGCAGATCAACTGATGGCTCGGTGCAGCATCTTCAATATGCTGTCTGTTGTGGTGAAGCGCTATATAAATCAGAATGTATTCTATTGTATCTCTCAGAGAGTGCCCAGACACACAATGGACGAAACTCACTTCAGCCACTTGTATCTGCGATCTGTTCTTTCGGTCACGATTCACAGTAGGAACGCATTGAGAAAAGCCAGATGAGGTGGCTCAGGTATCTTGTTAGGATGCCGCTTGGGCACCTCCCTGGTTTAGTGTTCTGGGCATGGCACACTGGAAGGAGGCTCCGAGGGCGACCCCGGATGCACCAGAGAGACTCTTCCGGCTGGCTGGAAAACATCTTGGGATATCCCAGGATGAACTGGATGAAGTGACTGAGGAGAAGAAAGTCTGGGCTTAAGCTTTTGCCACATTACCCCAACCTCGGATAAGCTGAAGAGAATGACGATGATGATTTTGTGGGGAGGTCTTATCTCATGCAAATGATCCATGGTTTACCCCACCGCTTCTGCTGCTGAGCCAATGGTAAGTACAGCTTTTTAAAGAGATTGGGCAGAGCTACGAGGGTTGTGCCGAGAAAAGTGGCTACTGCTTGCTGAAGTTGCTGCCCTAATCATAAAGGGTGGCCATAAATACAAGGGGAAAACATGGATTGTATCCGTGGAGTGAGCACTTTGTCACCAAGTCTCCAAATTACACTTGCCCAATTATGTAACGAATCTGCACGTCGCACACACTGCAGACACATGGCCAAACAGAAATACCCCACACCTGAACTATGACTAAACAATTCTGCAAAATTCAAACAACTTCAAACAACCTTGGTTATATTGTGTTAGACAGCAATGAATTTCGAGGATTGTTGGATGATCAGCTCAAGTAAAGAAGACAATTCTAGACTTACCTGGACTGAAGCAAACTCCAAACACAAGTATATATACCTCATGTGATTAGAGAGAAGCAAATTGTCAGTCAATGACATGGCGCAGCATGACAATCAGCCGATTCTTTCAGCTGCGGATTCCAAACACACCGGATGCATTTCCATGCAAGGTCTTTTATGACAAAGCGACAAAACCCAAAGGAGCGCTGCTACAAAGAGGTCTTTCATCATCAATAGAATATTAGCCCACATGACGGGAGGATTGTATTCTCTCCGTGGAAGGGCCTGTAAAGTGCATAGAGGTTAATTGTCAGATCCAAGGGTAGATTTGCATCAATTATTGTGGAGAGAAAGGGATTCTTCCACTGAACGGACTGGTATATGTTTCCCTCTGTCTGATTAATCTTAATGAATTATGCAAATAACCTTTATCTCAAATGATTTAGCGATGTTTCTGTATTGTTTTATTAATGCACTTTTGAATTACTCTGTATAATCATGAAGCCTTTCCTGCTGCCTGTTTATAATTCATCGCTAGCTCTTTATTAAATTCGCAGCAGTCTCGGGTGGCTCGCATGCAGGAGTGAGAAATTAGTCATTACTGTAATTTAATGATTTCTAACCAAACAAGCTGGATCACGAAACACCGCCCCCTCACTCCTTGCCTTCAATGCATCCGGTGGGATGGATTTGCGGGACTGAGCGTTGACCTTTTTTTCCCTAATTTTTATGTTTGATATCATGATCTTTCTGCAGTGTTTTTTACACTTGCCGTGGAGTGACAATACCTGGATTCCTCACAAGGTGAGCTATAGTATAGCTAGAGCACCACCTGGTGTGATTTGGCTTGGCCTCCCCCGCCCCCTTTTGGAATCCATCCATGTGACCATCGGTGTGATACACACCAAACCCCGCCCCCATGTTTCAATAAAGCCCATATTGATTAGAATGTTTCATACAAATGTTACATTGAAAGTTTAAATAATACAGTCAAACCTCGGTTTTGGAACGTCTCTGTTCTCGACCAAATCGTTTTTCGACCAAAAAATTTTGAGTTTTTATGCCTCGGATGACGACCGAATTTAGGTTCTCGAACAAACTGAGCGCACTTGAATGAGTCACTTGACTCCTCTCGCCTTCCTTACACAAGGAAGTGACGCTTCGCCGGGTCGCGTTCCATTGTGAATAGACGTGTTCAATAAAGATTTTTTTTTTTTAAAGAGCAAGGTTTCAGTTTTCGAGCAAATCGGTTTTTCGAACAGCCTTCTGGAACGGATTATGGTTGAAAACCGAGGTATGACTGTAATAATACCCTTTATTTATAAGTGCCTTTCAAAACACTGTTTCAGCTGCATGGTTTGCTAAGCCACAGTACCCAGCCATAGTAAACGTAGAACATGTACTAATAGATAGAGCTACTAAGTATTACATATTGCTACAAATTAAACTGTTATTATAACATTCAGTTGAAGTCTAACACCATCGACTTTTGCGATGATAAACTTTCAGCTACCTCAATATGCTTTTCCCAAGTTTGATGGCGAGTACCGTATTTTCCCCACCATAAGGCATTTCGGAATATAAGGCGCACATTCAATGAATGGACTATTTTAAAATTGTTTTCATATATACACCTGTCGGGTGCACCGCATTATAAGATGCATAGAATACAAGCTCCAATAGTGGCTGCATTCGCACGATGCATCCACTAGATGAAGCTACGCTAAAGGGAATACAATACAAAACAATACAGTTTTATTTATATAGAGCTTTCACAACCGTGGCTGTCACAAAGTGCAGGGCATTTCAATACTACGTCCAAGATATCAGAATATTGATCCATATATCAGGCGCATCGCATTATAAGGCGCACTGTGTTTTTGGGAGAAAATTTTAGGTGCGCATTATTGTGCGAAAAATACAGTATTTGCAATCCGGTTGCTGGTGGCACTTCCATTCGGTTCACAAAGTTTGCAACACATTCAAAATGAGTTGTTTTTGAAGAACTCCTTCAAGCGCGATCAGGTACACTATGTGCAATGATTTGTTGGCTTTTCTAGCTACAAACCTCCTCGCTGTTAGTACTCGGTTGGGAGAGGCCACGGACCTCTTTAGGACAAACCTGCACTAGCACGATTTATCCGGATTGATGTTTTGAACAATGATGAACTGGAATGAACACAATCCAAACCGAAATAGTCACAGGGCTTTTTTGTTTGTGTAAGGAGTAGAAGTTTCAAGTTGGCTGAAAAATAACTAGTCCACTGAAGTATAGATACACCACATTTCTACTTAAGTATGATACCAAAGTATTTTTAGCTCATTACTGGACAACGCTGGCCATCAAAGATATTCGCCAGATATGTGGCAGGATGGATCACCATAGTCACCATAGCAACTTGACTTGCGATCGTGTTGGAAGTGCAGCTCTCAGCAATGAGTCAAGTTCTGATAAGAGCGGCTCCTGTTTTAATTGGATTCTTTCACGATCTGTGACATGGAGGTGACATTTGAAAAATGTGGATAGAATACTTGTCTGCATATAATTTCATCTATCCATCCACAAATCCATTCGCCCATTCATGCATTGATTATTCCACCGAGACCCACCAACCCATTCATTTCCACCAATAAATTCAGATCCATATACAATTTAATAAATAGGAACCACCTATCTACATGTTTCTCACACAATCGATTGATCCACTAACTATTCCATCCATCTTTTAATCCAGTTGTTGTTTTCATCTATTGTATCTGCCCATCAGCCCATCCATCTTGCCTTTCAAAGCATCACCCATCCATTCGTTGATTCCAGTCATCTACCCAGCCATTTATCATTCTTTTCCCTAATCAATAATACCAACCATAACATCCGTAACATTTGAGTCTATCCACTTATCTTTTCTTTAAATCCACTCCTCCATTTCTTCAATTTGGTCAGTCTTCCCCCCCAGTTTTCGTCCAAATTCATCCACCCTTCAATCTTTGACATGCTTTTTAGTCTAATCCATCCAGTTCAATCTGTCCACCACTTCCTCATAGATTCATCCACGCAACTCGTGAATTAATCCACCACTTTTCAATATTTTCCCCAAGCCGTTAATCTGTCTATTGAGTCACCTGATCAACAAAAGAACTCCCCAACCAATTCATACCTACTTCATGTTCAACGATCCTTATTTCTATGAACTCATCCATACAGTTTAATGTACCTACAAGATTGCACCATTACCCATTAACTTTACACACCATCCATCCTTCTTGTCCACCAGTCACTCCCATCGATCGATCCAGTCATTCGTCTACGTCGTCATGTGACCATCTGGTTCTGCGCCTCCGAGCTGACACTTTTATTGTCTTTGGACAGGTAACTTTTGGTGATTGTGAGATGCGGCACCCGGGGGGAAATCATTCGAATACAAAACAACAAAGAAGAAAAACCTCTGTACAGCCAACAGGATGTATTGTTTCAACTACTGCTCAAAACAAACAAAAGGCTCATGAGGTGAAGAATACTTGTTGGAAACTAATCAAATGGCATTTGAGGTGTTTCACGGTGAGAGATAATTATCTGTCTCTCTCAGGACCAGATTTCAGATGGATTTCTTGCTTTTGGGGATGTTCACAATGAGACTCTTTTCTCTTTTGTGCAGACCTATTTTCACTTCCGTAAAATCCTGAGCACAACTTTTGAAAACTACCCATGCAATGTGCAGTGGAAATCCAAACAGACTGCATCTTTCATTAGGTTAGATTTATTGAGATAATACTGACATTTGTAATCAATGGTGGTTGTCAGGCTTTGAAAACAACAAATAACATTTAAATGTTTTAGCAAAAATCCTTGTGTTTTTATCAGAGCGCCCCCAACTTTCCTATATTTCAAGCCATTTTCGTGGGTGACTTGATATCCTCTAACAACTCGATGAAACATAATGTAGCTTCTTCATAAGGCTAAAAGGAATGAAAATGCTTGTCTCGCTTGATCTTGAGAACAAATGTGCATTGAGGGTCTTGGGATCTCTACATGGTGAGAAAAAACACAAAGGTATCACATCACATTTTTCTCCTTTCTTGTTTTGTTTGTTTTGTTTAGTTTTTTTGTCTGCTGTTGGGATAATCCACAATCTTTCAGCTAATAAATATCTTCAGGTTGGAGTCCTCTGGTCTGTCGGAGTAAACTATAACACAAAGAGACATTGGGTGGGGAGTCGAGTCACTCATGACTCTAAAGTTGGTGATCTTTTTCGCAAACACAGTCCTAAATGAAGCCCCATTCCGTTTTTGGACTGTCCATCTAAGACCAAAGTCACTATTGGTCTCTCGTTTCCAACAACCTTACCAAAAAATTAAATAAAATAAAATAAAAAATTATATCCAAGAGTCCTACTGTGGAATAAACGACGACTGGTCCCAAACAGACGACTATCGTGTGACCTAGAAAGAGTGGAAAGAGAGAAAAGTTAGAAAGAAGTGTTCATAAACAACAATCCATAAAATGTACAATCGAGTGCATCTCTGCACCATCAATCATATGTAAAAGTGAACACCGCCTTCTGCAAATTATTATCGATTGTGTTGGTCTTTTTCTTCTTTTCTGTTTTGCTCTACCAACAATACTCAACCGAAAAGGCAATCATGATATGAAAGCACGTGAAAATTAAGCTACACTCACATTTGTGACTACTTTGCTATTTAAGTGGTCCGAATAAAGCCTGTGCGTAATATAATTTACCGGTATTACCACTGCTTTTGGATAGATTTCCCCCCAGCCATGTTGCCCAGAGAATAAAAGTTTTGCCACTTTTCCACTGAATTGTGGTGACTTAGTTTGGGGTAAGGCAGCCTGCCACTTTGAAATAACATTTCTGGAAGCATTGTACGCACATACTGATAATCAAATGCAATCATCCCCCCCACCACCCCCCACCCCCAAATTCCTTTCATGGTCAGCAAAGGTCTGATGATGGCATCTGTGAAAGATAATACGGTACTAAGCTGGTGGTGTGGGATGTGTTCAGAGTCATTTTCCCTCAGCGAACTGACCAGAAAATGGCTGAGGCCGACAATCGTGTATATCAAACACGTTCAACACTAACGATGGCAAACATATTTGTGTGGTCAACGCAGAGTTCGGCCAAACTCCGTGGTTGTGACGTGAAATTTTATTTTTGGTCCTCGATGCAGTGGAAAAGGGTGTATTTCATAGGACTACCTTGATTGTAAATACATGGTAAAGTTACAATCATTACTTTTACTCAATATGCAGCATTTCAAGAATATGTTCCAATCGTTCACTTTTTTCATTTTTCAGGGCACGTGAAAAAGCTTCCATGTTTTATTCATATTTTCCCCCATGAAAATAATATGACCTCACCCTAAAATAACCCAGAGGCCCAAAGGCAATCAGTTAGCAATCATAGGCAGGAAAAGAAATATCCACTTGACATTTGACGAGACTGCAATGGATAGAAACCGTGGAACATGTGATCTTTTTATGTTTTCTGCAGAAGGAATTTGGGATGATCTATCTGGTATAAAACAGTTAATTATCTTAAAATGAATTCAAATTAATCAATTTCAATGACTGAAGCTGTGGTTGGCATCGAAAGAGCCATGATGCCCTCTTTTTTAATGGCGAATTCTGGAAATCATTGTCAAACTTTGACATGATCCTCCATTCATATAAGATAAGCAAGAGTGACAAAAAAAAAGAAGTTTCACAATTGAGCATGGCTCCTCTGCGTATGACACCTGCGTCTGATTGGGTCTCATTTCGAGAAATTCACTTGTAGGATTTCACCAATGTACGAGCCCTGGAATTGGCTTTTCGATTACTCCATTCTGGGCATTGGTTCTTGAGACTTTTTCGAGCTTCCTATTATGAAAGACTTGTCCACCCAGTTTAGTGTTCATTTTTCAAACTGGTGTCAGGGGCGCTTTTTTTTTGGTAACTTTCCAGTGCGCTCTGATGAATGAGTTCCATGGTCAAGACTTCTAAAATACATTCTCTTCCACCACAATACACTCGCTGACAAAAGCTGGCGAGTTTTCGGGCATAGTTTAATCAACATGACAACCAGAGAGCAATCTTTAAGTGGTCGGAGGGGGTGGGGGGAGTAAATGAAAACAAGCAATTTCCACCATCTCGGTGCCCCCAAAATGTGATTTACTTGTCGGACAAACATTAATTAAGCCCCAAAACATTGTTCTTATCCAGGAAAAAAAAAAAAAAATTACAGAGAGTTTGAAATGACCCAAAGATGCAATATGGTTAGATTAATATCATGATAATGAAATGAAACTAGCGGCCCGGTAGTCCAGTGGTTAGCACGTCGGCTTCACAGTGCAGAGGTGCCGGGTTCGATTCCAGCTCCGGCCTCCCTGTGTGGAGTTTGCATGTTCTCCCCGGGCCTGCGTGGGTTTTCTCCGGGTGCTCCGGTTTCCTCCCACATTCCAAAAACATGCGTGGCAGGCTGATTGAACACTCTAAATTGTCCCTAGGTGTGAGTGTGAGTGCGAATGGTTGTTCGTTTCTGTGTGCCCTGCGATTGGCTGGCAACCGATTCAGGGTGTCCTCCGCCTACTGCCTGAAGACAGCTGGGATAGGCTCCAGCACCCCCCGCGACCCTAGTGAGGATCAAGTGGCTTGGAAGATGAATGAATGAATGAATGAAATGAAACTAAAAACATTTGCTCATGCTAATAGTGTGTATCGTATGTACTGTATACTGTATATAAAAGCTGCAAAATCACAGCCCGCAAGAGGTGACCCTCCACTTCTTTCATTGGAATTCATAACCGTGATGCGTTCACAGCACACACAAGAAACACCTGCCAAATGTGATCCCTTTTCCGCCACCTGGCACCTACGAATGTCTTTTGCTGCATTAGGAGCCAGTTGGCAACCAGAGAGCGCAGACATCATGCCACACTGACACATCCTACATAAGCAGGAGGGAAAATCCTGATGGCATGCAAGTATGTATTTTGTTGCAGCTTAAAACATTCTATGAAGTTCCGATCAAATTGGAGATTTGTTTTGGCAGTTGATAGCAAAGAAAAAACTCATCTTTTCACTCTGAAATTTGATCTACATATACTACAACGACAATATTTAATAAAGCTACAAAGTTAGTTGTATGCTGAGGCTGATTCGGGTCAAATTGGATTAGAATGGACTAAAAGGGATTTTAGATGTAGAAGTGTGTGGAAAATGGTGGTGCCGGTGCGAATTTTCAAACTGTTATACTGCGCTTGCCGTCAATGCTTAAGGGAAGGTTGTAACCGTTCAAAAGGGAGCTCGAGAGGGTCCTGAGAACTGTCTATGCTTCCACCACATGGTCTTTCAATGGTTATGCGGGGAGCTTGAAACAGCGAGAGTTCAAGTCATGTGTACATGTAGTTTTTAGTGTTCAAGAGTAAGAGGGAAACAGTCACATGAACTGTCTGTGTCCCCACCCCCTTTTGCACAGGATCTTTCAGGATTCTGGAGAGTCAGTGGCGGAATCTCGACGTGTTGAAAGAGTAGAACAGCACAAGAATAATCACACATGTTAAACATAAGGAAGAGGAGTCATATAGAGGACAGAGAGCATGAAATCTGCCAAAACAAGTAGGGGAGACCGGGACTTGTCGTCACATGGGTAAGTTGACACATTGCAATTATCTTCCGCACCAGAGGTTCCATTTGAAAAGTGGAATACGAATGTTCTTCCTTAAGATCAGGGGTCGGGAACCTATGGCTCGTGAGCCAGGTGTGGCTCTTTTGATGCTTGCATCTGGCTGGCAGATCAAACAAAATATTTTCGCTTTTTCACAGCTCATGTCCCATTCAGGGCTGCAGTTGCAGGAGCAATTTTAATTCGATGATACTGGCCTATGTTGGCCGTTGCTGGGGAAACAGGTAAATGCCACCTTTTGAACCAGCCCGCTCGGTCATTAGCTCAAAGCTAATCCTTCGATGAATAAAATGGCAAAAAGAAAAAAAGATGTTGAGCATAGTACACTTCAGGACGAATGGACCGAAGGATTCAACCTTTGTGGAAAGGACAGGTTCTGCGCTGTGTCTAATTTCCAATGACAAAATACCATCAATGAAACAGAAAAGAAACTGCGAGAGACAGCAGAAAGCAAGTGTGCAAGCTACTGAGCGGGGTGCAATCTAGCCAGCAGCAACTCTGCGTATGGACCCGGCAGGCTGACTATAATTCCGCTCGTTTTCCAAGATCTTGAGCAATCGTGAGGAACGGAAAACCATTTACATTAATGGTGAGTATCATAACAAAATTATTTAAAAGAATACTGACATTTTGTTGAATTCACTTTAAAAGTACAGTTTATATATACACCGTATGTTATGTTTAAAAAAAATCATCTTGCAGATGAAAAACCTATCACTGACTTGTCAGAGGTAGAGGACAGATTCAGGCTTTACCATTGTGTTTTAAGACAACTTTGAAGAAGAGCAAGTATTAGCAAATGTGGTAGTTTGGGAAAACATGTTTCAGTCATTTTGGGCCGAGTTGACAAGTGGCAAACCATCTTACGTATGCCAGAAGTGTAATTTGGATGATGAGTTTGACTAGTGAGGAAATTCGTTTGTCAGGTTTTGTTTGTGTATTTCAAAATGTTCCACTTGTTGGAACGACAATTATGTCCACACTTCAGGACTGTTTTAAGTGTCATGATGCTTTCTGTTTGACTTTTCAGTTTCCCGAAGGTAAAACGGGCATTTGAGGCTCAAAGGATTTTAATCCGGTGCACGTTGCATATTTTAAGTTTGTTTGTTTGATTTCAATGAATATTTCAAGGTCAATGATAAACATTTTCTTTGGCTGACTTCAGTGTTGACTTTCACGCAGCGAACGAGAACAGCAATAATTTTGTCCGTGTTCTAATGGTTGCTAAATGCAGTTTGAGATTTTGAGACACTTTACACGATGGTGGAGCAACATGTTCTCACTGTTTATTTGATTGCTTATAAATCTGCACGGCCAAAAAAATATGCAAATGACTGAATACAAAATAGATTCCTCGACATTTGGTCTTTCATGATACTCATTTTGTTTAGAGATGATTCATACATATATACATTCATACATGATATACATGACATCTATTGATTCCAAGAATATATATAAAAGTGTGAAACGTGTGACATCAAGCCTCAGTCTCTTCACCTTCAATGTCGCAAATACAGTTTGGTCTTTACCTTGACCCACTCATTCAGGATTCATTTTCAATTAAATTCCCAACTCAATTCATCTTTATGTCAGACAGGCAACATCCGCCCTGCACTTCCTGCTGTGTAAATATTTATTGACATTACAGTAACAGATGCTGCACTTCCAAAGGGAATGCAGGTTTTCCAACAGTGTGATAATCCAAAGCAGAAGACGGGGATTACTGTTTTGGGATATGCCATCTCATTTTCACTTTGGAAAGAGTGTGAAAAAAAAGAAAAATATGATTGTTCCTCTCTGGCTACACTTGCGGCATAAGGGGAGAGATGCGGCGGAAGCACGACCCAACACGATGGGGGTGTCATGGGTTATCGGTGAGTAATCACCTAAAGGGAGAAGGCTGAGAAGGTGAAAGCTGCTCAGGGTTTGATGCGTATAGGTGCTTTGGGATCAGACAAAACACTTGTGCCTGGTGAAGGTTCAAAATCTTGTCTAAACACCTAACTCAGCATAGGTGGCAAAAGAACTGACACTCTGTATCTCAGTACACACACAGACACTTGTATCCGGATATACTCGGTAGGAATGTAAGTCCTTAAGTGAAAAAGTACAGAATGTGAAATCTTATACAGTATTTCATGCGATACATAGTACCATATTTCACTGTCAGCCATTTTCAAACTGTTTGTATTATTACAGTGGCTTACAAGAATATCGAAGAGTAATTTTAGAGGTGGTACCAATCTACTGTGAGCCGATGGCCAGTGTTAGGATTGATTCTTTGTGGCCATTTTTATTCAGCAAAAGTACATTACGCAGTGTCAGAAGTATTTTGGAAACAACTTACTGTCCTGTATTTGTTTCTGAAATTTAAAAAAGTGGAACTTTCAACGTAAAAAGTCACCTTAGCTTCGGACAAGCTTGCTTGCAAGGTGTGAGAGTGCGCAATAAAAAGGCCGCTGGTTGCCTTCACTTCCGGTTAATATGAATACACCCATGTGTGAGTGTGGTGGGAGCCACATTGTTGTTTTCCACATTTTATCAAGAAACGCAATCCCTTGTGACCGTTACGCACTCGATGAGGATCATCGTTGCAGTCGTCAGGTGAGAAAAACATCAACGACCTTTTGTGATTTGATTGAGAGTGAAATGCGCTCCTGACATTACTATTGGACTGTGAACATAGCACAGTGTCGGTGATGAAAAGCAACATGGTGACAATTAGTAAATGTCCAAAAGTGGGGTACACACATACTACTGTCATACAATTAACAATATCAAATGTATTATACATAAATGTTTTGGTGTTATAGTTTAGGCTTAAGCTAAAATAAAGGCAAATGAACAATGAAGTAATACGAGAGACAGGTTATTTAACCCCAACGATTATTGGACTGATGTGTCGCAGACACCCGTCTCTCAGGCAGCCAAGGAGCTCGCATTGCGGTCGTCTTCCGACCAGACCATACTTCGTGGAGCTGTAGTGGAACATTATTACTATTCTTCCGAACATGCAGTTTGGCGTCAAAGTGCTTCAATTTGGGATATGCCAGTGCTATGCTTGCGACAAGCCCCTGAGCTCAACTTTCAAATTTGCGAAACATCAAAGTTGGACTGCAGAAAAAATCAGCGCGTGAGAATGGTGCGGAAAATGGATGGATGAATGGTTGGAAGGACTTTGAAAAATATAGAGCATCGGATTGACAGCGATGACGCCAACTGTCTGTCTGAGTGTGGCCGTTCAGAGTGCCTAATTTTTCGATAGGTGGTGGAGGGCGTACCCCCTGGAGATGGACTTGGAAAAAAAGTAAGCCAAGCGAATCCTTGTTTGACCCAAGTCAGGATAAGCAGTTCGGGTAACAGATGAATGGATTTACTTGACGTTGGTCCTGTGGTGAGCGCATCGACCTCACAGTGCAGAGGTACCAGGTTCAATTCCAGCTACGGCCTCACTGTGTGGAGTTTACATGTTCTCCCAGGCCTGCGTGGGTTTTCTCCGGGTACTCCGGTTTCCTCCCACATTCCAAAAACATGCATGGCAGGCTGTTTGAACACTCTAAATTGTCCTTAGGTGTGAGTATGAGCGTGGATGGTTGTTCGTATGTGTGTGCCCAGCGATTGGCTGGCAACCGATTCAGGGTGTCCCCCGCCTACTGCACGAACACGGCTGGGATAGCCTCCAGCACCCCACGCGACCCTTGTGAGGATAAGTGGATCAGAAAATGGATAGATTGTCGGATTTACTTGATTGACGCTAGATGGCAACATCTAAATTAATTTGCGCACTTGGCAAAGCCAAAATATATTTGTTGTACGTCATCTCGCAGCAAGCGACATTGGTCAAGTTACCTTCACAGGGCCCCAAATCAACTCTGCTGGAGTTGTCATGTCTGGTGTCTTCTTGTTTCAGCTCTGGCTGGAGACCCTCCTCCCTACAGCTGCGCACCTGTTCCTTGCTGTAATCATCCTTGTACATAAGGACTCTGATTTCTGCCATTCTTCATCGGCTGAGTGAGCTTGTTCACTCTTGTGCATCATGTGCTGTTTTCTAGATCTCTCGCTCCTGAGTTATTTGCTCTTGATTTTGGCTTTGTGTATGTGGACTCTTGCTGTTTGGATTTCTTTATTATCAGAAATTACTCTTACCTTGCCTATTGCAAGAACCTTCTGTCCATGCTCTAGTTCCATGGCTCTTTGTTGCCCGCGCTTTCTGTTTCTACTTTGTTGGTTTTGCATTTTTCTGGAAATAAACATGTTTTGTTTCACATGTTATCGATGTCTGCCTTTTTGAGATCCAAACATTATTCAGTTCATTCCTGAACATTTTCAGGTGTGTGGTTCTTGGGAGCTGAACTAAAGATGTAAGCGAGAGGGTTTTTGTTTTTAATTGTTCCTTGAGAAGAATATATAACAAAGCTGCCGGTCAAGCTAAGTCAGTTTTGATGGCTTTATTCAACAGCTGATTATACAGAAGAATTGTATTCAATGATCAGAGAAAGCTACCAGGGCAGTCTTTGAATCCAAATATACTCGAGTAAATATCTGTTACAAGTTTCATAGAAAATAGATGTCGAAAAATGTTATTCGTCATGATTAATTAGGGAAATGTATCACTTGAGAGTGCTCGTAAAAATATGAAATGAAAGGGAGTGAAACCAGACCTGCTATATGCTAAATGCCAAACTGAAGGCAACTCTTCTTTGCTGCCTCCTCTTTGCGAGCCTGATCACAACTTCAAACAACTTATGGCTGCCCAACAGGCTGCTGGCGGAACAGCAGGTGGCCAACATAAAGGAGCATCACACTTGGGTCTAAGACACAGAAGGCACTGCATGAATTTGTTTTGAAAGAGATATATTTCACTGACTTGTAGAAATTCATCTTTAATTTATTATTTTGTTTGGGTTGTTTTTCTTTCTTTTTTTTTGTGACAAATGTGTTTCTTTTTAAAGTGCTTCGGCAATGAAGTTGAGCTTTAAAAGTGTCTTTAACCACTGTGTTTTCATAAATTTGACCCTTTCTAGCACCCTGTAACCCAATAATATGATAAGCTGTCCACTGTAGTAACCGCTGTCCCTAAAAGGGTTAAATGAAGTTTGATTATGTTAAAGCATGTTAGAGGGCTAAAACTACATGATGGTGTCTCTGTACTGCGGATTTTCATTGATTACGGGTTGGTCTGGAACACATTCCAGATGGTAAATAGAATCTGACCGTATACAGCAGGACATCGAGCCTGGCTAATATAGACATCTTTGGAGATCATCATTCAAAACCAATAAATTTGCAAGTGCACTCTGAATATTTGAAGAGCAGTTGATACTTTACTTTTGACATTTTAGAGTTCTGGTCACGAGAATAACCGTTGAAATTTGTCAGTGGTAAGGAGCTAAAAAGTAACTTGACAAAAACATTTGAAATAAATTGTGTTGTTGCTTTCTATTTTCATGGCATAAAGTGTCTAAAACGCTCACTGATTCATTGAGCTTGTGACGATTTCTTCTTGGGCCACCTCACTTGTCTGCACTCATGTTTCTGCCTCCCCCCGTGGCAGTGTTGGAGAGCCTGAATTATTAACCCGGCTAAAATAAAAGACTCCGCTTCGTCCGGGTCTCCTGTAGACATGAATAATGGACAAGGTGGCTCGGCGACACAGCGTTTGACGAGTCAAACACGGAACGGGGCAATGGGGCAGAGAGGTTTAAGGGGGTGCCATGACAGATGGCCAACACCAGCCAAGCCCTCAATCTCCGTCTCACTTCCACTTCAAGTCTCCCTCGCACCCCCGAGCGCGACCTGATATGTGATAATTGCTTTTCTGTTTCGGATGTTCTTGAGTGTCAAGTGCTTCCGCAACTCATTTAACACTCAAAACACCTGAAAATTAGGATGTGTTAGCATACATCTCAATTTCCACTTTTTTTAAAAACTAAAATTATACACTACTCTCCTCCATCAACATTATACAAGAATGGAATAGGACTGTCATGATTCTGTTTGTGACCAAAAGGTGGCACTGTAGGGCTCCCCCTGCAGCTGCACACCTGTTGGTCGTTATATATTTAGGAGTAAAAAAGGACTCCTGCCCGACTACTCATGGTCGGGTCATTGTTTGCTTCTGTCATGTTAGTTGCTGTCATGGTTTCTGTTGGTTTGTGTTTATCACTTTTTTTTTTTTTGCTTATGCCATGGTTTTGTTTGCTACTTTGGATTTGTTTTGTTTTCCAGACTTTGTGTGTTCTGGAATTAGTTTCTGTGTTTTAATACAATTCTTCAGGTACAACCTGCTCCTCCCTCCTGCCTGCTTTTTGGGGTCCACCAAAAAGCAAAAAGGTGACTAGGACAACATGGAACTATGCCTCATACATCCTCCATATTTATTTAACAGCTTATCAAATGTAAATCAAATACCTACTTCTTGGTACTTCTTGCTACCAGAGATGCAGATTATTAACTGTGTTGATGTTTGTAAATGGCGAAAGACATGTCTGGGTGGTGGAACTGGGTTCGCTTTGAAAAAAACAATCAAAGGACAGAAAAATGTTGTGACCCAGCTGGATGACCATTGAGGCGAAATTGAAATCCAATTGGTGATATAGTTTAAGTTCAATTGGCCAGTACCAATCATTCTGAAGACCTTGGCCAAATTAGGTTTTTATGACAACACATAATGGATTGGACAAAAAATAAAGAAATCAAACATCCACATACACATACTGAAATCACTGCAGCCAAGTGATACACTATGAACTTAAGAGAATCCATTACTGGGTAAACATTAACCCTTTCAGGGACAGTGATTACTGCAGTGGATAGCTTTTCATGTTATCAGGTTACAGGGTGCATGAAAGGGTTAATATAAGTTAATGGAACAAATCTTCAATTTCCGTTGTAAATTGAATAGCCTACCGCTGCTAGTAATTTATTATGCCCTGTTTAATATCTTCAAAGTGTGTGAATACGGCCCACCTTGGTGGTCTTCACTTTGTTGCCTGTACTGCAGCTCCATCCTTTAAAGTCCGGCAGCACTTTGCACTCTTCACCTTCCATGCAGGGATGCATCTGGCACCACCACTTCTGAGCCACAATGGATGCTGTCAAAAAAAAGTGAATCAGAAATGAAAAAAATACTAAGAATAATTTGAATGAATGATCATTTTCACTGTAAATCAAGAATACATCAGAAGTAGATGAACGCATCCAAATTGTAAAAGTAGGTAAATAATCTACACCCAAAGGATACGGCATTGTACGTGTTATGAATGGTGACTGAATGATCTTGTCTTACAGTAATTTACTCACTGGCAAAAATATGCAATGGGCCTGTTTAAAAGAATACAAAACTGATACACGAACTGATTGTGTTGTATGAAAGGCAACATGTGGATACGCAGATTTGTTGGACCTTCTGCCATGAAATGGAAGCGCATTTAATTGCTCTGATTTTCACTGTACATCGCTGCCATAGCCAGATGAAGAAAGATATATTTGTATTCAATGAATAATGATTTCTCAGAATTACTGCTCAATAATGGATGGCAATTATTCGATTATTATTATAATTACTGGTAGTATGAGCCCCATGGAGGGTTGGGGTGCTGGTGTTGGGTACCTGCCAAACTATGCCTGTCAAGTTGACAAAAGGGTGAAAAAACAAAACAAAACCCCAGAACTGTCCTCTTTGTCTGAACCTATAATGTAAAACTCTTTTCAGTCGCTTTCTTGGTAAGTTAATCTATTTGCTCAGCACAGTGAAGCTCATAAATAATATCCAATGTTTTTTTTATTTTAGTTTTTTTTTTCTTACAATATCCGACTATTTTAAATGTGCAGTAAGGGTTGTAAAGCAAAACAACCCATGCTAGCTCTGAATCTCTGAAGCTGTCAAAGTGCTGCCCAGAGTGACTAGACAAGTGTCAACACAGAGGAAGCTCCTGTCAGGGGAAACTTGACTTATGGATTGGTTCAGTTGCAACAGAGGCCACAATTGACGTGATATTAAATGATCCGGTCTGGATGCTGTCTCCTCCGGAGGATTGCTCGAGCTTCAACAAACGAATGCCGAGTGAATCAACTGATTTGATCTCTATTTATGGCCCATGGCCCAAATAATCAAATCAAAACTGCATGGCTGCACAGCATTTTTTCTGTGGGGGGTTCCAAATCTTATTTTCAAGCCAGAGCAAAAAAAAAAAAGAGTTCGGCTTTTTACCATCCACGCAAGATGGAGCCGCTCTCGTCGTTCCTGCCACTTGTCCCGGAAAGCAGGAGCATTTCACAGTCTGCGATCGCTCCTCGATCTTGTTCTTGTTGCAACATCGGTGCGCGGCAATCACCTCGCAGGTCCCTGCCTTCACATGAACTGGAAGCACAAAAAGCAACAATTGTTAGTATTTCATGCTACAAATCCTACCTATGGACCTCACTTTTGAGTACCTACATTCTCTTTGCCTACAAGTGCATTGTGGCGCTAATACATATAGAAAATAATGCTTTGCAGGAGGGGAAGTTAAAATATGCAGTCTTCATAATAAATCAATATGAACAGAGATTTGACATGTGCATTGCAGGTCTTTTTGCGGGAGTTGAATATGGGAAACAAATCCTATTTTGATTATGTTATATCCATGATATGAGGTTTTGACACCAAACTAACGAAATTAGTTCAGATAAGGGAGTTAGCTTTTAAAGTGTAGATGGGAATTATTTTTTCAAGTGAATATACCGTCACATAAACTAATAGTAATAACTGTAATAAGAATATAGTTGTAGTCGAAGTAGTAGTGCTGATAGTAATGTTAGGAGAAGTGCTACAACTAGTAGTAGTTTCAATCGAAAAAGTAAAAGTAATAGTAATGGTACTGGAAGTACTGTGGTAGTAGTAATAGCAATTATAGTAATAGTAGGAATGTAGTGATGCAACAGTAGTCGTAAGTGTCATCAAATTGTAGTCGTTGAACTCGTAGTAGAAGTAATCGAAGTAATTGCAGCAGGAGTACTAATTGCAGCTGTTGTTGTTGTTTTTGTTGTTGCTAGGCGTATGTGGCCAATAATAACTTTTATACAAACCTTTCCTACTTTCACGTTATTTTGGTGAGTTCAAACAACTCTTTTGTATCCAATGACTATTGGCGGTATCTTTTGCAAGACAACAATTACGGCTGTTTGATTTTTACAAACTGTCAATCTCAACCTTCGTAACCGGGATTCGTGTTGGCTATATTGCAATGTAGTGTATGTACGGTATTCTACTGCCTGAGCCACTCTGTCATCATCTCACACTGAGACGCTGACGCAGCAGCAAAAAAAAAATTAAAATCCTGACTGAAGAGTTCATCTCCCACATAACTTTGCAATGCTTTCATTGTTGAATACACAGAAGCTTGCTCAGTGAGCCCTCATGTATCATGCACACCTGAGGAGTTCACTTTGTGTACCACAAACACACACCGAGGAATACAATTGCACCATTGAGGAGCCATTTGTCTGTCAACAAGCAGATCCTTCTACTTTAATCTGGCGTTGTGGAGGAAAGGAAGGTTGAGCTGCAGAACCTTCGTGAACCCCCTCGCTCCCCTTTTGGTATTAAGAGTCTTGTGAGGGCCTTGGAGTAATTTCTGAGTACAAGCTTGCCTCAAACATCCAAACATCACAACACGTTGAAATCCAGGTCAACCCCCATGCGGAGGAACCCAGTCCCCGCTTGGCATGATATCCTTGAGCGCTAGCTACTCCACTGACCCTGCACTCCTTCTACAGGACGAGTGGGTATAATTCCCCCCACCTTTGTGAAAAGACATTAGATACGCCTGCGCAGTCTAATTAGATCCATTTCAAGCGGTGTGCTCGCAAAGAAAACATGTCCAATGTGACCACAACCACTGGGTATCCTCCATTATTGCACTGTTCAGTGATCACCCACACATTTGTGGTCCACTATTCGGGATTTTCACCCACAGTGGTGGCTTGAGGTTCAAGTTAAATTTGTTCTGTGAACACGCTATTAACATATATGTGGACACTTGTAGCACCTCAGTAAACCGCAGGGATATTTGCATGTGAGTATTGGTATACAGTATCATAAGTTTAAATATGTGTTCCTGAAAGGGGTATCACACTGAAAATTTCCAAGTGGGCTGCGGCTGTTTCTTTTGTCTAAAATGCTTAGTCTAATTTTAACTACCAGAAGACTGTATTTTCCTTGTTTGACTAATTAAAGGGGAAGTCTAGTTCAAAATGTTCTATCTGACGCCAGTAGTATAAACACATTTCTGGTTAAAATTGAGTTTGTGTTACATGAATTAAGCAGAAAAATCCACCCATTTTTATCTCTGGGGGCGGCCATTTTTGCCTTGTATGGACACATGCTGAAAGTCGACTGAAAGTGACATCACAGTGGGCTCAACTTGCGAACGTCACATGACCAAATTCAGAAAACAAACATCCTGGATCGTCGTTACCTAAGCTCTTAGGCCAGGGGACAACTCCGGTCCTCGAGGGCCCCTATCCTACCTGCTTTAGATGTTTCCCTCCTCCAACACACCTGATTCAAATGATCATCTCCTCGGCAAGCTTTGCAGAAGCCTTGTAGCACCCTTGATCATTTGAAACAGTTGGAGGAAGGAAAATCTAAAACAGGCTAGATAGTGATTCTCGCCCACATAACTTGGGCACCCCTGCTTTAGGCACTGTGATGTCCTTTTCAGTGAACAAGTGGTTGTACAAGGCAAAATGGCTACCCCCAGAGATGAATAAAATCGGGTGGATTTTTCTGCCAAATTGATTTTCCACAAACACAAAATTAATCAGAATGCCGTGTTTCGACTCGTAGCGCATATACTGTAGAACATATTGTAAAGAAAATTTTTGAGTTGACTTCCCTTTTAATGATGCCAAGAAACACGGGCCCGTGGAGTCTTCCCGCCGCACAGGTGAAGAAGATCCTTACATTGTCTTAGTCATGCCCATACAGGAGTGTGGCTTAACCAATTTATCCGTTGGATTTTTTGGGGGATGTTTGAGGTAACTTGTTTGAACTGGCATGTGTGCCAATAGATCCAAACTGACAGGAAGACGCGAAGCCATAGCAAGCACAAAGGTCACAGCAATATATTGGCCAAGCTCAAGTCACTTCTGTGTGCCAAAGAGGCTTAAGACGAACAAGGCCGTGACATCAATGTTAGCCCGCCTATAGCTGAGAAGGACAAAATAAAAGCAGAATTCATCCTATGTGGAGGCAAAACTTCATTACCAACCTGACATCAATTACACCTCAATTAGTGTACTGGCTCTGCGGTGAATACAGGATACATGTCGTGAAACATAAATAATCCCCGTACCCTTATCGACAAGCGTTGCAACAGACTGTGGCCAACCCTTGACTATGGCAGATCTTGACCCAGCCTAGTGTCCAAGTCATGGGAGGACCAACTTGAAGTGGCGGGGTGGGCATTATGTAAATTAGCCTGTCTTTCAGAGGCCGCAAAATGCAGAATTACTTTCTCATAGACACATTTTCAGAAAAAGGCGGCTCATAAAAGAGTTACTTGGTTGTTTAATTTCACACTTGAAGGGTGACCAGGACCTCCAGAGACCTAACTATTTATATACAAGCAATTAAAAAGTCAATTTTCCAGAATATGTCTCGCCTCTAAAGTTTGCAGTAGTGTCCAACTTCACTCTAACATAATGAAAACTGTTTCTAATGGTTTGTTGACCGGAAACTACATAGGGAGGCTCTTTGTGTGATGCAGTGCAGCTTTATACCGCTGCATACAACAGTAATAATTACACGAATTAATCAATGGAAATTGTGTTCTTTGGACCATTTTCAGATTAGTTTTTTTTTTCCATCCTCCACACACAGCAGATTGAGTTGATGCCAAACAGCTAAACTTTGCTTTCATCTGACCACAGCACCCCCCAAGCTTGTGGTTAACTGAAGGCAGATCAGAATTCATTACAGCGAAATGCGTTATCAACACTTTTCTTGGCGAGGCGGTCCCAGTTGCCTTCAGGTCATTAACATGATCATCTCTTATCCCGCTTATGTGAAAGAATATTATGTTGTCAGTTAAACTAACCTTATTTTGACTGTGGAATCAAACATCACAACAGCTATTTTATATTCAACGTATCACAGTATTATTTTGTGGAGTGGCACATCCAAATGTATTTTTTAGACTGTAGCAACCACAAATGCCCTCTGAGAACTCCGACATTTGAATTTCGCGCCACGAGACTGATCAGCCAATCGGCGGCCCCCGCTGCCGCTCGCTACCAACCAATCACAGCCCCCGGGTGGGCTGGACGTTTGTTTATACTAACGTCCGCTTTGCTGGTATATAAATGATCGTACGTTTGCTGAAATAAAACAGTGTACCACCGCTCTTCGAGTACTTCACTTCACTTCGCCGGGCCGTCGCTCCTTACAACTGGTGACCCTTCGCCATTCTCAACACGCAACCTTCGAGACTCAAGATGCCGACAACTCCACCGCCGCAGACGCCGTCCGACAACAACCTCGCAATCCACGCTGTCTCGGTGAAACTGACGCCTTTCAGCACTCAGGAACCCGTTTCCTGGTTTCGCCGGGCCGAAGTACACTTCCGCCTCCGGAAAGTCACAGATCCGAGAACAAAAGCGGACTACGTCTTAGAAGCCGTCCCCGACGGCGTTTTCCAGCACGTTTCGGCATGGTTGGACCAACAAGACGACGAAATCACGTACGACTCGTTGAAAGATCACCTGCTGAAAGAGTATACTCTTACCGTCAGCGCCCGCGCCAAACGACTGCTCGCCATGCCCAGTCAGGATCTAGGCGACCGCACAGCTCTCAGTTTGTGGAACGACATGCAGTCACTCGCCCGACTACCCGACGCCGATCCGTCTACTGGCCAGCCTCGCAAAGTCGACCTCATGCGCGAACTATGGCTACAGTCCATCCCGTCCTCAGTTCGCGCCGCCCTCCACGACGCCAATACACTGGCAATGTCCGCACTAGTCGCCAAAGCCGATGACCTGATTACCGCAACCAGAGCTGCCGAGAAATCGACGCCGGTCGCCGCCGCCTGCAGCGCACTAGCCCCGCCCATTGTGGACGCAGACATCAATGCCGTGCGCCACCGTCCAGGCCCACCGCATGATCGCCGTCGAGCTCCGCCCCAGAACCAGTGGTCCCGCGGCTACATGCTACCGTCTGGTATTTGCAGCTACCATGACAAGTTCGGCAGAGACGCGAGAAACTGCCTCCCGAACTGCAAGTTCTCAAAAAACGCGACGGCCACCCGCCGACAGTAACGCCGGCGGCGTGGCGCCCTCATCACAGTTACGTTTGCACGATCGCCAACCCGAACCAGGGGTTCTACGTCACCGATGCCATCTCCAATCGCGAATTCCTGGTCGACACCGGAGCATGCCGCTCCATCTACCCTGCCACAGACCAAAACCGACGTCACAACCAGCCATGCCAAGTCAAACTCGTGGCCGCCAATGGTACGCCCATCGCCACGTATGGATGCCGCCGCATCCACATCAAGATCGCCAACCGCCGATACGCCTGGGACTTCATTATCGCTGACGTGAGGACACCACTGCTCGGAGCCGATTTCCTCGGGCACCATAACCTACTGGTCGATGTCGGCAACCGAAGAATGCTGAATCTCCAATCGTTCCAGTCCACCGACCTCGTCGCCCGGGTCCAAGAAAACGTCAACGCCTGTGCAATCACAACCAACGACCCATACGAGCACCTACTAACCGAGTACGCCGACGTCTTCAAACCCGAACTTCACCAGACGCCGGGGAAAGCAGCGAAACACGGAATCTTCCACCATATCGAGACAAAAGGACCACCCGTCTATTCCAAGTTCCGACGCCTCTCGCCCGACAAACTCAAGGCCGCCAAACAAGCTTTCGCCGAAATGGAAAGGATGGGACTCTGCAAGAAAGCATCCAGTCCATGGGCATCACCGCTGCACATGGTAAAAAAGACTGACGGTTCATGGCGGCCGTGTGGAGACTACCGCCTGCTGAATGTGAAGACGGAACCGGATCACTATCCCCTACCCAAAATCGCAGACATCACCAACGAGTTGGACGGCGCCAGATACTTCACGAAACTGGACCTCTTGAAAGGTTATTTTCAAGTTCCCGTCCACGAGCCCGACGTCCCCAAAACAGCGATCATCACGCCGTTCGGCTCCTACGTCTTCTACTACTCAACGTTCGGTCTTCGCAACTCCGGCGCCACCTTTCAACGCCTCATGGACAGCATCCTCGGCGAACTGTCGTACTGTGTACGTTACGTCGACGACATCCTCATCCATTCAAAGACGAAGGCAGAACATCACGACCACGTCCGAAACGTCCTCCAACTGCTCCGCGACAACGGCTTGGTAGTACGACGAGACAAGTGCGTTTTCGCGTCGAAAGTAGAGTTCCTCGGTTACGAGATCGACGTTTCCGGAGTCCGCCCCCTGCCCGCTAAAGTCGACACCATCCACAAGTTCCCTACGCCGAAAACGATCAAGACTCTCCAAGAGTTCACTGGGATGGTGAACTATTACCCAATGAAAGGAGCCACTGCACAAGACTGCGCCGCCGCCCTTCTCCAAGGCTGGGTCAGCAGATTCGGAGTCCCTGACGATATCACCTCCGACCGAGGTTCTTCATTCACGTCACAGCTCTGGACCGCCCTTGGTCAGCTCATGGGAACGACTGTGCATCATACGACTGCTTTCAACCCCGCCGCCAACGGAATGGCCGAGCGCACTCACCGCAAGTTGAAGGCAGCGCTCATGGCCCGCTGCACCGGACCAGACTGGAGTGCCCAATTGCCCTGGGTACTTTTCGGAATGCGGACGACTCCGAAAGAAGGTCTCGGTGTCTCCTCAGCCGAGGTGGTATTCGGTGAAACCATCGCCGTTCCCGGGGAGTTCTTCCCGTCCAGCCAAGACGCCGCCGACTCCACGGCCTATCTCGCCGATCTCCGACGCACCGTCGGAAAGTACCGACCCGTACTCCAGACCTACCAAGACCAGCGCAGCAGACGAGTACCGAAGTCGCTGTTAACCTGTACTCACGTTTTCGTAAGGAACGACGCCCACCGCCCGCCTCTAACTCGACCATACCGCGGCCCGTACGCCGTGGAGCAACGTAACGACAAGGCCTACCGCCTCAACATCCATGGTCGACAGGATTGGGTCTCAATCGACCGCCTGAAACCGGCCTACCACGACGACGACGAACCCACGCCGCTGACCACCACTCGAGCCGGACGCGCCGTCCGCCCGCCCGACCGCCTGCACGCCCAACCATGAACTTTCATCACTATCCTAATTCGGACTCAGCCTGCCAAGGACTTTCTAACAGGGGAGTATTTGTAGGAACCACAAATGCCCGCTGAGAACTCCGACATTTGAATTTCGCGCCACGAGACTGATCAGCCAATCGGCGGCCCCCGCTGCTATTTCATAAACCCGTCAATAAAATGGTATATGTGCACTAAAACCTATTTCCCCGTGGAGACAATAACCTGTGGCACAGCAGTTGCTCCAAAATGACAACAGTCCCATTAAAGCTGACATGACTGAAGAAAAAAAAGAGCGTAAAACTGATACTGTAGAGTGCATTCGAGTATTTGGCTGAATGTTTTGTTCGGGATATCTAAACTTTTAAATGCCTGTTTAAGGGAGACGTATTCAAAAGAGCTGTTTTTTTTCTGGTCAATGGTTTGAGAGTTATGCGGGTTATTTTTTTTTTGTACTGTTTTTTTTTTCAGGCAACATTGATTATTTCTACGTTTCATAAGAGCCAAAAAGAAGACAATGCCTGAGAATTAAATGTTCAAATTAAGAAGACTAAATCATTTAACTCCACATTCTGCACTGATTGGAGCGTCTTTGAAACTTCAACGGGCACACTGGATGAATACACAGACACTGTAACATCATACATCAGTTTCTGTGAGGACATGTGTGTACCAACGAAGTCCTTCCGCTCCTTCAACAATAACAAGCCATGGTTTACTCCCAAACTCAGGCAACTCAGGAAAGAGAAAGATCCGCATTTAGAAGTGGAGATCGGGCACTGTACAAACATGCCCGAAACCAATTGACAAAGGAAATTAACATCGCAAAGAGAAGCTATGCAGAGAGGCTGAAAACCCAGTTCTCTGCTAACGACTCTGCATCTGTATGGAATGGCCTGAAAGCAATCACTAACTATAGAATGCCATCCCCCCAAACAGTGAACAATAAGGGTCTTGCTAATGAACTAAACATGTTTTTCTGACGATTTGAAAAGGACACCACCATTTCCCACACACACCCACCTCTACCAGAAACCACTCTACATACCCCCCCCCCCCACCCTCTTTTTCTCCACTACAGATCCACGAACAGGACGTGAGACGGCTCTTCAAGCAGCAAAAGATCAAGAAAGCTCCGGGGCCCGACAAAGTGTCCCCCTCCTGCCTGAAAGTCTGCGCTGACCAGCTGGCTCCGGTCTTCACATAAATCTTCAACAGATCCCTGGAGCTGTGTGATGTCCCATCCTGCTTCAAACTGTCTACCATCATCCCAGTTCCCAAGAAATCGGCAACATCGGAACTGAACGACTATAGGCCTGTCGCCCTGACGTCTGTGGTCATGAAGTCCTTTGAACGCCTTGTGCTGAACCACCTAAAGCACGTCACTGGACCCCTGCTGGACCCTCTCCAGTTTGCCTACTGGGCAAACAGGTCTGTGGAAGACGCAGTCAACATAGGTCTGCACTACATCCTCAAGCACCTCGACAGCACAGGGACCTACGCAAGGATTCTGTTTGTGGATTTCAGCTCTGCGTTCAACACCATCATCCCGGAACTCCTCACCCCCAAACTACTCCACCTCGGTGTGTCCTCTACGATCTGCCAGTGGATCCTCAGCTTCCTGACGGGACGGACACAACAGGTGAGACTGGGAGCAACAACATCAACAATACGCACTACCAGCACTGGAGCCCCACAGGGATGTGTCCTCTCGCCACTGCTCTTCTCTCTCTACACAAACGATTGCACCTCAACAGATCCAGCTGTCAAACTCATAAAGTTCGCAGACGACACCACGGTCATCGGTCTCATCAAAGACGGCGACGAGTCTGCGTACCGCCAACAAGTGGAGCAGCTGGAGCTCTGGTGCGGCCGACACAACCTCGGGCTGAACACGCTCAAGACTGTAGAGATGATCGTGGACTTCAGGAAACATTCTTCTCCTCAGTTGCCCCTCACACTATCCAACTGCCCTGTGTCAACCGTCGAGACCTTCAAGTTCCTGGGAATCACAGTCTCCCAGGACATGAAGTGGGAAGTCAACACCATCTCCATCCTGAAAAGGGCCCGGCAGCGGATGTACTTCCTGAGGCTGCTGAGGAAGCATGGCCTGCCACAGGAGGTGCTACGACAGTTCCACACGGCAGTCATCGAATCAATCCTGTGTTCTTCCATCACGGGTTGGTTTGGGGCCGCCACAAAAAAGGACAAAATCCGACTTCAACGGACAGTTAGGACGGCAGAAAAAATCGTTGGCACCGCCCTACCCACTCTTGAGGACTTGCACACTGCAAGAATCAAGACAAGGGCACGGAAAATCCTCCTGGATCGCCCGCACCCTGCCCACCACCTATTTCAGCCACTCCCCTCAGGCAGACGCTACAGATCCATGCGCACCAAATCCAGTAGACACTTAAACAGCTTCTTCCCTCTAACCATTAACTCCTTAAACAGTCACTGACGTAGTCACTCTTCTTGCACCACAAAATGGTACTACAAAACGACTCAGCATGATTTTACCGCTTGGTGCTTTCTACCACCTTTATTACCATTTCGTCTTACTGTTTATTCTGTATGTTAAATCGCTCCATGTACAGCACTTTGTATGCAGCAATGGCTGTTTGAAAGTGCTCTATAAATACTGTTGACTTGACTTGACTTGACTTGGTTACTCTAAAATGGTTCAATGATTTTGTTGTTTACGATGATACTAGTGTTCTACATACTTGGCCAATAAAGATGATTCTGATTCTGATTCTATTGTGGGAGAATGATTAATAAGTATGAGTGTGAGGGGGTACTAGTATAAAACTAAGGTTCAAGGGTACACAAGACAAAAAGAAAAGGTTAGGAACCACGATTTTAGACATGCAGACGGAGGCGCCAATAGTGGCCACAGACAAATTGCTGAAAATGTGTTGGAGTCATATTTGTCAGCGTTCAATAATAGATGAATGCACTTGAAGAATAGGCATCCATTTGTGATAGAGGGAGGACTAACTTCCAAAAACACTCATCTGTAAGCCCCCACTCCGTTGATCAAATTATTTTCAGGGGCATCAAACACGGCCTTTCGTCCTGGCATCTGTTGAGATGCGACCGGCGGTATTCAAAAACCTTTGAGCTTCTTTTCAGAGGACGCTTAATTACACCTGTAATGATTTTTTATTGGGATTCTGATTTGAAACCAAGATTGACATGCACATTCACACAAAAGACAGCAGCAGCAGTTACAACTAAGCACCTATTTAGCCTGTCGGCCAACTTGCTGATGCACAAATAAGTAAGTAAATAAATAAAAATGAGATGAGGTCAGACTATATGCCCTTGGTGTGATTATCTTTGAGCCACCGGCACGCCCTCGGTCAAAGTTAATTTGCCAGAAGTCGCAGTGGTGTGGACGGGATATTCAGATGTGGTTTGGGGCAACGAAGGCACACGGAAAATAGGCAATCACGACCGGTTGCATGGAGCAGAGATCACCGTTCCCCCACTCGGGAGAGGAAAACAAATGCCGTCAGAATGGAGAAAGTCTTGAGATAACAACAATCCAAAGGAAGAGTAGATCTATATAAACAGGTGAAGGGAGAAAGTCACATATCGTTAGCCTAACCCAGTAGGCGTTGGATGTCAACAATATGACATCAAACACTGATCAAATGGTTATCATAATTTGGTCAAAATTATAAATTGAAATTATATTAATTTGACATTAATTCGTTATATGTCAAACAATTATTTTATTTATTTTGACATGACGGTACTTGCAGAAAAACAATAAATAAATGGATGGGAAGATCCTGCACTGTCTTGTATTGCAAACGGAATGGGCTTTATTTACGTGGCTGAATTTCTCACAGGATCATCATCACGATGAAAAACTGATCGAGGTCCTACGAGATGGACACGACCTAAATGAAGCCAATTCAGTTTGAAATACATGACGGTGTACGAGATGTTCTGCATTCTTGTGTGGTTTCATGCACATCACCTTAAAAATAGCGATTCTAAAAAGTGTATTGTCTCCAGTGGTGTAATTGTAATCTGTGTGGCATCATCTACGCTTAATTGTTGTGTTCTACAATCACTCCATTATTTTCTGACATGGCCGTCTCTCTCAATTATCAAACATACAAAAAAAAAAATTATTCTCAGAGGAATCATACCAGGATGGATCGAGCTCCACAGCTACACGGCTATGCTAACAAGTAACTGATGAACTACAGGTGTAAACGACTACACCCTAATACAAACAGCACGAGTGAACAAAAATGCAGTACAGAACAGATTGTCCATCATAGTTCAACATCGCTGTCAGCTCCAGCCTGCAGCAGTCTTACAGCCACCATCACCTTTCCGCTCTGGCAATGAGCGCAAAAGAGGCCGTCATCCGGAATGCAATGGCAGCCCCACTGGCTCCAGGCTGTAACTGCTGAATGGAAAAAGAAAAAAAGCTTATTTTGCAAATGTTGAGTATGAAGTCAATTTTTGTCCGGAGGAACTGCAAGCCTTGGAAAGGAGTTGTGTGATCACCTTGTGACACTTGATATTGTGGTCCATCACGCTTAAGTGTTAGCTAACTGCTACCTATTAGCATCGGCTAATTACAAAGAACATTTTCACAGACTTTGAGTCAAGTTAAATATGAATAAATGACACATTATTTAAAATAGAGGTGTTTACTGCAGTTGAGCGTGAATAGGCCTATAAACATTAACGTCAGCTACTATAAGTTGGCTAACTGTGATTAGCATCGCTTAATGTCACGTGTTTTGAAACATTGATGCAATACCCTTTACAATTAAAGGTCAGTCTTCACTAGTGGTTGGTCCCGCAACACTGGTGTGCCGACACACGTGACACATGACATACCACCAATGGATGTTAGGGATGATCGCCCATGGTAGGAGGTGGAGGGGAGACTGTGTTGGTAATTACAAATGAATCTGCTGTCCGAAGTTATGGACCTGAACCAGTGAACAGGAAGGGAGTTCAAAGAGCTGGACACAGTGGGATGGACTCAGCTGCAAACATCCGAATGAGGAGTTGCGCTGCTGAGCTGAGAAGAGAGCAAAAACTATGGTAAACCTTCAACAGACAAGAGACTAAGCAGAATGAACATGAAGCAAGAGAATGCAAAATGCAGCACTGCAAAGATTTGGTGAAGTAAAATAGCTAGTGGGGAAGTGACATTTATTTAAATATTCACACGTAAAATTCAAATCACTGAAGGCAATTCAGGGGGAAGAAAAAGGGTAGGAGAAAGGGAAATAAGATTAATGTTATGTTCTAAAATGAAAGACATTTGGATTTGGTTTGACTTTTACAACGGTGAACTTCTTTTTGCTCAAATGAATGAGAATACAGTCAGAGCGTGACTTTACACACCATCTTAAAATCAACCATGATGAAGACAGATTGATGGATAGATGGACAAATGGATGGATGGTTGGAAGGATCAATGGATGAATGGCTAACGGTTGGCTATATATGTCATTTGAGCAGTCATGAATGGATGGACGGCTATGGAGGTGGTAGGGGTACAACGATATGCGTATTTGTATCAAATAATTCAGTGCGGTCTTCATGGTGCACACTGTATTGAATAGGCATTTTTTTCTTTGGAAACAATTGTGCTGCAACTGCCCATTTCCGCAATTCGACTGGGCTGCAAGCTTGTCGTGAAATTAGCAAGTGTGGGAATACCGTCAATAGTGCCGGAAGATCCGTCAGCCCCTCAATGACAAACACCCATTTTGCTGGCGAATGACAGGAAACTGTTAAAAGCTAGCAGACTAAGCACCCGACGGAAGTGGGTTTTCATCTGTCACCAGAATCGTCACGAACCGTCCGACGGACCCGATCACTGAGGGACTCCCGTTTTGCTGATGAACCTCGTGTGTTTTTGTTCGTGGGGATGAATACACCGGGTTGCTTCTTGTGCAGAGGAGGAGGGGCTCCTCGTCCTTGGACAGAAAAAATAAGTTTGAATAACGTGAGTCAATCTGATGACCCTTGTTGCTTTCACCTATCACTACTCCGTGCATCTTGTTTTTTATTTTTTATTTTTTTACTTTATTTGGCTATGTGTCTGCTTGTAGCTGTTGCTAGTACTACCTTTGATTGGTTGCCAGGACAACGGGAATCTACAATACTTATCATCAACTCATTTGTCAATCAGCTGTATTCCATCATCTTGATTTACTGAGCTATGAAAATAATTTAGACGTCAACATATATGTTAAATCTATGTCAACAGAAATGTTAAATTACTGTTTGTCATTGGCGAATGAGTTATTGTTTTGAGCGGCTCTTTTTGGGGTGAACGATGAAAATTGATTTGCAGCTGTGAGATAGTCGATCTTGTTTTTTTGCGACAGTATTTAGTAACATTGACTCAATCTCCTTAAATGTACAAAATATAAAGTGCAACTTTAGAAAATAGCACTTCTTCAAAGCTTGGGTGTAGAATTTCTGAGTGTATATTGTGATTATTTGACTTGTACTGTAACCGATGGAAAAAGTCCTGGAGAAGTCCTACAAAATAATTTCAAGAAGAGAATGGGAATCCTGATACCAACATTGCCCGGTGAGGTAAGGATGAAGAGACAGGAAGTGTTGCACCTTAACGAATTCAAAAAAACAAAAGTTCATCAACTTGTTCATATTTTGGGTGAATGTGAACTGAGCATAGTGTATAAACTATTCCTATATACCTACGTTAAAAATGCTATTGTATTTTGTGGATGACAAGTTTGCAATAAAAAAAATTGAAAAAAACTAACAATCCATGACACAAAAAGTATTGAATCAAACTCAAACTGCGAATTTAGTGTACTGTATTGTTGCGCACCGAATAGGTAGGTATAGCTCGGTCAGTTGGCCAGTGAACTGATTCTTGTGTAGTTGGATGGGTAAGTACACTGAGAAAAGTTTTTGGTGAATCCGCTCAATTCTACTTTGTCAAGTGCTTGCCCAAAATAAAATCATCTGCATCCAGATATTTTTTTTTTATTTTGTGCATGTAGGTGACCTTCAGCATGCCTCCCATCCTTGTGGGGAGAAGCAGATCAGATCTCATCATGCACTTGACGACATAAATTTTAGTAAATTCACCAGAGCGGTATTTTTCAGTCTAGGTCGGCCAGCCAGTGAATAGTTGGATTGCCGGATGGATGGATGACTGGATGGATTGATGGATGGATGGGTAGGTTAATCAGTGAAATGACTGACCATTGTATTGTTACTGTAGGTTGATCATTCAATGTATGGTAATTAAGTGGATAGGTCAGATCTCAATGGTTGGATGTTCAGTCGATATTTTGTGTTGCAAGACCCTCATGACAATGCTAAACTGTGTGTGTGAGTGTGTGTGTGTGTGTGTGTGTGTGTGTGTGTGTGTGTGTGTGTGTGTGTGTGTGTGTGTGTGTGTGTGTGTGTGTGTGTGTGTGTGTGTGTGTGTGTGTGTGTGTGTGTGTGTGTGTGTGATCAATCCATTTCTATTAAAGCACTTTGGCCTGCCATGAGTTAGAATCACATCAGCGGGAAAGAGATGAGACATAAAGAAAGCTAAAAGGACAGCGAGCGCTAATGAAGACTGGTGCGAATCCCGGTGCCTCGTTCCGACAATCAATAGCACTCTCCTGCTGCAAACATCTGATTTATAAGCGCAACTGTAGCTATTCAACCAGAGTCATTCATTTTGGGCCTCATTATAAACACGAATTAAATTACTCGTTTTTTTTATTCATTTTCGGAGGTAAACGGGAGTTCCGAACTCCGAGCTGTGACGACTCCACCGTACGTGGTGCATTTTCAAGTTGCTGATTCGGGTTGGAATTTTGCTGAAAATTGAAATGATGCTAGAAGTTTTTGCTGTAAAACAAAACACGAACATAACGACTTTTCTTCATACATTGTCATGTCTGTTGAATGTGCGCTCTGCCAAAATTATACAGAAGGAAAACATCATTTCTTCCTTTCAGTTTGAACCTTGGATGTAAGTATTTGATGAAACAGCAGTGTTGGACTGATATCAATTCATATTCAACGCCCAAAAAAAATGGAATTCTCTGAAACTGAAGAGGACACGTAAAGAAAAACATTACTTTCATTTTTCTTTCTGCTTATTTGTACTGTGCCTGTCACACTTTCTTTGCACTCGTTTTCCACCAAACTAACAGGATACAAAAGTAAGACAAGAGGGGGAAAAACCTGTTTGTTTTTATAATCTGCTGGGTGAATAATGCTTTTACAAGGGTATTTATTTCTATGATACACCTTTTTCTTTTTTTAGTGGGGGCGGGGTGCTCTCATGAAATAAGACAAGACACATCCTCGAATTCAGCAGGGATAAGAAAACAAGAGGAGTGTCTTCACAAAACAATAAAGTATCTTGATGAATTTGCACATTTACCAAAACGAGATTACAGAATACTGCCACGGTTTAAGCAGAAGGTTTGTCAGTGTCTTTGAATGCATTCTAATGAGGATGCAATTTGTCCTGCCCGACAATAAATAAGAGTCCAGCTCAACTGGGGCTCGGTACTGAGGGGGCAGTATATCATTGATATCATTATGTTGTACCTCATTGCCCACCTCCCTTTGTCTGTACGGCTGCGCTAATCACCGGGGTTACAATCAAACAATTTATTTAACATGCAGGTGGGGAGGCGGCGCTAACAACCGTGCCTCAGCTGTCAGCCGCACGACTGATTCCATCAGCTTCACCTGGCCACTGGAGGAAAAAGGTACAGCGGCGGAATGGCAATCAAAACAACGGTGGCCCGTCACCGATGCCAACAGAGACCTCATTTAGAAGACTACGACGCACAGGGGAGACGATCCCATCAAGCATCTCAACACCGGACCACCATTAAAAATCTCCTGTGATGTGGCGGGTCAAATTAACCCGTCTTAAAGTTTGACAGTGACACGAGCACCCAAGAAAGTGGGAGAAATGTCTTATTTAACCCCTCTATTTTAAAGTAGCATATACACATTTTTCAATATTCACAAAATAATTTCATTCAAAAAAATTAAGGCTAAAAATGCAGTGGGTCAAGTTGACCTGCCTCACAGATTTACAGGAACACAACGGGCTAAAAGAGAGGCACATTTGGCGAATTAAACTTACTAATAGTAGGTATGCATTACAAATATTGACAATTTTTTTTCAAAAAATGCTGATATCGAACATGCAATGTATCAGATTGACCCAAGACGGAAAGAAAAAACGGATTCAACTAAGGCAGGAGTGTCTTATTTTTTTTTCTTTTTTTCCTCTTTTTTGGGGGGGGGGAGGGCTTAATAGTAGTAGCTTATTTTCCAAAACTCAACAAATAAATTCATCAGGAATTTGGATGGTTTGGTTGATGTCTTGCAGCAAGTCAGACTAGTCTATGAACATTGTTGGTGTATCAACGAAACATATCAAATATTCCATTTTGGGAACCAAACTTTGAGGCTTAACCATTCATGCATCCATTTTCCGATCTGCTTATCCTCACAAGGGTCGCGGGGCGTGCCTATTTCAGCTGTCTTCGGGGAATCCGTAAGGGACACCCTAAACCGGTTGCCAGTCATTCGCAGGGCACACAGAGAGGGAACAACCGTTTGCGCTCACACTTACACCAAGAGACAATTTAGAGTGTTCCATTAACCTGCCATGCATGTTTCTGGAATGTGGGAGGAAAGTGGAGTACCCGGAGAAAACCCACGCAGGCAATGAGGAGAACATGCAAACTCCACATAAGAAGCAGCAAAAATATTTAAATAAGCAGCAAGTAACATTCATCCACAAAGATTTTTGATGTACCCATGAAATAAACTCGAACTGCTCACCAACTGCCAATATATCAAATCAGAAACTTGAGGCACCACGAGCAGTATTTTCATCACACTATCCTTTTTTTTAATCACATGATTGAATCCTCAATGTGGGAAATGGAAAGGGGCTGCTACTTAGCATTAAATACAACAGACACCCTGTCAAAGGCAGCGGTGAAAACCACCCGTAATGACATTCAAGTGACAGATGACAACCAAGCCTGCGCGGTAAATATGACCACAAGGGAAATCAGTTAAGTACGGAGCCCCTAAGGGGACATGGAAGGAAAAAAAAACTTTGCGAGATCTCGCAATCTTTCTTTGCGAGATCTCGCAATACTTTATTTATTTTTAATGGTCGTTGACGTGCTTCCGGGTCATGGTACGTGCTTCCGGGTCATCGTACGTGTAAGCGCAAACAGTTATGGAGCGTGTTCAACTTCGGAGGAGAGAATCACGTGCGCGGCTCATTTGAGAGACAACGCTACCTCGGGGGAGGAGAGAATCATGGAGGAGGACTTGGAACACTTCTTGCGATCAAGAAATGTCGCTCAGGTGGACGTTACGCGCATGAAAAGCGACAAGGTGGGCATACAGCCACACACTAACGTAATAAGAGTAACAAGAGCAAAATGGACACTGGCTGGATAAAGTTAGCAACCAAGAAAGAATGTTTATTTACACCAATAATGCTTTGACAAACAACCATTTTATATTGTAGATCAAATATGTTGTCCTTATACAGGTAGAAAAATGGCAGATAAAAAATGCTTTTAATTATGATGGCTATATATTATTTGTAATCAAAAGTGTTTCAATTATCCTTTGAAGGTGAAGTGATAAAAGAAATGACAATGGTCAAATTCAGGCTTCAGTAAATAAGATAAGATATCCTTTATTTGTCCCACACTGGGGAAATTTACAGCCTCCAGCAGCAAGAATGTAGGTTGAAAGAAGGAAAAAAAAAGACAACAGACACCATTCAATTAAGTGCAATATAAACACAAAATGGATAAATCGCAGTGCTATTTACAATTGTCTTTCACATCATTTCATTATTATTATTGTTGTTATTTTTATTCAGCAGCCTGACAGCAGTCGGTAGGAACGAGCGTCGGTATCTCTCCTAAATGTTACTAATGTAGATGTAATGTAAATGTTACTTCTCACACCAGTTGATGAGCCGTAATATAGTTTGGTCTAAACACCAAGCAAAACATAGATGGCTGTCATTTATAAAGTGTATGCAGAAAATTGGTGAAGATTGCACGGCTGTCTGTCCTATGTGTTGTGTTATTTTGACTTCAAAATGGCGCCGCGAGAGTGGCTGCCTTTCCAGCAGCTCCTATACTTTGTATATTTTATATTCTTCCTTTCATAAATTTGCTGCTGTGAATTGGGAATTTCTCCATTGTGAGACTAATAAAGGTTTTCTTATCTTATCTTAAAGAGTAGCGATGAGGGCCTCTGAGGTGTAAATACAGGTTCACGGCCTGAAATGGCTCTTTTGGTGGCATTAGATCGGACTCGGCCATTAAAAAAGCACACAATGCAAATACATCTGGATCACAAGGCATGGTCAAACAAAAGACACACTGGCTTTTGCACAGTTGAACTGGAGAGGAAGTCCCTTGTACCATAAAGTTCAGGTAACGTATACATCACGTTGGGCCGACCACTGGGGACATTCATGTTCTTTGAGGCCCTGATGAGATGGCTGTTCCAAACTAGGGCCGTGTCATCCAACTCATCCTGTTGAAAATATTATACAGACAGGTTAAATAAGAGTTGCACAGTCATATTAGTTTTTATGAGCCAGAAATTTTAGCATGAAGCTGCTTTTTTTGTCTCACTCCTCCCCTCTCATTTGTACCACATCTCACCACTTTTCCTTCACCTTCAACCCGTGATAACACACCATTATCTTCTTTCCTTCTTTCGTGTTTCTGTCCACTTTCCCATCAACTCACTCTCACATACAAAAATACCCATTTAATTAATGAGTCTATCAGAATGTATGAACTCACCTGAATAAGTCCCATGCAACAAAATTGTAGGATGTTTTTGTCCAGAAATCCACCATCAAAGAAGCCATTGTCTCTGAGGTCTGTGAAGAGGGATAACCAGAACTCCATGCACTGGCTGCGAAGAAACCGCCACCAATACATGTATTCAATTCTTTGATTGGCGGTGCTGGCTCCATCCAAGTAACTGTCAAGAGTGCTGCCTGGCGGTATTGGCACCAGGAAACGCTGGAAGCCTTTAACGTGACCATTTTCAGTCCCAAGATCAACTCGAACGATTCGAGGACAACCCCCCCAAACGGTGCACAACGTCGATGTAGTAACCTCCAATCAACTTCGGGTCACTACTTGTTATGTAGGCATTGAGCCACATTATTTTCCTTGAAAATCCATCAATAGCCCCATTGATACAAATTCCAAATGGTTTCAGTTTGTCATAGGAGTCCATGTCTCGTTTCAAATGTCTTTCGCTTTTATGGAAACCGTACTTAACACCAAGAACAGATTTAATGTCTTTGTATTTAAAGCCAATTTCAAAGTAAAATTCTATTCAACTCACGAACGGTTGAACACGCTCCATAACTGTTGTCTGCGCTTACACGTACGATGACCCGGAAGCACGTAGGAAGTACGTCAGCGACCATTAAAAATAAAGGAAGGACAAAAAAAACTTAGCATGGATTCTCCTGCTGTATTGATGTTTTCTACGGAGCCCCTAAGGGAACATGGAAGGAAAAAAAAACTTTGCGAGATCTCGCATTACTTTGCGAGATCTCGCACACTTTTTTTCCCTTCCATGTCCCCTTAGTGGCTCCGTAGAAAACATCAATACAGCAGGAGAATCCATGTTGGGGACAGGGGGTTGGAATGACGAAAAGATGAAGAAACGACAAAACCCAGCACTTTCATGTTAACTCGCAGGAATTGGTATTCTTTTGACAAGACTACATTCAGATCCCCGACATAAAATTAGAAGCTGAAGACGATGCGAAAGTGAAGCTTGAATATCAATAAGCCTGTTACATAACATGACACAAGAAGACCACACTTACATTGTTCTGTTTTAACACTGCATAAAGACACGACAGGGATGCTGAGTCATGCACATCCAAACAACAAAAGGGCAAGAAGACTCTCACTTCTTTGCACTGCGTTTTAATGAGCGACACATACACACACAAACACACGCACACATTCACAAAGCAACTCATTATCATCTTTGGAATCTAAAGCAGGAGCTGTTTGAATATAATCTTATAAAACTTGTATTGAATCTGTACATGGTAGAGTCACGATTCACAAAACATATGGACTAGGCCGGCACGTAAAAAAAAGAAAATTCACATATAACCGATGGTCAATATAAGTTTCCTGCTTAAAAAAAATAAAGTGAACACTTAAACAACACAATGTAATTCCAAGAATCCCCTTTATTTTTTGAGTAGTTTATACTGGAGAACAAATATATAAAGATTTATAGATGTTTATCAAGCCCCAAAAACCTTGAAAAAAAATGTGATAAACCCCTAAAAAGCATTTTCCATGAGCCCCCACCAAAAAAAAACCCCAAAACGTTTAGAAACCATAAAAAATATTGACAAAAAATGTGCTAAAACCCACTAAGCATATATATATATATATATACAGTATATATATATATATATATATATATATATATATATATATCAGTGGTCACCAACATGGTGCCCGCGGGCACCAGGTAGCCCGTGAAGACCACTTGAGTAGCCCGCCAGTGCCTGGACATTGTGATTTGCTAGTAGAAATTATGATTTAAAAATGCAAACATTGGCAGTACTGTGAGACATTTCGAAACACGATCAAAGTCTGACAATTTAAATCATCAAGTATTAAAAATAACCCATCCTCATATTATTGAAGGTATTTTGGACAAATATGTTATTTCAGACGTGTATCAATTTGGTAGCCCTTCACACAATCGGTACACATGAAGTTGCTCTCACCCTCAAAAATGTTGGTGACACCTGATATATATAATTCCTCGTCTCACCCCCCCTCGGGTGGTGTCCGTCCTTCATTCAGCTCGGGTCCTCTACCAGAGGCCAGGAAGCTTGAGGGTTCTGCGCAGTATCCTTGCTGTTCCCAGCACTGCACATTTCTGGACTGAGATGTCCGATGTTCTTCTTTCTGATGTTTCCATCATTTGGGACCGCTACATCCACTACAACGGCTTTCCTCTGCCCTTTATCTATGATCACGATATCGGGTTGGTTCGCCATTACCATCTTGTCAGTCTGGATGTGGAAGTCACACAGGATCTTGGCTCTGTCATTCTCCACCACCTTCGGAGGTGTTTCCCATTTTGACCTTGGGGTTTCCAGTCCATACTCCGCACAGATGTTTCGGTAGCCTATGCCAGCCACCTGGTTATGGCGTTCCATGTAGGCTTTCCCTGCCAGCATCTTACACCCTGCAGTTATGTGTTGGATCGTCTCAGGTGCCTCTTTGCACAACCTACACCTTGGGTCTTGTCTGGCGTGGTATATCTGGGCCTCAATGGCTCTGGTGCTCAGGGCCTGCTCCTGAGCAGCCAGGATGAGTGCCTCTGTGCTGTCCTTCAGGCCAGCCCTCTCTAGCCACTGATAGGACTTCTTGAGATCGTCCACTTCAGTTATGGTCCGGTGGTACATCCCGTGTAGGGGCTTGTCCTCCCGTGATGGTCCCTATATATACATATATATATATACATAAAATATTTTATTTTATTTGTTTTTATTTTGAAGTCAGAAAAAATATTGAAAAACATATCCACGAATGGGTGAATTTGTAGTTGCTGCAGTGCAAGTATGCGGGGGTAACTGCAAATATAAATATATTTGTGTATGTATTTGTGTATTTATGTATTTCTTCAATATTTAGATTGGGTTGCTTTTATGTTTTCTTTTCAAAGCAGTTGCCTAATTATAACAGGAAAAAAAGTGTTGGTTAGTTTCAATTTAGTGTCAGTGGTTGCACGTCGGTAAACAGGACAGTGGTGAGGGCAGGACTTAGTAACTGGCATGTACAGTAGAACGGCCAATGACATCACAAAGAATAAGTGCAAAGCCTCCGTGTGAAAATGAACAGGCTAAGGAAGCAAAGTTGTTCATCCTCTGAGGCATGCGGTAATTGCTCTGGCAATGCAACAGCCAGATATAGCGTGAATTCTCAATTCAGTTACACACAGCACACCAAAAAATTGGCATTTTGCACGCAGAAGTACATCAAAACATAAAATACCCAGCACAGCAGACATAAATCCAGGAGGTCCAGGACTCCTATGAGTTTCCAATGAGTTATACAGTTTGCTCCACATTTCAATAATTCACTTAGGTTCAGAGGCGCTATGCTGATCACAGCTCATAAAAAAAGTTTATTTTTCAGCTAAAAGCCTCCCAGTGATACTAAAAGAACCACAACAGTGGGAGTTCAAAACGCGGGGGAGAATATCAGTCGGTATTAAATAATGCGGACTGGTGAAACAATTCAAGAAACACTCCAAAGAAAGACACAGTCAAGTCGTTTGCCAGTAACGCCTGCTGAGAAACAATGCGGTAAATCAGGCTTTAATTAAAATCATGTATTCAGAAATGACTGATTTTCGAGCCTGTCTACCTGTTGAGTCGATAAAGAAAGAGGCGGGGTGCTCCTACCTATGCTTGATGAATATTGGCAGAGGGGCAAAAAAGGCTCTCTGAAATCTTGTCATCCTTTCATGCACTTCAAAATGCTCATGAAGTAAAGCAGGACAGCCCAAGTTCGGTCCAGCCTGTTTTCGATGTCTCTGTCCTCCAACACACCTCATTGAATTGATCAGCTCATCAGCAAACTTTGCAGAAGCCTGATAACAATGCTGGTCTAGGTGTGTTGGAAAAACAGGCTAGATAGGGCCTCTCAAGGACCGAACTTGGGCACCCTTGATACAAAGTAATGTAAAAACCGAAACAGATGTTTGATGACAATCAAACAAACCACTACTCCCGATTAATGAATTGATACTCAGGATGAAATATCAATACAAGTATGTTACCACACAACAGTGATGATAAGAACTATTTAAGTCTAAACATACAGGATCTAACGTAGATCATACTCGAAAGTGATGTTGTTCTCACACAGTCAAGTTGTCCATGGAGATGTTCAAAATTACCGAATCATCAAATGAGAAAAAACATAATCCTATTGTTATCTGTCCTTTACTTAACATGTTTTATTACTGATATGGGTTTGGATTATATCATTCTGTATTTTACTTGATATCGCCCATGACAAATATTAAGGACCCTATTTTTGTGCCCAGCGTGGTTTTTTTTTTTTTTTGGTACATTGTTGGATCGCCGCAGGTGGAGGAGGGCGTTTGCGCCATTGTGGAAAGGGGCACAGTCAACTCCTAGCTAATCAAAGCGGGTCTCAATTCATTCCCTTTAAAATGAGCACAGAGAGAGGGGTGCGGCCTACGAGCCGGAAAGACGTCCTGGAGTCCATGCAAGACATCGGTGCGTGCTTGGTGGTTGCGCCTTCTCGGCAGCACGCCTGTACCAGCACAGATTTTGATTGGGAGGAATGTCGGCGCCATTGACTGTCGGTGCTGGACAGACCTGGGGCGCTTGTGTTTTTTGCGCCTGTAATGGGCAGCATTTTTCACAACCTCGTTTTGTTTAGTGGCTGTGTCGCCGCTGTTGGACAGTCGGCGTTGGTGCGGCTGGATGGATGGCTGCTGAAGTTGAGGATGTGGAGAGAGGAGCGTTGGCGCAGAGCGCCGATGCGTATTTGGAACCGTGAGTCGTCGTTTGGAATTGAAATGGATTTCCATGGGACAGGAGAAGTGAACCAATCTCTTTTTTTCGTCAATGGATGCTACAGCTTCTTGTTGACTTTGAAACTTAGCTTGTAGCTGACGTGTGCACATTTTGAGCATGACGTTTCTGATCCACTGGTTAAAGGAAACTTTGAATCTCTCCTCTTTCATCTCAAACTGCTTCCAACAACAAAGCGTGTGATGGAAAAATGGTTAGAACTGCATGACTGTCCATGTTTTATGTTATGTGTTGTGTTTATTATTTTACTTTATGTTAACTGTTTTGTTAAGCGCTTTCTTACAGCTGCCGCTGTTGTGAAAGCGTTATATAAATCAGCATGTATTGTATTGTGCCAAGTGGGTTTACAGCATATGGAACGGCAAGAAGATCTCGACCTGCGAATGATCTAATCTTGGCCGCTGTGGTTGTGTCATGATTCGGTTTGGGACCAACAGGTGTGCAGCTGCAGGGGGAGCCCTACAGTGCCACCTGTTGGTCCCAAACCGAATCATGACAGGCTGGGCACTTGGAAACCACCTTTCACCCCTTTACGGGCATTCAAGTGATTTTATATTTTATACGAAGTAGTCATTCAATTTGAAAAGTTGACGTGTCCAAATTTTTATGTTGGATTGATCCCTGTGAATTCTGACTACCAACACCATTGGTTGCTCACATTTTCGGGTTGTGTACCTTTCATGTGGGTGCGTACGTGACAACTGGAAGTGGACGAGAGAATGTAAGCAGCCAGAAAAGCACACTAAACAAAATTCAAATCAAAATTAACAATGGATTGAACCAGCTAATATTAAAAGCATGATACAGTGAGGTGATACAATTTTCCTCGTGTACTGTTATCCAAATGTAACTCCGCTTGATTCATCCACAAGTACAAAAAACCTCTAGAAATTGCCAGTTGCAAAAACGTTTTTGAGTACCAATGCAGATCTCTTATTTATTGTTTGTTTTTTTTTTTATCATCCCGCCGAGAGAAACAAAAGCAAGTCGCTTCACCTTGTGAGAGACTAAAATTAAAGTTAACGATTGTCACTCATCAGATTGGTTATCCTCAAAGATTCCTGGCTGCCAGAAAAGATTTTTTTCTTGTTTCAGTTGCTCAGGATGATCTTTAGAGAGGTTAATTTCAAAATCAGATGAGTCGGCTCTCGTGTCCTGGCGAGCATACGCGCTTTGGATGAACCATTCATCCGCCTTGCTCGAATGTCGGAGCCCTGCCGCTGACTGATTAATTCCCGTGGCCTTACAAGTGAGCAGCCACTACAACACAAGGACAAGTGTGTTGCCTAGGCTCTTAAAAGGCAGTAATAGATGTTCACAGAACTACCCCGGTGTGTTACTCTTTTTATTCACGTGCAATTTTCTCCTCCTAATAGCGTGAGACGCTGCCAAAGCATTTGTCACTATCTCATTTTCTACATTGCAAGGATGACTACACTCGCAGGCATGTTAGTTTGCCTCTGATTTACTGGAGGTACTCGAATCTCTCTTGACTGTCCTCGTGACGGTCTAACAAGGCCAACACCGTTGAAAAGTAGTTTTGAATCATTTAGTGACAACAATGATGTCAAGAGAGAAAAAAGAAAACAAACCTTGCCGCTACAAAACAACAAATCATGAAAGCAGCAATGAAGGGGCCGCATCCTGCTTTTCATTGTCAGTCTTCAAAATGTTTATTGAACTTTGACACCGTACTGTTCTAAAATTAGATGGTGGGAAAAATCCGTCTTCCATCTGTTTGTGATAATGTCTTGCGTTTGGGGTTTTTTGGGGGCAAATTCCCAATTTGTAAAAGTACGGAATTCACCGGAAATTCAAACCAAAATGGCTGATTTCCTTTTCCTTTTCTTTTTTGTGTATCCAGCAAAATTTATATTGATCAGTGGGGATAATTTTTTTTTATTTTTCCACAGGGTCAGTTCTGCAGAGGCACGTTTGAGACCTATAAAATACATTTCACCAGGATGTACGAGCTTGGAAAAATTGGTGCGTTACCAGGTATCATAACAACCAGAGAGCTGTCTAGAGGTCAAAAACAAGCACATTTTCTCACCTTTCAAGACCATAAATATGGAGAAATGTCTATCTATGCTGTGATGTTTACATTCATCAACCTTTCAGTCGTTTGCTGCCAGCAAAATACATCATTGTCAACTATGTTTTGCAAAGTGTAAGCGTGGGAGAGTGTCTCGACAAGCTTCTCGGTGAAGTTGTAAACCGCAGTAATGACGATGACAACCATGCAAACGGTGGCATTGCATCACTTTGGATTCCAGTTAAGCACAGCTTTTAAGTAGAAGTCATGTCGGATATGCATAAGCAAAATGCTCATATGCTGGAAGTCTGAAAAGTGTGAACACCTCTTCCTCAACCAGATTCTGTACCGGTAAATGTTTGGTATGTACAGAACGTTTGTTGCGGTAGAAGTAGTAGAAAGTGTGTCTCACAGGTGTGATTAAAAAAAAAAAAGACCCAGTATGCCTGGAGTGAATGATGAACACCATGTAAATAAAAAGCCACTGATGTTCAACCTGAGCCCGACAGTGTGTCATCGTCACTCTTGGTATGTTTCTAAATTGTATATCTGGTCGTAAATTATTTACCAATAAAAAGCCCATTTTCTGTCTCGTTTTTGTTCTTTATAGTTTGAGGTGTCACAAAAGCAAAGAATACAAGTGTCAAAGTCCAAATGCCAAAAATCGCCGTTCCTTTTCACAAAAAGTTAGTTTCTTTACTTTTTGGTCAGAAACCTTCAGTTTGGGCCATTTTTCCATGTTCTCCTGTAGACTTTTTGTGTGATGAAAGAAGAGACTAAAACTTTGCTACTGAATTGTGAAAGACAGAATTATTCTGTGGTTCTTGAAAGAAATACCGGTACTCCAAAATGGCTGAACTCAACTTAACTGTATTTATAGAGCACTTTAAACCAACCACCGCTGTATACAAAGTGCTGTACATGGAGCAAAAATAATTCACACAACCACAAACATCCATCCATCCATTTTCTTTATCCACTTATCCTCACAAGGGTCGCGGGGCGTGCTAGAGCCTATCTCAGCTGTCTTCAGGCAGTAGGCGGGGGACACCGTGAACTGGTTAACAGCCAATCCCAGGGCATACATAAACAAACAACCATCCACGCTCACACTCACACCTAGGGACAATTGAGAGTGTTCCATTAACTTGCCATGCATGTTTTTGGGATGGGGGAGGAAACCAGAGTACCTGGACAAAACCACGGTATCGAACCCTGCACCTCTGCATTGTGAGAGGCGCTAAACAGTCAATCACCAGGCCGCCTCAACCACAAACAACAAAACGATAAATTGACAAAGACAGTTTAAAGCACAAAAACAGGAAAACTTAAAATCTAATCTAATGCTGAGTCAAAAGCCAAATAACAAAAATGAGTCTTAAGACAAGTTTTAAAGATGGGCAGCAAAGGGGCTTGCCAAATGGTCAGTCGGACATCATTTCAAAGAGAGCGACTGGCAACGCAAAAAGCCCATCCCCCTCTGAGCCTCCGCTGAGTTTTCGGTACTGTACCTCTAATAGTGTCTGGTCCGCAGTGGGTAGGGGCAGGGGACCTCAGAGATCAGGTGAGGCGAGGCCATTTGAAGATTTTAAAACAAATAATATGATTTTTGTGCTCCCTCTTATGAGAAGCAGTTAAGAGACGAGCAGCAGCATTCTGGACCAACTGGAGACACTTACTGGAGGATTGACTGGCTCCAAAGTAAAGTGGTTTACAGTAATCCAGCCGGGATGTGACAAAGGCACCAATTACTGTTTCAAAGTGCTCTTGAGAAAGGGATGTACAAGGGCCACTTTGACCAAACACCTTCACTTCTGTCTCCTTTTCATTGAAATTCAAGAAATTTAGCACCTTCCATGTCTTGATTTCCTCCAGACAGAATTAAAGTGGCCTCAACGAGAAAGCGTCTTTTTCTTCTCATAGCGGCATAGATCTGTTATGTCGTCCAACTTTATGTTTTACATGGAGAAACACATTTCAAATACAAATGAAAAGAATATTGGTGCAACAAAGTGAAGATAGACAGTCTTTGTTTTTTTTTTACATTGGACTTGGCAGTTGAAGTGATTCCAGTGATTTGTGCATGTTTGGTGAGTGCAGCTGAGCTTTGGCTCCCAGCCAGTAGGACATCGCTAACGAGCATGCTCTTGAAAGGATTTTCAAAGCACGATCGATAGGCCACCACGCCGGGCCGAGCTACACATGCGTCGGCCTCAAACCACAGAGCGGCAGCTCCCCTGCCCACCACGCTTTTCATCTTGACACGCTCGTGTAGCGCTTACAGTACCTGTCATGTCTGCTCCTAAATGGCTGCCATTGCTGCATGCCAAGTGCATTGCCGCATTCTTCATCTTTCAGCTCATGCAGCTTTGACTAATTGATAGAGAGACAGCACGGTAGAACACAAAGGCCTGGAAGGAAGTGTACTAGTTTGTGAGTTACCGTCGTTGAGAAGAAGGACCTTACTTCATTCAGATTTTTTTTAAATTATGTAATTAAATATATAATACATTGCTTGTGGCTCACAGAAGCATATCTCTGGTAGCTAAATAACCAAAATTATGTTACCGTGGAACCCTGGTATTCATGGGATATAGGAACCGGCTGAAAATCCGTGAATAAATGACACTGGTTGAAATGCATTGGAAAAATAAAAACATTAGCGCCCCACTAAAAAAAAAAAATCTTAAACAAAAAAAAAAGCAATCTTCCAAAAAACAGAAACCATTTTCCATGAAAAACGGGTGATGGGTAAAAAATGAATAAATATTGATTTTCCTTGTGGCGGCCCTGTGCTCAAGTGGTTCGCGCATCGACCACACAGTGCAGAGGTACCGAAGTTTGTTTCCAGCTGCAGCCTTCCTGTGTGGAGTTTGCATGTTCTCCCTGTGCCTGCGTGGGGTTTTCCCAGGTACTGCGGTTTCCTCCCACATTCCAAAAACATGCGTTGCAGACTGATTGAACACTCAAAATTGTCCCTAGTTGTGAGGGTGAATGTGTATGGTTGTTTGTCTCTGTGTGCCCCGCGATTGGCTGGCAACCAGTTCAGGGTGTCCTCTGCCTACTGCCCGAATGGGTTAGGCTCCAGCACGCCCCAAACCTTTGTGAGGATATTGCGGTACAGAAAATGCATGGATGGATGGATTTTTTTCAATCTTCAATCCATAAATATGTCAATCACCGGGTGCCAAACCGTGAGCACACTGCAAATCTACTGGGCTTAATACAACACCTAAATTGTTAATTTTAGCAAAGGGAAAGAGTCAGCATCCACACTACTCGGTTTTACATTTGCATAAAAGTGTGAAATGTTCAACACCCAATATTGCGCTCGTTTGAGAAATGGCAGTTGGTTGGAGAAAAAGTCACGGAGAAGTTCTTTCAATGGTTGTTGAGGTCAACAAATGTCCCTCACAGAGACATTACATGCATTAAAAAAAGACCGCTCCATTATTGCTTCGGTTTACCCGAAAAATGACCTGGAAGTACATCAACATGCAGTAAAAAAAAGTGTTCCCCTGCAAAAAACGGATATAATATAGTTATATAGTTATATGGCAATCATTGCGAGGGGATGCAAAGTTTAGGTTTTTTTTTTCCTTCCGTGTCACTTCACCTACTACCGGATGATGGCTTGGTTAGCCTCCAAACCACTCCTGGAACATGAGTGAGGGACAATCTTTTAAGACATAGGACAGTTGGGTGTTTGACGTCCTTGGTCGGGAAGGTCCCATATCGGCACAAAAACAGCCTGATTGCCTTTATGTGTATAACCGGCATTAAGATTAACACTAATGAGTGAGAACTTCAGCCATTATGGAAGGGCATGGTTTCAGTCTACAATGCACACTAATCACGCTTGAATACCGGAGACACCACATTTTAACAACCTATCACTGTCACATGCGTGACTACACTGGCTATTACGGAGTGGTCAATACATCACCGAATTTTTACTGTCTTCCAACTTTTAATGCTGGTATATTTGCAGTGCAGTCCACTGTTTACATTTACATTGATCAGCCCCGCTGCAACAATTGCCAGGTTCTTTGGGGTTTGCCGTCTATTTTCGTTTTGCAGAAAATGCATCACATGATTCATTCATAAAATCTAAAATACTTTTGTATGCCATCATGCTCAAGCTCATATATCGTTTTACTCAACTGCAGAGATTCCAACAAATCTCTTGTGGGGGCTGGGTCGGGTTATTATTATTATTATTATTATTTTGATACAAGCATAATTCCAAGTAATATTTTGCTCAACTGCACAGAATTTGGGATAGGCTAGAGCATGTATTTGGGATTTTACTTTGCATTTTTTGTTGCAATTTCATTTACTGTTGTCCTGTAGAATCTTTTTAAGTCCATCCAAAGACATTTTACTAGTTGAACTATTTGCTTTTGCTTCCACACAGATAAGCCCATAATACTGTATACCATTCATACAAATATTCGGGGGGGTCCAATCCTGTTAAAATACACCTTCTGTCTTGAACCACCATTATGGACGAGAGTTTACAGATGCCACCTACTGTATGCCTTGGGGGTGGGAAACAATTCTGTCGTCTGTTTTCAAGCCGTAACAGACATGTATATAAATCATGTATTGTATGTATTGTATTGTATCCATGAGTGCTTGTATTCAGTAATCAGAGTACCGTATTTTCCACACTAAAAGGTGCATTGGATTATGAGGCGCATCTCCAATGAATGGCCTATTTTACCTTTTTTTTCATCCATCAGATGCAAACGTTATAAGACGCAATCTAGAATGTATCCACTAGATAGAGCTACACTCAAGGAAATGCCAACAGAACGATCAGATGTCAGGAAAACTTATTTTTGTGTTCGACTGCGTAACCGATCGCCTTAATTTTCAACTCTGTGTTGTAAGCATGTCTCTAGCAAGGAGCCCTTTTGGGGTTGAAATATTACCGTAATGACCATACACAAGGTGCATCGGATTTTAAGGCGCGCAGTGAGCTTTTAAGAAAATGGAAGGCTTTTAGGTGAGGCTTTTAGGTGAGCCTTTTAGTGCGGAAAATACGGTACGTATGGGAAGCAACTCTGTATAAGATAATTTTCGAACTAATCCGACTCTTATCTGTCTGCGCTGATAGTTCATGATGAGGGAAATAAGTGAAATCAAAGTACAGCCTGTGAAACGCTGGCCTCCATCTTTTGCCGCCGCGCTCCATCACTTCCTCGGGAATGGAGTGCAGTGACGACTTGTCCACATTTAGACCATTAAGTCAACGACCAAGGCGGAGCAGCCACTTTATGAGAATGGAGCGTGGGATAAAATGTAATAGGTGGAACTGCTGGAGTTCGCTGGAAATTACCTTTTTTTTCTTGTTTTTAAACTCAGGTTTGTCCGAGGCCTGTTAAAAAGAGGGGCAGGGACAGGTCACAGTGGCTTTTAATGGTGTCCTGAGGTGACTTGCAATTCAACAAGGATTGCAGACCAAAAAGACTGGGTAGTAATCTCGAATAAACTGACAAAAAATTAGCATAAACTATGCCAGTGTTTACCAACCAAACCACATATTTTGCAAAAGAAAAATCCTACAGTACACCACCAAACACAAATGTCAAACAAAGTAGATATTCTGAACAAACTATGATGTGTGCTTGTGGTAGGACTTGAACCTATCACAATACATCATAGACATAGATGAACAAAGCTACATGAGTGTAAAAATAACATGTATCTTTTGTGAGGTTCCTTTTTTTTTCTCATCTCTCTAAGTGCGTCGTTTAGAATTTTGGGTCTCTTGTAATGTTTGCTCACTTAGCCGCAACCCCATAGCTCTGACCCCTCTGCCTTGGAGATGAGGTGAGCAGTGGCTCATTTTCCTTGAGACAGCATTTATCAGCTAGGCCAAACAAACTTGGGTGAACTGTACTCGAAATTTGGATCTGTAGGTTGTTTAGAATTAACACTGATCTGATCGATTGGTTCGATATTGGTCGATATTATCCAATCGCTGTTTGACTGTAAAGTCATAATTTGCACGGTCTATCAATAACATCAGTGACCGGATCCGCATTAGAGTCGAGACATTACAAGGAACACAACCTTGTTCACGTCGGGGTCATTCTGGGCTGCCCTAATTTGTGTCCCTCCAAAAGCTAATCTATTTTTAGCCATATATAGGTAGAGAGAGCAAGAGAGAGAGAGAGAAAGATCTTTCTTTTTTAACAGGCTTTCATAAAACATAGTAGGAAGCTCACTATCAATAATGACTTAATAAGTTTTGAACATACGTATTACCTTTCAAGAGCATACTGCAAAGGAATGAAGCTATAGTGGCCATTTTGAAAAAGGCCGGCCTTGAATCTCCTCCTGGTGATCAGCTCTAACCAAGCATGGCCCATTAACAGCACTACAATTGACTAACTTTAAAAGAGGCTTCTCTAATTGGAAGATAAAGGAAGGCGTTTAGTGTGTAAGACCCAATTACTGCCATGCTGTTAGCACCTCTCCACTGATTGCATTCATTAGCCGGAATCGCTACCATCCCCTCTCCTTTGGTTTCTATCAAAATACCCTCACCAAAAAAATAAAAATAAAACACATTTTTTCCGGCCTGTTCCAGAATAGCTGGAAGTAACTCATAAAGAGTCGAGGGCTAATGGGTTTAAATTTGAGTTGCGATTAGAGACTCGGCGCTGGGATAACGGCTGCCGGCGGATTTGCTCTCTAATACCGTTTGCGTCCAACGCGACACAATGAAACACAGAGGAATAATACAGTAAGTATGGTGGAGCATGCCTGAAACCACAAAAATGACATGCAGAGTAAACATACTTTATCGCATAAAGTTAGGGCTCACCTCATTTCAGTAATAATTGTGACATTGCCGGCAGCTGTTGTAGTAAGCTAACCAGCTAACATATTAGAAAGCATACAAAATGCCTGATTAAAAGCAACCGCTGTACAAAGCACCTACATAATAAGCCTACCCAATTATAAGCCAAATAAGACGACATACTTAGCTAAACTTGTCGTGAAGACATAAAGTAATACTGGCAAGAGGGCATACGGAGCACTTGCGACCACTGCACAACAACGCCCCCACCCCAATTTCCTAGGTCAACGTAAATATATTAGGTGCAAGTTGATCAATAACAAATAAATGTGCATGTTCAATGGGCATATAAAGGGGTCGTATACTTGAAGAATCCAAAAATATTTTGGGGTAATGTTTTACGGTTTGGGTCATTGCCTTCCCTTGCAGTTATGAGGCGATTTGTCGAACCGGCATGGGCTCAATCCCCCAAATTGTGTGGTGTTTCTGTTTCTGTAAGGTCAGGCATGGAGTACCCGTGTGTGCACTACGAGTGCCCTGAATTTGGTTCAATTGAGGCATGTTGCGAGGACTGGCTGGGAAAAGTGTACTGTATTTCCATCCCCCAATGGCTAACAAAGGAACAACCCCCACTACCCTGCAAAATACCTTCCATCCGTCCATTATCTGAGCCGCTTATCCTCACGAGGGTCACGGGCCTGCTAGACCCTATCCCAGCAGTCTTCAAGCACCTCAAAAATAACCCCCTCTATTTTACTGTCTGGTGTTGTGTGAATGTAAAATGGCTGCCTCATCCCGGCACTTCAGATCCCTCTGATGTATTGCAACAACAGAATAAGGCACCCTCCGGTGGCATTAATGGCTAAGACATCTTAAGTGACATAGAATGACCATTTGTAAAAATAGTAATTCTAACAATAATAAAACAACAAAAAAGGAACTGTTACGACACATGTGCATGTGCATCTTTCATGGAAATGGCATATTGAGCAATCAACAAAAATCCTCTGTATCCAAAAACAATTACAGGTTGCAAATCAGGAAATGTCATATGGGACACAAAACGGTAAAGGCAATTAGATATTAAGAGCGTGAAAGATATTGCTGTCTGTTTTTTTTTCTTCGAAACATCGTGCCTAATGAATGATAACAGCTCCCATGAATTCAAATATTCATATCAGAAGAGTGTAATTGATTTTCCATATGACATTTTGTGGGTTTTATTGTTATTGAAAAAAGCAGGTGAAAATGACTCATAAATGTGTGTATGAAGACGGGGGGAATTAATTACTTATGGTTTTCCTGTAGTAAGACTGAAGTCCATTGAAACTAAGTGTGTGGAAAGAAGCATTAGCATTCTCCCCATGTCCCCTCTCACTTGGTTTCACAAGCGCAGACAAAAAGCATCCAAGGCCACACACGGCCACTCTACACTCATCTATACAGCTGCCATTCACACGCCAATCGCCCTGGACATTTGACGGTTTTCTAATCTAGGGAGCTGCCACAGCGAGACGGGGGGGCAGGAGGGTGGGGGGCGAATCACTTCTGTCAACCCCCACAGCACATCTCAAGCAGCATCCACGTCTCCGTCTCAATCTCCGTCCGTCATCGTCTTCGTCATGTCACCACCGACCATGCGCAGACAACGTGCCCGTGCGGTGGGGGGAAACTTGCTTGGTATAAAAAGGCACGCTGAAACTGTGCGGGGCCTGTGTGTCGAAGCGGTTGAATGAGACCACCACTCATGTATTCACCTCGCCTTCTACAGTATGGTACAAATATGCACGCGACAAAAAAATCAAAGAACACACACACACACGCTATCTCTCTATATGTATCTATCGTTCTATCTATCTATCTATCTAGAGAACTGCATCTATCATTATTTTAAAAAAAACATTTTTTGCTAGATTGATGTATACAGGTAAGAATTAAGATGAAGAAGCTAAATTAGCCATTAAAATTTTAATTGTGTGCAGATTTCAGTTCTTACAAGTTTGGATCACGAATGGGATGATCAAGATTCCACTTTGTTATGTTTATATAGTGTCAAGATGATTTCTGGGAAAAACTGAACTTTCACATGCTGCTACACACTATTTCAAATTCCTGAAATAACAAGAAGCCTGGAAGAACACAACAACTCGTCTACTGGTACTTGCTTTTAAAGAAGATCAAGCACATAATGTTGGATCCTGTCATTAATTTGGGCTCTGGAGAATCTTTATTTTCAGGCATTAACACGTTAAAATGAATAAGAGGGGAAAACAGCTCAATGACATTTGCATATGAAAGAAAAAAAAAGAGACAAAAGCCCAATGTAGCACAAAGTCTGGCGCGAGAGTAAGCCATTAGGGTTCATCACACACTTTCACAAAGCCTCCACCATAAGCAAATATGGAAATACTGCACTGAATTTCAAATGAGAACTTATACACAGTTGCATGCTATTAATAAGACCGCCCAGGCCTTGCGTATATGAGTGCGCGTGCGTGTGTGTGTGTGTGTGTGTGTGTGTGTGTGTGTGTGTGTGTGTGTGTACAGGAGCATCCATTACCCATGCTGCCTAATGACTTGTATTTAAAACTAGACCAGTTCATGACCTGCAAACACCTCTGCTGCATTTGTTCCTTCTTTTCTGTCCCAATGCATCACGCAGCCTCGCCGGGAAATGTTTACCTCCTGTCAACATTTCACTCTTTGCCATCTCAGTCAAAACAAGCCTGAATGCTGTTTTCTTTTTTTCAAATACATGCGCGCACGCACACACACGCAAACACACGCGCGCACACACACACACACACATGACACACGTTCTGTTCGGAGACAGAGGCGTTCCGAGTTTTCGTGTTGTGCACCTGTTTGGCATCACAATTATTGGGACTATTTAAGGAGCTCATGGACCCATGTCAAGTTTCGCCCGATTCAAGTCATTGTTCATATCGTGTAGATCAGGGGTGACCAAACCTTTTGGACCAAAGATCGACTTTTCGATCGACCAACCTCCCGTGATCGTCCTGTTTCCATGCACACGCACAGACACACACACACACGCACATCATGACGAGCAACAGCCTGACACGGAGGCATGCGATGCACTTTTGCAGCCTCATAACGATCGTAGCTTACACGTACCCCGTTTTAAAGTGCTTCCCTCGGCCCTCCTGATTCTTTGCCTGTGCCTTCGGTGAATTGTACACGTAGCAAACTCAGAATGAGAATCATGATAACGATAAAAGATATAGTGCAACAGCTCTGATCACAAGGTGCAATTACAGACTGCTGAGCGCTAACAACTTCCGATGACGCAGGTCACACGCCACCGTAGATTCAAGATTTACCTGCTTTATTTTATTTGATTGTTTTAATACTTTTGGTGAAAATTAGACTGATGGGATGATTAGGGTGCATTGTACAGTCACAAAAAAAATATATATTACTAACATGGACAAAGACACAAATGTTTTTGAGGTTTTTATTCTCCTCCTCTACACCCCTCGCGATCAACTTGCAACCAGGCCGGGATCTACCGGTTGATCCCGATCGACGTAATGGGCACCCCTGATCGAGATACTCTCTTATTTCTCTCGTTCTGTTTTTGACTCTCACCTTGGTTTGTTTTCTTTGGGGGGGTTTTTGCCTTAATTATGTTCTCTTTTATTCAAGTACAGTAAGTAGTTATTGGTGTGTATCAACGGTTTATTTTCCATTCGGTTTGGTCTTTCTTGTACTTTTCTTCCAAGCTCTTTTAATTCATGTTTTTTTTTCTTGCCTTATGCAAGCGCTTTTTGTTTTCTTTGCATGATTCCTGGCTTGTTGTCCTGCGTCATTATTTCTTTGTCGGTTTTGCACCAATTTTTGTTCATCGACCTTCCTGAGTCTTCATTTGTAGGGTCCGATTCTGTTCAGAACCTTGTGGACCCCCCAACATATGCGCTGTTCCACGTAACTTTCAAAAAAAAAAAATTGTCATCTCAAGGTGATAAATATGCATCCACTTTGCTTTGCTTCAGAATTACCCAAATAAGCACACTCTTATGTGAGCTAAGCCATTACTGACAAGTCCATGTGAAGACGCTCACTTGATTTCAAAGTCATAAAGAAGTGAAGATTACTGTTGTAATTTGCTCATGTTAGTGTATGGTACTCGACCTTATTGAGGTCTGGGGTGACGCTTGATTCAATCCCAGCTGATTTTGGCAAGAGGTGGGGTACACCATGGGCAGTGCACATATAGACAAACAATCACACTCACGTCACACCCGTGAACGATTTAGAATCTTCAATTAATAGAGTATGCATGTTTTTGGAAGGCAGAAGTAAGCCGAAAAACTGTGTTCGGGCAAACTGATGACTGGATTCCATTCCCCATCCATTGAGCAGCCTGGACCGATAATGTATTGTGGTCAACTTTGGACGGCCCGGAGTATATCAACAGCCATGACTCCAAATTGACCCTGAGCGACACATCATCAGCCAACGTCATGACAGAGCTGATTGTACAGCCAAAAGGTACTTGTTAGCAGACTGACATCCTCTCCAGACCATTTTGGCCTTCGTCTCCTTTTTTGCCTCGGCACTCTTTCATGACTTGCTAATGAATGTAGATGCTGCTCTGGGGCTGGGGTGGTGCTCTTATTAAAGGCACTGATGTGAAAGCGCGGCATGCTCGGGTCACAGTCAAATTCAACGGCTTTGGCGAAGCCCCTGCTTTGGTAAACAGAGAGGGGGCTAAAGAGGTTTATTTAGATGGCCCACCTTCACTTGACCTCCGCAGAGGCGGCTGTGATTAGTGAAATGTGTCGCGGCAGTGGGGGTGCAAGGGTGCGCTCGCTGCTCACAACCCACACAGCGCCACAAATGCACAGGCGGCGATTTAAGACTGCAGATTAACTGATTGAGCCAATATGTTTGCAGTCGAACAAATAGGATTAATATGAAGAGTGGCACTGTCAAAAATATGCATGAATGGTCCATTTAAGTCTGGATTTACACTGCATGGTTCAAGTAAAACTGATCAGATTTTTATTCCTTTATGAAGACACAATTGTGGAACACTTCACTGAAGCGTATATAGACAACCAGCCCGAATTTGAACCCCCAACTTCAGAACAAACGTTGACAAATATGATCAGAAAAGCGCTGGTGTTTTTACTTCAGCACAGCAAAATTCCCAAAAAGTTTGAGGAAGCTCACTTTGGCAACTGCGACATTCGGAGTATATTATAGCCCCTTTTCCAATGAATGACAACCAAGCCCGATATCATTCATTCGTGGGAACTACAGCAAAATCTGTTTATTCTGCTTCTACTGCTTTATCATTTGCCTGTCGGTCTCTCACACACACACACACACACACACACACACACGTTCCCTCCAGGTGCAGTCTCTCCGGTCACGGATGCGTGCTTTTTGATAGTCTGTCCGATCAAACTATTTGGCTGGTGGGGGTTTGGGTTTCAGCAACTGACTGAGGCGCCCGTTGTCGTGTGGCGGAAATGAGGCTCATTATTTCAATGTGAAGTCACACTTTCTGCCCTCTCGCCTTAGGACCAGGACATCTATCCATTAAAGGAAATCACTTTAAAAGGGCTTGTCCTTCCTTGAACACACACACACACACTTACACAAAACGCAGAGCAACACACACAATGATGCATGGTCACAATACTGTATTTGTGCACAAAAACGTTTTGACTGCTGAACAATTTAACGTGGACTAACACAACTTTGGGGTGAGTGCACATGGACTCACACAAAAAAGTGGGCCTGCTAAATGAACATTTTTTTCCTTTTTGTCTTCTACTTTCTGTCTTTCATAATTTTGCTTCTGTAAATTAGGAATTTCTCCATTGTGAGACAAATAAAGGTTTTCTTGTCTTATTTGTATTACTTAAAAGCTAGGCTATTACGAAATACCAATATAAAGTCATCAGAAATTGTCAAGGCAACCACTGGTCAAGGCAGCATTTTGACAGATTGGAGCCATTTCATGACCTTTTGAAACATTTTATGTACACCGCATTACAAGGGAGCAAATAAATAAATAAAAAATGGAATCAGATGTACCACAAAACGCTGGAGGAATGAAAAGTTACGACAAGAGCGACTACAGTACAACCGTGAAAGAGGCGTCTAGAAAATATCTCTTGCAGAAGCAGCAAGCGACGTCGATCATCTGACAGTGAGAGGCAACTTGGATAGACCTTTAAATACATGGCAAGGTTTGATTGCGAACGAGAAATAGGTGCACCACTGAAAAGACACACCCCCATTCACCCGGTGATGAAAACAATTAAAGACGCAGCAGAATATGACAAGAGGTGGCTCCACACTCTGAGTGGTGCATTGATTGATTAAAATAAATTTAAATAAATAATTGGGGATGGATTTTTTTTTTAAATTTACAAACCCAAATTCTCCCAACAACCGTGATAAAAATTCACTGTGCATTTGCCATGAAAAATGGAGATTAAATAATCAATTTCATAACAGTTGGATAATATTGGAAAAAATATGGAAATAAAATGCACACACACAAAAATGGCCAATATGTGAATTAATGGATGCATTAACTGTGGTTTTAAGTTGTATTATCATAATTCACTTGGAAGAGAAATCGTGGCATGCAGGGACATACCAATGTGGCTCCGGTGTGATGACGCGCTGCTCAGTTGTCCCCAAAGAGACAACATGCAGACGGTCAGCAGCAACACCTTTCTGCACATTCCCCACAAGTCCCGTGCTTTCATTCTGTAAAAAAAAAAAAAAAAGACTCATGAGCAATAGTTAACTTTTCACCAACACACTGTTTACTTGTGAACACGCTCAGGTTGAATGACAGCATCAGCATCATTTTTGTGTCAAATCAAGAAACAATATCACAATGCTTTTATTTTTTGATATCACACAAAAAAAAACAGCCTGAAGTCAGATGAAAAATAAAATCCCTTCGCCTTTTCACTGCATCCCATGTACACGCTCACATTCGACAACGAGGCGCTCTACAGTCGCCATGCCAGAATCTATTCAAAGCGAAGTTGCATTTTCAAAGATTAGTCCAGTCAAGCTAGCTAATTGTATGTCACAACTGCGCTGATAATTGCTGATGCAAACAAAGGCATTCAACTGTTTACATCGCGAGGATGGGGTGAGAAATGCCGGGCCCAAGTGTGTCACTGGCCCAATTTAGCCCCCCGACCTCCAACACCTATTATCAGGAAAAAAAAGCATTAAATCTGTTCGCCACAACTCAGGACTACACAGTTCTCAGTCTTTGCACGTTTTCAACACTTATTTTCAATCATGTTTAGTGTTCTTTAAAGGAAAAAATATCTGTGAATTCACTTTCCAGGGTTTTAAAATATAATTTGGATCATTATTATTAGACTAATGAGGGGATTGTGATGAAAGTATGTCACAGATGTACTGTATGTTGTTAAAACACCTGGGGACTGTTTTCAATTGTGAGGGAAAAATGCATAATATGTCTCCTTGAAGACTTTGGCTTCTGTTCTGTCACTCCACCCAACGGGATATGATTCTGAAGGCGCAGTCCCCAAAGGCGCTTTATTATGCTGGCGCAACCCAGGAGGTTTTCAAGTGTTCTTTGTCTCAGTTGTATTTAGTCGGCAGCGCTCTCCACCTCCAAGTGAGAGGCCCATGGAGAGCTCAACACAAGCGGTCCAATCAGTGGCTTATCTCACTGCCAACACCACTGCCCTCCTGGACTCTTTTCCTCTCTCTCGTGTGAGAATCAAATCAGAGCTCTTACTTTGAACCGCGTTCCAGTGCTGCAACTCAAATTAGTCAATGCATGTTTTTTTTTTTTTTCACATGAGATTAACTCCCTGCTTCCCTTGCAAGCACTGGCAAATGAGGGCATGGTATTTATTTATATATTTATTTTATTTTATTTTGCCGTGACTGCCTTTGTACTGACTGCCAGAGACTCTTCATTGGAGTAAGATGAGAGAGGTGATGCATTTTATAGAAGGAGTTACCATCACAGAGCCTGGAACATGACCATAGCATTCCTCGGGGTACAAATTGGAGATTTGGGGAAATTTTACCTTTAAGGTCATTCTAATTGTGATGTTAAAAACCTAAACCATGTCCTGCAATTTATACAATCTTTTTTTTTAAACATGATATCTGTTTTGATAGGGTAATTGTTAATAAGAGCTGTTTGTGGGTGGTGTGTACTAATGGACAATAAGGATAACATGCAAACCCCTTATCCAGCAGTTTTTTGTGCACCGAAACTATTTTGTTGCCGGAAGGGAATGGTGACACCCATTTACGATGGGGAACCACGCGCTTATGTGTTATGGGAGTAACAACCCAGATAATAACTGTACAGCATTTACAGGATACTATGTAATGGTTAAAGTGTGGCATGGTGGCTCGATTCACTTCACAACAAGCAGTTCTTCGGTAGGTCATGAACAAATCTTCAAAAAAAGAGGCTTCAAGCAAAATGGTGCTGCTCCTGGTTAAGGTTTGTACAACTAGACATAAAACAAAGGCAATTTCAGATTGTGTGTTTTAAACTGCCACATGGCTTTGCATGAAGAAACTCTATTTAGCTTTTGCTAACATACAGTGCAAAACACCATAGATGGGCTTAAATAGCATCAGTATTTGAGTGTTATAAACAGGGGTGCACATAAGCGGTGCGCATGTGCTCATTAGAACAGGAAATTGAATATTGCGCCGCAGTTTAAGTCTGTCATTGAGCTTTTGTGCACTAAGGATAGGTCAGCCCAGTCTCAATTTGCTGTTAAAACAGCCAAGAGAACAATTGCTTCAGAGGGATCAACTTCAAAATAAAAGCCATTTTGAAGTTGACCCTCATGGCACATTGCATAGCCTTTTAACAACCGTTGTGGCAGCTGGCATGGCTAGGCTGGCTCACGCTCATACAATGACTACATTTACTGTGTGAGGGCGGTTGAATGGCTGAACGTGTCACAGGACCACTGTCACTGCCATCCATCCATCCATTTTCTGATCTGCTTATCCTCAAAAGGAAAGCGTGGGGGTGCTAGAGCATATCCCAGGGGTCATTTGGGCAGTCGGTGGGGGACACCCTGAACCGGTTGCCAGCCATATACTTTCATCCATGGGGTCAGTGGGTTGGTCACAAAATGAGCACCAAACAACAAACGGGTGCTCATTTGTTTTTAGGGGTACCCCTGGTTCTAACAATTTAAGCAACAGATATTTGAACACAAATGGTGGCGCATTTTATCGATTTCGTAAGAACACTAATAATATTGAAGCTTACTGAGTCAACTTACTTTTTGTGTGTGTTTCTATGCCTATGTCTATTTCTGGCCAAGGCAACACCAGAAGGAGCAGCACAATGTCCACTGAACTGAAGAAAATTTTTCAAACTGCCTAGGTTCTTTCCATTTTATTGAATGATATAATTTGTGAAAGTACCTATAAAGATCAATATTATAGAACGGTACTCCTTTTCCATCAAATAAAAAAAAACAATATGGTGCTCGTTCGGCGCCACGGCCAGTGCTGTGCTTAGTTGCTGCTTATCAAGTTCTTACGAAGAACATGTTTGGTTTTCCACCGGCAAAGAGCCAAGTGGGAAATATAATATATGTTAATATGTCATTATAAAGCGTACAAACGTCACTGCTTACATCAACATTTACCCAAGGCTGCCTGCGCTATTAATACTACTACTACGAATAATAATAATAATAATAATAATAATAATAATAACAATAATAATACAGTGCACTCCGCTTAATAGAACACCGGTTAATAGAGTAATCCGCTTAATAGAGCAAAAGGCTCTGGAACCGATTTCCCTAATGCAATTTCCTATAAATATACTCCGCTTAGTAGAACAGATCTCCGCTTAATAGAACAGGCCGTAAGCAATGAACATTGTAAACTAGTGGTTTTCGGAGTGTAGCTATCGCGAGAAGTGGAGCTATCGCGATACTGTACCACTATCGCGAGAAAACGCGGTAGTTCTAGCCGTATACAGTAACAGGTAGCACGCTCACTCCACACATAGGCACACGCACGTCACAATGGCTTCAACTTCATTCAAGAGACGAGGGCTATCACCTGCGGATAAGAAGGACATACTCAGACGATACGATGCATTGCCGGATTCTCAGAAGGTACGCCCGCGGTTTCCAGGACTCTCTTATCTCCCTCTTATCCAGCGCATTGAGAGGGAAGTCAACCGCAAAATTACGGACTCCTGTTTCCAGACAAAAGTAACGAATTTTTTCTCGTGATTTGAGATGTTTGACTGAAGTTGATTAAAGTTGTTGTTTTGTTGTTTGATTAAAGATATGGACGTCCACAGTCGAAATATCTCTTCTAACTCGTCAGCAGGGGTTTTTCTGCGTGCATAACTTGGTCGTCGACGTGTCTGAAGGTGTACCTAATAAAGTGTCTCCGGTTAATAGAAACCCCGCTTAGTAGAACAGAAGCACTTCGGCCCAATGGTGTTCTATTAAGCGGAGTGCACTGTACTACGCTATTAGCATCCGCTAGGCAACTTAGCATAGCATCCATTATATTTGTATGTAGTGCATAATAGTCAGGGACATGCAATCAGCAAAAGCTTATATCTTTCTTAATCATTGTAGATGATCACGAGGCTGGCTGTGAATTGCACATCCACGATCGCTCTTCTGGCGGGACTCAATTGTGCCGGAGTGATTCGCTCAACATGGAAAACTTCCATGTGTCCAGAGAGTCATTCATTCTTCTACATCTGCGATCGTTACAATAACTCTGTTCCATGCCCATTGACCCCTGACGTAGTTGGACACACGTTTCTATGAGCAGGGCGGATGCCAGGTAAGTGGCCTTTGTAAAAAACAAAACGTATGTACAATTCATCGAGTGTACTGGCAAAGAATGGGTATCTGAATGGCAGAAAGAAGCATTTTAAAATGGCACACATGAGCTACGATAGTTAACGCCACATAAGTGCGTCCCATGCCTCCGTGTCAGGTCTCCACGAAGGTAGGCAGTGATTGACAAAAACTCTCGTGTCTACTTTATTTTTCTGTTTCGTTCATCTTAGGGGACGTGGCTGTTGCTCACTATGGCATGCGTTTGTAAGTATGTGCATATGCGCATATGCGCGATAACAGGTCAATCACAGGAGGTTGTTTGATTGGAAAGTATATCTTGGGTCAAAAAAGGTTGGGCAGGATGCACTGCAGAGAAAAACAAACATTTATTCATGGTGGCTCATTGTATATTTGTCAGCAACTTAGTCATTTTGATAGTAGGCTAATATAGATACATACAGCGTGTGTTGCCTTCATTATAAAGCTCATATAAGGCTTTTAATTATTTGCGTCTTCAGACATATTTGTTTTTTGTTGTTTTTGGTCCAATGTGGCTCTTTCAACATTTTGTCTTGCCAACCCCTGATTCAGACCAATGTTTTAGATTGGGTCTAAATCACTAAACTTGTTTAAAACTGGCACAGTTGGTTTCATTTCTACTTTCTGTCCCTGTTTATTACTGTTTGACAAAAACCAAACAAATTAAAACTGCCATGCATATTTTTAGTTTGAACACAAATTTGATTCAAGATCCATGTTGTGTGGATGTGTTCAGGTGGCCCGACAGAGTGCGCTTATTAGAGAAACGATTCCGGCTGACCGATGATGGCGGTGCAGAGACCAGGTGGCTCATCACCAAAATCCTAAACTCATTTAATAATACTTTTCACCCATCTTGTGAGCAGTTTGTCATTTCCTCAATTAATCAAGCCAGTGTTTGATCCGATTACACTCCAGCAGTCAGCACACAGTCTATATAAAAGTCACCGTACCATAGCCTTTATGAAAACTGTCTGTGACAATTTGTTCGACATACAACAAAAAAGTGGACGCAGTTTTTCTTTTTTACAAGTCGATTTGCAGCAACTCGAGCATTGACTGAATGGCACACACCAAAACAAAGGCCAGACTCTACCGACATCTGACACCCAAGTGAATTTGCACAGTTGTAAAAGGCATGCTATGAAAAGAAGAAAATTGGCCAACATATAGCGTAATTATTTCTCTAGATTTTTACACAACGTTCCGGCATCAAGGTTTGCAAGTCAACAGGCAGGAGGAAAGGACCTACCCCAAAAATCCTTCCCAATAAGTAGGAAGCATAAAATTGTCCAAGCCACCGTAAGTGTTACAGTCAAATCCAAGAGGGCCAAACAAACAGTCGTACTTCTCACCACTCGTTTATACGATTACACTACTTTACAAGCTTCGGCTCAATGATGTGAAGTTGATGTGATATGAATAATAATAAAACAAAAGCACAATTAGCTTTGGTTTTATTACCCTTGCTGAGGCCTTGTAGATGCTGCTCTGTAATCGTACTTCCGTTTCACAATGTCTTTTTATTTTCAATTCATGCTTTGTAAATGTGTGCTTTATGTCGCCTGTTGTACCCCCTAATGCAATTTATGTGCTGTTAAAAAACAACAACAACAACAACACTTGCCCGCCTTGATATGAGCAAGTGCTCTATTTATTTTTTTCACATAATCCACTTTGTTATTTTGGGATAACGAGCTGGTGTAAGATGGCTTGCTGGAATGTTGTTTTCGGGGACGGAGTTTTCGGGGACGGAAAAAGCCTTGTGCGGTTTGATTCCGACCTCTTTTTTTTTTATGAGCACGATAATATAAAAGAGTTATCCTAATGCGGAAGTAACAGAAGCACTCACACATTTAGTCCACATTTGTGTAAAAAAATACATGAAAAACACATTGGTAAAAGTCAAAGTACTGATTCAACTCCTCTATTTTAAAAGTACAGACTGAAATGTACTGAAGTGAAAGAGTGATATTGAAGTTTGTCTGTTATATACAAAATTAATGACTTGGCACAATGTAAGCATTGGTTCAGGCTTTTATGCATGTCACCATACATTTGTTAAATTAACTAACATGACAACATAAAAAAAATTCTAAGGTCACACGAGCTGATAGCAACTGAAAAAATACAACTTAACTGCGTTTTTAAGGTTAGACCGAATAATTAAAAAACGAGAAAACCCGCGACACCACCGACACATCAACTTCAGCCCAAATGCACGTGGACCAGTGTCAGGGAAAAGTGTTTCCAGCTGATGTGGAGTTTGAGGTTGGCTGTGGCCCTGGGGCAATAAATAAATAAATAAATAAATAAATAAATAAAATAACCTCTTTCTGTTTCCAACTCATCTAGACGTTGTCGCACGATTCTGCTGCGGAGACGTCAGGAAGATGACATGCGGCAACGCCTCGGGTCGAGCCGTGCCTCCTTGGCGCTGACAGCCCCTTGCGCCGTTGTGTGACATCACAGCCAAATTACTGACTGAGTTAAAGATGGGGCTTTAAGATGCAGTGTGTCTCAAAGCCAGCAAGAAACATATACCGGTACATATATATCAGATACCCTGCAGGAATAATAAGGTGGCCAAAGGAAGAGATTCAGACCACGGACGTTAAGACCGGAAAGCTCCTAACCATGCACGGAGGGTTCCATCCCAAATTCAGCACCCTGAGACTGTACGCAAGCCGAAAGGAAGGAGGCCGGGGACTAGTGAGTGTGAGAGCCACTTTCCAGGATGAAACATCCAAGCTCCATACATCAAGGAGAAGGCTCCAACGGATGACATACTCAGAGAATTTGTCAGACAATGGGGAACAGAGGATGAGGCGCTGGAAGAGGGACCATCATGGGAGGACAAGCCCCTACACGGGATGTACCACCGGACCATAACTGAAGTGGCTGATCTCAAGAAGTCCTATCAGTGGCTAGAGAGGGCTGGCCTGAAGGACAACACAGAGGCACTCATCCTGGCTGCTCAGGAACAGGCCTTGAGTACCAGAGCCATCGAGGCCCAGATATACCACACCAGACAAGACCCAAGGTGTAGGTTGTGCAAAGAGGCACCTGAGACGATCCAACACATAACTGCAGGGTGTAAGATGCTGGCAGGGAAAGCCTACATGGAACGCCATAACCAGGTGGCTGGCATAGTCTACCAAAACATCTGTGCGACCTTGGACTGGAAACCCCAAGGTCAAAATGGGAAACACCCCCGAAGCTGGTGGAGAATGACAGAGCGAAGATCCTGTGGGACTTCCAGATCCAGACTGACAAGATGGTAATGGCTAACCAACCATATATCGTGATCATAGATAAAGAGCAGAGGAAAGCCGTTGTAGTGGATGTAGCGGTTCCAAGTGATGGAAACATGAGACGAGGATTTTCTTTTTTTTATACATACAGTATAATATATCTATGCGGGCAAATCAGTCCCGTTCAATATTACACGACTTGGTATTGATCCAATACAAACTAATCGCAGTGCCAGCAGTAATGCTGATGCAATCATTTTTTTTTTAAATACTGTGAGATTTGGTATTGATCCAATAAATACAAGGCCAATGTCACTAGCGGCGATATTTCAGATACTGTACTGAAAAAAAGTGTGACTAAAATGCAAACTCAAGCCAGTGGAAAAACAAAAAAACCCTGTAATGACAAATTTGGTATTGATCCCATATCCAGTAAATATATGACTATTTTTGCTGATCTACAGTAGATATTGATACTTTTTGAACAGCAAAATAATTATCATTCATCCCATCACAGATTGACTGATATCAATCCATCCGGAATAATGTAATCCACAGAGATGGTTCCAAAAAGCTTCATTGGGATGGGCGCATGTGAGCTAAAGTGATGCAACGTGCTTACATCACGTACACATGAGGATGTAAGAGGTGAGAGCAATTGGTCAGTACAGCGCAGTGTGTCAGGCCACCAAGACTTGACAGACTGGGCCAGTACAAATTTCGTGAATAAATACGATGTAATCAACACCATCTTGCAACACCAACAACAACACTTATGTGTTTCACATTCAACAATCAATAGATAATCAACCCTCACTGTGTATTCGTGTTTATATTTGTTATTTTGTGTCACCCACACGGTTTTGATGTAGTAGTACCTTGTTGACTGGGAAAAACATGAATAGAAAGTCCTATGTGACTGTATTGTGCTGGAAAATGAATCAATAATGCTGAATAGATTCCACCTTGCACAGTCACCTGTCGATAAGTCCAAAGTTGAAAAGGGTTAATATGAGCCGGAAAGAGCATTTCATTTTGTATGCTTACATGCGACAAACAGGTATTCAATTCAGTTCGTTGACCTTGACGTTAACCCGTAACGCCTTATAAAATCAATTTGCCTTTTTACCATCACAAGGAGCATTTGCAATGAGATCGCCTTGCCTGAGGGATGTACTGCACTGTGTGTGTGTGTGTGTGTGTGTGTCTGTGTGTGTGTGCGTGTGCGTGTGTGTGTGTGTGTGTATACGCGCGCTCACGTGCGTGCACATACATTTATACATGTGTATAGCCTAAAAACCTCCTATTCATTTAATATTGAAGGTCTCTCTAAACACCAGTGTAAAAATCCACAGGGCACTCTTTCAATTCTCGCGCTCAGCGTCTATGCACATTGAATTCTTCTGCAAACATACAAGATCCAGAAAAATGAAATAAACAAAAGTATACTGTGTAGTGTATTTGTAACTGACATCTCTTGTGTCATGTAAAGTTTGTGTTAAGATTTGGATTGTCTTATTATAAACCACCTAATATCACACTGGAGGGTAAATACAATGGTCCCCTGACTTACAATGGAGGTAACTTATGAGTTTTTTGAGATACAAGCCATTGTTCGGCTGTTTTTTTGTTTGTTTGTTTTTACTGTGACTTGTAAGCAAAATCTGTATGTGACACGGGACCTGTTGTGATGAACTGGGGGCTGGGGGTTTGGGGGTGTAGGGTGATCTCTGGACTGGTGCTGAGCAATGCTCCCGCTCCCCTCTCAATTTAACTATAGGGCGGGCAGTGATTTGACCCTGGAGAACCCAAGAACCCTTTTCTTATTTGGAAAATGGTTAATTATACTTTAATTGACTGCTGTATGTTCACTGAACACCAAAATCTGTTTTTCAAATATTCAATGCCTTAATCTTAATTTAGGATAAGGGCCAAATTTGACCCTTTGGATTTAAGGGTAGCATTTGAAAAGCAGAATTAATAGGGGCCAAATTTGACCCCGTGGGTTCTCCAGGTTTAAAAGGAAGAATGACTATATTCTTTCTATACATTAAATATTTGTGTGAAATTTAAATTATGTTGTTCCCTCTTTTTTTGTTTGTTTGTTTGGTTGTTGTTGTTGTTTTTTGTCATTTGTTGTGGTTTGTTTATTTTGCTTTGATTACTAACAGAGACTAATCTTGCATCACGGATAGCTTTGTGTGTTGAAGGATAGCTTCAATACAAACACACACGCACACAGACAAACAAAACCCATGGAAAAGCAAAAAACACAAACATCTCAAGATTTAGTGATATCCAAATTGAATGGAACTGGGGAGGTATTTTGCTCCAAATATTTGGTTGAACTCCAAATTAATTGACTTTGGGGGTGTTTTGGGGTTACTTTTGGTATGAGAATCTACTCTGAAATAAAGCTGGGTCTCAGATAGAGGCAAAGAAAATATTTTTTATTTTTGAACTAACAAGGCAGTGCAAAGGCCTTCTTGGAATCATTTATAATTACAACTCTCATGACTTGCCTTTGGAGAGCTTCCACATGCCTTGAAAAACCCATTTTGGCACCCAAAAAACTCAATCAGGAGCGCTGCATTGAAAGTTTGTTTTCAAACTCTAATCAAAATCAAAATCAGATTTTTCACCAATCCACAATGAAACTGGATGGTTCCTTTGGAGTCTGAACAGTCACAACGCACATGAAATCAGATTTTGGCAAGACGGTTTAAAGTCACATTCTGTCATGTTCTGTCTGTTTTGATTGTGTTTCCCTCTAGCAGGCGCACCTGTTCTTCATTTCCCCATCAAGCCCTGACAAGTTTTTAAGGACTGCCAAGCTGCCTAGTCGCTTGTCAGATTATTGACCTTGCTCACTGTAGTGCTTCAAGTGTTGTTTTCGAGACTTCTTGATACTATCCATAGTCACTCTCATTATTCATAGATCCTCATAAGGACTACAATCCTCATGAGGCCTCATGAGGCATGTCGACAAACTGACACACTGTTTTGATACTGTGTCGCTGACCACTGCCACCTGCTGCACCCTCAAAATCCCTGCAGCCAACCCACTTGACAGACTGAACTGACTGATTTGATGATGAAGTATATACAATATCATTCACATCCATGCATTCATATTGTATCATTCAATGTGTTTCAATAATGTGAAAATCATGTGAATGAGGATGATTGTGGGCTTTGTCTTCACAAATTTTTATTTTGAAAAATAAGATGCTCCAGTGTTTTAAATTTCAGTCTGTCGCGTTACTTGCATGCTATTTCCCCTGCTGTGAGAGCACACACACAATGGAATCAGTAAATAAATCAATAAAAATGAAATTAATCTGAGAGGCACTTGGTGAGATAAGGAGATTTGAATAAATACCGTTACTTCATTCTCCAAAAGGAGATCAAAATGGCTCTACACGGCGGACAATTTGCGTTTGTCCGAAAGCTGCTCCATAATATGCAAGTACTGTAGCAATGTCACTCGAGTGAAGCGCGTCTCAGCAGTCGATAGTCCGCTGTTCTCTGCTGTGCGCGCGTGAGCGCGACCACGTACTGACGGCGCCGACGCAACCCACGGCACATATTAAAGAAGCTTTGAACAACGACAACTACGGAGCCCCTAAGGGGGCCCCTAAGGGGACATGGAAGGAAAAAAAAAAACTTTGCGAGATCTCGCATTACTATGCGAGATCTCGCAAAGAAAGATTGCGAGATCTCGCAAAGAAAGATTGCGTGTTCAACCGTTCGTGAGTTTAATAGAATTTTACTTTGAAATTGGCTTTAAATACAAAGACATTAAATCTGTTCTTGGTGTTAAGTATGGTTTCCATAAAAGCGAAAGACATTTGAAGCGAGACATGGACTCCTATGACAAACTGAAACCGTTTGGAATTTGTATCAATGGGGCTATTGATGGTTTTTCAAGGAAAATAATGTGGCTCAATGCCTACATAACAAGTAGTGACCCGAAGTTGATTGGAGGTTACTACATCGACGTTGTGCACCGTTTGGGGGGGTTGTCCTCGAATCGTTCGAGTTGATCTTGGGACTGAAAATGGTCACGTTAAAGGCTTCCAGCGTTTCCTGGTGCCAATACCGCCAGGCAGCACTCTTGACAGTTACTTGGATGGAGCCAGCACCGCCAATCAAAGAATTGAATACATGTATTGGTGGCGGTTTCTTCGCAGCCAGTGCATGGAGTTCTGGTTATCCCTCTTCACAGACCTCAGAGACAATGGCTTCTTTGATGGTGGATTTCTGGACAAAAACATCCTACAATTTTGTTGCATGGGACTTATTCAGGTGAGTTCATACATTCTGATAGACTCATTAATTAAATGGGTATTTTTGTATGTGAGAGTGAGTTGATGGGAAAGTGGACAGAAACACGAAAGAAGGAAAGAAGATAATGGTGTGTTATCACGGGTTGAAGGTGAAGGAAAAGTGGTGAGATGTGGTACAAATGAGAGGGGAGGAGTGAGACAAAAAAAGCAGCTTCATGCTAAAATTTCTGGCTCATAAAAACTAATATGACTGTGCAACTCTTATTTAACCTGTCTGTATATTATTTTCAACAGGATGAGTTGGATGACACGGCCCTAGTTTGGAACAGCCATCTCATCAGGGCCTCAAAGAACATGAATGTCCCCAGTGGTCGGCCCAACGTGATGTATACGTTACCTGAACTTTATGGTACAAGGGACTTCCTCTCCAGTTCAACTGTGCAAAAGCCAGTGTGTCTTTCGTTTGACCATGCCTTGTGATCCAGATGTATTTGCATTGTGTGCTTTTTTAATGGCCGAGTCCGATCTAATGTCACCAAAAGAGCCATTTCAGGCTGTGAACCTGTATTTACACCTCAGAGGCCCTCACCGCTACTCTTTAAGATAAGAAAACCTTTATTAGTCTCACAATGGAGAAATTCCCAATTCACAGCAGCAAATTTATGAAAGGAAGAATATAAAATATACAAAGTATAGGAGCTGCTGGAAAGGCAGCCACTCTCGCGGCGCCATTTTGAAGTCAAAATAACACAACACATAGGACAGACAGCCGTGCAATCTTCACCAATTTTCTGCATACACTTTATAAATGACAGCCATCTATGTTTTGCTTGGTGTTTAGACCAAACTATATTACGGCTCATCAACTGGTGTGAGAAGTAACATTTACATTACATTTACATTAGTAACATTTAGGAGCGATTCCGACGCTCGTTCCTACCGACTGCTGTCAGGCTGCTGAATAAAAATAACAACAATAATAATAATGAAATGATGTGAAAGACAATTGTAAATAGCACTGCGATTTATCCATTTTGTGTTTATATTGCACTTAATTGAATGGTGTCTGTTGTCTTTTTTTTTCCTTCTTTCAACCTACATTCTTGCTGCTGGAGGCTGTAAATTTCCCCAGTGTGGGACAAATAAAGGATATCTTATCTTATTTACTGAAGCCTGAATTTGACCATTGTCATTTCTTTTATCACTTCACCTTCAAAGGATAATTGAAACACTTTTGATTACAAATAATATATAGCCATCATAATTAAAAGCATTTTTTATCTGCCATTTTTCTACCTGTATAAGGACAACATATTTGATCTACAATATAAAATGGTTGTTTGTCAAAGCATTATTGGTGTAAATAAACATTCTTTCTTGGTTGCTAACTTTATCTACAAATACTTAGCCAATGTGGATGCTGAGGAGTATTCCTGCATAATTGTACATCAACCCAATTGAATTTTCACCTGCCTGTAAATGACGACTACGTAATTGTCACTCCTCACTTTCGTCAGCAGGTGGTTTCTTGTGTTTAAAAAAAACTGTTAAGGAGTGATTTGGAACAAATTTTATTCACATTGACAAATTCTTACAAACATCAATCTCAACATTTTAAATGGAATATAAAACTTCAGACCTTTGGGTAAAACTGAAAACTCCCATCCTGCCTGAAACCATCATGAGAATAAGTGGTGCAGAAAATGGAAGGAATGGAGAATTAACATGGAATCGATTGCGGTGTCATAATGCACAATACACAAATGGAAAACAATTGCAGACTGCCCTTCACGTGGTTAACTATGCCAGATACATGATTACTGCCATGTCAACCTGCAAAGATAAATAGTGAGAATGAATACTTTAAATTTTGATTTAATTAATAATAACGTTTAACAAATGTAACATGAGTGATGGTACAGAGCAGTCATCATTATTTGTATTCAATATTACATAATATAATAATAATACATCAGGAAGCAGCAGCACATTTACTAACTGTGATTTATTTTTTAAATTGTGTTACATAAAGTCATTATTGTAAGAACTAAGAACATCAACAGTACAGGTAGAGTGGATAGAAATGCTAGCTTCACTTTCCCCGCCAAGTTAGTTTCTCACTGTATTTGGAGGTCTGCATGACCAATTACTACTACGATTAATAACAACAATAATAATAATAATAATAATAGAAATTAATGTAATGCTTTTCTTACTTCTCAAAAGAATCAAACGGTTTGCACTACAGTACCGTATTTACAAAACAGAAAACTAACAGTAGGGAAAGTAAGCGTGTCGGAGCCAGTGTCCATTTTGCTCTTGTTACGCTTATTACGTTAGTGTGTGGCTGTATACCCACCTTGTCGCTTTTCATGCGCGTAACGTCCACCTGAGCGACATTTCTTGATCGCAAGAAGTGTTCCAAGTCCTCCTCCATGATTCTCTCTTCCCCCGAGGTAGCGTTGTCTCTCAAATGAGGCGCGCACGTGATTCTCTCCTCCTCCGAAGTTGAACACGCTCCATAACTGTTGTCTGCGCTTACACGTACGATGACCCGGAAGCTCGTACGATGACCCGGAAGCACGTCAACGACCATTACAAATAAATAAATAAAGTATTGCAAGATCTCGCAATCTTTCTTTGCGAGATCTCGCATTACTTTGCGAGATCTCGCAAAGTTTTTTTTTCCTTCCATGTCCCCTTAGGGCAGGGGTGTCCAAACTTTTTGCCAAGGGGGCCAGATTTTATGTGGTAAAATGTCGGGGGGCCGACCTTGGCTGACATTCTTTACATTGAACAACAATATTGTTTAACAAATTTTAGTAAGCCAGTCAGTTTCACATTTCCATTTTTATTTTAATTTCAACAATCTTAAGAATTTCTTTTGGTTCATTTGAAACAGGTATATCACATGCAACTGCTTATTCACTTGACTTTTTCTTAAACAGAAGTCTCCTGAGTGCAAATTGATTGATTTGAAACATAAAATGTATCACCATGACTTTTCAATAGTCACAAAACCTTTGACTCGAACAACAGGGAAATGAACAAGCAATACACATATCCACAACTGCAAGGATCATTTGAAATATGACATATCAGTCAATATAAACACGGAGTCTTGTTAACTCATGAGTGATGTCTCGTAGAGTGCTCCTGCCCTCTAGTGTCTAAATGCTATTACTCATTTAGTGAATGCTATTACTCATTTAGCCACTAGAGGGAAGCAGTACTCTATAAAACATCACTCACCAGTCTACGAGACCTCAGTCAATGCAACACGTGTTCCACTGCGCCCAACCTGCGGGCCAGACGGCACTGATTTTATGACAGGGGCCGAGGGCCGGATGAAATTCGACCGCGGGCCGGATTTGGCCCCCGGGCCGGACTTTGGACATGCCTGCCTTAGGGGCTCCGTAGACAACAGCTAAGCGAACCTAGCCGATATAATGAGGGCCATCAGGCAAGGTTTACGTTTTATGTGACTTTTAATAACAACGTGGCAGAGTCATCAAACATGCGGTGTGCTCTCTCGCAGTCCCTTTCTGGAACTCCCCACTTACAGGCGGGGCCTCTCAATCAACTGGAGTATGACGTACAGTACAACCTTTCATAAAGCACTTCTCATATAATAATTGCCTATTATATGACACCCGACACGACGCTCGAAGTCAGACAGACACGTTTTCTGATCATCTGTGTGTTTTCCGTTTTGCCCAAATATATACTTTTCTTTGAGCGAGGGTGAGATCTGCTTTGTTTCGGCAGGCGGCATCGTGTTGCCAGACGCACTTCCTTATAAACCCCGTGTGGCGGGCTTTTCCGCCTGGACTGTGCTACGCAGCATGGACTGTGTCGACGCAGTTCACGTGTTAATCACATGATCTCATGAACCAGCACATGCACCGACACGTGGATTGCTCTATGAGCCTGACACATGCATCGACACATCGCTATCACTGTACCCATTTCTAGATTCTCGTGCTTTAGTTTTTTTTTCTTATTGTTCTTGATCTTTGGCTTCATCTTATTTGCTTCTTCACATTTCGTTTGTTTATTCTTGGTGTTCCCGAGCACCTCGCCTTTTGCAAGCACTTTTGGGTTATGTGTTGTTTCTCCTGGCTCTTTGTGACCATCGATTTCTGTTTGTACTTTGACAGTCCAATTTTCTAAAATATTTTTGTTATCGCACTTTGTCTGAGCCTGCATTTCTGGAATCCAAAGACATGATTCGCTTCAGTCCAGAACCTTACAGATTCGGGAGTTAGTTTTATATCGGATTTGGACAGGATCCACCTCAGTCTGAAAAACTCCATACCCGCCGATCAGTTTTGAATGTCTGTGATGTCACTTAACGCAATGCACCAGAGCAGAGAGCGCCAATCAAAGTGTGAAGTGGGAAAGAATGGAAGACATTGAAGAAAATGAAAAGTGCAGTCTTTGGACAGAGAAAAAATGTGCAGTATTGCCATATCGGTCTGTCGCGAGTAGTACCATGCACGCAAAACTCGAGGGCATGTATAGAAACAAGTCATTTCTGACAGTATTTTGTGTGTTGCCGCTGTCACACTTAGATGAGGTCAAACATGACACGTGTTGGATGATGCCTCCATTGCGACGTCGTTGATACAGCAACCTGTCGGATAGGTCAGTAATCCAATTTGTACACTTGCTAAAACGATGTGGACAGTCATCCCTAAAAATCGGATTTGAGCCGGGATCTGATTGGAATCAGATATGCCAGCCGTCTGAGTTCAAAGCAACAATATGATGAGTAGATTCCAAAGGAGAATTCTGACGTTCCAGTAGTTTGAATGCAGCTTCTGTGTTAGAACATAAGGTCTGTCACACTGCCTGCACATAGTCGCCGCCTCCCACCCCCGCCCACCACTTTCCCTGCTCCCCTCCTGCGATGATGCATTGGGACGGCTTTGTGATCCATGGTGTGTTGCACTGTGTGTCCGGTGGCGTGGATCATGCTGCGAGGTCAGCGTTTGACTCAGACAGACCTTACTGCACCACTATGGAGGAGGAGAGGTAAAAAAAAAAAGGCATGGGGAGCAGGACAGACTCAGAAAGAGCAGCGAGCCCAGTGTGTCAAAGCACTCCACAACACATGAAAAAAAAAACCCGCAGGGGTTTGTTCTTCCAACGGGTCTGAGCCTAACATTGGCTCATGGAGCTAAATGCTCCTGCTTTCCTGCTCAGCCACCTCCAAAGTTGCACTACATTAAGCCAGTCTACCAGGGGAACGCAAGCGTGAAGACCCTAACACCTCCTCCAGTGCCCTGTACTCCTGCCTCCTTACATTGAGTGCAGGCGCAAACACAATGGGAGGCAGCAAGTCACGTGACTTCTGATTTTGACCCTTTTTTGAACCAGAAATATTTCCAGTCCCATTTCACCTTACATTTGTAGCTGTGATGTCGCAATGCAACAATTGTAGTGAGATCCAACTCAAGAGCTGTATCATTAAGAAGTGATTTTTGTTGTGTTATGTTCAAACACATAAAAACACATTAAAACAAAATTGTAATGAATTAGCACGCACTTTAAAAACTGGAGATGTATTTGAACACAAAGCTAGTACAAAATATAACAATTGTATTCATGTTAGACACATGTACAGTTTGTGCCTTTCAGAGGTAGGGCCTGCTGGGGTAGTGTATGACGTTGGCAAACCTGCGTGTGAGTGTCTGGGCGTGAGCTGTGGCCGACAGCAGCTTCTGCATGAGTATTTTTATTGTATTGTACATCAGTGACAGTGGCTCTCCTTTCTCACAGGTGAGGGCATTACAGTAAGTATACAGGAAAAACCCAAGAAAGATATCCATCCATCCATTTTCCGAGCTGCCTAATCCACACTCGGGTCACGGGGGGTGGTGGAGCCCATCCCAGCTGTCTTCAGGCAGTAGGCGGGGGACACCCTGAACCGGTTGCCAGCCAATCGCAGGGCACACAGAGACAGACGAACAACCATGTGTACTCACACTCACCAACAATTTAGCGTGTGAAATCAGCCTACCATGCATGTTTTTGGAACGAGGGAGGAAACAGACAAGTGATTACAACAAGCAAACGAGAGATGACATCCAGTGACAAGTTTAAAAATACGTTACTCCCTGTTCAGCCTGAAATTTGAACATTGAAGCCGTCTTGATGAGAAGGGAGCTCAAAGATGAGATCAAATTCTCAAGTGTTACAACCCAGCCATTTTAATGGATGCACCTGAATTGTTTTGTTTTTTGCTGCTCACCTCCTTGTCCTCCTTCTTACAGCAAGCAAAGACAAGGTTTGCTTTTACAACAATGAAAGATACATCTTGTTGAGGTGCAGTCTACCTCTCATCTCAATCAGCAGCAAAAGTGTGAGTGCTTACTTCCTGATCGGCCATTACGTTAGTATCGGTACTTCCAAATATGGTCAAGCTGGCAATCGGGGCACCCTCGCCCTTCCGTGCTGCCACGCACTCCTTTCCCACTTTGTGACTGCAGTGGGAAACAGGCTTGTGAGTCGTGTAAATCTACTTTTACAATGTCATTTGAAGCATGACGATAGGATCATTCGTGGTGGTCATAAATAGCATTGTAAAGTCAGTCAAATCTGTGAGTTAAATACACAGATAGGTAGGCCATTTCTCCACTTCATGACTGAATGAATGTACGTCTCTATATCTTTCTCTGTCGGGCGAGAAGTCAGGAATGTAGTCTGCCTCTCCCCCAGAGTCAGCTGAGATTGGCTCCAGCTCTGAGTGATCCACAACATGATATGCGGCACAGCAAACTGATTGAGATGGACAGACATGCAGTGACAGGTTTGAAGAGTATGCCATTGTTTTCCAATTTCACATTTTCCATGCGTGTCCGATAGCTTTGTAATTCCATAGAAACTTGCTGCCAACTCAGCCATATGGCACCCTGTTAATTAGGCCGCAAATTACACGTGCTATTCCCTTACATTTTTTTTAAATGAATTCTGCATGTTGCTCCTGCTGGATTATGTGATGCTCATCTGTTCCTTGCCGCACTCGATTTTCCCACGATGGTTCGTCGCATGAAGTGAAATTCATCCCCCCCCCCCATCTCTTTTTCTGTTCTCTAGTCTGCAGCTGTCTTGCAGGATTGCACAGGATTTGGAGGTACAAAAACACGCTCGGGGGGGAAATTCCATCACTTTATGGAAATGGTCGCTCCCTCAGAGCATTCATCCGGGGATTTAGGCGACACGCTTTGCTGATCACGCTGTCACTCCAATCCGGCTAGAAATCGTTGGTCGCTGAAACCTTTTTAGGATGGGCTCCCTTTTGAGGCGCGTGTGTGTGGGGTGTGTGTGTGTGTGTGTGTGTGCGTGCGTGCGTGCATGCGCGTGTGTGTTTTGCACTTGTCAGGGTTGAAAGTGATACATATCATAGCTATTGTCCCCCATGAAGGAGAGACCACACGGGAAAGGCATCTGAGCTACATGATATGGACAAGAGGATTAGGATAGCTAAAGTATTACATCATAGGAGAGCACTTTTCCTGTCTCTATTGGTCCAAAGGATAGCAAAGATATTTGTGATGTACGATTTGAACAAACAGGCATCACGGCGACGCACAAAGGAAAAAAAGCCAGTACTGTATTGTTGCACCACTTTTGTTCATAGATCTGGCATTTCAAGGGTTACAACACTGATATTTTGCATCGTTTGTTCACATTAAGCTTAGCGGAATTTCCAAGACAAAACTCTATTGTCATGAACATGCTATGTGGAATTCTCTTTGTCTGATATTAATTTTGACAGTACACTTAAACTGGAAGTGGCCAATAGACAAAGCTCATGTTTTGAAAAATGTGTGAAGCTGGTTGCTCATATCTCAAGGCAGCACTGTATTTTTAGAATTTGCATACGTGGGAGATATATAGCCTATCGCAGCTGTCTTCGGTCGCAGGGCACACAGAGACGAACAACCATTTTCACTCATAGTCACATTTAGAGACAGCTTAGTGTTCCATTAACCTGCCATGCATGTTTTTGGAATGTGGGGGGAAACTGGAGCACCTGGACAAAGCCCACGCAAGCCCGGGTAGAACATGCGAACTCCACACAGGAAGGCCGGATTGAACCTTCGACCTCTGCACCGTGAGGTCGAAGCGCTAACCACTGGACCACCAGGCTGCCCCCTGTGTTTATTTGTGTGTGCGTGTGTGTGTGTGTGTGTGTGCGTGTGTTTCTAAAAGAGAACATGGGTCATTTTGACACATGAGCAATGAGAAAAGAATGAGAATAAGAAAAACAACATGAGGGGTTAAGAAGACTTTCATCATTATTGAAGTGTGTTGCTTCGACACTTATGATGTTGTGGTTGCTTTTGATTCATTTGCGTGTTAAATATAAAGCAGATGAAACAATTTTGCATCTCTATTTGGCCCCGCAGCGTTCCCCCCGCCCCCCCAAAAAATGCTCTTTTGGCCAATACGTGTTGCGTGCCACTGCACATTTTAATGCATATTCCAAGGCGTGATAAGCATCTGACATCAACTTTAGGCCAGAGCCAGCCATAAGCCGTAATGAGATCAAAGTAATGCTAAGTGGATCTTCAAGCTTTATTACCACACTTTCATCCGACAATGTGTCTGTCGGAGCAGAAAATTATTGGACTGCTTTAAAGCAATGGAAGTCACTGGAGAATAAACAGTGTTTCACTCGCGTCCTTATGCTAGCGCAATTAAGCTGCTGCTGACTGACGGAGCAGATAAGATGCGCGGAGCTCGTCTACACTGACTGATGGTGACGGCAACACCAGCAAAGCAACTCAAGTGGAGGCAGGCCCTCCATTACTTTAGTACATTTAATGACTTTAATTCAAACCTGAACTTCAATGTCAGTGTTGCTCCTGTCTTGCTGACGAGATTATGACACAGTTGTCATGTTTGCACCTGTGTGGCTAAAGCATGGTTCTCAGAGTGTGCTGTGCATACCACTATGATTGGTTGCTCCCTCTAGTGGTACATTAAAGAATAACAACATTTCTTCAAACTTCAAACTGTGCATTGCTACAGCAGATTACGCGATATAATTTTTAACACGGTGTATTATACTCAGATAGATAGATAGATAGATAGATAGATAGATAGATAGATAGATAGATAGATAGATAGATAGAGTAAAATTCTGTTGTATTTCACTTAAAAGTACAATAAATTTGCAAGCTCCGTTTTATTTTCACTTCACTCGAGTAGTGGTGATCGAAGGCACATAAGGTCATGGCTTCACACGAGGAGAGGGTTAGGGTTGGACAGCCACATTGGTAAATTCCCTTTCAGACTGAACGGGATGGTCACACAAATACAAAATGATGACACTTACAAGGAGCGACTAACCTCCATCACTCCCTCGGCCATGCCTCATAAAGGCAGTTGTACTTTAACAGTGGCTACAGACCATTTGGTACGAGGTCTCACAGATTGTTACAGTCATACCTCGGTTTTCGACCATAATCCGTTCCAGGAGGATGTTCGAAAACTGATTTGTTTGAAAACCGAAACCACGCTCTTTAAAAAAAATCTTTATTGAACACGTCTGTTCACAATGGAACTCTACACAAGGAAGCGTCACTTCCTCGTCTACCCGAGGAAGCGTCACTTCCTTGTGGAAGGAAGGTGAGAGTACTCAAGTGACGCATTCAGGTGCGCTCAGTTTGTTCGAGAACCGAAATTCGGTTGTCATCCGAGGCATAAAAAACTTGAAATTTTTGGTCGAAAACTGATTTGGTCCAGAACAGAGACGTTCGAAAACCAAGGTTTGACCGTATTTATTTATTTATTTATTCAGTTGTTTGGGTGGGGGTCAGGGATGGTAGCGGAGCATCTACTGTATTTCAAGTTTGCAAATTTAACTCGTAGACCTAGATATCTTTTCACGTCCCCAATGGACTGAGATAGTGTTGTCCAAAAGACTTGCTTCCCCAATGCATGAAATTTTTAATAGTCTGTGCAGTCCATTAAATCTAATATTAGATCAGTATGATCAATTATCGCCTTTTTATCATTAAACAATCAACAGTGCAGGCTCGCGAAGCAGCTGAAAGAGTCCAATACTGAAACTAAAGGCAATAATAATGGGTGAATAATTCATGTGTTACTGATTACAGAACCATATAACTATTGTGTGTGTGTGTGTGTGTTGTGTTGGAGGGGTTGATTTATATAGCAGCCCCAGCAAATAATTACAGCTAACAACTCGGTTTGAGACATTAAAATATGCAAAGAGAAACAGCGTGTGGCGGGCTTCGAGCGCACGACACCACCGGCAGATGTGATTAATGACGGTGTCACCTGCAAAAGAAAGGAGGCTTCTGTTTGCCTGTCGCCGTGGTGACACAAGTGAGGCAGACAGCGACCAACACAAGTTTGAACATAAGCTGTCAAAACACAAGTAGAATTATTTTGTTAATTTGTGTACTGTATTATTGATTATTGTTGTCATGAATGCTGTAACTTATTAGCAAGAATCAAAATAAACCCATGAAGGTGTAATGGATTTTTTACTTTACTCTGTGGTTTACTACTCTTCTGAAAGGTTAAAATGAATAACTTACGAGAGGAGAGATCACATTAATTGTAGAACGTTTAGGTTATTTCTACTTCTCATCGCTTTTATTGTGGGTGGTAATTTGATTTGATTGATTTTATTTTTTATTAGGTCTCCCATAGGAGAAACTTGTCTCAGAGGATGAATAACGAAAAACAGGCAAGAGGAGCCATCTTTGTGACAATTACGACTGCGTCTGTGTTGGAATATTTTGATTTTGTGGAATATTTTTAGCTTTTGTATTGTACAAGGTGTTGGAGTGATAGCTCGTTTCTTTGATGACAGGAGCTTTATTCAATCATTGGATCCATATGTTGTTCGAGTGCATGACTTAGCTCTGTGGACGTTCCGGATCGTGGATGATTGTTGTTATGCGAATTTTCGTTGTGCATGATGGTGGTTATGATCAATAACTACTGAGAGTGGTGATCGCTTTTTCTGTGTGACATGTACTGTATATTTTTATATATATTATGTATATATATTTTTTTTCCAAGATGGCGCCCCAGTAGGCAGCCTTCGGCAAGTGCTCTTCAAGAGCCTTGCTTTTTTGTTCTTTTTTGCTGTTTTTGTCTTTTGTTTTGTCACATGTTGTTTGTTGTTTCATTGTGTGGACCTGATATGGACTGTTTTCAGCGCTTTTTGGCCACGACATTCGTCGAAGGAGCAGTATCTGTGCTTGGTGGTTGCGCCTTTTCGGCAGCACGCCTGTACCAGCACAGATTTTGATTGGGAGGAATGTCGGCGCCATTGACTGTCGGTGCTGGACAGACCTGGGGCGCTTGTGTTTTTTGCGCCAGTAATGGGCAGCATTTTTCACAACCCCGATTTGTTCAGTGGCTACGTCAGCGCTGTTGGACAGTTGGCGTTGGTGCGGCTGGATGGATGGCCGCTGAAGTTGAGGATGAGGAGAGAGGAGCGTTGGCGAAGAGCGCCGATGCGTATTTGGAACCGTGAGTCGCCGCTTGGAATTGAAATGCATTTCCATGGGACAGGAGAAGTGAACCAATCTCTTTTTTCGTCAATGGATGCTACAGCGTCTTGTTGACTTTGAAACTTAGCTCGTAGCCGACGTGTGCACATTTTGAGCATGACGTCTCTGATCCACTGGTTAAAGGACACTTTGATTCTCTCCTCTTTCATCTCAAACTGCTTCAAACAACAAAGCGTTTGACGGAAAAGTGGTTAGGACTCCACGACTGTCCGTGTTTTATGTTATGTGTTGTGTTTATTATTTTACTTTATGTTAACTGTTTTGTAAAGCGCTTTGTTACAGCTGCCGCTGTTGTGAAAGCGCTATATAAATCAGCATGTATTGTATTGTATTGTATATTGCCACGAATGCATCTGTGCCGAGCTTACCATTGACTCTTTTTATTAACTTATTATTTCTTTGTCTTCTAATAGATGGTGAGAATCATCATGAATAACGAGTGAGAGGGACGATCACATTTATCAGGATTTAACAGGATTTCTACATTACACAGCGTGTAAACGCCCGTGCTTGATTGCGCGTGATGTAGACCTTTTTTTTTTTTTTTAAACCCTGTGGATTATTTGTCGTTGCTTGTCCCCTTTTTACGATTGTGCAAAGTGAAGGTTATCATGAATAAGCAGCCAGAGGAATTTCATTCAGGACACATATTCAGTACATTGCACACATTTGTTTGTTTGTTTGTTTGTTTGTTTTATTTTATTGAGCATATATAGTACATGCAATAACAGGTTGACAAAGGTCAAACAAAATTATAAAAGGAAAATTAGAAATAGTTAAAAGAGAAAAAAAAAACACATCACAGTTATATGCTCAAAGGAGTAGGAGGAAGTAAATAACTTATCTAGTCCTACCCCTTATTATGTAACTGATTGTTCATTTTTCAAAACTAAGAAATGAAAAACTACATATCATTAAATATTTTTACCCTTGTGTATACTATGCTATTCTATTTCTACACCTTCCGGTTTGTATATATATTGTTATTCTTTCTTCTTTTGTATTTCAATTTTCTGATATTCATTATAATTAGCATTCCTTGAATACAACTGTTAAGTTGATCAAAATCCAAAACAAGAACAAACAGTTATATTACTATATTTTATAAGTATATCAAATGTATCTATTTTAATTCAGATTCATGTAGTTATTTTGCACTAATCTTTTGAATTTGTTTTTGAACTCCTCCAACGATTTACTCATTTTCAGATCCGTTTCAAGCTTATTCCATAGATTGACACCAATTACTGATACACACCTTTGCTTAATGTTTGTTCTTGTTCTGGATTTTTTGTATTGATTAGTGCCCCTTAGATGATACCAGCTCTCTCTAATTTCAAAAAGCTGCTGGATATTTTGACAAAGGAGGTTGTTATGTGCTTTATACATTAATTGAGTAATTTTGTAGTCAACCAGGTCGTAGAATTTCATTGTGTTTAATTTGATGAATATTGGATTTGTGGGTTCTATATATTTCGACCTGTTGATTATTCTGATTGCTTTTTTTTGTAATTTTAAAACAGGGAGTGTGTTCGTTTTACAGGCTTTTCCCCATATTTCTACACAGTAGGTCAGATATGGTAGTAATAATGAGTAATATAATGTATACAAAGAGCTCTTATTCAACACATCCTTCGTTTTGTGGAGTATCCCGATAGTTTTGGATACTTTTCTTTTTATGTTATCTATGTGTGGCTTCCAGGATAGTTTGGTATCTATTACTAGTCCAAGAAACTTATATTCATAGACGCGTTCTATTTCAATTGAATTTATCTTTATTTTAATATGGTCTTTAATTGGTCTTGTGCCAAAAACAACTAGCTTAGTTTTTGTTAAATTTAAAGATAATTTGTTTTTGTCAAACCATTTTTTTAATTTTGTCAATTCGTTTTCTACAATATTCATGAGTTGTGTCATATTTTTTCCAGAGCAGTAAAAGGTTGTATCATCGGCGAAAAGGACGCATTTGAATTGTTTTGACACACTACAGATATCATTAATATATAAAATGAACAGTTTTGGTCCAATCACTGACCCCTGGGGCACTCCATGGATAATCTTCAGTAAGTTGGATTTTTTGTTTTTGAACTGCACATACTGATATCTGTTTTCTAAATAACTTGCAATCCATTTATGTGCTGTGCCTCTGATACCATATCTCTCTAATTTTTTCAATAATATAGCATGGTCTATAGTATCAAAAGCTTTTTTTAGATCTAGAAAAATCCCGACCGTGTATTCTTTATTATCTATATTAGTGGCTATTGCTTCCACAAACTCCATTGCTGCCAATAAGGTGGTCCGTTTTTCTCTGAAGCCATATTGATTTTCACTTAATACCATGTGTTTATCAATGAAGTTATCGAGTCTACGAGAAAATAATTTTTCTAATATTTTTGAAAATTGTGGTAACAGTGATATAGGTCTATAATTTGTTATGAAATGTCTTTCACCATTTTTAAAAATTGGAATAACTTTAGCTGTTTTCATTTTTGATGGAAAAATACCGACTTTAAATGACAGGTTGCATATATATGTAAAGGGTCGCACTACAAGTTCTATAATATGTTTTACTATTGACATATCAATATCAAAACAGTCGGTTGACTTTTTGCTTTGATATGTTTTTACAATATTTAATATTTCATTTTGATTCACAGCAGTAAGAAACATTGTGGAAGGATTTTTTTCTATGTGTTTATGTATTTCTAAAGAGTTTATTGGATCGGGAATTTGTTTTGCTAAGTTACTGCCGATATTAACAAAATATTCATTAAATTCATTTGCTATTTCTACCGTTTCCTCAATAATGGTATTTTTGTCCTTCATAAAATACTCCGGATAATCTACTTAATTAGAGTTATTTCTAATTACATGATTTAAGATTTTCCAGATTTCTTGAGTATTGCTTTTATTTTGCTCTAATAATGCATGAAAATGGTCTCTCTTACTAGCTCTTATAATATTTACTAATTTGTTTTTATAAGTCTTATATTTTGTTTCAGCTTCATTAGTTCTGGATTTTAGAAACGATTTGTATAGATTGTTTTTCTTTTTACATGCATTTTCTATGCCTTTTGTTATCCATGGCTTACTTTGTCCATTGAACTTTCTGGTGACTTTAATTACTGGGAAATGTTTATCGTATAGGGAGGTTATGGTTGACTGAAATGCTTCAAACGCAGTATTTGGATCATCATTTGTGTAGACCTCAGACCAATTTTGCTTGTCTAGGTCGAACTTGAAAGCTGCAATGGAATGTTGGGTTCTAAGTCTTATTTCTGATGTATGGGTTCTTGGTTTTGTTTTTCTAGCAAAGTAATTGTGTAGGACTACAAAGACTGGTAGATGGTCACTTATATCAGTTATGAGAAGTCCACTTTCCTTTTTGTGATCGATCTTATTTATAAATATGTTATCTATCAATGTGGCCGTATCCACTGTTATTCTGCTGGGTCTCAGAATGACTGGGAATAGACCGTTGCTATACATTGTATTTATGAAATCTGTTGTTTTTTTGTGTCCATTTGGGTTTAATAAGTTGATGTTAAAATCGCCACATATTATTCGTGTTTTCTTGTCATTAGAACAACTCAGCATATCTGTCAGTTTTTTATTAAATGTGTCTAGACAAGATCCTGGTGTCCTATAAACGCAACTTAGAATAACATTTGATGCATTTTTCATGTGTATTTCCAAAGTTAGACATTCCATTAGATTCTCAGTTGTGTTTGTCAAGCTCTCAATTTTGCAGCATTTCAGTGTTTTATCTACATATATTGCAACTCCCCCTCCTTTTTTGTCTTCCCTATGAGTTGCATACATTTCATATCCATCAATTTTCATTTCACTTGTTTTTTCATCATCAAGCCAAGTTTCTGATATGGCAATAATTGTAAATTTATTCAATGTAGTTAAATATTCTTCGATTTTGGTGAAATTTTTGTATAAACTTCTACTATTTATATGTATCACTGAAAATGTATTTTTCAGTTCTACATTTGAGTTGAATTGTTCATCAGTATAATACTTTGAGTTTGTGATGCTGTGATTATGATTGAAGAAATTATTGTCTGGATCCAAGTTGTTCTCTGGATCGAATGTCTTATGTTCAGCGTAATCAAAGATTTTAAAGTCCATGTTTGTGTTGTTTGTTTCCTATATGTATTTAGTCATTAAGTTTTGTCTGGTGGTAATCAGCTCTCAGCATGTTGAAGTGGAGCCCTTTGAATTGGAGTACTGGTGCGGGGGTGGACGATGAGTTTGTCGTGCCTCAAGTAGGCAATTTCCCCTCTTTCACGTGCCGCTTTTAGTTTTGGAAGCAATTCTTTTCTTTTTTGACGTACAGTATCTGTATAATCTTCATTAATGTAAATTTTGGTGCCTTTTAGGTATTTTGCTCTCTGTTGTATCATTGTTTTGTCCTTATATTTTTCAAACTTCACCACGACTGGTCTTGGTCGAGGTCTTCCCGATTCGTATCTCCCCGTGCGGTGGACTCTTTCCACCTTGATTGTCTCCTTTAATTGCAGTTGGTCCTTGAAGATTTTCTGCACTTTTTCCTCCGTTTCGGTCCACGTTTCTCCTTGCCTTTCTTCAATTCCATCGATTATCAAGTTATTTCTTTTGGATTGTCCCTCTAAGTAGTCCATCTTGTCAGTTAAAACAAGCATACTGTCACATACTTTATATATTTCAGTTTGCATGGCTTTGCAATGGTCAGTTCCATTCGTTTGTTGTTTTTTAATGTCATCAACCTCCTTTTGGGTAAAATTAAGACTTGTTTTCAGTTCTTGAACTTCCCTGGAAAAATTGTCGAGTCGTGTGTTTGTTGAATCCAGTATCATCTTTACAAATCCTTTGAAGTGATCCTGTTGTTGCTGAATAAGTGCTGTGAACAGTTCTTTTTGTTGCGTGAGTAGTTCGTTGACTTGCGTAAGGGTCATGAATTCTTCGTCCTGTTTTATATCTTGTCCTCGTTTGGGCGGCATTTTTGGGTTTTGTTGCTAGTCGACTGTCAGCTTGTTGATGAGGTGTGCTGTGATCTTTGTGCCAACCCGGAAGTTGGTGACGTAGCAGTGAGCCTGTGGCCTCCCTTGACGGCACCGCCGCAGTGTTCGAAGTTTTCCGCCGCTGCTGCCGGATTAGCCGTTCAGCACCGCCACCGGAGTCCCGAAGCGTCCTCTCGCCCAACCACGCCGGCTGGCTATCGCTTGCTCGCGCTGCCTTGGTGGTCGAGCGTGCCGTGCCTCCGCCGCCGCCGCCGCCTCCTCCGCCAAGTCACCACAATGTGAAACTCAATCAGTTCGCGTGTCGCTCCCTGCACACTGATTAATTGGTATTCAGAACAATCTGTGATGAGCGTTCACTGAGTGATTTGGCAGCTCTGCCTTTTGCCACGTAAACAGTATCATGAAGACAGCCCCACTTACCTGAACTCGGTGGACGAATGTGTATGAAACTATGTATTGGGATTTTTCTTTTTTTTTACTCTGTAGATTATCGCTCGTGATTCTGTTTCACAACGCGTGTACAAATTTATAAGGCATATTTTCTATCAAATGACCTACTGTTGAGTACACAGTCTACTTGTATTTCATTATTTTGGGTTAAGGGTGCTTTCGTTCACCTAATTTTGTGTTTTTCTTTTAAAAAATCTCCTGCCGTGACTATTCATTCCAACCACCGTCACTGCCATTTTTAGCAGCTCTGATGATCTTTATGGCGAGCAGGTGTTAAAACACACACACAATAGTAGCTCCGTCTCTGCAGCGCACTCGGCAACTCCACAATACACACACACACAAACCCGCAAGCACACACACGCAGTTTGTTTCAGATGTGGCGGAATAAAAGTCTTTGCTCGACCCAAATCCAGCACAGACACAAATGCAATAATAACACCCATTTACATAAAGTGTGCGACTTGCATTGTCAAAGCTGTCATCTCAAGTCTTAAATAGGTCAGTTTTAGATTTGTGAGTGCCAGTCAAAGTAAGATTTGGAATAGATGATGGAAAACAAGAAAGTTGAAACGCTCCCTTTTTTTTGCTTCTCCAAAGTGGGAATTATTGTCTGCTTTGTGAGCTTCAACAAGCCTGCCATACTCGTAACATACATATGAAGCGCCTCAGCTTTAGTCTGCATCATAATCAGTTAAAAAACATGAGTCTCTCGTTATCATTGAAATGATTACTGAGCACAACCTAACATGACTGAGCCAAGTGGACCAATTAGTTTCCTCTTTCCCAGGAAAATTTGAAAGGTAAGTATAGTTTTATCATGTCACACGTGGCGTATCCATTCATGGAGGTATATTAGACCCGATGTTGTTAATTTCAGGGCGGACCTGCGAGATGGAAGGCTGCATCGCCGTGGTTGAGGTCAAAGCCTACTTCGAGCATGAGAGTTTTCTCGACGCGGCTCGCTTGACATGGCACGGATCTGTGCTGTGAGGTGGGGATTAAGATATCCTTTATTTGTCCCGCAATGGGGAAATTACAATCAGAATTCAGAAAGGAAAACGCTGGGTAGGTAGAGGGAAAAAAACACACTCGAACTATCCTCTTCCGAGGATAATTTAAGTCCAGGATAAAAAATAATAGGGATGTGAATCTCAGCACTGAGGACGATTCGATACACATCGATCCACTGCCAGCGATGCGATACTTAAACGATACATGTAATTTTCTGGCGATACGATGCGATACGTTTCACCGTTGTCACGATGCGATACGATTCGATACACATTAAGTTCAAATCAATGCGATCCGATACGATACAATGCAATTTGTTGCGATATTGTGCAATTAAACATGATGCAAATAAGCAAAGAAAAAAAGCTTTTAAAAAGATGCAATTCAGTATGGTATTACAAAAAGGATACCACTTTATTCCTTATAAACAGTAGAACTTGTAAAACAACTTATTTAAGCCCTTTCACAATTGGGTTTTGTGCAAAGAAAATGTAAACAATTTGGCACCTGAGACTCACAGCTGTTGCTATAGTGTAAACACAAACAGACTATTCTCACTGAGTGTCTTATATGAAATATAATATATATATATATATATATATATATATATATATATATATATATATATATATATATATATATATATATATATATATATATATATATATATATATATATGAATCTATAGCGGGCAGCCCGGTAGTCCAGTGGTTAGCACGTCGGCTTCACAGTGCAGAGGTACCGGGTTCGATTCCAGCTCCGGCCTCCCTGTGTGGAGTTTGCATGTTCTCCCCGGGCCTGCGTGGGTTTTCTCCGGGTGCTCCGGTTTCCTCCCACATTCCAAAAACATGCGTGGCAGGCTGATTGGACGCTCTAAATTGTCCCTAGGTGTGAATGTGAGCGTGAATGGTTGTTCGTCTCTGTGTGCCCTGTGATTGGCTGGCAACCGATTCAGGGTGTCCCCCGCCTACTGCCCGAAGACAGCTGGGATAGGCTCCAGCACCCCCCGCGACCCTAGTGAGGATCAAGCGGCTTGGAAGATGAATGAATGAATGAATGAATGAATGAATCTATAGCGCAAGATGTCCACCCATCCACTGTAAGTGCAACTCTTTGCGCACTGTTCAGCGACACAGTAATCTCAGTTCTCACTTTGTTGTACACATCGGGAATATGTGTTGTAAGTGAACACAGACCTGTCTGGTATTTTATACCTGGGTTCCAAAACGTGCACGAGCTGTCTGAAACCCTCGTTGTCCACCACGCTAAGGCTGGAGGTCTTTGCATATGAAATAAGCAGTGGCCTTAGTTATAGCCATTGCGCGGTCACAGTGAGTTGCAAGGGGACTCCCAAAATAAGAGGCAATTTTTTTCTGATCCTGACCTGGTTTACCAAGAGTTTCTCCGGTGTCCGACGAGGAACTGGGCGGGGAAGCGGGAGGGAAACTTGTCGGTGATCTGGTGCCATCGGTTTAAGTGGGTCTGCATATTTGTGGTGCTGCCGTTGTATGGCTTCTTAGTGCGACATTCCTTGTAAATTATGGAGGTTTTATCAAGCTTTCCGTCTTTCTTTTCGAAGCCGTAGTATTTCCAAACATAAGATTTGAATGTTGCGGCTGCATTAAATATAGTAGTTTCCTTGCTGCTGCTTGCGCTAACTTCCATAATGTTTCGCTAGTTGTGTACTGGACTGTATGTGACGCACGGCTACCGTCCGTATTCAACACAAAACGCAAAGCAATGATGGTGCATTCATTGCGCCTAGGAAAGGGCAGATATGTGACGTTTAACATGAATAAAACGGCGCTTAAATCGGATTTTACCGATACCCATCAATGCATCGTGATGAATCGCGATTTCACCCGTCAATCGCCTCGTACCCAGTGAATGAGCCGATGCACTCGGATCGCGCACGTGCGCATCGATGTATCGATTAATATCGATTATTTTCCACACCCTTAATAAATAAGCATATGACAGTTACAACAAGTCACAAGACATAACATGTAAAAAGGGGGGGAGGAAGAATGGGAGGGGGGGAGAGGGGGGGTAACCGTGACGCGGCCGAAATGACCAGCTGCACGGTCACCGTTGCGCTCCGCATATCGAACCACGTCACGGGGGAAAAAAGAATCGGAGCGATGAAGACGGTGATAACAAGGATGTGTATGCGCGTGTGGTTGTCCAGTTGTGTACGTGTATGCGTGTACAGGTCATAGCTGCTCCGTCAAGGTCTGGTCATCATGAAGACAGTCCCGGCTTATCAGTCCATAGCCGAGAAGGAGGGGCGTGGTTGTGGGGGCCCTAGATTCCATGCGTACTTCCATCCAGGGGAAAGGGATAGCGTTGTTTGTTTGGGAGGAACGGCCGCCAACAATTTCATACAGCCTTGAGTCCGTGGCCTGTATCTCTTCACTGGCACCGATCAGCCGAATCCGAAAACTCTTTCCCCTGCGCGGATTCCAACTTCTCCATGGTGTTGTCGATCGCGAGGAGTCGCTCCAAAACCACAACAATACGTAGTTTGCCCACCCCTGGGTTAAGACATGAAAAATTATTGTGTGTGTATGTCTCACTGCTCCATGTGTCCGCCGGATATCAACATGCAGCCGTATGGGTATTACACATGCCATTTTTTGTTACGCTACGTGAAAGAATGTTTTCTTTTGTGGGCCACTTACCCTTGCTGTTTTGTCATGTGACGTTTAGTTCTTTCTGGATGACTGACATGCACGGACGGACAGTGTGCTTTTTTTCCCACCCCCATCGCTCGTTCTCTCTCACGCTGCGCGCCTTATGCGAGACCCTCACACGTATGAATGCATGCAAAGCTGCTTCTGCTGAACGTGGGAACCCTACCTTGCTTTGCTGTAAATATTGCATATGGTAAAAACTTGCACTTTCCCAGAGGTGTGTGGCTGGGCTTGAGAATGGTGCCACATCCACAAAAAATGCCCTCCCACTCGCAGTCTGCGTTTGCACTTAAACCTAAACAAAATCGACATCCCTCCCAAAAAACATATTGCTTGTTTTTCATTCACTTTGGAAACAATCAATAATGGTTTTTTTGAATTTGTTTTTATTTTTACCAACTTCATCATTTGGCCACCCACCCGTGACTGTCCCATGCTGGGTTCCTACTTAACATTGAACATTCACCGCACACGATCGCGCCTCAATCAAACATAGTAAAATCACATTACTCACTCGCTACACAATAGACGTTATTTTAGTTCGTCTAAAATATAGTCTACTTTTTGTCACCAAATTGCGACATATTTGGGGTAGGTTGCAGACAAACGACAGCTTGTGCGGCACAGTCCATCTATCCGTTTTTTGACCCGCTTTAGCTTCACAGGGGTCGCGGGGCATGCTGGAGCCTATCCCGGCCGTCTTCAGGCAGTACGCGGGGTACACCCTGAACCGGTTGCCAGCCAATCACAGGGCACACATAGACAAACAACCATCCACGCTCACACTCACAACTAGGGACAATTTAGAGCAGGTGTCACCGACATTTTTGAGGGTGAGAGCAACTTCATGTGTACCGATTGTGTGAAGGGCTACCAAATTGATACACGTCTGAAATAACATATTTGTCCAAAATACCTTCAATAATATGAGGATGTGTTATTTTTAATACTTGATGATTTAAATTGTCAGACTTTGATCGTGTTTCGAAATGTCTCACAGTACTGCCAATGTTTGCATTTTTAAATCATAATTTCTACTAGCAAATCACAATGTCCAGGCACTGGCGGGCTACTCAAGTGGTCTTCACGGGCTACCTGGTGCCCGCGGGCACCATGTTGGTGACCACTGATTTAGAGTGTTCGATCAGCCTGTCATGCATGTTTTGGAATGTGGGAGGAAATCGGAGTAGCCGGAGAAAACCTACGCAGGCACAAATCCACACAACAAGGCCAGAGCTGGAATCAAACCCTGCACCTCGGCACCGTGAGGCCAACGTGCTTAACCAGTCGTCCACTCTGCCACCATAGAAAAATTTGATAATCTGTAACCTTGTCTGGTACATTTCCGTGGTGTTTTTATCATGGTGGATATCCCTCTTAAAATACCACACAAAGCAGGATAGTCAGTCACTCATGATAATCTTTCAAGGCCATTTGTGGCCTTTTACCAATCTTGACTGTGAGTAAAAATGTTTATGTTAAGCATGAATATTGGTATCTGCGTACACCTTCCTATATCCCTTTTATTTAAAGACCTCACTTCTACGCCCCTTTTACAGACATCCCATAACAGTCGGAACTTCAGAACGCCTTCAAATTTGATTTCACAATCATGAAGTGCATGACAAGGCACAATTTTGTGTTGACCACACAGGTAAGGTTTTATCTTGGGCAGTGGTTCTTAACCTTGTTAGAGGTACTGAACCCAACCAGCAACATTTGTACATTCACCGAACCCTTCATTCGTGAAAGATAAAAATATGGTTGTTTTTTTTTACAAACACATTTAACAAAAACAGAAAAAAAGGAAACACAATTAGTACAAGTATAAAGTATACATTTTTTAATAGTGCACAAATAGAACCAGCCAGTGATGGCCAAGCAGGCGTGTCATAACTAATTGACAGGTTAAGTCTGGCGTGTCTTAACCTCCATGGCAGAGGCTCTCGAACCCTTGAGAATGATTTATCGAACCCCTGGGGTTCGATCGAACACAGGTTAAGAACTACTAATCTAGGGTGACCAAACATCCCGGTTTGGAGTCTTATGTCCCTAGTGCCGGGAGATTTCGCCAGCTCCATGATTTGGTCCTACTTTCAGTCGAGTCAACAAGCCATTCATTTGGGCCATGAGTATGCCAATCACACAGTTGTCATGCCGATTCATATGATAAACAAATTCAAAATAAATGCATTAAATTCCTTCCAATTTACTTTCAAATTTACCTTTGTGTCCTCATTCTCATCAAATCACTGGCATGCGTGTTTTCATCATACCAGAACGAATGACTTCTTGTGTCCGTGTCCAAGTATCATGGGATATGTATTTCTATTAGCAAAAAGCTAGACCCAATGCAACCAGTGCTTTTCTGGTGGCAAATTTCCAATGTTACAATGCGGGACTGGAGCGAGATAAACGACACAGGCGGCTTCCAATGGCTGCTGGGGCCGAGCATTGACTTGTGTAGCGCTGTTGAACTGTTGACCAAGATTGCATTTAGCATTAGCCAAAGGAATAACACAACCACAGGTATGACTTGATTGATGATTCAATTTGTTATAGTTTCTGGTGAGAATTTGTTCAATATTTGTCTTTTTTTTGTGTGAAATTATCGTGCCCAGGTTTTTAATTTTGAAGATCTAGTCCCCCAATCTTTATCATAAATGTTGAATATGTTTGAATAACAGATGTGACCATTCTCTGGTCAGATTTGGGAGGAGAAAAAAAGTATTTCTTATGACACCCCGTACTCGAGGAAAATTGCTCAGGATAACATTTTACAGCCATCCGATGATATTGCCTTTGTTGGATTAAAAAGATGCTCAAATTAGTCCTGATTAGTTGTACTGTATGTGTGTGTATCCTCTGAAAGCAGAAAATCCATACAGACATTAAATACCCTATGGAACGGGATTAGACGTCAACTCGTTGACCTCTTGTCCTATCACGCAGGGATTTTCAAAAGGTTTGCATTCATTGCTGCAAAGAGAGGAGTTAATGAAGGCCCCGGGAGGGCAGCACACCCGTAATTGGATGTCGAAGTGAGTCCGTGTTCGGACGAGCTAACTGTCAGACTGACTTAAAAGTTTAGTTGGTGACAAATCCATTTGGTTAAGCACGAAATGATGGCCATTAACCCAAAAACTCCATGTGTGCTTTGAGGGAGATCTCCAAACACATGAACAAACATCATAGGTTAGCCTAGAGTAACAAGTCCCCAACTCCGGTACTCAAGGGCCCCAATCCTGCATGTTTTAATGTTTCCTTATTTTCCAAATTGGATTCAAATGATTGTTATCATTATCAGACTTCTGATGGAAATTGCTGATGAGCTGATCATTTGAATGAGGTATGTTGGAGGAGGCAAAACATCTAAAACATGAAGGACAGGGGGCCCTCGAGGACCGGAGTTATTAAGCCCTGGCCAAGAGAATCGATTCAAATCTTAGTCCCTCACAGGCACTCTTCTATATACTTCTATATTAAATGTAAAGTATCCTGGCAACACGGTGTGCTCGGTGGTTGGCATGCATGACTCACAGTCGAGAGATTCTGGGTTAAAATATTGGTCATGAAAATGACCCGATTTCTGTCCATATTTCCAGACTTATTTCTTCTATGATTTGTTTGTAATTACAGTATATTTTTTAAATAACTACTTGGTAAGCTTAAACACACGTCAGGTTACATTTCCGCCCAACATTTCTTGAACTAAAGAAACAAACAACAAGATAGGTTGAATTGAGACAAAAAGTGAATTCATGGAGGCGCGCCTAGTCTGTCAGAAAAAAAAGTGATATTAACACACTGCGTGAGGTTTTGCTAATTTTTTGCCAGAAGCATCTGCAGTGCGGACCGCAGTGTCTTGGCAGACCCACGTACATCATGGGAGCCAAAAAGAATCTATTTCGCCTCAGAAAGGAGCCGGTTTAATTTCTTTGACAGCCTCGCTTAATTTCCCTTTCAGAGGCTCCGTCAAAAAATGTCTGTGTATTTTCAGCTGGCAGTCTTGTGTTTTTCTTTTCTAGGCTGGCTCCTGCCTGTTTAGGCAAGCTTGTTTGACATCTAAATGATAGGCAAGCAGGGGATGGAACAGGTCCCACTGTGTATTTGATTAACCTGTATCAAATTGTCGTAGTCTTAATAATGAGTGAAACTCTGCAATTTTTGTCAGCCCATGAATTTCTCAAAAACAACCTTAAAACTGTCAGTAGAACCTCTTTAGAATGTCTTGAAAAATTACCCCCTGACACCAGTTTCACCCGTCACTTAAAATTGTGTCTTCAGAACAATAGTCATGAAAAAGTCTCCCAAGAACCCATGCCTGGAAGAGCATGGGTTGTCGGAAATGTCTGAAATCTGACATTTCGATTTGAAGCAGACATACTGGAATGAGTTGCCAAGTAACACTCATGAAAAGTTGGAAAAGATTGCCCCCCGGCACCACCTATTTCTCCAGTGACACAAAATCTGTATTATGTCAAGACGTACAAAAAAAAAGTCTCATACCTCTCCTTTATTCTCTTCTTTTAATCCCAGTTTGAACGTTCTGTTTTATCTAGACCAAGCATGTCCAAAGTCCGGCCCGCGGGCCAAATCCGGCCCGCGGTCGAATTTCATCCGGCCCTCGGCCCCCGTCATAAAATCAGTGCCGTCTGGCCCGCAGGTTGGGCGCAATGGAACACGTGTTGCATTGACTGAGGTCTCGTAGAATGGTGAGTGATGTTTCATAGAGTACTGCTTCCCTCTTGTGGCTAAATGAGTAATAGCATTCACTAAATGAGTAATAGCATTTGGACACTAGAGGGCATCACTCACGAGTTAACAAGACATCACTCCGTGTTTATATTGACTGATATGTCATATTTCAAATGATCCTTGCAGTTGTGGATATGTGTATTGCTTGTTCATTTTCCTGTTGTTCAAGTCAAAGGTTTTGTGACTATTGAAAAGTCATGGTGATACATTTTATGTTTCAAATCAATCAATTTGCACTCAGGAGACTTCTGTTTAAGAAAAAGTCAAGTGAATAAGCAGTTGCATGTGATATACCTGTTTCAAATGAACCAAAAGAAATTATTAAGATTGTTGAAATTAAAAAAAAAATGGAAATGTGAAACAGACTGGCTTACTAAAATGTGTTGAACAATATTGTTGTTCAATGTAAAGAATGTCAGCCAAGCTCGGCCCCCCGACATTTTACCACATAAAATCTGGCCCCCTTGGCAAAAAGTTTGGACACCCCTGATCTAGACTGACGGTTGGCTTGATTCATTTCAATCTTATTATCCATCCATCCATTTTTTCATCCGCTTGATGCTCACAAGGGTCGTGGAGAGTGCTGGAGCCTATCCCAGCCGTCTTCGGGCAGTAGGCCGGGGACACCCTGAACCGACTGTCAGCCAGTCGCAGGGCACACAGAGACGAACAACCATCCATCCGGGCTCACACTCACACCTCGGAACCATTTACAGTGTTCAATCACAGGCACGGGGAGAACATGCAAACCCCACACAGGAAGGCTGGGGTTGGAATTGAACCCGGTACCTCTGCACAGTGAGGTAGACATGCTAACCACTGGCCCACCGGACCCAATCACATTATTTTAGATGATTATATAATGTTTTTTGCAATGTCTTCATATCTTGTCTCTCTTTCTGTAATGATTTTAATGTTTTATTTAAAGCACTTTCATTTGTCCATCCATCCATCCATCCATCTTCTACCGCTTATCCGGGGCCGGGTCGCGGGGGCAACAGCTTTAGCAGGGAAGCCCAGACTTCCCTCTCCCTAGCTACTTCTTCCAGCTCTCCCCGAGGGATCCCGAGGCGCTCCCAGGCCAGCTGGGTGACAGTCTCTCCAGCGTGTCCTGGGTCTTCCTCGGGGTCTCCTCCCGGTGGGACATGCCCGGAACACCTCACCAGGGAGGCGTTCAGGAGGCATCCGAATCAGATGCCCAAGCCACCTCATCTGGCTCCTCTCGATGTGGAGGAGAAGCGGCTCGACTCGGAGCCCCTCCCGGATGACCGAGCTTCTCACCTTATCTCTAAGGGAGAGCCCGGACACCCTGCGGAGAAAACTCATTTCGGCCGCTTGTATCCGGGATCTCGTTCTTTCGGTCACGACCCATAGCTCGTGACCATAGATGAGGGTTGGAACGTAGATCGACCGGTAAATTGAGAGCTTCGCCCTTTGGCTCAGCTCCTTCTTCACCACGACAGACCGATACAACGTCCGCATCACAGCAGACGCTGCACCGATCCGCCTGTCGATCTCTCGCTCCCTCCTGCCCTCACTCGTGAACAAGACCCCAAGATACTTAAACTCCTCCACTTGGGGCAAGATCTCCCCCCCGACCCGGAGGGGGCACTCCACCCTTTTCCGACTGAGGACCATGGTTTCAGATTTGGAGGTGCTGATTTTCATCCCAACCGCTTCACACTCGGCTGCGAAACGCTCCAGTGAGAGTTGGAGAGCCCTGTTTGAAGGAGCCAACAGCACCACATCATCTGCAAAAAGCAGGGATGCAATACTGAGGCCACCAAAACGGACCCCCTCAACGCTTCGGCTGCGCCTAGATTCTGTCCATGAAGGTTATGAACAGAATCGGTGACAAAGGGCAGCCTTGGCGGAGTCCTACCTTCACTGGAAACGATTCCGACTTACTGCCGGCAATGCGAACCAAACTCTGACATCTGTGGTATAGTGACCGAACAGCCCGTATCAGGGAGTTCGGTACTCCATACCCACGAAGCACCCCCCACAGAACTCCCCGAGGGACACGGTCAAACGCCTTCTCCAAGTCCACAAAACAGATGTAGACTGGTTGGGCGAATTCCCACATACCTTCGAGAACCCTGCTAAGGGTGTAGAGCTGGTCCAATGTTCCACGGCCGGGACGAAAACCACACTGCTCCTCCTCAATCTGAGGCTCGACTTCCTGACGGACCCTGCTCTCCAGCACCCCTGAATAGACCGTAACCAGGGAGGCTGAGGAGTGTGATCCCTCTGTAGTTGGAACACACCCTCCGGTCCCCCTTTTTAAAAAGAGGGACTACCACCCCGGTCTGCCAATCCAGAGGCACTCTCCCTGTTGTCCACTCCGGGCGGATCTCATCCACCCCTGGGGCCTTGCCACCGAGGAGCTTTTTAACCACATCGGTGACTTCAACCACAGAGATAGGAGAGCCCACCTCAGAGTCCCCAGGCTCTGCTTCCTCCAAGGAAGGCATGTTGGTGGAGTTGAGGAGGTCTTCGAAGTACTCTGCCCACCGGTTCACAACGTCCCGAGTCGAAGTCAGCAGCACCCCATCCCCACTGTACACAGTGTTCGTGGTGCACTGTTTCCCCCTCCTGAGACATCGGATGGTGGACCAGAATTTCCTCGAAGCCGTCCGGAAGTCGGCTTCCATGGTCTCACCGAACTCTTCCCATGCTCGGGTTTTTGCCTCGGCGACCACCAAAGCTGCGTTCCGCTTGGCCAGTCGGTACCCGTCAGCTGCCTCTGGGGTCCCACAGGCCATAAAGGCTCGATAAGACTCCTTCTTCAGCTTGACGGCATCCCTTACTGCTGGTGTCCACCAGCGAGTACGAGGGTTGCCGCCACGACAGGCACCAACCACTTTACGGCCACAACTCAGATTGGCCGCCTCAACAATAGAGGCACGGAACATGGTCCACTCGGACTCAATGTCCCCCGTCCCCCCCGGAACATGGGAAAAGCTCTGTCGGAGGTGGGAGTTGAAACTCCTTCTGACAGGGGATTCCGCCAGACGCTCCCAACAAACCCTCACAATACGTTTGGGTCTGCCAGGACGGACCGGCATCTTACCCCACCATCGGAGCCTACTCACCACCAGGTGGTGATCAGTTGACAGCTCCGCCCCTCTCTTCACCCGAGTGTCCAGAACATGCGGCCGCAAATCCGATGACACGACCACAAGGTCGATCATCGAACTACGGCCTAGGGTGTCCTGGTGCCAAGTGCACATGTGGACACCCTTATGTTTGAACAAGAGGACTGGTACCAGAACCTAGGGTGTGTGTGGAGGCAAGTCCGACTATATCCAGCCGGAACTTTTCTGCCTCACACACCAGTTCGGGCTCCTTCCCTGCCAGAGAGGTGACATTCCATGTCCCAAGAGCTAGCTTCTGCAGCCGAGGATCGGACCGCCAGGGTCCCCGCCTTTGGCTGCCGCCCAGCTCGCATTGCACCCGACCCCCTTGACCCCTCCCACGGGTGGTGAGACCATGAGAAGGGGGGCCCACGTTGCCTCTTCGGGCTGAGCCCGGCCGGGCCCCATGGGTGTAGGCCCGGCCACCAGGCGCTCGCCAACGAGCCCCACCTCCAGGCCTGGCTCCAGAGGGGGGCCCCGGTGACCCGCGTCCGGGCAAGGGAAACTGAGGACCATCGATTTTATTTTTCATAAGGGGCTTTGTGAGCTGTACTTTGTCTGGTCCCTCACCTAGGACCTGTTTGTCATGGGTGACCCTGCCAGGGGCATAAAGCCCCAGACAACTTAGCTCCTATGATCATTGGGACACACAAACCCCTCCACCACGGTAAGGTGACGGCTCACGGAGAGGACTTTCATTTGTCTTGTACATGAAATTTGCTATGCAAATGAACTTGCCTTGCCTTGCTTTCAGTTTCTGCAATTTCAAGCACTGTGCGCGCTTTGACCGACTGGGAGTGGATTCATTCTGTCCCACAAAAGGCGCAAACGCTCTATTACACCCAAATCTACATGCGCAAAGTCTAGCAAAATACTAAAACAAAGAAAACTCCACCCAGTTCGATTGCGTACTGCACTAGTCTTACTAGGAATGAAAATAGGGCCTTTATCTAGTTCAGGAAGCATAAATGAAACTACTAGCAGGCTACTCGGGGTGGGATGTGACACTTAATTAATCTGCTGCCTGTTCATTTATGACCTGACAACTCTTCCAGTCAGACTTCACTTGACACCACTTTAGTAAGAGACTTGAACACATCATTGATGAAATGCACTATTTAAAGAACGGCTCCACTGAATGCCCTTGAGGTTATTTGTACTAAGCACCAAACGTACAAGCCGAGAGCTTAATCTGCTTTCGCAAACAGTGGCCGGGGCGTTTGTTTTCTTAACTGTAGACGAGGGTGGGTATTTATTAATGGTCTTTTTTTTTCAAACGCAATCTTGCAATAGTAAGAAAACAATGATACCGATGCAGCTCCATCACAGTGGTTACTTTCCATTCTTTGAATCTGATGCTTTAACCTCTTTTATCGCCACTCTCAGTTCAAGTTTACTGTTTAACTAAACATAAAACAAAGTACACACTGTGCTTTTAAAACAACCACATCACTCTCAATGTCTACCTCACATTGTAACATTCCGGAATTATCCAGATAGGGGTGGATCCCACAAACATAGACAAGGATAAATAAGAATATGGTACAAAAAAGGTTAATTAACAAATGCAAGACCTACAAAGTACAAAAAATGATGCTGGTCAACACACCAGGATAAAACAAGAGAAACAAAAAGCGCTTACAAAACAAAAGAAAAATACATTAGGGAAATTCCTGGTCTCAAAAAGACAATAGAATCAAATCATGAAAAATGCCAACCGAGAATAACTTACCAAACTAAAAGACTACCGACACGAAAACAGAAAGCACTAGACAAAGAAGGACAAAAACGAAGATGGAAAAAGCTGGAACGTCTAGAAAATTGTGCATGCACTTGAGCAAGGCGAGGTATCCAACAGTCAGTTGTCGACTTGGAAGTCCTTAAATTGTGGGTAACAATTGTGCAGCTGGACAGACTAGAACACTTCTGCCACCTGCTGGAGACTAACAGAAATAGAATCACGACATCCATAGATGGACTTATGAATAGCATCAAAGTTGCGTATTACAACCACAAATGGTGCATCAACACATGTAGACAGACAGTATTACAATGCACACAGGCATATGTTCTTTATCTTCTGTGAAACTGACTATTATTACTGCAGCTCAATGAGTCACTAAGTTCAACTTCATTAAACTTCATTATATGTATCAGTACTTTAAGTTAAGAATTTGATCATGTAACGAATGACATTCATAAGTCCAGGCACCATTGCATTACAATTACTGTCAAGTGAAACTGGCATCCTGGGTTTATGACTTCATATACCGTACTTTTCAGTGAACAAGTATTTATCTGAACAAGATAAATACAATACAATTTGTGTGAATTTGTCTTGATTTTTACAAAGATTACATTACATTAAAAATGGCAAAACAGTAAACCCTGCCCAAAAACAATATCATGCAAGCAAAATACAACAACTTAAATCTTTTCTTTTTCAGAAAGCGCAACATCGTTAGTTTGTTTACTTAGCATGATAAGATTCTAACTCCAAAGCATCATGGTAAAAATTCAAGATGTGGTTCGACAGCTCCTAAAGAGCTCAGGGTTGAATTATTAAAGCCCACATGAACGTTTGTTAGTGTTGGCGAAGGTAGCAAATGTACACTACTATCAGGGTTCGTTCAAGGTCGCAAACGTTTGCCAAAAGTTCTCCATACACTCACCAATCATTTGGATGTGTTTTCGTGTCGAAAGGAAATTCTGAACCATTTGCTACAGAAAACGTACAGGTGAACGTTTTGCAAACTTGAATCAACATTCGCTATCTTCGCAAGTGTTTGTCCCTCAGTGGGATATAGCCTTTAGGAGACTGGTCTGGCTCATAATTGGTTCCTTGTTGACTCTATTGTATATGTGCAGTAGTGCTACATGGAACTCAACATTTTGCGACTACTATGAACATATCACTAAACAGCTCAACAGCTTAGACCTACCGCCAGAAAACATCGCTTGCTGTCATGCCTGCTAACCAGAGGCTGAGCTGCACTGTTTTGGTTTGCAGACGACCAAATTACTTTCGCATTGGAGTATTTTGGGATTCAGCAGTGTGCACTACTTTACATCCAACGATTCTCTTTGTTTCTCCTTCCTCATCCATCATGTACCTCATCAAGATCAATACTCTACACTGGATTTTCCGTAATGGCATTGATGAGTCTTACGGTGCTTCTTTTGAGTACCGGTATATTATTTTTTGTTTTGTTTTTACTATGACACACTGTGCTGTCGGAATTTTATCATCCAGAGAAGGACATTGGTTCCAAGATCTGTACAACAGGCTGACACAGAACTCATTAAGAAACGATTACTGAGCTCTTACTATACTTTCTTTTGACCCGATTTTTTTTTTAAGAGATATGCTTCGAGATTGGAATCTTATCATCCAGAGAGACCCGTTTGATTACAAGATCTACTCTCCTGGCAACCCCCAAAACTCCTTAAGAATCCATCTCTGAGCTATACATTTACTCCAGGTGCCGTTCTTTACCGCATGTCTTGTTTTTTGTTGTTGTTTCTTTGTTTATTTGACGATGAAATGTTTTGGCTTCTTAATCTTACCATCCAGAAAGGGATCTTTGGTTCCAAGATCTGGAATCTTGGGTTTCCTGAAACTCCTTAAGCAGCCATCTCTTAGCTCTTAAGGCGCTGTCTATTACCACGTCTTGGTTTTTACTACGATATGCTTTGGGCTCTGAATCTGATCATCCAGAAAGAGGCTCTGAAGGAAGTGGGCTCGTTTCAAGCGGGAAAACCACACAACCTTGTCAGCATGGTGAAATAATTGGTGGCGAGATGAAGGCTCAAAACGAGAAAAGTGCTTCCATCACATTCGGGCCGAACCGAAAGCACAGCAAAATATTATAACGACGTTCTACCTGACGTCAGGTGAACATGAATATGTGCTGTGTTATCATTTTTACTAAGACCCCAGACCTACCCTTTGCCTTATAGCTTTGTACTCAATGGGTATAGAATAAAATTCTGGACCTACCGGTAATTTCATCTCCAATGTCATTCTGCAACATCCATCTTTTTTGTCTGGAAACATATACGGTCTATATTTGGTTTTTGTTTGTTTGCTAGATGTTCATTGCCGGGCCAGGGGGGCCGATGGGGTGGGGACGCGGTGACATTTTCAATAAGAAAGATTTATGGCTGCCATCTGACGCAGAAATGTGAGGAAGCTAGTGTTGGTGTTGAAAAGGACTAGTTTGAGTTTGGTTTTTATTTTTAAGATCCTTACTGTGGCTCGAAACCGCACATATAGGCGCAACAAAACTGTCGAGTGGCTATCAATGGTTATGAACAATAATAAGTATAATATATATACATATATGTCCCTATTAGCAGAAATATGCTGTTGTCACGGCAACAACACATTTATCCAAATGGATGAGCATTCAACAACAACAACAACAAAAAAAAAGCTGTGAGATGATGTGACGTTTGGCTTTTGATGGTCTCCTGAGCCATGAAATGGCCGAGAGGAGGCAAAGGGAGGCCATGTTGTGCTCATTACATTTTACCTCACATCACACCACGGCCAACACTGCCCAAACACGCCAAAGCCGATTTTCACTTATTTCCCGATCCCTTCCTCTATCCCTTTTAACCACACTTAACACTCTTTTCCACTTAGCGATGGGCAGCCTCATGAGAGCCAGACGTACACATATGTAAGAGATTGGGGGGTTGGGTGTTGGGGGGGAGGTCGCATTTAATGGGAGTGTACGGGGAGAGTATGCAGGCTTTTAAACACAAAATTGGGTGTCCATTCTGCTTCAGAGCTGCGGCACTAATTCCTCCGACCTCTACTCTGCAAAGGCTTTAGCTAAAAGTGCCATCTCGCCACCACTCTACGTGTTATTTTTAATATAAGCCGCAGAACTAAACATGCCACCAGGACATACAAACAGTATATCGGGTCGTGCTCGTTTGCTCCCAAAAATGATTAGGGACGAAAGGAAGATTAATCAATGCAGTTTGCACAGGTTTTACGAGGAAGCGGCTGATGGCAAAAGCTGGAACACCATATCACGCAATATCTCACAAAAGTGACAACACCACTCCTTTTTTCTGTAAATATTTCATCATATCTTTTTATATGATAACAGTGAAGAAATGACACTTTGCTGCACTGGTCGTCAACGTAGAGCTGATAACAGAGTTAAATGTACTGTCCCTTGAAAATAACTCAAGATGTAGTCATGAATGTCAAAACCACAGTTGCTCATTCAGTAGATCGTAACTTATTGTAGCTCACAAATTTAATGTTGGTAACTTTGATTCCGTTAACACAATGCCAGTCCTCCCAGTTTTATGCTATTGATATTGATTGATCGCATTGGCATCTCACCTATATATCCATCCATTTAATTTCTGATCCACTTTACCCTCCCAAGTGTTGCAGGGTATATGCAGGAGCCTATCCCAACTGTCTTTGGTCAGTATGCGGGGGACATCCTGAACCGGTTGCCAGCCAATCGCATGGCACATAGAGATGAACAACCATCCGCACTCACGTTCACACCTAGGGACAATTTAGAGCAGGGGTGCCCATTAGGTAGATCCTGATCTACCGGTAGATCTAAGACAGGTCCCGAGTAGATCTGAAGCGTGTCGAGGAGAAAAAAAAAAAAAAAAACAACCATTTGTGTGTCTTTGTACATGTTCGTAACATATTTTTTTGTGTTCATGTACGCTGCACCCTAATCATCCTATCAGTCTCATTTTCACAAATTAAATATTAAAAAAATAAAATCAAGCAGGTAAATCTTGAATTTACGGTGGCGCCTGATTACGTCACCGGAAGTTGTTAGCGCTCAGCAGTCTGCAATTGCAGCTTTTATCGTCATTCTTCTCATTCAGAGTTTGCTTCGTGAACAATTCACCGCGGGCACGGGCAAAGAATAGGAATCTAGGAGAGTCCAGGGAAGCACTTTAAAATGGTACTTGTGAACTACAATAGTTAACAGGCTGCAGAAGTGCGTCGCATGCCTCAGTTTCAGGCTGTTTCTCATCATGGCGTGTGTGCGTGTGTGCGCACGCGCGCGCACGACGGTAAGGGTAGATCCCGTGAGGTTAGTTGATCGAAAAGTAGATCTTCGATCCGAAAAGTTTGGGCACCCCTGATTTAGAGCATTCCATTAACCTGCTATGCATGTTTGTGGAATGTGGGAGGAAACCGGAGTACCCGGAGAAAACCCACGCAGGCCCAGGGAGGACATGCAAACTCCACATGTATACTATTGGTAGCTATAAAATAAATGATGCACTTGTTAGCACTGCACTGACTTCATGCATAAAACGCGAGAGTGAATATGACAGCTGATGGCAAGTCAATGGAGGGAGTTTTCCCTTTTTTTTTAAAATCACCTTCATGGTTGACATTTATCTGTGAACTAGGTTCCAGGCTGTGAGATTAAGTTGTACTCTTCTTTAATTGAGTTCTTTCAATTGATCAAAATAGATTATTCTTTTTCAAACTACAAATATATTAAAACATACATAGTGTAAGAAGTCTCTCAGTGCTCGTGGCATGCTTTGCTGAAGCAGATCCAGAAGATGCCTTCCTTCAAGTCAAGTCAAGTCAGCTTTATTATCAAATATGCTCTATGTACAACACACAGCACAGATGAAATTTCTTGCTTGTCAACCTTCGGCCCAAATTATTAATTAAAATGATTGATTTGCCATGCTGTTATATTAATGATTAACACAAATATTTACATGGTGGAAAGAGCGTGTCACAGACAGAATGTCCACAATTTTTAGATCATTTCACATTAAAAACGGAAGACAACATCAAAATGCATTGGGTCTACTGCAAAGCAAGACAAGCAGAGAACAGCATTTCTATGATTGCCAACACAAGGTAATCAATTGATACTAGCACATTTAACATAGCCCTTAGCCGACACGGTTTTGCAACACTGTACTGCACCACATCAGTATAAAGACAGCTGATTCTGTACTGAACCAACAAACTAAACACATAATAAAGATTCTTCAATTGGTTCAACTGATACCTAGGATGCAACAAGCAGGAGAGCAAATGGTTAGCCGGTGAACCAGTTGCTAATTTAAGATAAGAGAAGACTGTGCTTTCAATTGTTGATGTCTATGCTGACGTCTTTTCAAGCAATACACACTCAAAGTCACAGATAATGCAGTGTAGAACTTGAGGATGAAAATTCCAAGTGGAAATTGAACATCAGAGATGCTGATTTTAATGTTGAATTAATCATGCAAAATCATGTAGTTAAACCTTACCATAAAAAATAGGGTAGCCAATATATTGGAAACACATAAGACTAACCAAAGACTACCGTGACATAATAAGACAATGGTGTTAATATTTTGACAGACACATGACACTGCTCCTTCATCACTGGTTTTGGTTCTACTGCAAGATTTATGAGGCTTGTTTCTGTGCAAGCTGGTGCTTTATTAGCCGCCTGGCCTCTGTGCTGAACGCATTGTGTAAGCTTGTTTAACATAATCTCGCAGGCGCAAGAATATGCATCACTAACGACTGCTCGCTCACGCGTGCGCACACACACACACACACACACACACACACACACACACACACACACACACACACACACACACACACACACACACACACACACACACACACACACACACACACACACACACTGCTAACAGATGCTAAACCTCCAGCTGATGCAGGAGCTTACTCACCAATTAGACTTTTTATCTGGTGGTACTTGGACTCAGCTTGACATCTTTCTCAATGTGTTACTTCATCAGTTTGACGTGTTGCTTTCAAGTCTCTCACCGCTGCCTGTCTGTTTCCTTTTGCCTCGCATACAGGTGTGAGTGCAGCTCACCAAAATAAACCTCTTTTTTTCCCATTCTGGGGTACTGATAAGAAAGAGAGAGGGTTTCTCACCATAAGGAAGCATAAGTGTGCATCTCGGACTGTAGACATAATGTGAATTTGAATGGAAATGTTTGACATTAATGTAGTAAACCAGGCATGTCCAGTTCTGGGCCTAGAGGGCCTCCGTCCTGCCTTTTTTCTGTCTCTCTCGGCTACAACACACCTGATTCAGATGATCAGCTCATCAGCCAGCTCTGAAGCGGCATTAGAATGATCCTGATTATTTGAATCAGGTGTGTTGCTCCTTGGAGAGCTGGAAAACAGGTAGGACAGCAGCCCTTGCGGACCGATTTTGGAAACCCCTATATTAGACCAATGGTACTCCAAAACAGTCAAAGATCAATTTGTTGAGGTTGATCAGGTCACATGTGATAATACTGTAATGTTCCAAAAAAAATCCATCCATCCATCCATCCATTTTCTGAACCGCTTTATCCTCACACAGGTCACGGGGGCGTGCTGGAGCCTATCCCGGCTGTCTTCGGGCAGTCGGCGGGGGACACACAGAACCGGTTGCCATGTCAATTACAGGGCACACAGAGACATACAACCATTCGTGCTTACACTCACATCTAGGGCAATTTGGAGTGTCCAATCAACTTTCCATGCAACTTTTTGGAATGAGGGAGGAAACCGGAGTACCCGGAGAAAACCCACACAGGCCCGGGGAGAACATGCAAACTCCGCACAGGAAGGCCAGAGCCGGAATCGAACCTGGTACCTCTGCACTGTGAGGCCGACGCGTTAGTCACTGGACTACCGGGCTACCCTCAAAACAAAATGTCTTTTTCATCCAAAATAATAATAACAATAGATAATTAATAGATAAAATAAAAATGACATTTCTATTTTGACACAATAACATAAGATATGCCCCCCTGACATAAATCCAAAAGAACTATAATTATAGGTGTCTTGATCTTGTCATTTACCTGAAAAGCTCTCACTATGATGCAATAAAGTTTTAGCCAGTGGCAAACATAAAAAACACATGCGTCTATACCATGTACCCGTCAAAGTTCAGCGGACTTGCCCACGAACTCCATTACATTCATTCTTCCCATACTGATATCGTGCTCAACCCGAATAACACAGACTACAATAAGTGGATTTTTTTTTTCTTTGAACAATAGGACAAATGCACAACTTCTGATTGCATAACAACGTGAACTCGCTCTGATGCAAGTGGAGCGCAATTAAATAGTGTGCTAATCGAATTTCATACTATTCAAAAAGACTGCAGGCCCAAGACTGAGCTGCAGTCAGAAAAACAACACACATTGAAAAATGTTTTTTTATCATTTAAATGAAAAGTGTAACCTAAATGCATACAAAGAGAGTGACGTCGTACTTTGGATAAAAGTGTGTGCGCAGATGTGGTCTGAAAGTGTGTAACACGCTGGCATCTGGTGTGCAATGACGAGGATGACGAGGAGGCGGAGGATGACATTTTTCTCACACATCTGCCTCTTTGCGTCTTTATCACGGCGACACATGCACGACACAGGCGGCACGTAATCGGGTGTTGAGAATGACTGCATTGGATTAGGAAGGTGGGGTGGGGATATCTCCACTGATGAAGTCACCCATCTTCCTTTTCAAAATGGGGATTATATATTAGTCAATTTTGGATAGAGCCTCTTGTTGCTCCGAAGCGTTCATAGGGCTCCATCATGGGAAAAAAAAAATAGACATTGAGGTTCATTGTCATGTATTTGAATGAAAAACGAGGCACTGACAGCAGATCCACTCATAAGCATTCATTGAGCAATGGATTATTCAAATAATAAAACGAAAAAATAAAGATCAAGAGATATTTGGCTTCAGCAAGAAGCTAAAATTCACTGTAACCTTTACAGGTGAACATAATTTGTGAACAGCGTGATCAAGAAGGCTGATTAAATATATATTTGTCGACTCATGGTTCCCATCATCCCAATTGATTTTGGGTCAGATATGTAAGCCAGGCAGTTGCAGGGCACACAGACACATCGACATTTACATTCATAGCAATGGCGGAGGTTTGAACAGCACAACACAAATCAACCCTTTCGTGCACCCTTTAACCTGATAACATGATAAGCTACCCACTGTAGTAATCGCTGTCGCTGAAAGGGTTAAATGATCTGACATTAATTCCATGTATTTCTTGGCAGTTTGGCAGACAGCCAAAATACTCTAGATTTTAATAAAGGCCACATGTGTGATCGCTGCAGCTCTATATAAGTCACTTCTGAAAAAATACATTGGATCATAGAATGGCTGTTCACGCGTCGACCTCACAGTGCAGTGGTCGTGGGTTCGATCCCAGCTCTGGCCTCCCTGCGTGGGTTTTATCCGGGTACTCAGGTTTCCTCCCACATTCCAGAAACCAGGCTGATTGAACACTCGAAATTGTCCCTCGATGTGAGTGTGAACGCGCATGGTTGTTCGTTTCTGTGTGCCCTGCGATTGGCTGGCAACCAATCGCAGGGCACCGATCCTCCGCCGACTGCCTGAAGAGAGCTGTCATTCTTCTTATTAAGCCACCTTATACTCTATTTTCTATTCTATTGCTAATTTATTATATTTAGTCTACAAATATATTGCTAATGCTACAGGTATATTTTATATTGCACTTTAATTGAACTGTGTACAGTTCTTTCTGAAACATTTATTTTGTGCAATGAAACACTTTGGGTTCCCCCCCAGCCCTCAATTTTGCTGCTATAGACTGCAAATTTCCAGTGCGGGACAAATAAAGGTTATCTTATCTTATCTTATCTTATCTTATCTTATCTTATCTTATCTTATCTTATCTGATCTTATCTTATCTTATCTTATCTTATCTTATCTTATCTTATCTTATCTTATCTTATCTTATCTTATCCAATCCTCTGACTCAGAGTTAGGCTTGTTGTTCATCTATTTAGCACTTACTTGAAGTCAACACATAAAGGGATCAGTAGGCTGTACTCTTTGTACCGTGTTTTTTGTGTTATCTATTGCTCTTTCTTTTCTCGTTTGTGTTGTTTGAAAGGGTTTTCAAAAGAGCTTAAAATAAGGCACCGTTATGTTAAAAACATGCCAAAATAGGGTATATCTATATCATTTATTTTCGCTTATTACGTAACCGCCGTGACGGAAGGAGGCATTTCAATATTTGTACGTGGGAAGACCTAAAGCAAGGACGAGTGCCATGCATTATACTGTCGCAATGCAAGGCACCGTACAAAAAGAATCCAGCAATTGCTATGAAGACAAAAGTCTCATTGCACAATATGCTGCACCTCAAAGCTGAAGGTTGCTCGAGGTCTCTTCCAGGTATGACAAAGAGAACTAAATACTGTATAGTGTATTTAAGTACCAAAATGTTCAACCACATAATTCCATTAAAGCATAATCATAATAAGCAATTTCAAAGAATTGCTACCGGTACCTTAAACACAAATGAGCTAACTATGGAACTGATTTGATATTTTAGTCATGTTTTCGCTACTTATCGTGTTATCATTTCAGCATTGGTATCGAAGTCAGACTTCAATGGACAGCTTAGTCTTCAATGAACCAAGCATGCATGTTTTGGGAATGCGCTCACAGACCCTGGAGAAAACTCCACAAGCACACTTCACACAGGGAAGCCATACCTGAGATTTGAACTTCAGAACTGCGAGGCGTGTGTACCAACTGCAAACCACCAGGACACTGTGCTGCACCTGTAGTGTTCACTGGGAGTCCATCGTCGATAGATGGACCCGGAACATCTCAACTGTCGGGCAGACCTGCTAACTACTACCTCACTGCGCAGTACATGGTGCCACTATATTATCAAAAAAGGACAACTGTGAGTTTTAACCTTAAACAAAATGCTCCGCTTGAATCTCAGAATATTCAGCAGATGAAGAGGGTCTTCCGGGGCTGGTCATTACCTGTAGGAGGAGCTCAGCGACGTTAAATCAAACTGCGAAGAAGGACCCAAACCTTAAAAAAACTTAATGCCGACAGTGTATCTTTGTATCTTTTTACCATGCCGTTTCTTTTTTTATGGTCCTTGGTAATTGGGCATCCAGCATCCAGCAGTTTGTCCTGCCAGCATCGACGCAACTTTCCAATCAGCAACCAGCAGCGCATGATTTACCTCCTGCCAGGTACGCCGAGATCAGCCCGGCAAAATATGCCAATTGGCCTGAAACATTGTCATTTCGCCATGTGCATCTGGCGTTTTAGTTTCACCTACAAGTTCCTCAAAACAAGAACAGCATACATGCAAATAGTTCTCATTACAGCAATTCAAGAAGCAACTGGAAGCAAATCAGTCGGTGTGCAAATACAGTTTGTGAAGACTAATTTGCTACTTTTTTTGCAAAGATCAAAGCGGCGTGGAAGAGTAGGAGGCCATCTTTAATTCACAAACCAGCTGGAGCACGTCGGAGAAGCGTAAACGCACTCGGGGCAGAGGCCAGGCGTGCGGAGGGTGGGCGGGGGTCCCATGCGGTTCCCCCTGAATAAAACTGAAGGAGCGAGGATGAGGAAGGAAGCTGGGAGATGGAGCAGAAAATGAGGAATTAAACAGAGCCCAGAAGAAAGTGATGGCACGGAATTCATTTAGGGATGCCAGGGATTAAAAAGGAAGAATGTGGGGTTGAAGTCTGAATAAACATGATATATTGATGGATTTTCTAACAAATGAAGACAAATAGGTGGGAATACAGCTGATTATTACAGCAGGAAATTGGATGGGCATTTCCACCATAACGGGAGGCGAGACAAGGTTTCAAGGCCCCGTGTCCAAAATTGGACTGGAAGTCAGCCATTTTGATTTGAAGCATGCATTCCAGGACTCGTACTTGTCACGTTGCAAGGTGGTGGTGGACCCCAAAAAGCAGGCAGGAGGGAGGAACAGGGTGTACTTGACGAATTGTATTTAAAACAAGAAAACTAAATCCAAAACAAAGTCCAAAGTAACAAACAAAAACCATGACTTAAACAAAAACTATCAATAACGAAAACACTACTAGAACAAATATGACAGCAGCAAAAGAACAGCAAACAAACAACCATGACAGTAGCAAGAACAAACAATGACCCGACACCGAGTGTTCGGGCTGGGAGTCCTTTTAAGGCCCTAATTACCTATGACCAACAGTTGTGCAGCGGGCGGGGGAGCCCTACAGTGCCACCTATTGGTCCCTAAACCGAATCATGACAGTACTGTAACACACCCCTACTCGGGAATTGGCCCAGATGAGCCCCAATCAGATGCAAGTATACAAGACAAATGGGCAACCCTAAAATTAGTGGTGCTTGGGTGTTGGGGGAGGGGTGCTGTAGGTTGAATTCCTGACACCATTTAATATCGGCGTTAAGTGTGGCGTTCTTTTTTTTTTAGAATCTGCCATGAGAAGGCAGTCGTGAGAGACCATTGTCAACATACCTAAAAATAAAAAATGCCACAATTCTTGCAAATGTGTGTTGTATCTAAATCAACCTCTTCAGTAGCATCCAATAGAAAAGTTAGAAAAACAGTTGAGGCCTTGACGCTAGTTGAAGCAATCAAGCTTTAACTGGGTTGACATGTTGATCATAACCAATCGTAATCCGATTCCTTTTGAGAACCATTCCCAGAAATTTTATTCCAAGGAATTGTTTGTTTATCAACCTGCTGGTTTCGCGAATCATTTTCTCCTCCTCAAGATAACCGGCGCTTCGACGACCAATCAGTTGTTGGTGAAGCCACTGAAAGCAACTCATTCTTGGCCATGGCTGACATTATGATGAAAATTACGCAAGAGTGAGGAAGGTAAAAATATTCTTTTGCCTCTGGCAAGGCTGCTCTGACATTCCTCTCACAGCGGTGCCTCTGGGGAGACTCCCCAGGTTATTGCTAGAGGTGGCACTCTCGAAAAAGTGGGTGTTTTATCACTGTGCGGAACGTCTATTGCAAAACCAGGCTGAATATCTTCTCTTTTACAAAACATTTATTTGTCCGAATTTATCTGTTTTGGATCAAGCGGAATGAAAGCGGAATACTGAAAAGATTCAGAAATGTTAGTTATTAAAGTGTCATATCTTGGTAAATGTAACAAGAGAGCTGATAACCTGGCAGGATATGATTCAAGATAGAAGCTTTCCTTTGTCTGTTCTCAGTGCCGATGTATCAAATTGTTGTGTCAGTTGTGCTTAAAAAGTCCAAATATTTCATGGTCTCTGGACCAATGAGTGGACATTTCCTATTTTCTGAAGACGAGTACACACAGTACGAGTACACATTCAAGCTGTTTTTGTCCTAATTTTGCCCCGACCAAAGACGTCAAATGCTCAGTTAGCTTATCTTTTTTTAGGATGTCCTACATGGTTAACCTTATGTCGGAGGTGTGTTAAGAGTAGATTAGTCTTGATATTTGGTCTTGAACGAGTCAAGCCGACAATCTAAAATATTGTTTGTTCACAATATTTACTTTCCAAATTCTTCATTTGTGTGGGGAAAGCCGACTACTCTCGAATTACTCTGTGGACTGTGACGTGAATGGAAATGTAGCCAGTCAAAGAAGCACCAAGACTGACAAACGAGGAGGCCAGTAAAAGGAAGCAATAAAACAAAATATGCCCTACCGGCATCGGGGGGGAGGAGGGGGGGGGTTGTCTAAATGTGGGTTCCCCGGATGCCAAAAAGTATTTTTCAAGGCAAGTCTTTTTTTAGTGACATCGTCATTTTACAATGCTCCTTTTTTCTTCATTTTTGAGAGTCCATTTTGGATGTTCCATTAAAAGGGCGGAGCATCATTGCTCACTAATTTTATGATCAAAATTAAAGCTTATTCAGATGTCTGCTCGTGTCATCATAGGTGTTAAAAAAAAAAAGGATTTTCACTCACGCTTCCACTGAGAGTCAAAGACTACGTAAATGAAGTCCAGCAAGGCGGATACCGAGAAGTTTGAGAAGTGAGATCATGAAAGGAGAGAAATGCCAGGTTGATGGTGACAAGGAAGAACCGCAGGAGCTCAATTACCCGCATTTCCCATTGTTCCTGCTTCCACCTGTAATTTGGCACTGCCAACGTATCACCGGCTGACTAATGAGTGCTTGTTTGGGTTGCTGTTTTCTTGTATCCCAAACCATTTTTTTTTATTGCTATGGTTTCACATCATTACCATGTGCACGGATGCCAAGCTGTGCGCACTGTAAACATTTGATTGCAATTAATTGAGCAGCTGGGAAGTGCTGAACACACACACATAGAAGAAAAAAGATTATTTTAGGAAGTATTGTCAGCAAACTCTCTTCACCTTCCCTACAGAGTGATGATGTCACCGCACTGCTAATAATAACATATTTAACACACTTTCTCGGGCCTGTTGTGCAAGCAAGCGAGGAGGACCAGGAAATCTTCTGTATTCCAAGTTCAGATCAATACAAGTTTTTTTTTTAATATACATTTTTAAAAAATGAGTGAGGGGGCTCAATGCCCAGAGCTCATGTGTGCGCTGAGAGAGTTATTACTGTGAGGGCAGGAGGTAGGAAGCAGCAAACAGAGCCACAAACCCATTATTTTTAGTCCTGTTTGCTCTGGGCTCAGCTCCGAAATGGCTGCTTCTTCCTCCTCCTTCCCTCCTTTTCCTCTTCTTCTTCTTCTTCTTCCCAGGAATAAAGAGAATCAGGAGCAGAGAAAGAAATAAGAGAACATACACATAAAAAGCAAAACAAAACAAAAACAGAAACTAAAAACAAATACAGTATGATCGACAAACAATTGGTTTGAATGAGTCTTACTGCTCACAAAGTGCAGGTAATCACACACACCAGCTAAATGTCTTTCCACATTTAAACTAAGTACGAGTCTGAGGCCTCCATGAGAAATGTTGTGTTGGCAACACTTTAATGGTGAATCAAAATAATTGCAAGACAAAGTAATAAAATGTATTGTAACCCTCACACCCCCCAAAAAACCCCACAAAAAACATTTTGGTGATACAAAATTTGTATCTATGAAATATAACAAAATGATGAAAAAAAAGAAAATCGACACATAACACTGATGTTATGTGTATGTGGATTGACCTTTGTCAACAAAAATATTACCTACAAACTGGACTTTACGCAAAGAACAAAAATTAACCCCCAACATATTCGATGAACAAAATAATAAAATGCTGCTTTTAAAAAAAAGCACTGAATTCATAATAACACTATAAAAATCAAATGCACCCTGCGGTATGAGCGGGGATAAAAAAAAACAGCCATTAAAATTATATCAGAAAAAAATTCAACCTAAAAATGAACAGCTGTGCTAAAGAAAATTAAGTGAATACATTTATATACATAACGATGCAATTAGTACTATGACCTTTTTTTCACAAGTATTTGACAATTGGCAAGAGTCAGAATATATCCATACCTGTACATATATATATATATATATATATATATATATATATATATATATATATATATATATATATATATAAGTATTTTGTAAAAATAAAGGGTATTTTGTAATTCATTTAATGAAAATTAAATGTTTTTATTGTATTGATTAATTAATGAACATAAAATGTCAATGAGGTGGCCCAGTGGTTAGCGCGTCGCCCTCACAGTGCAGAGGTACTGGGTTCGATTGCGGCTTGGGCTTTCCTGTGTGGAGTTTTCATATTCTCCCCAGGCCTGCATGGTTTTTCTCCAGGCAGTCCGGTTTCCTCCCACGTTCCAAAAACATCCATGGCAGGCTGATTGAACACACAAAATTGTGTCTAGGTGTGAGTATGAGCGCAGATAGTTGTTCGTCTCTGTGTGCCCTGCGATTCGCTGGCAACCGGTTCAGGGTCCCCCGCGATTCGCTGTCAACCCGCCTACTGCCGGAAGACAGCTGAGATTAGGCTCCAGCACATCTCGCGACCCTTGCAAGGATAAAGCGGTTTGGAAAATGGATGGATGGATGAATGCTGGTAAGTCAGTGCTTCTCAATTAAATAGTAGAAGTAGTCAAAGGTGAAAGCAGCGAAGAATGGGCCCTTGTGGATGGATGGATGAAAAATTCAAGGACTGCATTACTGTACAGAATATCCAAGTGAAGAGTACTTTTGAATACATTTTACACAATAAAGTCATGCACTGGTCATATTTGAAGTGACATTTTAGTTCATTGTCATGAAAGACCAACAAGAAGTTTCATGTTAACAACTGTCAGTGCCGTTGGTGTCTTTAGAAAGATCTGATGGTGGCGCTATGGAACTCAAGCTGATTTAGCATGTGAAAGTGAGCCGGAGAGCATCCGTATGATCTATCACGTCGGGCCACCTGCTTTCCCAAAGACAAGAATACTGAAATGGCACACAGCTGCTATGCTCAGCCAAGCATGAAATACATCACTACAGCACAAAAGACAAATTTCATTGCCTTTATAAGTACAAGCACAGGAGGTGTGCATACACATATAGTCCATTTTCACCCAATTGGGCTGTCTCGTTATAGGTTCTTAACTTCAACAAAGAAAACAGTCGTAACAAAAATAGATGAAAGTAACAACAGGATGAACAACAACAAGAATACTAGTAGACATTCTAAAATAGTCTTCAAAAGGAGTGCAATGCTGACAAAAGAGAAATCAACTGTGGTGAAATGGCCAGGGTATTGGGTGCTGGAAAAGAAGCTCCAGATTTAACGCCTTACGGCGTCTGTACACACAAACCGATTTTTAACATTTTAACTGATTTTATAAATGTGACAGATCCCATAAGTGATCAGGAATAAAACTTGCAGGTGTCGATTTGTAGTGTGCATCCCAGGTTTATGAATTACGACACAGCTTTGAAAGCCCAACCCTACCTTGAAACCCTACTTTCACACTTACAGTCCATCTTGACAAAGGTTTGGAGGGAAGAAAATAGAATAAGACGATAACTGAGCATTCTTCAGCGCAGGGCAAAGGCGCAAGGTTGTCTTCACAGTATCCTGTTTTTGTCACATTTGTGTTTTCGCCAACGATGACGGTCGTGAGGTGGATGCCGCATGATGTTTAATGTACACCCACACGCTCTTAAAATCAATTTAATGCATAGACTAAGTGCACATGTACATGCATATTCTGAGAAAATCTGCCACTTCCACGAACAGACCAGGCTAAACTTAGGTATTCGTTGACATCCAAAGCTTGTTTGGGTGAATTTGTGGATCGTCAACAACAAAAATACACGGAGAGAATGTAAAAACTCCACACAAGAAGGCCATAGTCAGGATTCATATTCTCAAACTAATTCCTTCTTCGTTGAATGAACACTTCCTGTTGTGTTAGAGTTGACAGTTCCCATCTCACATCACAGTTCATTAGCAGTGATCCAGAACCCTTTCATTTCAGCCAAACGTGTTCTACTCCTCCTGCTTGCCTCAACCCTGACCGCTGATGTCCTGTCACAATCGCAGAACACGCACTCCAGGGGATAGGACAGCCTCCACAAAATCTGCCGCTTCACGTAACCGACCCTTCACTCCCACTTCAGCCCAGGGGCTCTGTGGGTTGGGCAACGTATGCCATATTTTAATCCAGAAGTGCCCTCTGTCAAGTCATTAAAGCTGCAAAGGAGCCATTTCTGTCAAGTTCTTTCCCGTTCCCGTCACTGAACGTGGACCTTCTGTACTGTTAATGGGGCCAGGTCGGAGGTGCTTAAAAAAAAGAAACAGAAGGGCCTCTTCTTTGCCAGGTCCTTGTGGTGACCATAAAGAGCTCAGGTGCTGCAAGGCATCTATTGACAGATTGCTCTGTCATGACGGAATTAGAGTTCTGAGAATCAGGTATGGCAGAGTTGGGAGGTTTTTAATGATATTCATATCAACAGCACAAGCATTTTCTAAATATTCATTAGCGCAAAATGAGAGAAAAAAAGCTTTACATGTGAACAATTATGTTTTAAATGTAGAAAATGCTGACATGGTATCAAATATTACACTATGGTTATCACAAGTGCAACTTTAAACAAAATGCACTCTGGGGATTGATTTATTTTCAAAGTCTTGCAATGTAGTCAAGTACCATTAGCAATAAGAATTGCTTTAAGGCTAACATGCTAATAGTTGGTGTAGGTGGTTTGTGAATGTGCTAGGCAGCCTGGTCTGTCAGTTTGATCTTATTAGCTTTTAGTAGGCTAATAAGACTGTATAAAATGCTAACATGTTATATTATCTGAGTTCATACAGAGTGTTTTGTTGTTTTAGTATACTAACATGCATTTTCCATATTGAGAATGGCTAAAATTGTAGCATGCTATCAATTGTTTACAAACAATTATCCATAGACGACTGCAAATACACAATGCGCGAATATAGTAGTTCCTTCTATGTCATTTTTTTGCACTTTAGTCGGCTATAATGCTAACATGCTAATAGTTGGTATGCTAGCGTGCAGTGAGCTCATAACGCAATAAGGCAACTTGCTAAGAATTTTACATGCTACCAGGTAATTGGGTTCGGAAGGCTGATTAGACTGGATAAAAAGAAAGCTCATTTAAGTTCATACTAAGTATTCTGTTGTTCTAAGCACATATTAGTCAACTTCAATATAATCAGAATTGATATCATGCTAACATGCTTAGAGTTCATATGCTAACTTATAGGAAGAGTGCAAGCTGAGTTCAGACGGCAGCTTGATGAGGGATTTTACCGCATCACACAGAGCTGTTCCAAACATTTTGCTTCTTTGGACTCTACACTGTAGCATGACCTTTCTCGGATGTGTTTTCCCTCAAACGGCAAATGAAAATCATCAGCTAGAGTCGCCTAATAATAAAAAGGAGAAGGGGGGGGGGGGTGGGTGATTGATCACAGCATTCTAACAGGATCTCATATGACCCTCCAGATCCATACCCGCGCTCTTTGCTTGATTCTGCGTTTTCTACTTGACTCGCTTTGCTGCCACTTTGTCAGCGGGTGTTGGACACAAAATAATTGCTTCTATATTTCCTCCATTGATTTCTGGCACAAGGCAGGCTTGTGCTAAACCTCCTCCACACACAAGTATCCCCACTCCGCCGCTCTATAGCAGCAGTTAACAAATTTACAACTTGGCTTTTTGTTTATTCCGCAGCTCGTTATTAAGATAATGTCATTGCAGCTTTAAATTAAGCATGGTGTTTCAGAGTTCAACACACGAAAGGATAAAACACCCTCAAAAACGCGAGCCAAGTGATTAAAAGACTCAATAAAATGCACGCTCTCGTGTTGCAAGACACTGCATACCAGTATGCAGATGAAGCTAGGTTCAAATTCTCCATCACTTTAATTGTTTTTGTAGGGGGTCGTAAGTCAAAGCCATTGACAGACTGCCATTGAGAATTTCCTGCAGGTCAATTTTGATGAAGAAAATCACACACTGGCCCCTCGTCATCTTTTCTCTGTAATGAACCTCCCTCAGTGCGATTTCCAGCTCTTAATTACACCCCTCTTCATCCGACTTTAACCTCGCCCCATGGCATGTCATAGCTATACTGAAGCACCCCTTCCTTCCCTCCACCATCACACATTTTTATCATCTTGGTTTTTACTCTTACGGTGTGGCGTGCTATACAATTAAACAAAATGCAGCTCTGCTTATCTCTTGGCTTTGACATGACAGCATTGGCGTCAGAGCTCTGGCGAAAATGGGGGGTTCTGCATTGATTAGTGCCTCTGCATGATGTTATTTCAGACAACACAGTCCAGTTATTGCCTAAAAGTGGCTCTGGATCTTCACCCAGCATACACAACCTATGCCATGAGTAGAATAACCCATGCGGTGGCAGCATTATATAAATTAGCGCCACCAATTTCTAGTTCATTCCTGTCAATTCCAATTGAATTTCATGTGACGTAGCAAAAATCTGTAGCCCAAAGTATGCTTTAAAAACATAATTGCCTCAGTGTGAGACAGAATGCAATTAGTGAGCACAAAAGGTGTTCAGGCAGACACACCCGCCAGCAGCAGGATGCCCGGGGCAGTGCCGATGACATGAATTATTGAATATTTGTAAATGAATTAGGGCCTGGGGGAGGAGGGGTCACCGATGAACAGAAGGAGGATTTTATCTGTCGTCACAGTGAAGAAATTGCGGAAGGAAGGAAGGAAAGAGGGAAGGAAGTCCACTTGTATCTAAATGCTCATCAGATTATAGAATGACCAAAACAGTGAGGCAAGTGGGGATCATTTTAGGAGGCCACATAAAGTAAACACCACTTACTCAACCACTGAAAGCATTAAAATTGTAAAAATATTTATTTTTTCTTTTTTTGGAGGGGGATCCTGACTAATAATGGCTTGAGTTACCTTGGGAACCTGTGGTGGAATTGGGACGTTGCAACAAAGCGAAGGCAACTCAGTGTTGTCAACTTATTAACAATGTTCAGCAACTTCTCCAACCTCCATAGAGACTATTAAAAAAAGTGACAAATTTTAGATACAATTTTAACCTTTCCAAGTCCAGACTGCAAATAAATGGCAATTTCACAAAAGTACAGCTGGCTAATTTAAGCATACCCCTACAATTCGATTGTATTTTCTCTCATAGAGGCAACACTTCATCACCAATCTACCAGATGGCACTCGGATAATGTAGTAGATCTGTGCATGTGGCGCATGCAGCAGACACATCACCAAGCACAAATAAGCACAGCCCCACAACAACTCAACTATTTGAGTATGGATCGTTTATCAGATGCTAATGCTGATAAAAGAAACTCTTGTCTGTGCTTACACTGCAGCTCTGCTTACCTTGTGGCTTTGACATTAGTGTGTGTTTGTGTAGCCTTTAAAATGTTAGACCTTCGCCTAGCCCAACTGCCAAGTAATGGATGGAGGAATTCCATGTCAAAAGTGGATACTTTGTAATTTAGAAGAATTGCAATGACTCTATTTTGGGGGAAAAAGCAGATGGCAAAATATATACTTTACTGTATGATACAAAGTACCCGGTTGTTTAATTTTCATGCTGGTCGGGTCATCCGGAGACGCAACTATTTATGTACAAACAAATAAAAAGTTAAATTTCCCATCCCCTAATCCCTTTAAGACCACCAAATATGTATTGACAAAAGAGCACTCCCCACAGAAACACTCAAATTCAAACACAAAGTCTTAACGCTTTTCTCCGAAGAGCTTCTGAACAACATTAAGCATCTCAAGATGGCCATTCGATAACTGTAAACTCCCTTGTAAACAGATTACAGTCGTAAAGGTTTTAATAAAAATAATATTATGGTCTGGTCCGACCCTGGAAGCAAAATAACAACCTAAATGATAAACATCACACGCCAAAAAGACAAAACAAAATAAAAGAAGCGTGCAGCTAATATTTGCCACAGTGCCGAATGGTACAATTCAATACACAAGTGAATGTGAATATGAGCACGGCGACCTCAAACTGTTTGTGAGAGGCGGATGGAAAGCAGAGAGGAAAGGCGAGAATCAGGAGAGGTGCATGTGGACCGTGTCCCCTGAGTTGCCTTCCCTTTTATTCTCTTGCACCCGAGTCCAAAGCACAGGAGAAATTAATCCCGCCGCATGCTCCTGCGACTGCTGCTGGTGATATTGTTGCTGAGGCACCTTGTGAATTTGTGTGTGTGTGTGTGTGTGTGTGTGTGCGTGTGTGTGTGTGTGTGTGTGTGTGTGTGTGTGTGTGTGTGTGTGTGTGTGTGAAGGAAAGAGCGCATGAGAGCAGTCAGAGAGAACAGCAAGGTCAGGAAAAGTAAATTGTTACTTTTTTTTCCAAAGCGAGCTGTTTAATTCTGCTTTATTTGTGAAAAGTGGTGAAGTGGCATGCTGCTCTGAAAAAGAAGCACCATGCACGTAATCTTATGTAAATGCTCCCAAATGGCTTTGATAACCATACATTAAGATAAAAGACCAAGGTCATTTCTTTACTATGCTGTGCGAATTGGAGGGACATTTATTTGTAGGTTGTGCAGAATCACAGTTTTAGAATTATATTAACATTAGAAGGACATTTCCAATTTAGGTCAAGGTACCTGAAGTTTAGGATGATGAAGAGACAGAAAATCATGAGCAGGCCCGAGGAGAAAATAGCAAAGCAGAAAATGAAGAAGACGATGACCAAGCCGACAAGAGACTGAGATGTCAAGTTAGTTAGATGAAGAAGACCACTGTGAAGGAAAAAGTCAACGACAAAGTAGAAAATGATGAAGCAGAAGACAACATGGAAGTCAAGATGGCGCCCGAGTAGGCAGCCGTCAGCAAGTGCTCTCATGAGCCTTGCTTTTTTTTTTTGTTGTTCTTGTGTTTCTTTTGTCACTTGTGTTTGTTGTTACGTCGTGTGGACTTGATGTGGACCTTCTTTAGCATATTTTTGGCCACGACATTCATCAAGGAGGAGACTCTGTGCTTGGTGGTTGCGCCTTCTCGGCAGCATGGGTATACCAGCACTGTTTTTGACTGGAGGAATGTCGGCGCCATTTGACTGTCGTTGCTGGACAGTCCCGGGGCGCTTGTGTCTTGCGCCTGTAATGGGCAGCATTTTTCACAGCCCCGCTTTGTTCAGCGGAGAGATCGGTGCTGTTGAACGGTCTGCGGCTGGATGGATGGAGGTCTTGAGGAGCCGACGATGAGAAGAAAGGAGCGTTGGCGCGCAGTGCCGATGCGGATTTGGAGCTGGGAGTCGCGGCTTGGAGTTTGAAGCGGATTATGTGGGACAGGAGAAGTGAACTAATCTCTTTTCGTCAATGGACACTACAGCTTCGTGTTTGCTTTCAAAACTTTGCTTGTAGCAGACGTGTGCACCTTTTTCAGCATGATGTCTCTGATCCACTGGTGAAAGGACACTTTGATCCTCTCCTCTTTCATCTATAACTGCTTCAGACAACAAAGTGTATGCAGAAAAGTGGTGAAGATTGCACGACTGTCTCTGTCCTATGTGTTGTCTTGTGTTATTTTTGTTATTTTTGACTTCAAAATGGCGCCGCGAGAGTGGCTGCCTTTCCAGCAGCTCCTATTTTTTTGTTGTTCTACTTCTTCCTTTCATAACTTTGCTGCTGTGAATCTGGAATTTCTCCATTGCGAGACTAATAAAGGTTTTCTTAATCTTAATCTTAATCTTAACATCCATGACATTGCTGAAGAAAGCGTCAAAGAAGACAATAAGGAAGCCAAAGAGAGCAAAGAATTGGAAGAGCACAAAGAAACTATGACAAAGATGGAGAAGATGTCATGGACAGATGGGAAAGAAGCTTGCCAGATAAATAAGTTAACGTAGCAGAAGAAGACCACGACAGAGGAGACGATGAAGAGAGCTCCAATAAAGAAGATAGGCGACAAAAAAATGATTATAAAGCAGAAGAAGACAAAGAGGACGATGAGGAAGGAGACTACGATGTCTATGAAAATGATAACAATGTCAAAAAAGGCCTGTCCGAGTGAGTCTATCCTCTATCAAGGCCACAAATAAGAATATGAAGACCATTATGACAAAGAAGAGAACAAAGCAGAAAACGTCACCAAAAACAACTAAGATGACGAAGAATATATGAAGCAGGAAATGACCAATCAGAAGAAGACAGCGAGCAAAAAAAAAAAAAAAATCGATGACTAAGAAGATGATGAAGAATATATGAAGCAGGAAATGACCAATCAGAAAAAGACATCGAGCAAAAAAATAAAAATAAAAATACGATGACTAAGACGATGACGAAGAATATATGAAGCAGGAAATGACCAATCGGAAGAAGACAGCGAGCAAAAAAAAATGACTAAGAAGATGAAGAATATATGAAGCAGGAAATGACCAATCGGAAGAAGACAGCGAGCAAAAAATAAATAAACGATGACTAAGAAGCCTACAATGAAGATGACTACGGCCCACGCGATGCGACCAACGAAAAGACCATGTCCATTGTGTACCAGCTTGAGACGAGGACAAGGAGGAAAAAGAAGAGGAAGAGGAGGCGAAGTCTCTTTTCCAAAAGATGAAAGTGAAGCGTGAACCGCCGCTGCCCTCAAGCGACTTCTTTCACAGCGTCGACATGATACGGAACGTCGACACTCAAACTCTGGCTTCACCACCATACTCGCCTCTTGTCAAGAGAATTCACTGAGCTGTGGTGCTTCAGAATAGTGGTTAACACGCTTGCCTCATTGTTTTGCGCTCCTGGGATTGAGTTTCACCAATGGACACAAAATTTGGTGGATCTTTCGTACAAATAAATCTCCAGGACCATCCCCCAAATGTGATCAATTTCTGGTGGATTTTGTTAAATCGTATGAGGAAATTCACTCAAACGGCAAAGCAGATACCCGAGACTCGGGCTGCGCATTGTGTGGATCGTGAGCTACCGGGCGATAGCGAAGGGGGTGTCAGTAGCTTTCATGGCACTGACTCAATCACTGCCAGCCTTCTCAGTTTTATGATATAATATGCCGTAACTGTCATCCATTATGAAATGTGTGACTTCATTGTTATACAAAGCAGCCAAATACACCTATTGCATGCCTCGACACGCATGCGCATACAACTGCGCTAAATGGTCGAACTAGCAGTTTTCATTTTGTTTCATCTCCTCTCAACTTAATAATAAAGCATAAAAAAGATTAGGGGCAAAAATAAGCCAAAATGTCCATATTAGAGAGAGTTTTTTCTTGCAATGGGCTTGGTGGCAGGGAGGCTGCGGGGAAGCGGGCAATGCACACGGGCACACGCTTCGTGGTTTCCCCAGCGCTGGAGAATAAACCGCGGGATGGAGAAGCCCGGACCCCGGCACGAGGCCGGGCGGCCCTCTCATGACGTGTCATGGTAGGTATTGTGGTGGTGGTGACTGGGGTTGTCTTGCTGACCCGTCACAATGGAAATTTTCAGCCCCTTGATAAAAACATTAAGTCCAAGTACGCATTCCGACATGATAGATGTTCAATGGCAGGTGTGCACACGGCTCGCCGTCAGCAGCTCCTGTTCGGACTCCACCCTTAACTGATTCCATTCAACACAAATCGTCAGAGAAGTTAGGATTGAACATGTACACGAATTGTATTACTGTGCAACGTGAGTTCATGCAGTTCTGCAATGCACACCAAAATAGAGTATATATTGTACATATCAAAGATTTTGAAGTCTATTTTTAAATGAAATCACGTAGTAGATAGGTCATTTGGTCATAGCTTGTATGTTGACAAAGTTTGAGAACCCCCCCCCCTCCTCCGAGACAGATGGGCGATGCAAAATTGCTGAACTTTATAGCCGAAACCTTCTATTGTCGGTGGAGAATGCTGTCAAAGTTTGATGATCATTGGCCATGAAAAAGAGGATCCTCGCCGCTTTCATTATTTTTCTTCCGATGAATGAATCACCTTTTTGATGGTCTCCGCTTGCCCGTAACACAACAATTCACTCATGTATTTTAGGTGTCCCAAACACAAACGCCACCTGAAAGATAACTTGGTCATACCCCATGGAATGTTTGAAAATGTGACCTCGAACCCCCCTTTATTTCTGCTTGTTGAGAAAAATAAAATATTCCTGGCAATAAGGATAAGTATCAATGACAATTATTTGTAGAGTCTCACGATTTGATGTTGGGCCCAGTCCCCCGCAAATATAAGTAGTTCACAGTTTGATCGTTCTTTTGGGGTTTTTTTTACTGTAAAGCAATAAAGCAATGAATTGAGGTTCATGCTTGCAACAGAAATCATGATGAATTCATCTGTTGCATTACCGTAAATGCAGTACAGAGGGACCGAGCCCTGATGTGAATATCCAAAAAAAACATGAACAAGTCTTCTCACAATAGAAAATTTGATACACATGCAACAAAGATTGTTAACTTCCACTAACAAACAAAGGCTAACTGCTTGGTGTCACGTTGCGAGCGAAGCAGAAAGAAACACGCTTCGTTCCCAACAAAATTGAAATATAGGATTCCTGAAACAGCAGATACCAACAAGAACTGCGTACGTATTTATGAACAAAAACCGCACCGAAGAAAATGAAAATAGACAACAGAAAACGCTGGTCAAAACAAGTATCAGGAAAACATGCAACAAAACCAATAACAAAAAGCGCTCACACAAAGGACAAGGAAGAAAATAAACTTGAATACTATTACCCACAAAAATAAGATAACACCAAAAGAGCCGACGAGAATAACGAGAATAAGACTAAGACGAGAGCGAAAATACCGACACACGGACAAAAGTAGTGGCACGGCAAACAATTCTCCGGCAAGTAAGAGTCAGAAAGACAGCCCGAATAAAGCAGGTGCTCAATGACAACGAGGTAGCAGGTGCGCAGGCAGCCAGAATGCACCGCCTGCCACCTGCTGGCCGAAAACGGAACCTGACACTTGGCCTGTTTCTCAATTGAAATGCATCATTGCAGCTGCAGCTTTTGAGAATGCGCCACACACGTAAAGATGGATTGAATTGTATTCAAAAAACACTTCTTTGATATGACTCTTAATATCAAATTCATAACTACTTTCTTATCAGGCAGGACATTTGGTGCCATCTTGTGGCATTTTAGGGCATCTCAATAAATAAAAGTAATGGAGACCGCTGTTTTAGAATGCAAGTACATGACCATAGACACCTTAGACAACTCAACCATTTAGAGTCACTGCGACAGTCCAGCACTCTCTCTCTTTATCTCTCTCTCTCTCTCTCTCTCTCTCTCTCTCACACACACACACACACAGACACACACACACACACACACACACACACACGCACACACACACACACGCACACACACACTCTCAAACAGCAGACATGCACACTGCAAATTAGGCTGAATAAATAAGAGATGGAGTTGTGCCTTCCTCCCTGAGTCTAATCTCCGAGGTAGGAGGTAGAAACAGCTTGCCACATCAGGCTGCATGAGTGAACGAGCGGGACACTGCTGGCTTCCAAGAAACCAATTTGTTTGTTTATTGTCTTCATGTTTTTTGTCTGCGGTTACACTTCACAGCAGCCGGGCCCATTGTGGACGTGCTCCCCTTAAATGGCATCAATAAAACACGCCATGTGTTCTTCCTCCCCTTCTAACTCCTCCTCTGTGTCCTCGTTGTCCGCAGGAAGTGCCACAACGCTGCCTTTGTTCGAACGGTCGGCCTTCCAATTTTTCCTTAAAACTGCCGCTAGCTGAAGACGTGAAACAAAATGCTATCGAAACATATTCGCCCATCAACGTACTTCCACGCAAAGATTCTCGGCATGTTCCAAAATCGAGCCTGATCATTGAGATTAATAGTTGCGCCAACTTTTTATTGCGCACAACTTCTCGCTCGAATGACAAATACAGTTGAGGGAGGGTTGATGACATTTAGCTTGTCCTGCTGTTGCTGTGCTCAGTTCAATAAATGGGCAAATATGTATTGAGTATTGAGACATGCCTCTTCATCAAGAAACTATTCAACTCACTGTTGAATCTACCTTAAGTAAAGCAAGAAGCTACAAAAAATAAAAATATAATAATGAATAGACAAGGGTTCTTGACTCCTTGACTGAAACCAATTGACTTTTCTTCACTTAAGGTGATAAAGTCGATGCATGCATTGTTTTAGTCTAATGCTCACCAACACACACACACACACACACACACACGCCCATGTGACACGGTACTGATCTGACAGTTTTAGTCTAATGCTCACCAACACACACACACACACACACACACACACACGCCCATGTGACACGGTATTGATCTGACAGTGCAAGCGGCAAGCCGCCGGAGAACACAAATACAGCCTTCGGTGACTCCTTAAAAACTCCAGACGAACCTCTTCATCCTCACCGTTCTCCTCTTCCCCTTCTGCAAATCACCCGGTGGCTCATGCATTTCAAGCAGGCTCGCAGAAGCTCCGGCCCGCCTGCCGATAGCACCTGCATGTAGCGCCATGGTTGCTTCGTGAAAAAGTGAAAATTGCAATTCTCTGGTTGTTATTTTTTCTCTCTGAATGCTGATTGTCGTTGCTGGAGTTGTCTTTCACTGACTGAAAATATGTAACCTCGATAGATTGCTGTCATTGTGAGAGTACAGGTGCGCTCAACCAGCTTGTCAAATTACAAAACTTTTTTTTCCACACAAAATTTCCTCAAACTGTTAATTATATCTGGAATAGTCCAATTTCTATTGCTAGCCTTTTATTTACCCATACTGGTGATGTCTTAAGGGTCTTCTTTTTAATGTGCAGCAGTACCTTGATTTACCCCGACATGAAGCGGGCACCACAGTTTGAAAAATTAGAAGTTGCTTTGTTGATTTTTAAGCTTTGTGTGACGAGCAATTTAAGTCAAAGCAAGTTTCAGAGACACGGACTCTTGAGTGAACTGAAGGCGGAAAAAAAATGTAGGCATGGGCTCATTCGCTGCCATGGATGTTTTTTTTTCATCATCTGCAATCCAGCTGTTTACTGCCACCGTTGTTTCATCATGTGTATATTCCAGACCATGTGCTCAGGACCATGTCGTGACTCCATGAGTTACGGCAGAAAGTACAGCAATATACCGAGCCGAACAGTAGTGTTGCTAAGCAACAGAGGGGAATCTGGCGTTATGCATTTTGTTTCTAAGCAAGGTCTTGTCGGCAGTTAACTTCCCACGGTTCGTTGCAACGAAACCGTTTTCACTCTTTTGTGGGGAAAACTGGTCGTTCCAATGAATTTCACGTTATAAAAGTGTTCGTTGTAAGCAAAATTGGCAACTGGAAAATGAATTATGTGAAATCAAGACTTTGGAACGTTATAGGGGTGAAAACGTCAACGAGGTATATTGGGACAAGACTGGCATTACAGCTTCAGAATACAAAAAAAGATGCAATTGTATTTGGTTACAGGTACAGAAAAAAAACAAGCAGATTACAGGTAAATGTATTAAAAACTGAATTATTACAAATTACATTTCCCACGCAAACAGAGTGGCGCCCTTGTTTATTGCAACAAGTGGATACATTGTCGCAAGTGTTGGGAAGTTCAATGCGGCGCCGTAAACTCTAGTCATTCCGCACGTTGTTCCAGAGGGCAAACGGGTGAAACGCACGATCGCGGAGGGCCATGTTGCGTCCTCCTCACACAAAGGAAGGGAGGAAGTGGTGACCACTATTCAGTCTTAGCAATATACTCATTGAAGGACCAATTTATTTTAACATTTCCAAAGAAATGTTTGAGCTGCCAGAGTCCTGCTATGATGGAACTGAGCGCTTGCCCTCTGCACCTAATTAAGTTTCACCTTGCATCACAAATCAGTCACAGATTTACATTTTTTAAATCATATTAACAATAAAAACAGCTCAACTTGGCATGGGGGATTAAAAGTGGCATTGTGGGATGATGTCACGGACCGTCACCGGCGCCATATCATAATTACGATTTGTGCGTGTGTGATTGTGTGTGTGTGTGTGTGTGTGTTTGCGTTGTGGGGAGTCAGATTTTGAAATACCGCTGCAAAAGTTGCCTTCATAAACATAATTTGTCCTCCTTTTACAATACCACACATTATAACAACAACTTTCTAATCAATTTTACTTCTATCTATCTATCTATCTATCTATCTATCTATCTATCTATCTATCTATCTATCTATCTATCTATCTATCTATCTATCTATCTATCTATCTATCTATCTATCTATCTATCTATCTATCTATCTATCTATCTATCTATCTATCTATCTATTTCAGTGATTTCTAACCTTGATTGAGCCAAGGCACATATTATTTCGTATGGTCAAGTAAATATCATGGCGCAGCACCAATCAATAATGTCACTCAAGTTGATCCACGTCAATTATATACTTTTCATCTAATAGAAGATCATTTATTTGCTCTGTCTCTCTCTCTCTCTGTCACTGGCATAGATATGAACAAAGATAGGTTATATGTTATTAATAATAAATAATCCTTGGCCAATTAAGTGAAATGTGATCATTTCTCGTGGCACGCAAGAGCTCCTTCACTAATGTGCCCCAGCAGTCTCACATTGAGAATCACTGATCTATGGATTTTCACTCTTTGCAAGCCAGTCCGGTCCCACAAATTCATACTGTAGCAATATTCATTTTTATTTTATCTTCATTAGCATATTCAGTTACAGTAATATGATGTACATTACAGTTACAATTACAATTTTACAGTTTGAGCCCTGCGAGTCCCAGGGATTAGCTGATCAGAAAAGTATGAGTGACATTATGCATTTAGAGAATCCCAAATTTTGAATTATTAAATAGTCTACTTCTTCCAACTTTAGCTGCTTCCTCTGTGATATCTCCACAATAAACTTTCGCAACACTTGTTTTCATGTTACACAACTTGGCAATCATCTGCTTCCTGCAAGGTGAAGGCCGATCTCGCCAATCTCGTCTCGTGAGAACGGAAATCTCGTCACGCGAGATTACTGAACGCGAGATCAAAACAACAATGGCGGCGATGGTCAAACTGCGATCGTTGCTGGGAAAAAATATTTACCGTAGGTTTTTTGTTTTTGTTTTGACTGAGAAATTTCCTTGCGTCCCAAAAACGCACATTATTTGGAACTGTGCGTCCCGCGGGAAAATTATGCGTCTAGGGGGGGGGGGGGGGGGGGATGCAGAGCAACGAGCTGGCTGCATCACTAAGCACATTTTTTTAAATAGGTGACTAGTAACTGTACCAGAACAGATTTTAAAAGTAACCCTCCCAATCCTGTGGATGTTTTAAATAGAGTATGTGTTGTGGTAAGTAGGACGTGTGTGAGAAAAGATTATATAGTTCATGGAGTGAATGAGGAATGCTAAGCAACCCACACGGCCCCCAAAAAAGGAAGGGGGTAGATTTGGTGCTTATATCGTCATAGTACAGAATATTCTGTTGGTCTTGAAAGAGCAGAAAACGTTCTCTAAACCTGGCAGTTAAGATACAATAATGCCCTCTCAAAGTCACTGGTGCTGATAAAGAAGTCAAACTAACAAATCCAAAAAGAGAGCATTGGCAAGGAACTGCTTTAGGCCACTGCTCACACTACGATACTCACACTGAAGTATAACTAGACAACCCGATTGCAGCTCCTCATTGTCACTCACTAGCTGTCACTCAGCCACCATCTACACTAATCTCAGGGTGGCCTTTGCTCTGCCTGTCAGCAACTCCGACCAATAATGCTGCACAATAAAAGCCTACAGGACAACAGTAGGCTGCAGGCAGCTTCAAGGGCTACTGATGGTGATCTATAAAACAATATAATAGCTCTCCTGTCAACCAAGGGGTGGCGCGGTGGAGTGCGGGGAGAAAGGGAAAGATCTACGCCTCCTCGGACTCTCCGAGGAGACTTCAATTAATCACCGCTGAATTGCATCAGCCCGCAATAGGCCTGTAAGGTTATTACCATGCGCTCTCCGCAGGATGAAATGCGATGATAGCGCTAATTGAGGGGAGAGGTAGAGAGGACAGGCTGCTGAGAGGAAGGGGAAAAAAACAGCTGATCGCACAACAGTTGTCAACTTGCACCCTTGCATCGAAACCATCACTTTTCAGGTAACCCACAGCAAAAAAAAAAAAAACTAACACCATTCATGTTGATCATGAAAGAGAGCCAGTCATTTTCAACACTTAGGATTGGTCAATAACTCGTCCCGAGGAATCTACAGAGAAAACGAATTGATTCAGTGGAGAGCCAATCTTCATTCCGCGGCTTGAAAGCTGATTTAGATTTTCGTGGGAATTAAAAACTGACCTAAAATGAGCAGTTATAAAGCAAATTCATGTATATGAAGTAACGATTACCGGTAGTGTAGGAAATTATTTGCAAAACCAAAAACACTAAGAACCATTGGTGATAAAATAATCAACATCAGTATTATCTTTGTCCCTGTATGGTAGATTAATTAATAATAATAATAATAATAATTCTATATTACTTTCAATATTTATTGAGTAATAAACCTTTCACCAAACTGTAAGTTTGAGGCAGTACAAGTGATATGAAAGCACAGATTTAAAATCTAAGCTTTCCGCTTGACCTGGATATCGTAAACGTACTGCATACAGTATGATAATAAAAAGAACACACAATATGTTCATTTATCACGCGCTGCAAATGTGTGACGTTATCTTTTGTAGACGTCTCCGATATGTGACATCTTTACTTGACATCTTCATGAAGTGAAGAGAAAGAAAGGCGTCGTCTCATTTTCCCACAACAATTCCATTGCTCCTCTGTCAATATAAGACAGTGCTAATCAAATAGTAGGGCACCCCCACCCCGTTTTTAGTCCTAGAATAAAGTGCAATTGCATCTCCACTTACATTAGGGGGCAGTGGCGCTCTCATTGGCAGGGTGTGCGCAGGGAGCATTCGCTCGGTGTTGTGTTTGCACTGAGTATGTGCACCTTGCACACAGCACAGAGTATGAGGATGAAGTGTAGACACGAAGTCGACAGCCGGAGAGAGACGGAGATAAAGAGACAAACGAAAGCTAAAACGAGGAAATATGACGAAGTGTATTTAGCGCTTGGCTTCACTGTGACTACGGTGGAAGATGAGGAATGTTGGCAGTTATTTTTTCATTTGTTATTTATTGATTTTATGTAATTGTATTTTTCAGTATCGTATGTTTGACAGGGCGGGTCAAAAAATGTTTGTAGTTTAATTAAGAATTTAATTTTATTCTTGACTTTCAGATGCACTTTAAATATTTTCTGTTGCAGTTAATAAAGCTATTCTTTGTTGTAAATTGGTCATTCTGTCTTTCTTTTTTTATTCTCTCATTCTGTATGTTAATAGGGATACAGCGTTATGCAGAGGTCTACTTATAACAATTTTCTAGACAAGTGATACTATTTATAGTTGCGCCGGGAGGTGAGATGTTTTCTTCTTCCTAGGGGGGGCATGACAGAAAATAATTGAGCAGCACTGATATAAGATGATAAAAGAGGAACCCCTACACATTGGATCATATTTACATTGGTAACCACTGCCACATCTCCGTCTTTTGTGTGTGTCACATTGCCGACGTGTTCACTTAACAAATGACTAATTTGTTTTTGTAATGTGACTGAGAACATGCTAATATCTGTTTCCCGTTTGCATATAGATTTTGGGTGAGACGTGTAAAATGTGCACATTTGCTGAATATATGAAAGGTTCTATTTTGAAGTGAGTCGGGGACCTTAATTTAGACAAATCTAGTGTGTTGCTGACATTTTACGGCAACTTGGTACCAAAGAACATTGTGGAAGTGAGTTGAGGAGTTTTATCGAAATAAAAGTAGTGTTTGCTACCATCAAGGGGCATCTTTCTGCGAAGCAAATATCTCTAAGCAAGTTGAGGATCTTCATTTTGACAAAGGTAGTGCTTTGCCACCATATTGTGGCTTTTATGAACCAATTAATCTCAGATTATCAAAATTGGTGGCAAAGCTCATTCCATGTCCCTCACAAATAGCGTTGGTTCACTGCGTTAGGCTCATTTAATGCCCTCTCATGTGGGAAAGGAGAGTCACAATCAGCGACGCACTTTTCAGGAGATAATTCAGGACATCAATGCCAGATCATTCATTGACACAATGAACACACACAACTAGGAGCTGTTGTCAGCCACAGTTCACACCTAGACACTCACACAGATTAACCAGCATCACACTCCCACTCCCACCAAGTCTCTTAAAGGTGCATACACCCTGACACGACAATACAGTATTTTCACTGCATTTTATGATTACAATGTGTTTTGGGAGTTTAAATGTGTTGGCAAGGTGTTTAAAACATGTTTTAATAGGTCTGAATGTGTTTAAAGCCTCCTCATATAAATAGGTTATTATTGTAGCATAATTTAAACCTCATCATGACACCATTACATGTCATATTTCAACGGAACATTACTTATCATTCCTCATAATGAATCATGATATATCCCATCGTAAAAAAAACAAAAAAACAACATCTTCCCTTATTAATAGTAAGATACCATAGTATATTGTAATGTAGCATATTGTAACGTAACAACGCTGCATAGTGTACCTCATTTTTTTAAGAATCAGAAAAAAGTAACAAATGTCATCATTAATAATGTAAAATATCATCATGTATTGGAACATAATGTATTGTAACAAAAGATATCGTCATGTAACATCGTAACATACATCGTAACGTCTCACAGAGGTAACAGAATGTAGCATCATCTTAACTCATCATAAGTATGGAATCGTAAAAACCTGATCAGAACACATTGCAATATATCGGAATATATTTTAATGTCACTTATTGTAATGTAACTGAATATAGTGTCACTTTTTCAATGTAACTCGTAACATATTGTGATGTATCGTAACGTGAATAAATATGCTTATAAAGTGTGCTTTAAATGTGTTTGCAGCATTTGGGAGCAGTTTTTACATGGTCTCTACAAGAGAGCTCTTACCCCCTTCGCGGGTGGGTGTCGCTCTCACGATGAAGGGGGGGGGGGGGTCACTGGATTCGTGAAAGAAGCCACTCTATGCGATAGCACGTTAAATGACGCAGTATGGTCATTTTCAATTCTTCCATGGCAAGCCGCACTTAACTGTGACAAATGTGGAGCTGAAGTTTTTTGTTGTTTTTTTCCTTGCTCCTCCAAACCCATGAAGGGTCCCTGAGCAACAACTATAGCTCTGCATGGCTTCATGATGATGAACAAGTGGGATCATGTCATGATTGACAGAAGTATCTGTAGCCTTTGCTATTGAGATGATGAGAGATGTAGCTGTAAATAGGGAGGGTGGGGGTGGGGGGGTGGATCACGCTCCTGCCGTTGTTGATCTGAAGATCACGTAGCAACTTGTGCTCTGCATCCTCCACTCAACATGGATGTTGTGCAGGCAAGACGGAGGAGCCTTTTCGTGCAGCCAAAATAATGAAAAGATGCTGCACAATTGTACCTTTCGAGACCACATGCAACATATCCTCATTATTGGAATCGTGATTAAGAGTGGACAACATCGTAATATAGACTAAATTACATTGTTTAATGTGATCCCTCCAAAATAGCACACGCATGAACTTCATACATTCGATTTCAAAGTGAGACGCATCTTACCTGTCGTCGTGCTGTCAATTAATCCCGAGATTTCATTTATTCTCCATTTTCAACCCAAAAGCCCAGCCAGACATCTTCTTGTTGTTGTTTGCGCAAAAACAATTTCCCCTCGGCTCCACAAAACATAACCTAAATATGAAAAGATGCACTCAGTTTGTTTTATTGTCGTGTTCTCCAGACACGCACAAACAATCCACCGGTCCGCACAAGTGTGATGGAGACGAGAGGCAGCGAGTGGACTTGAAAGTCGATAAAAGTTGAGGCTCTTCAAGTTCTCATCTTCAGCTGCTTCCGAGCGTCTAGCGCAGAAGCCGAGCCGTCACTCGTGCTTTCTACCGTCTGTCTCGTTGTTTTTTTTCAACAGATTATACAACAAAAATCCTCCATCTTGCGTACCATTTGCAGTTGTATTTTCTTTGAGCTGCGTCTTCCTCCGATCTGAAGGATGATTTGGATTGGCGGCGTCCGAGGGCTGGTGAGAGACGCCGGAGTGACCGCTCGGTGCCGCGGAGGAGCAGGAAACGCTTGCGCCGGTGCTGTAGCGCCTCCCACTGGCGATCTGCTGATCCGGCTTTAGGGAGAGAAACGAATTGACCTCACCCAGCTTGAATAATGATGCCGAGGATGAGATGGAGAAGGTGGCAACATCTTCACATTGCTTGGGTGAGTGAAACAGCACTTTGTTACTATGAGACACAGCAGCGACATTTGGAGCGGGCCTATCGTATCCCCCGTTTACCTTTCCTGACCTTTATTGCTATGCTATTGTATTCTGCGTGTAAATACTAGCAAGTCAGTTTTTTTCAGAAAACACTGCAAACGGAACCAAATATTTAACATTCATGAATAATACTGGTCAACAACCAATTTTAATCAGAGATGTATCCCAAAATCATTTTTGATGCAAATATGCCACGCATTGTACTTTATAGTTATGACATTCCAGAAAAAAATGCTACATATCTTGTTGTTATTATGATAAGGAATAGTAGTAGTCGTAGTATTATTTATTTTATTGTGTCGTCACACATTCCAAAAACATGCATGGCAGGTTAACTCTAAGTTGTCTCATGGCGTGAGGGTGGATGATTGTTTGTCTAGATGTGACCTGCAAGTGGCTGGGAACCAGTTCAGGGTGTCCCCCGTCTACTGCCCGAAGACAGCTGGGAGAGGCTCCAGCACCCCCCACAACCCTTGTGAGGAGAAACGGATCTGAAAATGGATGGATGGATGGATGGATGGATGGATGGGCGGATGCTCAAGGGAAAAAAACAATTGCAGCTTCAGAATCAGCACCCAAAAAAATCATAGACAAAAGTTTTCTTGCATCTCTGATTAGAAAATATTCTAAATTTGTTTGACCAGTTTAATTTAATACATTCATAATTTTGCATGATCCCCTCAACTGAGAATGTTGGCAATATTAGTAGAAGTGGCCAGCATACTAGGAGATGAGCAAGGAAAAAAAATAATTCAGGTCAAAAAATGTTGAGGACTATTATTATAATATTAGCAAAGTAAAGTATTGTATACTGTATATTGAAACATAACAACAAACCTTAAAGCAAATTGCAATGTATAAAAATGCTTTCTAACATACAGTATTACATAGCACGCAAGAAAAATTAACATAACTTATCGTACCTCATAATGTAACGTACAGTATTATATTGTATTGTAACATATAACATATTGTAATGCTTTGTAACGTGTAGTGCTGTAAATTTAATTAACACACTTACCACGTGACAAACTTTTCTGTAACTGCATAGTGTAATGCTTCATAATGCATCATTCCCTATTGTAATGCACTTACAAATCATAAGATAAGATAAGAAGATAAGAAAAACCTTTATTAGTCTCACAATGGAGAAATTCCCAATTCACAGCAGCAAAGTTATGAAAGTAAGAAGTAGAACAACAAAATATAGGAGCTGCTGGAAAGGCAGCCACTCTCGCGGCGCCATTTTGAAGTCAAAATAACCAAAATAACACAAGACAACACATAGGACACAGACAGTCGTTCAATCTTCACCAATTTTCTGCATACACTTTGTTGTCTGAAGAGGTTCTAGATGAAAGAGGAGAGGATCAAAGTGTCCTTTCTCCAGTGGATCAGAGACGTCATGCTGAAAATGACATATTGTGACGTAGCGTAAGGTAGCATTGCATCTCATATTCTAATCAAATACAATTCAGTGGATCATACTATTAAGTAACAGCATATTTGATCATATCATAGCATTTAACGTATCGTGACCGCCATGATGTACCGGTACTGTATAACGCAGTTTACCACACGACGACTCATACGGAACATGCGCATCATAACATATAATGCATTGTAAAATCTTGCTTATCATATCATTCTGTAAACTAACTGGATTCATTCACATTCACAGGATTCAACTTCTCATCATTCAAGACAGGATCAGAAGGGAGGGAAAATGTTTTAACCTGGCCAGTTTGCTTGGGTAGGGTTTCCCAGCTTTAGCCTTGTGGCTAAAGCTGGGGATGGCTTAGCAATGATATTGTTATCATTTTATAATTGAAGTTTATATGGAGTAGATGGTTTTCGAAGTATTGTTTCATGTATTGACTGCTGACTTAGGCATGACCACGCAGGCTCCACAGCGGAAGCTACATAGTCATTTCTTTCCTCCAGCATTAATGCCAGGAGCTCTTCCCTCCACTAATTTTCTTTTCATTGCAATTTACCATTTCTCACGCACTTGCTTCTTTCTATATGCTCAACACACCAAACCCTCAGGGAACAATTAATCTTACTGTGTCGCTTCCTCTCTTAACTTTGTTGAAGTCTTATCTCATTGTTACATTTCCTTAATGTTTTTACAGGATAATCCAACACTTCCTTATCGCTTTGTATCATATAGTCGCGTAGTGTAGTAACATAGTCATATGTCACCCCAAAATGAATCGGAATGTGTTGTACTGTATATGATACCTCATGATAAATCATACTGCATAATTTTGTGACATAATGTAATATATCGTACCTCTTTATTGTATATAAAATCATAACTTACTGTAACATCACATCACTTAATGAACCACATCATAACATGCAATAACATATCGAAACATATACAGTAGCAAGCAGTAAGAACATCTCTGCAACCAGCCTCGGGTCATTATGTCATTGTGAGTTGTATTTTTGTGTGTGTAAACAATGCTCGATAAATAACGTTTTATTGAGTAAATATACTGTACATCCTAACGAATCGTAATGCATCCCACTGCAAGATATGACGTTTATTGTGCCTCAGGAAAATGAATTGAGACATAACGAATCCTAAGGATGTGACAATGCTCATCACGTAAAGTACACATTGGGAACATAAGATGATTTCATCATACAGTAGTATATTGTGTCATATGTATTATTGGTTGTAATGTAAAGTTTTATTGGATAACATAGTAATACAACATCCATTTTTGTAATGAAACTGTAACAGTAACAGTGTAAGCGCGATACGATGCACTTTTTGAATTAATTCATTTTTTTCATCGAGATTCAGCTATGTTTTTTGGATTATTACCAGGACACTTCAGAAGCGATTTTATAGACGTCTTCTGACTTTGAGTAGGGGTGTGACATGCATCAGTGAACAAACCTTTTTATTTGGTGCACCATCAAACGAAAGAGCCGCGATTTTCACTTGGTTACTGCATCCAAACAAAACACGAACATGGTCACGCTTTGATTGTTTCCATCTTTACTCCTAAACAACGGATTTGATTTGACAAAAGATTTTGACATGGATCTGGACAGTGGATTTTATGATGGATTCATCCTTTAACATGGGAAACCTTTTACCCATGGGCGCCAGCAGACATCGCCACGGACAGGTCACAGTTGTTAAGTCCGCACTCTACTAGGTGTCACTCTGGTAGTAGAATAGATTATTCATGAACACCGTACTTTGAAGTATGGATTTGCTTTTGACTGGTTGCTCACAACCTGCGGGAAGGTAATCATCCTGACTGGAAACACAAAGGTACAAATCCCGGGAGTGTGAATAAAAAAGAATGTCAGGTCATTTGCATTGACCTGGGTGAGCCAGAATTTTCCAAGGTGATAAAAGTTTCCCAAATGCTGGGCTGCGATTCTAAATCCACACACCTCAATAATTGCCGATGAATAGGGAAGCTGCTCTCTGGATTCTATTTATGTCCGTCATTACATGATCATCATATTTCCCTCCTTCCTCTCTCAGATGACCTCATTAATCTTTGGTGCATTGTGCAGCCTCATCTCGTCATCCCCCTGACACCGTGGTTTGTGACACGGGCGGCGCTCATTAAATCATATGACAGGATGAGGTCGGCCTTGAGGTCAGGAGTCTCAAGCTGTGCGAGCGCAGATAGCAGAAGCCGCCGGCGCTCGTATTTTTGTTTTGAGAGCTCCGATGATGGATGTGGCAGCCAAGGTGATTCACGAGGTAGCTGTGGTCACTTTGGCGTTGGAATGGAAAGGCAAAGCCTTGGTCTCTGAACCCATCCTGTTTGAATCATTTGGTGTGTTCACAACACTTGAAATTACATCTGCTTCGATTTTGTCAACCCGTGTTCATGAATTCTGAACAGATTAACCTATACATGTATTCTTACTGTGGAACCTTTTCACAGCTAAGATGCTGGAACATATTGTACCCATGTGCACTATGTTGAAGTGATGAAGCTTAATTTAGCGACGAACATCTTTGCATGTTGGGGAGGAGCTGCAATGTTAGTGGAAGCTATGGAGAGGCTTTACCATATGTGCATGTACATTTTTTATTCTAAATCAATATGAAAGATTGATCAATTTGGAAGGCAGCACCGTAGTTGACCGGTTAGCACGTCTGCCTCACAGGGTTTGATTGCGGCTCTGGCATTCCTGTGTGGAGTTTTGCATGTTCTCCTTGTCCCTGCATGGTTTTCCTCCAGGTACTCTTGGTTTATTCCGGCATTCCAAAAACATGCATGGTCGGTTAATGGAATACTCACAATCAGTCACGACCATAATTACAGCAAATGCCATAGAAAATTGATGGACGCCACAACAGAAATGTGAGGCTTCTTCAACACACAGACAGAAGAACGAATATTAAGATTAAGATTAAGATTAAGATTAAGATTAAGAAAACCTTTATTAGTCTCGCAATGGAGAAATTCCAGATTCACAGCAGCAAAGTTATGAAAGGAAGAAGTAGAACAACAAAAAAATAGGAGCTGCTAGAAAGGCAGCCACTCTCGCGGCGCCATTTTGAAGTCAAAATAACAAAAATAACACATGACAACAAATAGGACAGAGACAGTCGTGCAATCTTCACCACTTTTCTGCATACACTTTGTTGTCTGAAGCAGTTATAGATGAAAGAGGAGAGGATCAAAGTGTCCTTTCACCAGTGGATCAGAGACATCATGCTGAAAATGTGCACACGTTTGCTACAAGCAAAGTTTTGAAAGCAAACACGAAGCTGTAGCGTCCATTGACGAAAAGAGATTAGTTCACTTCTCCTGTCCCACATAATCCGCTTCAAACTCCAAGCCGCGACTCCCAGCTCCAAATCCGCATCGGCACTCCGCGCCAACGCTCCTTTCTTCTCATCGTCGGCTCCTCAAGACCTCCATCCATCCAGCCGCAGACCGTTCAACAGCACCGATCTCTCCGCTGAACAAAGCGGGGCTGTGAAAAATGCTGTCCATTACAGGCGCAAGACACAAGCGCCCCGGGACTGTCCAGCAACGACAGTCAAATGGCGCCGACATTCCTCCAGTCAAAAACAGTGCTGGTATACCCATGCTGCCGAGAAGGCGCAACCACCAAGCACAGAGTAGTAGCAGCCGTCAGCAAGTGTTCTCATGAGCCTTGCTTTTTTTTGTTGTTCTTGTGTTTCTTTTGTCACTTTGTGTTTGTTGTTACGTCGTGTGGACTTGATGTGGACCTTTTCAGCTTTTTTGGCCACAACATTCATCAAGGAGGAGACTCTGTGCTTGGTGGCTGCGCCTTCTCGGCACTACTTATGGTGGCCTTGAAGTGCAATAAGGCTAAGTACTACTGGAGGGAGTGTAGCTGATCTACGTACCTGTGGATGAAGGTGGTAGTAGATTACAAATCCATCCATTTTCTAATCCGATTATCCTCACAAGGGGCGCAGGGTGTGCTGGAGCCTATCCCTGCTGGCCTCGGGCAGTAGGCGGGTTGCCAGCTAATCGCGCACATAGACATGCAACTGTTCACCTTCAGACTCACACCTAGGGACCAGAGTGTTCCATTAACCTGCCATGCATGTTTTTGGAATGTGGGAGCAAATCGAAGTTGGTCACAAATCAAAAACCTGCAAAGGAGTGAATCCGTAATAACTGAACAGGAACGTTGAGCGACTGAATGCTCTATTAAGTTTTTACTGCTACAAGTAGCGTACATATGTGAAGTATCCCTTTAAAAACCACACCTGGCCCTTGCGCACAAAAGTAATTTAGGGCTGCATTGCTTTTTACTCAGCTTTTTTAAGGCTCTACCAAAAAGTAACTTTTAGAGCCTGGAAAAGCGATCACCTGTTGCCTCAGCTTCATCATTATCTGTACATTGTATGTAAAAATGTACGAGTGCCAGTTTTCATTCATTTTGCTGCGATATGTGATGACTTTGCCTCATCCACAGGTAAATGTGATGTGATGTTGATTGTGGCGATTCTGCTTAAAATAACAGCACACTGTAGGGAGCTGTTCTAAGTCTCCCTCTGAACCCTCGCTTACCTTCATTGTTGCCAAAGTGTGTCTAGAGACATGTGGAACGGGAGGCAGGCTACGGTAAGAGGGAAAATAGGAAGCATAATGGCCTCAGGAATGGAGCAAGCCATCAATAATGCAGAAGAAGCTGCGCTTAATGCCCCCCGTTAGTCGAACAGGTCCACAGGCCGCCGGGACAGTTATTCTTCCTCCGCTGCAGACACTCGGCAAGAGGCCGCTACATCAAGGCTTTATGGCTCTGCGTGCACACTGCCTCTTTTGCCGACCTCTGTCCCGCAAGAGCTGTTAATGGGTTTTTATCAAGAGCCCGCCCGAAAAGGAGAAGCCATCTTGGCCCGCTCTCTTAAGAGGGTGGACAGCTGTAATCAAAGGCGAGTTCAGACAAAGGGAACCGTGTCGTTTCAGGCTGAGGTTGAGTTAGGTGATGGACAACAGTGTACAAATACTACAAACTACAAAAGCCATCACAAATCGTGTCAGCTTTAGATGGAGAAGAGGAGATACAACAACAAAGCACAAGAAGAATATGACAGAAGATGTTAATACGAAAAGACAACAATGAATCAACAATGAAGAAGATAACAAAGAAGACGACTAAACCAACATTGTCAAAGACAGCAATGCCGATGAAGAAGAAGAGGAAGAAGCTGAGGACGACAAAAAAAAAACACAGAAGACAACGACCGAGACGGAGACAATGACAAAGCAAATAAAGACAAAGCTTAACATGACTACGAAGAAGATGACAGCAATGCAGGTGGAAATAGAGAAGACTAACAAAGGTCAAGAATATGAAGACAAACTGAAGAAGTCAATGAAGCAACAAAGAAGATGGAGTGGAAGATGACCACAAAGAAAATGATGACAAACATGATATCTACGTCAACAACCAGGACAACTGTGAAGAAGCTGAAAAAGACTGAGCAGACATTGACGCAGATGACAAGGGCAACCACGATGGCAATGAAGAAGCCAAAATTGACGATGACAAAGAAAAAGGCAGATGATTTAGACCACAAAAATGTAGAATAGATGATGAAGAAGACAGAAGAGACGACACAGAACATGAGGAAGATGACGGAGAAGATGACAATGAAGAAATTGACTAAATAAGTTCATCATATTTGCCAATTAGTCGACCTAAGTGACAAAGAGACAAATACAAACTATGAAGACAATGAGAAGCTGACAAAAATGCAGAAGACGAGAATGACGACAGGAAAGACACCACTACAGACAGCGGCAAAGACGAGGACACAGGCAACAGAGATGACGACGCTGAATAACGAAGATGAAGACGAAGAGAAGCAGATGACGATGACAAAGACGACGGAGCAGGAGACGACAACAAAGGTGATGACTACAAAGAAGCTGAAGAAGAAGACTGGCATTCAGGAGGATGGCTGCGATGAAGAGGATGAAACAGAAGATGACTACAAGGAGAAGAGAAGATGCAAACGCCACACAAGGGGGCCTCGGACGGAATTGGAACGCGGAATGTGTTGACTGTGTGGCATCCATGTTAACCACGATAGCATCGTGTTGCTATTTTACTGTTACAACACTAGAGTATTTATTACAATCACTAAAGTCTTTAAACCGCGGCAGCTATCGTTATAAGTAATGCATACATTGTATCAAATAAGCGAGCGCTTCATTTGGAAGCAGCGTCAACGCACCCCGCTTCATCTTGCAGTACTTGGCCGTCATCTAGAGGACAAACTTCAAAAGTGCAAGCTCAATCTTGGACTGTTGTCCCTTTCACTGTGGCAGCCCCGCCCCCCACCCCCCAGCTGAACAATGTTGGGTTGCGAAAATACACATACTATTACTGCGAATTAAACAAAAACATAAAATAACTCAATTCAAATCTATTTCTTTCGAAAGAAATTAAAAAATAAGTGAAAGTACATAAATTGTATTTTAATCAAAATCAAATTAGCTTGAATGGGCCTAATGTGGCCAATGACAGATGGCGTCACAATAACAACAGTCCCTTGCATTACAATCAAATAGTTGAATAATTAACGTGCACATGAGCTGATATCAATGTAAAAGATAAGATGAGGGGTGGACAGTGGCTTCAGATAAAGACTCGTTCGGTTATTCTTTGACATTGAATCAGTTGTTATGAAGACTCAAATGAACATTAGCGTCGCTATGTAATATATGGGTAACCAAAATATTAAAAATAGCTGTCAGTAGAATTTGCAAAAAACAAACACAATGATAAAACCATATTTTAGATAAATAACGATCTGATTGTGAAATCTACAAACCCAATTCCAATGAATTTGGGGCGTGTTTCATTTTAAATGGATTGTGGTGGAGCTTAGAGCCAAGAATAATTGTCAATGTCTCAATGTTTATGGACCTCATTACCCTCATTGTCAAGGGCGTTGCTAAGGGTTAAACAAAGAATCTGGAAGTGTTGCGTTTAAAAAAAAAAGGCAATATGCTTATAATTATTCAGCCATTGATATTACTCAAAAACATGGTTGGCCAACTTTACTTCACATTTGGGTTTTAAGGATCTCGCCTGCTAAGGTCGTACGTCTGGATTGTCAATCATCCCCTCTAGTGAACAGTCTTGCCAGAACAAATTGGGACACCAGTTCAATCAAATAAAAACTGAATATAAAGATTTACAAATCATGTTCAACATATATGTAATTGAATACCCCACAAAGACGAGATATTTTAATGTTCAAATTGACAAACTTTATTGTTTGAAGCATGTAATCATTAACTTAGAAGTTCTTGATTGCAACATTTTCCAAAAAAGTTGGGACAGATGGCAAAAAGCAAAATTGAGGAATGCTTACCAAATACTTGTTTGGAACATCCCACGGGGTGAACAGGCTAACTGGGAACAGGTGGGTAAAGGTGGCAAAACTCGGTATGAAAGAGGAGCTTTATGGAATTATTCAGTCATTCCGAAGCAAAGATGGGGCGAGGTTCACCACTTTGTGAAAACCCGTGCGAGAAAATACGCAAACAGTTTAAGGACAATGTTCCTCAGTGTAGAATTGCAAGGAATGTAGGGATTTCATCACCTACTATCCATAATATCCTCAAAAGGTTCAGAGAATCTGGAGAAATCACTGCATGCAAGGAGCAAGTCGGAAAATCAACATTGAATGTCCATCACCATCAATCCTTCAGGCGGCACTGCATCCAAAAACAATATCAATTCGTAAAGGATACACTCAGGAACGCTTCAGAAAACCAACGTTAGTAAATGCAGCTCGGCACTACATCCGGAGGTGCAACTTAAAACTCTACCATGCAAAGAAAAAGCCATTTATCAACAACAGCTAGAAACACTGCTGTCTTCTCTGCGTCTGAGCTCATTTAAGATGGACTGATGCAAAGTGGAAAAGTGTTCTGTGGTCTAGTGAGTCCACAAAATGATTTTGGAAATTGTGGATGCCGTGTCCTCAGGGTCAGAGCGGAAAAGAGCCATCCAGACTGTACACAAAGTCCAAAAGCCAGCATCTGTGATATTATGCGGCTGCGTTAATGTCAATGGCATGGGTAAATTGCACTTCTGTGAAGGCACCATTAATACTGAAAGGTATAAACAGGGTATGGAAAATCACGTGTTGCCATCCTAGCAACGTCTATTTCATGGACGCCCCTGCTTATTTCAACAAGACAATGCCAAATCACATTCTGCATGTGTTACACCAGTGTGGCCTGCGTGCGGTCCAGAACTGTCTCCCAGTGAAAATATGTTGTGAAATAATTCCACCGAGATGCACAAACCTTCAACAGTTCAAGTCCTCAGTTCCCAAACTTTGATGGAATGTTGTTTCTTAAAAAAAAAGGCGATGTAACACAGTGGTAAACATGACCATGTCCCAGCTTTTTTTGGAATGTGTTGCAGCCATAAAATTCTCAGTTAATGATTATGAGGTAAATCAATTAAATTTGAACATGAAATATCGTGTTTTTGTTGTGTAATCAATTAAGTATAGGTTGAACATTTGCACATCATTGTATTCTCTTTTTATTTGTGTTTAACACAACGTACAACCTTCAATGGAATTGCCTTTGTAAAATCGATGATTATGCCTCTCATTCGACTGAACTGGTGTATCCTTTCTTCTGGCAAGTGCCAGTACACAAGAGGAGGTGCTTGACAGTCCAGACATTGGACTGTTGCAAGCCAGATCCTGAAGTCAGGTCCAAAAATATCGAGACGTCAACAATTCTTTTTGGCTTGAAGCTCCACCACAATGGATTTAAAATGAAACAAACAAGATGTGCTTTTACTGCAGACTTTGAACATGAATTAAAAAGTGGGAAACGTGTACAAACTTGTGATCGCTACACCGTTCAACTGATTTTGATGTAAATACACTCAAATAGGGCCGAGTGAAAATCTGCAGCACATCTTGTTCGTTTCATTACAAGAACAATCGTGGTGGTTTTAGAGGCAAAAGGATAAGACGTGTCCATCTGTCAATATTTCTGGCCCTGACTGAGGCTAGAGTGAATATATGCATCAGAAGATGATGGTAGAAACTACACAGCAGAACCTGAGGCTGAAACCTGTACCGTAGATGGGGAAGGGGAGAACCTGTCTAAAATAAATCATAGAAACCCAAGAACCAGAGCATGAATGTAGAAAACGTGAATCAAAACCAGTGGGTAGAACAACAACACCAAACTCTTGCATCAGAACCGCATTTGATTGTTTCAAATGGGTCAAGAAGTGTTTTTCACATTTACTGTAATGTAATGAGAAATAATGACGTAACTGTTGTTGTAGGCTCGTGAGTCTCCAGTCGACAAAATCCTCTGAATCCATTCGGTTCTTATATTTAAATTTGTATTTATGCCATGAAGGTGGTGGATGTGCGTTGTGCGTTCAAAAGCTTTAAAATGCTTGTAGGAAGCTTTGTGCATGCTGCTGCAGGATTACTGGCAGGCAGTGTTTTTTTTTTTTTTGACTGAGACAAACACCGCTGGTCGTCACATGGGTGCTCAGAGGAAGCAAGAAAAAAAGCGAGATCGCTTCCTGAAATGCTCCTCGTCACTAGCCGCGTCTTTCGTTCGCCTCCTTAGCGCGAATCATTTGATTTCTCTCCTTTTTATTTTGTTCTTTTGTTTTTGTTGTGCGAGTCCGTGCGTACGATGATAAGCAAAGTGAAAAGCGCCATGTCCACGCTGGTGGGAGGGATGATGCCCCACGGCCACCACCACCACCACCATCACAACCATCACGGCGGCGGAGGCGGCGGCGCGCAGTCCGGGGGAGCTGACGGCCTGCCGCCGCGCTTCCCCTACGGGCGCCCGGATTTCCTGGAGCTCACTCCGGAGCTGCTGCAGTACTCTACCGAGCACGTCACGCGGCCGGTGCTCACGCTCAAGCGAGGCAGGAAGCTCCCATGGCACACCGGATACGCCGAGTAAGTGCCCGACTGGCGTTCATTTGGGGGTTCTTCGTCCATTTTTTGTTATTGTGTCGCGCGTCATGACCGAACGCGTTTGACGTTTGCAAGTGACAAGTGCTCGTGCAGGATGTTCACCAGCTCACAGTGTACTGCCGCATCCGCAGCAAGCACTAAAATCAAATGCCGCTGCGCTGGCTCACTGGTTCTACTGCAGAGGTTTTCCCCTTCATCTCCTCTTGTGGCGCCCACTCATTATTTTATGTTGTGAATGTTGATACCCCTCAGTTTCTGCTGTGGGGGTTCTACCATCAGGTTTAGATGCTGGGATCTATTCTCAGGTTCTGCTATCCAGGTTCTATCCTCCAGTTCTGCTGTGCAGATTCTTCCATCAG